>NW_027667967.1:0-600000 GCF_963924665.1 Micromys minutus
CAAAATAAGTGGAATTTCTGAGTTTTGACACAAAATAAAGAGAATTTCTGTCTTTTTGCCACAACATATAGGGAATTTCTGCTTTTTGCCCCACAATTAGGGAAATTTCTGAAATTTTGCTGCAAAATACAGGGAATTTCTGCCTTTTTGCCCAAAAATACGAAGAATGCATACCTTTTTGCCATAAAAAAGGAAAATTTCTGCAATTTTGCTCCAAAATAAGGGGAATTTCTACTTTTTTGCCTCTAAATAAGTGGAATTTCTGTCTTTTTCCCCCAAAACAAAGGGAATTTCTGTACTTTTTGTCCCAAAATAAGGAAAATTTCTGACTTATTACCCTGAAATAAGTGAAATTTCTGCAATTTTGACCCATAATAAGGAAAATTTCTGCCGTTTTGCCCCCAAATAAGGGGAATTTCAGCCTTTTTACCTCAAAATAAAAGGAATTTCTGCATTTTTGCCAAAAATATTAGGAATTTCTGCCTTTTATCCACAAATAAGGAAAATTTCTGCCTTTTTTCCCTGAAATAAGTGAAATTTCTGCCATTTGGCCCCAAAAAAAGATAAATTTCTGTAATTTTGCCCCAAATAAGAGAAATTTCTGGAATTTTGCCCCAAAATAAGTGGAATTTCTGAGTTTTGCCCCAAAATAAGGAGAATTTCTGTCTTTTTGCCCCAACATATAGGGAATTTCTGCCTTTTTGCCCCACAATTTGGGGAATTTCTGCAATTTTGCTGCAAAATACGGGGAATTTCTGCTTTTTAGCCCGAAAATAAGGGGAATGTATACCTTTTGCCACAAAATAGAATAATTTCTTCATTTTTGCTCCAAAATAAGGGGAATTTCTGCTTTTTTGCCTCTATGTAAGTGGAATTTCTGTCTTTTTCCCCCAAAACAAAGCGAATTTCTGTCTTTTTTGCCCCAAAATAAAGAAAATTTCTGACTTATTACCCTGAAATAAGTGAAATTTCTGCAATTTTGCCTCAAAATAAGGGAAATTTCTGCCTTTTTGCCCTCAAATAAGGGGAATTTCAGTCTCTTTAACTCAAAATAATGGGAATTTCTGCATTTTTGTCCCAAAATATGGAAAATTTCTGCTTTTTTGTCTCAAAATAAGAAAAATTACTGCAATTTTGTACCAAAATAAAATAAATTTCTGCTTTTTGCAACAAAATAAGAAAATTTCTGCTTTTTTTCTGAAATAAGTGAAATTTCTGCAATTTTGCCACAAAATAAGTGAAATTTCTGCAATTTTGCCCCAAAATAAGAGAAATTTCTGGAATTTTGCCCCAAATTAAGTGGAATTTCTGAGTTTTACCCCAAAAGAAGGAGAATTTCTGTCTTTTTGCCCCAACATATAGGGAATTTCTGCCTTTTTACACCACAATTAGGGGAATTTCTGTAATTTTGCTCCAAAATACGGGGATTTTCTTTTTTTTTGTCCAAAATAAGAAGACTGCATACCTTTTTGCCATAAAAAAGGGAAATTTCTTCATTTTTGCTCCAAAATAAAAGGAATTTCTGCTTTTTGCCTCTAAATAAGTGGAATTTCTGTCTTTCTCCCCCAAAACAAAGGGAATTTCTGTCTTTTTTGCCACAAAATAAAAAAATTTCTTACTTATTACCCTGAAGTAAGTGAAATTTCTGCAATTTTACCCCAAAATAAGGGAAATTTCTGCCTTTTTGCCCCCAAATAAGGGGAATTTCAGCCTTTTTATCTCAAAAAAAGGAATTTCTGCATTTTTGCCACAAAATATTAGGAATATCTGCTTTTTGCCCCAAAATAAAAAAAAAATTCTGACTTTTTGCCCTGAAATAAGTTAAATTTCTAAATTTTTTTCCCAAAATAAGGGAAATGTCTGCTTTTTGCCCCAAAAAAGGGGAATTTCTTACTTTTTGCCCCCAAATAAGGGGAATTTCAGCCTTTTTACCACAAAATAAGGGGAATTTCTGCATTTTTGACCCAAAATATGGGAAATTTCTGCCTTTTTGCCCAAAATAAGAAAAATGTCAGCAATTTTGTACCAAAATAAAAGAAATTTTTTTTTGCCCCAAAATAAGAAAATTTCTGCTTTTTATCCCTGAAATAATTAAAATTTCTGCAATTTTGCCCCAAAATAAGTGAAATTTCTGCAATTTTACCCCAAAATATGGAAAATTTCTGGAATTTTGCACCAAAGTAAGTGGAATTTCTGAGTTTTGCCCCAAAATAAGGAGAATTTTGTCTTTTTTCCCAACATATTGGGAATTTCTGCCTTTTTGCCTCACAATTATAGGAATTTCTGCAATTTTGCTTTAAAATACGGGGAATTTCTGCCTTTTTGCACGAAAATAAGAAGAATGCATACCTTTTTTCCATAAAAAAGGGAAATTTCTTCATTTTTGCTCCAAAATAAGAGGAATTTCTGCTTTTTTGCCTCTAAATATGTGGAATTTCTGTCTTTTTCCCCCAAAACAAAGGGAATTTCAGTCTTTTTTGCCCCAAAATAAGGAAAATTTCTGACTTATTTCCCTGAAATAAGTGAAATTTCTGCAATTTTGCCCCAAAATAAGAGAAATTTCTGCCTTTTTGCTGCCAAATAAGGGGAATTTCAGTCTTTTTACCTCAAAATAAGGGGAATTTCTGCATTTTTGCCCCAAAATAAGGAAAATTTCTGCATTTTTGTCTCAAAAGAAGAAAAATTTCTGCAATTTTGTACCAAAATAAAAGAAATTTCTGCCTTTTTGCCCCAAAATAAGAAAATTTCTGCTTTTTTTTCTGAAATAAGTGAAATTTCTGCAATTTTGCCCCAAAATAAGTGAAATTTCTGCAATTTTGCCCCAAATTAAGGAAAATATCTGCCTTTTGGCACCCAAATATGAAGAATTTCAGCCTTTTTACCTCAAAATAATAGGAATTTCTGTATTTTTGCAACAAAATATTAAGAATTTCTGCCTTTTTGCCCCAAAATAAGGAAAATTTCTGACTTTTTGCCCTGAAATAAGTTAAATTTCTAAATTTTTTCCTCAAAATAATGTAAATGTCTGCTTTTTGTTCCAAAATAAGGGGAATTTCTTACTTTTTGCCCCCAAATAAAAGGAATTTCAGCCTTTTTACCTCAAAATAAGGGTAATTTCTGCATTTTTGACCCAAAATATGGGAAATTTCTGCCTTTTTGCCCAAAATAAGAAAAATTTCTGCTATTTTGTACCATAATAAAAGAAATTTCTGTTTTTCGCCCCAAAATAAGAAAATTTCTTCTTCTTTTCCCTGAAATAATTGAAATTTCTGCAATTTTGCCCCAAAATGAGTGAAATTTCTGCAATTTTGCCCCAAAATAAAGGAAATTTCTGGAATTTTCCCCCAAAATAAGTGGAATTTCTGAGTTTTGACACAAAATAAAGAGAATTTCTGTCTTTTTGCCACAACATATAGGGAATTTCTGCTTTTTGCCCCACAATTAGGGAAATTTCTGAAATTTTGCTGCAAAATACAGGGAATTTCTGCCTTTTTGCCCGAAAATAAGAAGAATGCATACCTTTTTGCCATAAAAAAGGAAATTTTCTGCAATTTTGCTCCAAAATAAGGGGAATTTCTGCTTTTTTGCCTCTAAATAAGTGGAATTTCTGTCTTTTTCCCCCAAAACAAAGGGAATTTCTGTACTTTTTGCCCCAAAATAAGGAAAATTTCTGACTTATTACCCTGAAATAAGTGAAATTTCTGCAATTTTGACCCATAATAAGGAAAATTTCTGCCTTTTTGCCCCCAAATAAGGGGAATTTCAGCCTTTTTACCTCAAAATAAAAGGAATTTCTGCATTTTTGCCAAAAATATTAGGAATTTCTGCCTTTTATCCACAAAATAAGGAAAATTTCTGCCTTTTTTCCCTGAAATAAGTGAAATTTCTGCAATTTTGCCCCAAAAAAAGTTAAATTTCTGTAATTTTGCCCCAAATAAGGGAAATTTCTGGAATTTTGCCCCAAAATAAGTGGAATTTCTGAGTTTTGCCCCAAAATAAGGAGAATTTCTGTCTTTTTGCCCCAACATATAGGAAATTTCTGCCTTTTTACCCCACAATTAGGGGAATTTCTGCAATTTTGCTGCAAAATATGGGGAATTTCTGCTTTTTAGCCCGAAAATAAGGGGAATGTATACCTTTTGCCACAAAAAAGAAAAATTTCTTCATTTTTGCTCCAAAATAAGGGGAATTTCTGCTTTTTTGCCTCTAAATAAGTGGAATTTCTGTATTTCCCCCCCCAAAAAAAGGTAATTTCTGTTTTTTTGCCCCAAAATAAGGAAAATTTCTGACTTATTACCCTGAAATAAGTGAAATTTCTGCAATTTAGCCACAAATTAAGGGAAATTTCTGCCTTTTTGTCCCCAAATAAGGGGAATTTCAGCCTTTTTACCTCAAAATAAGGGGAATTTCTGCATTTTACCCCCAAATAAGAAAATTTCTGCCTTATTGCCCCAAAATAAGAAAGTTTTTGCATTTTTTCCCTAAAATAAGCGAAATTTCTGCAATTTTGCCCCAAAATAAGTGAAATTTCTTCAATTTTGCCCCGAAATTAGAAATTTTCTGCTTTTTTTTCCTGAAATAAGTTAAATTTCTCCAATTTTGCCCCCAAATAAGTGAAATTTCTGCAATTTTGTCTCAAAATAAGGGAAATTTCTGGAATTTTGCCCCAAAATAGGTGGCATTTCTGAGTTTTGCCCCAAAATAATGAGAATTTCTGTCTTTTTGCCCCAACATATAGGGAATTTCTGCCTTTTTGCCCCACAATTAGGAGAATTTCTGCAGTTTTGATCCAAAATACGGGTAATTTCTGCCTTTTTGTCCGAAAATAAGAAAAATGCATACCTCTGTGCCATAAAAAAGGGAAATTTCTTCATTTTTGCTCCAAAATAAGGGGAATTTCTGCTTTTTTGCCTCTAAATAAGTGGAATTTCTGTATTTTTCCCTCCCAAAAAAAGTAATTTCTGTTTTTTTGCCCCAAAATAAGGAAAATTTCTGACTTACTACCCTGAAATAAATGAAATTTCTGCAATTTAGCCACAAACTAAGGGAAATTTCTGCCTTTTTGTCCCCAAATAAGGGGAATTTCAGCCTTTTTACCTCAAAATAAGGGGAATTTCTGCATTTTACCCCAAAATAAGAAAAATTTCTGCCTTATTGCCCCAAAATAAGAAAATTTCTGCATTTTTTCCCTGAAATAAGCGAAATTTCTGCAATTTTGCCCCAAAATAAGTGAAATTTCTTCAATTTTGCCCCGAAATTAGAAAATTTCTGCTTTTTTTTCCTGAAATAAGTTAAATTTCTGCAATTTTGCCCCAAAATAAGTGAAATTTCTGCAATTTTCCCCCAAAATAAGAGAAATTTCTGGAATTTTGCCCCAAAATAAGTGGAATATCTGAGTTTTGCCCCAAAATAAGGAGAATTTCTGTCTTCTTGCCCCAACATATAGGGAATTTCTGCCTTTTTGCCCCACAATTTGGGGAATTTCTGCAATTTTGCTCCAAAATAATGGGAATTTCTGCCTTTTTGCCCAAAATTAATAAGAATACATAAGTTTTTGCCCTTAAAAAGTGAAATTTCTTCATTTTTGCTCCAAAATATGGGAAATTTCTGCGTTTTGCCTCTAAAATGTGGAATTTCTGCCTTTTTCCCCCAAAACAAAGGGAATTTCTGTTTTTGGACCCAAAATAAGGAAAATTTCTGACTTATTACCCTGAAATAAGTGAAATTTCTGTAATTTTGCCCCAAAATAAGAGAAATTTCTGCCTTTTTGGTCCCAAATAAGGAGAATTTCAGCCTTTTACCTCAAAATAAGTGAAATTTCTGCATTTTTGCCCCCAAATATTGGAAATTTCTGCCTTTTGGCCCCAAAATAAGAAAATTTCTGCTTTTTTTCCTGACATAAGTGAAATTTCTGCAATTTTGCCCCAAAATAAGTTAAATTTCTGAGTTTTGCCCTAAAATAAGGAGAATTTCTGTCTTTTTGCCCCAACATATAGGGAATTTCTGCCTTTTTGCCCCACAATTAGGGGAATTTCTGCAATTTTGCTCCAAAATACGGGGAATTTCTGCCTTTTTTGTCCGAAAATAATAAGATTGCATAACTTTTTGCCATAAAAAAGGAAATTTCTTCATTTTTGCTCCAAAATGAGGGGAATTTCTGCTTTTATGCCTCTAAATAAGTGGAATTTCTGTATTTTTCCCCCAAAACAAAGGGAATTTCTGTCTTTTTTGCCTCAAAATAAAAAAAAATTCTGACTTATTACCCTGAAATAAGTGAAATTTCTGCACTATTGCCCCGAAATAATGGAAATTTCTGCCTTTTTACCCCTAAATAATGGGAATTTCAGCCTTTTTACCTCAAAATAAGGGGAATTTCTGCATTTTTACCCCAAAATATGGAAAATTTCTGCCTTTTTGCCCAAAATAAGAAAAATTTCAGCAATTTTGTACCAAAATATGGGAAATTTCTGCCTTTTTGCCCCAAAATAAGAAAATTTTGCTTTTTTTCCCTGAAATAAGTGAAATTTCTCCAATTTTGCCCCAAAATAAGTGAAATTTCTGCAATTTTGCCCCAAAATAAGGGAAATTTCTGGAATTTTGCCCCAAAATAAGTGGAATTTCTGAGTTTTGCCCCAAAATAAGGAGAATTTCTGTCTTTTTGCCCCAACATATAGGAAATTTCTGCCTTTTTACCCCACAATTAGGGGAATTTCTGCAATTTTGCTGCAAAATATGGGGAATTTCTGCTTTTTAGCCCGAAAATAAGGGGAATGTATACCTTTTGCCACAAAAAAGAAAAATTTCTTCATTTTTGCTCCAAAATAAGGGGAATTTCTGCTTTTTTGCCTCTAAATAAGTGGAATTTCTGTATTTCCCCCCCAAAAAAAAGGTAATTTCTGTTTTTTTGCCCCAAAATAAGGAAAATTTCTGACTTATTACCCTGAAATAAGTGAAATTTCTGCAATTTAGCCACAAATTAAGGGAAATTTCTGCCTTTTTGTCCCCAAATAAGGGGAATTTCAGCCTTTTTACCTCAAAATAAGGGGAATTTCTGCATTTTACCCCCAAATAAGAAAATTTCTGCCTTATTGCCCCAAAATAAGAAAGTTTTTGCATTTTTTCCCTGAAATAAGCGAAATTTCTGCAATTTTGCCCCAAAATAAGTGAAATTTCTTCAATTTTGCCCCGAAATTAGAAATTTTCTGCTTTTTTTTCCTGAAATAAGTTAAATTTCTCCAATTTTGCCCCCAAATAAGTGAAATTTCTGCAATTTTGTCTCAAAATAAGGGAAATTTCTGGAATTTTGCCCCAAAATAAGTGGCATTTCTGAGTTTTGCCCCAAAATAATGAGAATTTCTGTCTTTTTGCCCCAACATATAGGGAATTTCTGCCTTTTTGCCCCACAATTAGGAGAATTTCTGCAGTTTTGATCCAAAATACGGGTAATTTCTGCCTTTTTGTCCGAAAATAAGAAAAATGCATACCTCTGTGCCATAAAAAAGGGAAATTTCTTCATTTTTGCTCCAAAATAAGGGGAATTTCTGCTTTTTTGCCTCTAAATAAGTGGAATTTCTGTATTTTTCCCTCCCAAAAAAAGTAATTTCTGTTTTTTTGCCCCAAAATAAGGAAAATTTCTGACTTACTACCCTGAAATAAATGAAATTTCTGCAATTTAGCCACAAACTAAGGGAAATTTCTGCCTTTTTGTCCCCAAATAAGGGGAATTTCAGCCTTTTTACCTCAAAATAAGGGGAATTTCTGCATTTTACCCCAAAATAAGAAAAATTTCTGCCTTATTGCCCCAAAATAAGAAAATTTCTGCATTTTTTCCCTGAAATAAGCGAAATTTCTGCAATTTTGCCCCAAAATAAGTGAAATTTCTTCAATTTTGCCCCGAAATTAGAAAATTTCTGCTTTTTTTTCCTGAAATAAGTTAAATTTCTGCAATTTTGCCCCAAAATAAGTGAAATTTCTGCAATTTTCCCCCAAAATAAGAGAAATTTCTGGAATTTTGCCCCAAAATAAGTGGAATATCTGAGTTTTGCCCCAAAATAAGGAGAATTTCTGTCTTCTTGCCCCAACATATAGGGAATTTCTGCCTTTTTGCCCCACAATTTGGGGAATTTCTGCAATTTTGCTCCAAAATAATGGGAATTTCTGCCTTTTTGCCCAAAATTAATAAGAATACATAAGTTTTTGCCCTTAAAAAGTGAAATTTCTTCATTTTTGCTCCAAAATATGGGAAATTTCTGCGTTTTGCCTCTAAAATGTGGAATTTCTGCCTTTTTCCCCCAAAACAAAGGGAATTTCTGTTTTTGGACCCAAAATAAGGAAAATTTCTGACTTATTACCCTGAAATAAGTGAAATTTCTGTAATTTTGCCCCAAAATAAGAGAAATTTCTGCCTTTTTGGTCCCAAATAAGGAGAATTTCAGCCTTTTACCTCAAAATAAGTGAAATTTCTGCATTTTTGCCCCCAAATATTGGAAATTTCTGCCTTTTGGCCCCAAAATAAGAAAATTTCTGCTTTTTTTCCTGACATAAGTGAAATTTCTGCAATTTTGCCCCAAAATAAGTTAAATTTCTGAGTTTTGCCCTAAAATAAGGAGAATTTCTGTCTTTTTGCCCCAACATATAGGGAATTTCTGCCTTTTTGCCCCACAATTAGGGGAATTTCTGCAATTTTGCTCCAAAATACGGGGAATTTCTGCCTTTTTTGTCCGAAAATAATAAGATTGCATAACTTTTTGCCATAAAAAAGGAAATTTCTTCATTTTTGCTCCAAAATGAGGGGAATTTCTGCTTTTATGCCTCTAAATAAGTGGAATTTCTGTATTTTTCCCCCAAAACAAAGGGAATTTCTGTCTTTTTTGCCTCAAAATAAAAAAAATTTCTGACTTATTACCCTGAAATAAGTGAAATTTCTGCACTATTGCCCCGAAATAATGGAAATTTCTGCCTTTTTACCCCTAAATAATGGGAATTTCAGCCTTTTTACCTCAAAATAAGGGGAATTTCTGCATTTTTACCCCAAAATATGGAAAATTTCTGCCTTTTTGCCCAAAATAAGAAAAATTTCAGCAATTTTGTACCAAAATATGGGAAATTTCTGCCTTTTTGCCCCAAAATAAGAAAATTTTGCTTTTTTTCCCTGAAATAAGTGAAATTTCTCCAATTTTGCCCCAAAATAAGTGAAATTTCTGCAATTTTGCCCCAAAATAAGGGAAATTTCTGGAATTTTGCCCCAAAATAAGTGGAATTTCTGAGTTTTGCCCCAAAATAATGAGAATTTCTGTCTTTTTGCCCCAACATATAGGGAATTTCTTCCTTTTTGCCCCACAATTAGGGGAATTTCTGCAATTTTGCTCCAAAATATGGGGAATTTCTGCCTTTTTGCCCGAAAATAAGAAGAATTCATAACTTTTTGCCATAAAAAAGGGAAATTTCTGTAATTTTGCTCCAAAATAAGAGGAATTTCTGCTTTTTTGCCTCTAAATATGTGGAATTTCTGTCTTTTTCCCCCAAAACAAAGGGAATTTCTGTCTTATTTGCACCAAAATAAAGAAATTTTCTGACTTATTACCCTGAAGTAAGTGAAATTTCTGCAATTTTGTCCCAAAATAAGGGAAATTTCTGCATTTTTGCACCAAATAAGGGGAATTTCACCCTTTTACCTCAAAATAAAGGGAATTTTTGCATTTTTGCCACAAAATAAGGAAAATTTCTGCCTTTTTTCCCTGAAATAAGTTAAATTTCTGCAGTTTTGCCCCAAAATAAGTAAAATTTCTGCAATTTTGCCACAAAATAAGTGAAATTTCTACAATTTTGCCCCAAAATAAGTGAAATTTCTGGAATTTTGCCACAAAATGAGTGGAATTTTTGAGTTTTGAACCAAAATAAGGAGAATTTCTGTTTTTGCCCTAAATAAGTGAACTTTCTACAATTTTACCCCAAAATAAGTGAAATTTCTGGAATTTTGCCACAAAATAAGTGGAATTTTTGAGTTTTGACCCAAAATAAGGAGAATTTCTGTTTTTTGCCCCAACATATAGGGAATTTCTGCCTTTTTGCCTCACAATTAGGGGAATTATTGCAATTTTGCCCCAATACAAGGGAAATTTCTGCCTTTTTTTCCTGAAATAAGTGGAATATCTGCAATTTTGCCCCAAAATAAGTGAAATTTCTGCAATTTTGCCCAAAATAAGAAAAATTTCTGCAATTTTGTACCAAAATAAAAGAAATTTCTGCCTTTTTGCCCCAAAATAAGAAAATTTTTGCTTTTTTTCCCTTAAATAAGTGAAATTTCTGCAATTTTCCTCAAAATAAGTAAAATTTCTGCAATTTTGCCCCAAAATAAGAGAAATTTCTGGAATTTTGCCGCAAAATAATTGGAATTTCTGAGTTTTGCCCAAAAATAAAGAGAATTTCTGTCTTTATGCCCCAACATATAGGGAATTTGTGCCTTTTTGCCCCACAATTAAAGGAATTTCTGCAATTTTGCTCCAAAATACGGGAAATTTCTGCCTTTTTGCCCCAAAATAAGAATAATGCATTCCTTTTTGCCATAAAAATGGAAATTTTTTCATTTTTGCTCCAAAATAAGGGGAATTTCTGCTTTTTTTGCCTCTAAATTAGTGGAATTTCTGTCTTTTCTCCCCAAAACAAAGGGAATTTCTGTTCTTTTTTGCCCCTAAATAAAAAAAATTTCTGACTTATTACACTGACATAAGTGAAATTTCTGCAATTTTGCCCGAAAATAAGGGAAATTTCTGCATTTTTGCCCCCAAATAAGGTGAATTTCAGCCTTTTTACCTCAAAATAAGGGGAATTTCTGATTTTTGCCACAAAATATTAAGAATTTCTGCCTTTTTGCCCCAAAATAAGGAAAATTTCTTCCTTTTTTCACTGAAATAAGTGAAATTTCTGCAATTTTGCCCCAAAATAAGTGAAATTTCTGCAATTTTGCCCCAAAATAAGGGAAATTTCTGGAATTTTGCCCCAAAATATGTGGAATTTCTGAGTTTTGCCCAAAAATAAGGAGAATTTCTGTCTTTTTGCCCCAACATATAGGAAATTTCTGCCTTTTTGCCCCACAAGTAGGTTAATTTCTGCAATTTTGCTCCAAAATACGGGGAATTTCTGCCTTTTTGCCCGAAAATAAGAAGAATGCATACCTTTTTCCATAAAAAAGGGATATTTCTGTAATTTTGCTCCAAAATAAGGGGAATTTCTGCTTTTTTGCCTCTAAATATGTGGAAATTCTGTCTTTTTCCCCCAAAACAAAGGGAATTTCTGTCTTATTTGCACCAAAATAAGGAAATTTTCTGACTTATTACCCTTAAATAAGTGAAATTTCTGCAATTTTGTCCCAAAATAAGGGAAATTTATGCCTTTTTGCCCCCAAATAAGGGGAATTTCACCCTTTTACCTCAAAATAAAGGGAATTTCTGCATTTTTGCTACAAAATATTGGGAATTTCTGCATTTTTGCCCCAAAATAAGGAAAATTTCTGTTTTTTTCCCTGAAATAAGTGAAATTTCTGCAGTTTTGCCCCAAAATAAGTAAAATTTCTGCAATTTGTCCCAAAATATGGGAAATTTCTGCAATTTTGTACCAAAATAAAGAAATTTCTGCCTTTTTGCTTCCAAATAAGAAAATTTCTTATTTTTTTTCTGAAATATGTGAAATTTCTTAAATTTTGCCCAAAAATAAGTGAAATTTCTACAATTTTGCCCCAAAATCAGTGAAATTTCTGGAATTTTGCCCCAAAATAAGTGGAATATTTGAGATTTGCCGCAAAATAAGGAGAATTTCTGTCTTTTTGCCCCAACACATAGGGAATTTCTGCCTTTTTGCTCCAAAATTTGGGGAATTTCTGCAATTTTGCTCCAAAATAAGGGGAATTTCTGCCTTTTTGCCCAAAAATAAGGAGAATGCATACCTTTTTGCCCTTAAAAATTGAAATTTCTTCATTTTTGCTCCAAAATAAGAAGAATTTCTGCTTTTTTGCCTCTAAAAAAGTGGAATTTCTCCTTTTCCCCCAAAGCAAAGGAAATTTCTGTATTTTGGCCCCAAAATAAGAAATATTTCTGACTTATTACCCTGAAATAAGTGAAATTTCTGCAATTTTGCCCCAAAATAAGAGAAATTTCTGCCTTTTTGCCCCAAAATAAGAAAAAATTCAGCAATTTTGTAACAAAATTAAAGAAATTTCTTCCTTTTGGCCCCAACAGATGAAAATTTCTGCTTTTTTTTCTGAAATAAGTGAAATTTCTGCAATTTTGCCCCAAAATAAGTTAAATTTCTGAGTTTTGCCCTAAAATAAGGAGAATTTCTGTATTTTGCCCCAACATATAGGGAATTTCTGCCTTTTTCCCCCACAATTAGGGGAATTTCTGCAATTTTGCTCCAAAATACGGGGAATTTCTGCATTATTTGTCCGAAAATAATAAGATTGCATAACTTTTTGCCATAAAAAAGGCAAATTTCTTCATTTTTGCTCCAAAATGAGGGGAATTTCTGCTTTTATGCCTCTAAATAAGTGGAATTTCTGTCTTTTTCCCATAAAACAAAGGGAATTTATGTCTTTTTTGCCCCAAAATAAAGAAAATTTCTTACTTATTACCCTGAAATAGTGAAATTTCTGCACTTTTGCCCCAAAATAATGGAAATTTCTGCCTTTTTACCCCCAAATAATGGGAATTTCAGCCTTTTTACCTCAAAATAAAGGGAATTTCTGCATTTTTACCCCAAAATATGGGAAATTTCTGCCTTTTTGCCCAAAATAAGAAAAATTTCAGCAATTTTGTAGCAAAATATGGGAAATTTCTGCCTATTTGCCCCAAAATAAAAAAATTTTGCTTTTTTTCCCTGAAATAAGTGAAATATCTCCAATTTTGCCCCAAAATAAATTAAATTTCTGCAATTTTGCCCAAAATAAGGGAAATTTCTGGAATTTTGCCCAATAATAAGTGGAATTTCTGAGTTTTGCCCCAAAATAAGGAGAATTTCTGTCTTTTTGCCCAAAATATAGGGAATTTCTGCCTTTTTGCCCCACAAGTAGGGAAATTTCTGCAATTTTGCTCCAAAATACGGGGAATTTCTGCATTTTTGCCCGAAAATAAGAAGAATTCATACCTTTTTGCCATAAAAAAAGGAAATTTCTGTAATTTTGCTCCAAAATAAGGGGAATTTCTGCTTTTTTGCCTCTAAATATGTGGAATTTCTGTCTTTTTCCCCCAAAACAAAGGGAATTTCTGTCTTATTTGCACCAAAATAAGGAAATTTTCTGACTTATTACCCTGAAATAAGTGAAATTTCTGCAATTTTGTCCAAAAATAGGGGAAATTACTGCCTTTTTGCCCCCAAATAAGGGTAATTTCACCCTTTTACCTCAAAATAAAGGAAATTTCTGTATTTTTGCCACAAAATATTAGGAATTTCTGCATTTTTGCCCTATAATAAGGAAAATTTCAGCCTTTTTTCCCTGAAATAAGTGAAATTTCTGCAGTTTTGCCCCAAAATAAGTAAAATTTCTGCAATTTTGCCCCAAAATATGGGAAATTTCTGCAATTTTGTACTAAAATAAAAGAAATTTCTGCCTTTTTGCTTTCAAATAAGAAAAAAATTTTTTTTGAAATATGTGAAATTTCTGCAATTTTGCCCCAAAATAAGTGAAATTTCTACAATTTTGCCCCAAAATAAGTGAAATTTCTGGAATTTTGCCCAAAAATAAGTGGAATTTTTGAGTTTTGACCCAAAATAAGGAGAATTTCTGTTTTTTTGCCCCAACATATAGGGAATTTCTGCCTTTTTGCCTCACAATTAGGGGAATTTCTGCAATTTTGCCTCAAAAGAAGAGAAATTTCTGCCTTTTTTCCCTGAAATAAGTGGAATTTCTGCAATTTTGCCCCAAAAGAAGTGAAATTTCTGCAATTTTGCCCCAAAATAAAGGAAATTTCTGCAATTTTGTACCAAACTAAAAGAAATTTCTGCTTTTTTGCCCCAAAATAAGAAAATTTCTGCTTTTTTTCCCTTAAATAAGTGAAATTTCTGCAATTTTGCCCCAAAATTAGTGAAATTTCTGCAATTTTGCCCCAAAATAAGCAAAATTTCTGAAATTTTGCCGCAAAACTAGTGGAATTTCTGAGTTTTGCCCAAAAATAAAGAGAATTTCTGTCTTTATGCCCCAACATATAGGGAATTTCTGCCTTTTTGCCCCACAATTAGAGGAATTTCTGCAATTTTGCTCCAAAATACAAGAAATTTCTGCCTTTTTTCCTCAAAATAAGAAGAATGCACACCTTTTTGCCATAAAAAAGAGAAATTTCTTCATTTTTGCTACAAAATAGGGGAATTTCTGCTTTTTTTGCCTCTAAATAAGTGGAATTTCTGTCTTTTTCCCCAAAAACAAAGGGAATTTCTGTCTTTTTTGCCCCAAAATAAAAAAAATTTCTGACTTATTACACTGACATAAGTGACATTTCTGCAATTTTGCCCCAAAATAAGGGAAATTTCTGCATTTTTGCCCCCAAATAAGGGGAATTTCAGACTTTTTACCTCAAAATAAGGGGAATTTCTGCATTTTTGCCACAAAAGATTAGGAATTTCTGCCTTTTTGCCCCAAAATAAAAAAAATTTCTGTCTTTTTTCTCTGAAATAAGTGAAATTTCTGCAATTTTGCTCCAAAATAAGGGAAATGTCTGCCTTTTTGCCCCCAAATAAGGGGAATTTCATCCTTTTTACCTCAAAAAAGGGGAATTTCTGCATTTTTGCCCCAAAATATGGGAAATGTCTGACTTTTTGCCCCAAAATAAGAAAAATTTCTGCAATTTTGCACAAAAATAAAAAAAATTTCTGCCTTTTTGCTTCCAAATATAAAAATTTCTGCTTTTTTTTTGAAATAAGTGAAATTTCTGCAATTTTGCCCCAAAATAAGTGAAATTTCTGCAATTTTGCCCCAAAATAAGTGAAATTTCTGGAATTTTGCCTCAAAATAAGTGGAATTTCTGAGTTTTAACCCAAAATAAGAAGAATTTCTGTCTTTTTGCCCCAAAATATAGGGAATTTTTGACTTTTTGCCCCACAATTAGGGGAATTTCAGCAATTTTGCTCCAAAATACGGGGAATTTCTGCCTTTTTGCCCGAAAATAAGAAGAATGCATACCTTTTTGCCAAAAAAAGGGAAATTTCTTCATTTTTGCTCCAAAATAAGGGGAATTTCTGTTTTTTTGCCTCTAAATAAGTGGAATTTCTGTCTTTTTCCCTCAAAACAAAGGGAATTTCTGTCTTTTTTTGCCCAAAATAAGGAAAATTTCTGACTTATTACCCTGAAATAAGTGAAATTTCTGCACTTTTGCCGCAAAAGAAGGGAAATTTCTGCTTTTTTGCAGCCAAATAAGGGGAATTTCAGCCTTTTTACCTCAAAATAAGAAGAATTTCTGCATTTTTGCCACAAAATATTAGGTATTTCTGCCTTTTTGCCCTAAAATAAGGAAAAATTTTGCCTTTTTTCACTGCAATAAGTGAAATTTCTGCAATTTTGCCCCATAATAAATGAAATTTCTGCAATTTTGCGCCAAAATAAGGGAAATTTCTGGAATTTTGCCCCAAATAAGTGGAATTTCTGAGTTTTGCACCAAAATAAGGAGTATTTCTGTTTTTTGCCCTAACATATAGGGAATTTCTGCCTTTTTGCCCCACAATTAGCGGAATTTCTGCAATTTTGCTCCAAAATAGGAGGAATTTCTGCGTTTTAGCCTCAAAATAAGGGGAATGTATACCTTTTGCCACAAAAAAGGGAAATTTCTTCATTTTTGCTCCAAATTAAAGGAATTTCTGCTTTTTTGCCTCTAAAAAAGTGGAATTTCTGTCTTTTTCCCCAAAAACAAAGGGAATTTCTGTCTTTTACCCCAAAATAAGGAAAATTTCTTACTTATTACCCTGAATTAGTTAAATTTTTGCAATTTTGCCTCAAAATAAGGAAATTTCTGCCTTATTGCCCCCAATTAAGGTGAATTTCGGCCTTTTTCCTCAAAATAAGGGGAATTTCTGCATTTTTGCCCCAAAATATGGGAATTTTCCGCCTCTTTGCTCCAAAATAAAAAAAAATTCTGCAATTTTGTACCAAAATAAATAAAATTTCTGCCTTTTTGCCCCAAAATAAGAAAATTTCTGCTTTTTTTTGAAATAAGTGAAATTTCTGCAATTTTGCCCCAAAATAAGTGAAATTTCTGCAATTTTGCCCTAAAATAAGTGAAATTTCTGGAATTTTGCTCCAAAATAAGTGGAATTTCTGAGTTTTGCCCCAAAATAATGAGAATTTCTGTCTTTTTGCCACAACATATAGGGAATTTATGCCTTTTTGCCCCACAATTAGAGGAATTTCTGCAATTTTGCTCCAAATTATGGGGAATTACTGCCTTTTTGCCCGAAAATAAGAAGAATGCATAGCTTTTTGCCATAGAAAAAGGAAATTTCTTCATTTTTGCTCCAAAATAAGGGGAATTTCTGCTTTTTTGCATCTAAATAAGTGGAATTTCTGTCTTTTTCCCCCAAAACAAATGGAATTTCTGTCTTTTTTGCCCCAAAATAAGGAAAATTTCTGCATTTTTTTTCCTGAAATAAGTGAAATTTCAGCATTTTTGCCCCAAAATATGGGAAATTTCTGCCTTTTTGCCCAAAATACAAAAAATTTCTCCAATTTTGTACCAAAATAAAAGAAATTTCTGGCTTTTTGCCCCAAAATAAGAAAATTTCTGCTTTTTTTCCCTTAAATAAGTGAAATTTCTGCAATTTTCCCCAAAATAAGTAAAATTTCTGCAATTTTGCCCCAAAATAAGAGAAATTTCTGGAATTTTGCCGCAAAATAATTGGAATTTCTGAGTTTTGCCCAAAAATAAAAAGAATTTCTGCCTTTATGCCCCAACATATAGAGAATTTCTGCCTTTTTGTCCCACTATTAGAGGAATTTCTGCAATTTTGCTCCAAAATACGGGAAATTTCTGCCTTTTTGCCCCAAAATAAGAATAATGCATACCTTTTTGCCATAAAAATGGAAATTTCTTCATTTTTGCTCCACAATAAGGGGAATTTCTGCTTTTTTTGCCTCTAAATTAGTGGAATTTCTGTCTTTTCTCCCCAAAACAAAGGGAATTTCTGTTCTTTTTTGCCCCTAAATAAAAAAAAATTTCTGACTTATTACACTGACATAAGTGAAATTTCTGCAATTTTGCGCGAAAATAAGGGAAATTTCTGCATTTTTGCCCCCAAATAAGGTGAATTTCAGCCTTTTTACCTCAAAATAAGGGGAATTTCTGCATTTTTGCCACAAAAGATTAGGAATTTCAGCTTTTTTGCCCCAAAATAAAGAAAATTTCTGCCTTTTTTTCCTGAAATAAGTGAAATTTCTGCAATTTTGCCCCAAAATAAAGGAAATGTCTGCCTTTTTGCCCCCAAATAAGGGGAATTTCATCCTTTTTCCCTCAAAAAAAGGGGAATTTCTGCATTTTTGCCCCAAAATATGGGAAATTTCTGCAATTTTGCCCCAATATAAGTGAAATTTCTGGAATTTTGCAACAATATAAGTGGAATTTCTGAGTTTTGACCCAAAATAAGAAGAATTTCTGTCTTTTTGCCCCAAATTATAGGGAATTTCTGCCTTTTTGCCCCACAATTAGGGGAATTTCTGCAATTTTGCTCCAAAATATGGGGAATTTATGCCTTTTTGCCCGAAAATAAGAAGAATGCATAGCTTTTTGCCATAGAAAAAGGAAATTTCTTCATTTTTGCTCCAAAATAAGGGGAATTTCTGCTTTTTTGCATCTAAATAAGTGGAATTTCTGTTTTTTTCCCCCAAAACAAATGGAATTTCTGTATTTTTTGCCCCAAAATAAGGAAAATTTCTGCATTTTTTTCCTGAAATAAGTGAAATTTCAGCATTTTTTCAACAAAATATGGGAAATTTCTGCCTTTTTGCCCAAAATACAAAAAATTTCTCCAATTTTGTACCAAAATAAAAGAAATTTCTGGCTTTTGGCCCCAAAATAAGAAAAATTTTGCTTTTTTTCCCTTAAATAAGTGAAATTTCTGCAATTTTCCCCAAAATAAGTAAAATTTCTGCAATTTTGCCCCAAAATAAGAGAAATTTCTGGAATTTTGCCGCAAAATAATTGGAATTTCTGAGTTTTGCCAAAAAATAAAGAGAATTTCTGTCTTTATGCCCCAACATATAGGGAATTTCTGCCTTTTTGCCCCACTATTAGAGGAATTTCTGCAATTTTGCTCCAAAATACGGGAAATTTCTGCCTTTTTGCCCCAAAATAAGAATAATGCATACCTTTTGCCATAAAAATGGAAATTTCTTCATTTTTGCTCCAAAATAAGGGGAATTTCTGCTTTTTTTGCCTCTAAATTAGTGGAATTTCTGTCTTTTCCCCCCAAAACAAAGGGAATTTCTGTTCTTTTTTGCCCCTAAATAAAAAAAAAATTTCTGACTTATTACACATAAGTGAAATTTCTGCAATTTTGCCCGAAAATAAGGAAAATTTCTGCATTTTTGCCCCCAAATAAAGGGAATTTCAGCATTTTTACCTCAAAATCAAGGGAATTTCTGCATTTTTGCCTCAAAAGATTAGGAATTTCAGCTTTTTTGCCCCAAAATAAAGAAAATTTCTGCCTTTTTTTCCTGAAATAAGTGAAATTTCTGCAATTTTGCCCCAAAATAAGGGAAATGTCTGCCTTTTTGCCCCCAAATAAGGGGAATTTCATCCTTTTCACCTCAAAAAAAGGGGAATTTCTGCATTTTTGCCCCACAATATGGGAAATTTCTGCCTTTTTGCCCCAAAATAAGAAAAATTTCTGCAATTTTGTACCAAAATAAAAGAAATTTCTGTTTTTTTGCTTCCAAATATAAAAATTTCTGCTTTTTTTCTGAAATAAGTGAAATTTCTGCAATTTTGCCCCAAAATAAGTGAAATATCTGCAATTTTACCCCAAAATAAGTGAAATTTCTGGAATTTTGCCCCAAAATAAGTGGAAATTCTGAGTTTTGACCCAAAATAAGGAGAATTTCTGTCTTTTTGCCCCAAATTATAGGGAATTTCTGCCTTTTTGCCCCACAATTAGGGGAATTTCTGCAATTTTGCTCCAAAATATAGGGAATTTATGCCTTTTTGCCCGAAAATAAGAAGAATGCATAGCTTTGTGCCATAGAAAAAGGAAATTTCTTCATTTTTGCTCCAAAATAAGGGGAATTTCTGCTTTTTTGCATCTAAATAAGTGCAATTTCTGTCTTTTTCCCCCAAAACAAAGGGAATTTCTGTCTTTTCTGCCCAAAAATAAAGAAAATTTCTGCATTTTTTTCCTGAAATAAGTGAAATTTCAGCATTTTTGCCCCAAAATATGGGAAATTTCTGCCTTTTTGCCCAAAATACAAAAAAATTTCTGCAATTTTGTACCAAAATAAAAGAAATTTCTGGCTTTTTGCCCCAAAATAAGAAAATTTCTGTTTTTTTCCCTTAAATAAGTTAAATTTCTGCAATTTTCCCCAAAATAAGTAAAATTTCTGCAATTTTGCCCCAAAATAAGAGAAATTTCTGGAATTTTGCCGCAAAATAATTGGATTTTCTGAGTTTTGCCCAAAACTAAAGAGAATTTCTGTCTTTATGCCCCAACATATAGGGAATTTCTGCCTTTTTGCCCCACTATTAGAGAAATTTCTGCAATTTTGCTCCAAAATACGGGAAATTTCTGCCTTTTTGCCCCAAAATAAGAATAATGCATACCTTTTTGCCATAAAAATAAAAATTTCTTCATTTTTGCTCCAAAATAAGGGGAATTTCTGCTTTTTTTGCCTCTAAATTAGTGGAATTTCTGTCTTTTTCCCCCAAAACAAAGGGAATTTCTGTTCTTCTTTGCCCCTAAATAAAAAAAATTTCTGACTTATTACACTGACATAAGTAAAATTTCTGCAATTTTGCCCGAAAATAAGGGAAATTTCTGCATTTTTGCCCCCAAATAAGGGGAATTTCAGCCTTTTTACCTCAAAATAAAGGGAATTTCTGCATTTTTGCCACAAAAGATTAGGAATTTCAGCTTTTTTGCACCAAAATAAAGAAAATTTCTGCCTTTTTTTCCTGAAATAAGTTAAATTTCTGCAATTTTACCCCAAAATAAGGGAAATGTCTGCCTTTTTGCCCCCAAATAAGGAGAATTTCATCCTTTTTACCTCAAAAAAAGGGGAATTTCTGCATTTTTGCCCCAAAATATGGGAAATTTTTGCCTTTTTGCCCCAAAATAAGGAAAATTTCTGCAATTTTGTACCAAAATAAAAGAAATTTCTGTTTTTTTGCTTCCAAATATAAAAATTTCTGCTTTTTTTCTGAAATAAGTGAAATTTCTGCACTTTTGCCCCAAAATAAGTGAAATTTCTGCAATTTTGCCCAAAAAGAAGGGAAATTTCTGTCTCTTTGCCTCCAAATAAGGTGAATTTCAGCATTTTTACCTCAAAATAAGGGGGATTTCTGCAGTTTTGCCACAAAATATTAGGAATTTCTGCCTTTTTGCCCCAAAATAAGGAAAATTTCTGCATTTTTTCACTGAAATAAGTGAAATTTCTGCAATTTTGCCCCAAAATAGGTGAAATTTCTGCAATTTTGCCCCAAAATAAGGGAAATTTCTGGAATTTTGCCCCAAAATAAGTGGAATTTGTGAGTTTTTCCCCACAATAAGGAGAATTTCTGTTTTTTGCCCTAACATATTGGAAATTTCTGCCTTTTTGCCCCACAATTAGGGAAATTTCTGCAATTTTGCTCCAAAATACGGGGAATTTCTGCTTTTTAGCCTGAAAATAAAGGGAATGTATACTTTTTGTCACAAAAAAGGGAAATTTCTTCATTTTTGCTCCAAAATAAAAGGAATTTCTACTTTTTTGCCTCTAAAAAAGTGGAATTTCTGTCTTTTTTTTCTCAAAAACAAAGGGAATTTCTGTCTTTTTGCCCCAAAATAAGAAAAATTTCTGACTTATTACCCTGAAATAAGTTAAATTTTTGCAATTTTGCCTCAAAATAAGGAAATTTCTGCCTTATTGCCCCCAATTAAAGGGAATTTCAGACTTTTTCCTCAAAATAAAAGGAATTTCTGCATTTTTGCCCAAAAATATGGGAATTTTCCGCCTCTTTGCTCCAAAATAAGAAAAATTTCTGCTATTTTGTACCAAAATAAAAGAAATTTCTGCCTTTTTGCCCCAAAATAAGAAAATTTCTGCTTTTTTTTGAAATAAGTGAAATTTCTGCAATTTTGCCCCGAAATAAGTGAAATTTCTGCAATTTTGCCCTAAAATAATTGAAATTTCTGGAATTTTGCTCCAAAATAAGTGGAATTTCTGAGTTTTGCCCCAAAATAATGAGAATTTCTGTCTTTTTGCCCCAACATATAGGGAATTTCTGCCTTTTTGCCCCACAATTAGGGGAATTTCTGCAATTTTGCTCCAAAATATGGGGAATTTATGCCTTTTTGCCCGAAAATAAGAAGAATGCATAGCTTTTTGCCATATAAAAAGGATATTTCTTCATTTTTGCTCCAAAATAAGTGGAATTTCTGCTGTTTTGCATCTAAATAAGTAGAATTTCTGTCTTTTTCCACCAAAACAAAGGAAATTTCTCTCTTTTTTGCCCCAAAATAAGGAAAATTTCTGCTATATTTTCCTGAAATAAGTGAAATTTCTGCATTTTTGCCCCAAAATATGGGAAATTTCTGCTTTTGCCCAAAATAAAAAAAATTTCTGCAATTTTGTACCAAAATAAAAGAAATTTCTGCCTTTTTACCCCAAAATAAGAAAATTTTTGCTTTTATTCCCTTAAATAAGTGAAATTTCTGCAATTTTCCCCAAAATAAGTGAAATTTCTGCAATTTTGCCCGAAAATAAGAGAAATTTCTGGAATTTTGTCGCAAAATAATTGGAATTTCTGAGTTCTGTCTCAAAATAAGGAGAATTTCTGTCTTTATGCCCCAACATATAGGGAATTTCTTCTTTTTTACCCCACAATTAGAGGAATTTCTGCATTTTGCTCCAAAATACGAGAAATTTCTGCCTTTTTGCCCCAAAATAAGACGAATGCATACGTTTTTGCCATAAAAATGGAAATTTCTTCATTTTTGCTCCAAAATAAGGGGAATTTCTGATTTTTTTGCCTCTAAATTAGTGGAATTTCTGTCTTTTTACCCCAAAACAAAGGGAATTTCTGTCTTTTTTGCCCCTAAATAAAAAAAAATTTCTGACTTATTACACTGACATAAGTGAAATTTCTGCAATTTTGCCCCAAAATAAGGGAAATTTCTGAATTTTTGCCCCCAAATAAGGAGAATTTCAGACTTTTTACCTCAAAATAAAAGGAATTTCTGCATTTTTGCCACAAAAGATTAGGAATTTCTGCATTTTTGCCACAAAATATGAAAATTTCTGCCTTTTTTCCCTGAAATAATTGAAATTTCTTCAATTTTGCCCCAAAATAAGGGAAATGTCTGCATTTTGCCCCCAAATAAGGGGAATTTCATCCTTTTTACCTCAAAATAAGGGGAAATTCTGATTTTTGCCCCAAAATATGGGAAATTTCTGCCTTTTTGCCCCAAAATAAGAAAAATTTCTGCAATTTTGTACCAAAATAAAAGAAATTTCTGCCTTTTTGCTTCCAAATATAAAAATTTCTGCTTTTTTTCTGAAATAAGTGAAATTTCTGCAATTTTGCCCCAAAATAATTGAAATTTCTGCAATTTTGCCCCAAAATAAGTGAAATTTCTGGAATTTTGCCCCAAAATAAGAGGAATTTCTGAGTTTTGACCCAAAAATAAGTAGAAATTCTGTCTTTTTGCCCAAACATATAGGGAATTTCGGCCTTTTCGCCCCACAATTAGGAAAATTTCAGCAATTTTGCTCCAAAATACAAGGAATTTCTGCCTTTTTGCCCGAAAAAAAGAAGAATGCATAACTTTTTGCCATAAAAAAGGGAAATTTCTGTAATTTTGCTCCAAAATAAGGGGAAATTATTCATTGTGCCTCTAAATAAGTGGAATTTCTGTCTTTTTTCCCCAAAACAAAGGTAATTTCTGTATTTTTGCCCCAAAATAAGGAAAATTTCTGACTTATTACCCTGAAGTAAGTGAAATTTCTGCAATTTTGCCCCAAAATAAGGGGAATTTCTGCTTTTTTACCTCTAAATAAGTGGAATTTATGTATTTTTACCCCAAAACAAAAGGAATTTCTGTCTTTTTTTGCACAAAATAAAAAAAATTTCTGACTTATTACCCTGAAATAAGTGAAATTTCTGCAATTTTGCCCCATGAGAAGAGAAATTTCTGCCTTTTTGCCCCCAAATAAGATGAATTTCAGCCTTTTTACCTCAAAATAAGGGGAATTTCTGCATTTTTGCCACAAAATATTAGGAATTTCTGCCTTTTTGCCCCAAAATAAGGAAAATTTCTGAATTTTTTCACATCAATAAGTGAAATTTCTGCAATTTTGCTTCAAAATAAGTGAAATTTCTGCAATTATGCCCCAAAATATGGGAAATTTCTGCCCTTTTGCCCCAAAATAAGAAAAATTTATGCAATTTTGTACCAAAATAAAAGAAATTTCTGCCTTTTTGCTTCCAAATATAAAAATTTCTGCTTTTTTTCTGAAATAAGTTAAATTTCTGCAATTTTGCCCCAAAATAAGTGAAATTTCTGCAATTTTGCCCCAAAATAAGTGAAATTTCTGGAATTTTGCCCCAAAATAAGTGGAATTTCTTAGTTTTGACCCAAAATGAGGAGAATTTCTATCTTTTTGCCCCAACATATAGGGAATTTCTGCCTTTTTGCCCCACAATTAGGGGAATTTCAGCAATTTTGCTCCAAAATACGGGGAATTTCTGCTTTTTTGCCCGAAAATAAGAAGAATGCATAACTTTTTGCCATAAAAAAGGGAAAATTCTTCATTTATGCTCCATAATAAGGGGAATTTCTGCTTTTTTGCCTCTAAATAAGTGGAATTTCTGTCTTTTTCCCCCAAAACAAAGGTAATTTCTGTTTTTTTGACCCAAAATAAGGAAAATTTCTGACTTATTACCCTGAAGTAAGTGAAATTTCTGCAATTTTGCCCCAAAATAAGGGGAATTTCTGCTTCTTTGCCTCTAAATAAGTAGAATTTATGTATTATTGACCCAAAACAAAGGGAATTTCTGTCTTTTTTTGCCCAAAATTAGAAAAATTTCTGACTTATTACCCTGAAATAAGTGAAATTTCTGCAATTTTGCCTAAAAAGAAGGGAAATTTCTGCCTTTTTGCCCCCAAATAAGGTGAATTTCAGGCTTTTTACCTCAAAATAAGGGGAATTTCTGCATTTTTGCCACAAAATATTAGGAATTTCTGCCTTTTTGCCCCAAAATAAGGAAAATTTCTGCCTTTTTTCCCTGAAATAAGTTAAATTTCTGCAATTTTGCCCCAAAATAGTGAAATTTCTGCGATTTTGCCCCAAAATAAGGGAAATTTCTGGAATTTTGCCCCAAAATAAGTGGAATTTCTGAGTTTTGCCCCACAATAAGTAGAATTTCTGTTTTTTGCCCTAACATATACGGAATTTCTGCCTTTTTGCCCCACAATTAGAGGAATTTCTGCAATTTTGCTCCAAAATACGGGGAATTTCTGCTTTTTAGCCTGAAAATAAAGGGATTGTATACCTTTTGCCACAAAAAAGAAAAATTTCTTCATTTTTGCTTCAAAATAAAAGGAATTTCTGCTTTTTTGCCTCTAAAAAAGTGGAATTTCTGTCTTTTTTTTCTCAAAAACAAAGGAAATTTCTCTCTTTTTGCCCCAAAATTTAAAAAAATTTCTGACTTATTACCCTGAAATAAGTTAAATTTTTGCAATTTTGCCCCAAAATAAGGAAATTTCTGCCTTATTGCCCCCAATTAAAGGAAATTTCAGCCTTTTTCCTCAAAATAAGAGGAATTTCTGCATTTTTGCCCCAAAATATGGGAAATTTCTGCCTTTTTGCTCCAAAATAAAAAAAATTTCTGCAATTTTGTACCAAAATAAAAGAAATTTCTGCCTTTTTGCCCCAAAATAAGAAAATTTCTGCTTTTTTTCCCTTAAATATGTGAAATTTCTGCAATTTTTCCCAAAATAAGTGAAATTTCTGCAATTTTGCCCCAAAATAAGAGAAATTTTTGGAATTTTGCCGCAAAATAATTGGAATTTCTGAGTTTTACCCCAAAATAAGAAGAATTTCTGTCTTTATGCCCCAACATATAGGGAATTTCTGCATTTTTGCCCCACAATTAGAGGAATTTCTGCAATTTTCTCCAAAATACAGAAATATCTTCTTTTTTGTCCCAAAATAAGAAGAATGCATACCTTTTTGCCATAAAAATGGAAATTTCTTCATTTTTGCTCCAAAATAAGGGGAATTTCTGCTTTTTTTGCCTCTAAATTAGTGGATTTTCTGTCTTTTTCCCCCCCCAAAAAGGGAATTTCTGTCTTTTTTGCCCCTAAATAAAAAAAATTTCTGACTTATTACACTGACATAAGTGAAATTTCTGCAATTTTGCCCCAAAATAAGGGAAATTTCTGCATTTTTGCCCTCAAATAAGGTTAATTTCAGCCTTTTTACCTCAAAATAAAAGGAATTTCTGCATTTTTGCCACAAAAGATTAGGAATTTCTGCATTTTTTCCGCAAAATATGAAAATTTCTGACTTTTTTCTCTGAAATAAGTGAAATTTTTTCAATTTTGCCCCAAAATAAGGGAAATGTCTGACTTTTTGCCCACAAATAAGGGGATTTTCATCCTTTTTACCTCAAAAAAAGGGGAATTTCTGCATTTTTGCCCCAAAATATGGGAAATTTCTGCCTTTTTGCCACAAAATATGAAAAAATTTCTGCAATTTTGTACCAAAATAAAAGATATTTCTGCCTTTTTGCTTCCAAATATAAAAATATTTGCTTTTTTTTTCTGAAATAAGTGAAATTTCTGCAATTTTGCCCCAAAATATGTGAAATTTCTGAAATTTTGCCCCAAAATAAGTGAAATTTCTGCAATTTTGCCCCCAAATAAGTTAAATTTCTGGAATTTTGCCCCAAAATAAGGGAAATTTCTGAAATTTTGCCCCAAAATGAGTGGAATTTCTGAGTTTTGCCCCAAAATAAGGAGAATTTCTGTCTTTTTGCCCCAACATATAGGGAATTTCTGCATTTTTGCCCCACAATTTGGTTAATTTCTGCAATTTTGCTCCAAAATATGGCAATTTCTGCCTTTTTGCCCGAAAATAAGAAGAATGCATATCTTTTTGCCATAAAAAAGGGAAATTTTTGTAATTTTGCTCCAAAATAAGGGGAATTTCTGCATTTTTGCCCCTAAATATGTGGAATTTCTGTCTTTTTCCCCGAAAACAAAGGTAATTTCTGTATTTTTTGCCACAAAATAAGGAAAATTTCTGACTTATTACCCTGAAGTAAGTGAAATTTCTGCAATTTTGCCCCAAAATAAGGGGAATTTCTGCTTCTTTGCCTCTAAATAAGTGGAATTTATGTATTTTTCCCCAAAAAGAAAGGGAATTTCTGTCTTTTTTTGCCCAAAATAGAAAAAATTTCTGATTTATTACCCTGAAATAAGTGAAATTTCTGCAATTTTGCCCCAAGAGAAGGGAAATTTCTGCCTTTTTGCCCCCAAATAAGGTGAATTTCAGCCTTTTTACCTCAAAATAATGGGAATTTCTGCATTTTTGCCACAAAATATTAGGAATTTCTGCCTTTTTGCCCCAAAATAATGAAAATTTCTGCCTTTTTTCACTGAAATAAGTGAAATTTATGCAATTTTGCCCCAAAATAAGTGAAATTTCTGCAATTATGCCCCAAAATATGGGAAATTTCTGCCTTTTTTCTCCAATATAAGAAAAATTTCTGCAATTTTGTACCAAAATAAAAGAAATTTCTGCCTTTTTGCCCCAAAATAAGAAAATTTCTGCTTTTTTTTGGAAATAAGTGAAATTTCTGCAATTTTGCCCCAAAATAAATGAAATTTCTGCAATTTTGCCCCAAAATAAGGGAAATTTCTGGAATTTTGCCGCAAAATAATTGGAATTTCTGAGTTTTGCCCCAAAATAAGGAGAATTTCTGTCTTTATGCTTCAACATATAGGGAATTTCTGCCTTTTTGCCCCACGATTAGAGGAATTTCTGCAATTTTGCTCAAAATACGGGAAATTTCTGCCTTTTTGCCCCAAAATAAGAAGAATGCATACCTTTTTGCCATAAAAAAGGGAAATTTCTTCATTTTTGCTCCAAAATAAGGAGAATTTTTGCTTTTTATGCCTCTAAATTGGTGGAATTTCTGTCTTTTTCCCCAAAAACAAAGGGAATTTCTTTTTTTTTGCCACTAAATAAAAGAAATTTCTGACTTATTACACTGACATAAGTGAAATTTCTGCAATTTGCCCCAAAATAAGGGAAATTTCTTTATTTTTGCCCCCAAATAAGGGGAATTTCAGCCTTTTTACCTCAAAATAAGGAGAATTTCTGCATTTTTGCCACAAAAGATTAGGAATTTCTGCTTTTTGCCCCAAAATAAGAAAAATTTCTGCCTTTTTTCCCTGAAATAAGTGAAATTTCTGCAATTTTGCCCCAAAATAAGGAAAATTTCTGCCTTTTTGCACTCAAATAAGAGGAATTTCACCCTTTTACCTCAAAATAAAGGGAATTTCTGCATTTTTGCCACAAAATATTAAAAATTTCTGCCTTTTTGCCCCAAAATAAGGAAAATTTCTGCATTTTTTCCCTGCCATAAGTGAAATTTCTGCAATTTTGTCCAAATATAAGTGAAATTTCTGCAATTTTTCCCCAAAATAAGGGAAATTTCTGCATTTTTGCCCCCTGATAAGGGGAATTTCAGCCTTTTTACCTCAAAATAAGGGGAATTTCAGCATTTTTGCCACAAAAGATTAGGAATTTCTGCTTTTTTGCCCCAAAATAAGAAAAATTTCTGACTTATTACCCTGAAAAAAGTGAAATTTCTGCAATTTTGCCCCAAAATAAGGGAAATGTCTGCCTTTTTGCCCCCAAATAAGGGGAATTTCATCTTTTTTACCTCAAAAAAAGGGGAATTTCTGCATTTTTGCCCCAAAATATGGGAAATTTCTGCCTTTTTGCCCCAAAATAAGAAAAATTTATGCAATTTTGTACCAAAATAAAAGTAATTTCTGCCTTTTTGCTACCAAATATAAAAATTTCTGCCTTTTTTTCTGAAATGAGTGAAATTTCTGCAATTTTGCCCCAAAATAAGTGAAATTTCTGCAATTTTGCCCCAAAATAAGTGAAATTTCTGGAATTTTGCCCCAAAATAAGTGGAATTTCTGTGTTTTGACCCAAAATAAGGAGAATTTCTGTCTTTTTGCCCCAACATATAGGGAATTTCTGCCTTTTTGCCCCACAATTAGAAGAATTTCTGCAATTTTGCTCCAAAATACGGGGAATTTCTGCTTTTTTGCCCGAAAATAAGAAGAATGCATAACTTTTTGCCATAAAAAAGGGAAATTTCTTCATTTTTGCTCCAAAATAATGGGAATTTCTGCTTTTTTGCCTCTAAATAAGTGGAATTTCTGTCTTTTTCCCCCAAAACAAAGTTAATTTCTGTTTTTTTGGCTCAAAATAAAGAAAATTTCTGACTTATTACCATGAAGTAAGTGAAATTTCTGCAATTTTGCCTCAAAATAAGGGGAATTTCTGTTTTTTTGCCTCTAAATAAGTGGAATTTATGTATTTTTCCCCCAAAACAAAGGGAATTTCTTTTTTTTTTGCCCAAAATAAGGAAAATTTCTGACTTATTACCCTGTATTAAGTGAAATTTCTGCAATTTTGCCCCAAAACAAGGGAAATTTCTGCTTTTTGCCCCCAAATAAGGTGAATTTCAGCATTTTTACCTCTAAATAACGGGAATTTCTGCATTTTTGCCACAAAATATTAGAAATTTCTGCCTTTTTGCACCAAAATAAGGAAAATTTCTGCCTTTTTTCACTGAAATAAGTGAAATTTCTTCAATTTTGCCCCAAAATAAGGGAAATGTCTGCCTTTTTGCCCCCAAATAAGGGGAATTTCATCCTTTTTACCTCAAAAAAAGGGGAATTTCTGCATTTTTGCCCCAAAATATGGGAAATTTCTGCCTTTTTGCCCCAAAATATAAAAAATTTCTGCAATTTTGTACCAAAATAAAAGAAATTTCTGCGTTTTTGCTTCCAAATATAAAAATTTCTGCTTTTTTTTCTGAAATAAGTGAAATTTCTGCAATTTTGCCCCAAAATAAGTGAAATTTCTGCAATTTTGCACCAAAATAAGTGAAATTTTTGGAATGTTGCCCCAAAATAAGTGGAATTTCTGAGTTTTGACCCAAAATAAGTAGAATTTCTGTATTTTGCCCCAATATATAGGGAATTTCTGCCTTTTTGCCCCACAATTAGGGGAATTTCAGCAATTTTGCTCCAAAATACGAGGAATTTCTGCCTTTTTGCCCAAAAATAAGAAGAATGCAAACCTTTTTGCTATAAAAAAGAGAAATTTCTGTAATTTTGCTCCAAAATAAGGGGAATTTCTGCATTTTTGCCCCTAAATAAATGGAATTTCTGTCTTTTCCTCCCAAAACAAAGGTAATTTCTGTATTTTTGCCCCAAAATAAGGAAAATTTCTGACTTATTACCCTGAAGTAAGTGAAATTTCTGTAATTTTGCCCCAAAATATGGGGAATTTCTGCTTTTTTGCCTCTAAATAAGTGGAATTTATGTATTTTCCCCCAAAACAAAGGGAATTTCTGTCTTTTTTTGCCCAAAATGAGAAAAATTTCTGACTTATTACCCTGAAATAAGTGAAATTTCTGCAATTTTGCCCTAAGAGAAGGGAAATTTCTGCCTTTTTGCCCCCAAATAAGGGGAATTTCAGCCTTTTTACCTCAAAATAAGGGGAATTTCTGCATTTTTGCCACAAATATTAGGAATTTCTGCCTTTTTGCCCCAAAATAAGGAAAATTTCTGCCTTTTTTCACTGACATAAGTGAAATTTATGCAATTTTGCCCCAAAATAAGTGAAATTTCTGCAATTATGCTCCAAAATATGGGAAATTTCTGCCTTTTTTCTCCAAAATAAAAAAAATTTCTGCAATTTTGTACCAAAATAAAAGAAATTTCTGCCTTTTTGCCCCAAAATAAGAAAATTTCTGCTTTTTTTATGAAATAAGTGAAATTTCTGCAATTTTACCCCAAAATAAATTAAATTTCTGCAATTTTGCCCCCAAATAAGTTAAATTTCTGGAATTTTGCTCCAAAATAAGTGGAATTTCTGAGTTTTGCCCCAAAATAATGAGAATTTCTTTCTTTTTGCCCCAACATATAGGGAATTTCTGCCTTTTTGCCCCACATTTAGGGGAATTTCTGCAATTTTGCTCCAAAATATAGGGAATTTCTGCTTTTTTGCCCGAAAATAAGAAGAATGCATAGCTTTTTGCCATAAAAAAGTGAAATTTCTTCATTTTTGCTCCAAAATAAGGAGAATTTCTGCTTTTTTGCATTTAAATAAGTGGAATTTCTGTCTTTTTCCGCCAAAACAAAGGGAATTTCTGTATTTTTTGCCCCAAAATAAGAAAAATTTCTGCCTTTTTCCCTGAAATAAGTGAAATTTCTGCATTTTTGCCTCAAAATATAGGAAATTTCTGCCTTTTTGCCCAAAATAAAAAAATTTCTGCAATTTTGTACCAAAATAAAAGAAATTTCTGCCTTTTTGCCCCAAAATAAGAAAATTTCTGCTTTTTTCCCCTTAAATAAGTGAAATTTCTGCAATTTTGCCCTAAAATAAGTGAAATTTCTGGAATTTTGCCGCAAAATAATTGGAGTTTCTGAGTTTTGCCCCAAAATAAGGAGAATTTCTGTCTTTATGCTTCAACATATAGGGAATTTCTGCCATTTTGCCTTACGATTAGAGAAATTTCTGCAATTTTGCTCCAAAATATGGGAAATTTCTGCCTTTTTGCCCCAAAATAAGAAGAATGCATACCTTTTTTGCCATAAAAAAAAGAAAATTTCTTCATTTTTGCTCCAAAATAAGGGGAATTTTTGCTTTTTTTGCCTCTAAATTAGTGGAATTTCTGTCTTTTTCCCCCAAAACAAAGGGAATTTCTGTTTTTTTGCCCCTAAATAAAAAAAATTTCTGACTTATTACACTGACATAAGTGAAATTTCTGCAATTTGCCCCAAAATAAGGGAAATTTCTTTATTTTTGCCCCCAAATAAGGGGAATTTCAGCCTTTTTACCTCAAAATAAAAAGAATTTCTGCATTTTTGCCACAAAAGATTAGGAATTTCTGCTTTTTTGCCCCAAAATAAGAAAAATTTTTGCATTTTTTCCCTGAAATAAGTGAAATTTCTGCAATTTTGCCCCAAAATAAGGGAAATTTCTGCAATTTTGCCCAAAAATAAGGGAAATTTCTGCAATTTTGCCCCAAAATAAGGGAAATTTCTGCATTTTTGCCCCCTAATAAGGGGAATTTCAGCCTTTTTACCTCAAAATAAGGGGAATTTCAGCATTTTTGCCACAAAAGATTAGGAATTTCTGCTTTTTTGCCCCAAAATAAGAAAAATTTCTGACTTATTACCCTGAAATAAGTGAAATTTCTTCAATTTTACCCCAAAATAAGGGAAATGTCTGCCTTTTTGCCCCCAAATAAGGGGAATTTCATCCTTTTTACCTCAAAAAAGGGGAATTTCTGCATTTTTGCCACAAAATATGGGAAATTTCTGCCTTTTTGCTCCAAAATATTAAAAATTTCTGCAATTTTGTACCAAAATAAAAGAAATTTCTGCCTTTTTGCTTCCAAATATAAAAATTTCTGCCTTTTATTCTGAAATAAGTGAAATTTCTGCAATTTTGCCCCAAAATAAGTGAAATTTCTGCAATTTTGCCCCAAAATAAGTGAAATTTCTGGAATTTTGCCCCAAAATAAGTGGAATTTCTGAGTTTTGACCCAAAATAAGGAGAATTTCTGTCTTTTTGCCCCAACATATAGGAAATTTCTGCCTTTTTTCCCCAAATTATAGGGAATTTCTGCCTTTTTGCCCCACAATTAGGGGAATTTCTGCAATTTTGCTCCAAAATATGGGGAATTTATGCCTTTTTGCCCGAAAATAAGAAGAATGCATAGCTTTTTGCCATAGAAAAAGGAAATTTCTTCATTTTTGTTCCAAAATAAGGGGAATTTCTGCTTTTTTGCATCTAAATAAGTGGAATTTCTGTCTTTTTCCCCCAAAACAAAGAGAATTTCTGTCTTTTCTGCCCCAAAATAAGGAAAATTTCTGCATTTTTTTCCTGAAATAAGTGAAATTTCAGCATTTTTGCCCCAAAATATGGGAAATTTCTGCCTTTTTGCCCAAAATACAAAAAATTTCTGAAATTTTGTACCAAAATAAAAGAAATTTCTGGCTTTTTGCCCCAAAATAAGAAAATTTCTGCTCTTTTTCCCTTAAATAAGTGAAATTTCTGCAATTTTCCCCAAAATAAGTAAAATTTCTGCATTTTTGCCCCAAAATAAGAGAAATTTCTGGAATTTTGCCGCAAAATAATTGGAATTTCTGATTTTTGCCCAAAAATAAAGAGAATTTCTGTCTTTATGCCCCAACATATAGGGAATTTCTGCCTTTTTGCCCCACTATTAGAGGAATTTCTGCAATTTTGCTCCAAAATACGGGAAATTTCTGCCTTTTTGCCCCAAAATAAGAATAATGCATACCTTTTAGCCATAAAAATGAAAATTTCTTCATTTTTGCTCTAAAATAAGGGGAATTTCTGCTTTTTTTGCCTCTAAATTAGTGGATTTTCTGTCTTTTTCCTCCAAAACAAAGGGAATTTCTGTTCTTTTTTGCCCCTAAATAAAAAAAATTTCTGACTTATTACACTGACATAAGTAAAATTTCTGTAATTTTGCCCGAAAATAAGGGAAATTTCTGCATTTTTGCCCCCAAATAAGGGGAATTTCAGCCTTTTTACCTCAAAAAAAAGGGAATTTCTGCATTTTTGCCACAAAAGATTAGGAATTTCAGTTTTTGCCCCAAAATAAAGAAAATTTCTGCCTGTTTTTCCTGAAATAAGTTAAATTTCTGCAATTTTGCCCCAAAATAAGGGAAATGTCTGCCTTTTTGCCCCCAAATAAGGGGAATTTCATCCTTTTTACCTCAAAAAAAGGGGAATTTCTGCATTTTTGCCCCAAAATATGGGAAATTTCTGCCTTTTTGCCCCAAAATAAGAAAAATTTCTGCAATTTTGTACCAAAATAAAAGAAATTTCTGTTTTTTTGCTTCCAAATATAAAAATTTCTGCTTTTTTTCTGAAATAAGTGAAATTTCTGCAATTTTGCCCCAAAATAAGTGAAATTTCTGCAATTTTGCCCCAAAATAAGTGAAATTTCTGCAATTTTGCCCCAAAATAAGTGAAATTTCTGCAATTTTGCCCCAAAATAAGTGAAATTTCTGGAATTTTGCCCCAAAATTAGTGGAATTTCTGAGTTTTGACCCAAAAATAAGTAGAATTTCTGTCTTTTTGCCCCAACATATAGGGAATTTCTGCCTTTTCGCCCCAAAATTAGGGGAATTTCAGCAATTTTGCTCCAAAATACGGGGAATTTCTGCCTTTTTGCCCGAAAATAAGAAGAATGCATAACTTTTTGCCATAAAAAAGGGAAATTTCTTTATTTTTGCTCCAAAATAAGGGAAATTTCTCCTTTTTTGCCTCTAAATAAGTGGAATTTCTGTCTTTTTCCCCCAAAACAAAGGTAATTTCTGTATTTTTGCCCCAAAATAAGGAAAATTTCTGACTTATTACCCAGAAGTAAGTGAAATTTCTGCAATTTTGCCCCAAAATAAGGGGAATTTCTGCTTCTTTGCTTCTAAATAAGTGGAATTTATGTATTTTTCCCCGAAAACAAAGGGAATTTCTGTCTTTTTTTGCCCAAAATAAGAAAAATTTCTGACTTATTACTCTGAAATAAGTGAAATTTCTGCAATTTTGCCCAAAAAGAAAGGGCATTTCTGCCTCTTTGCCTCCAAATAAGGTGAATTTCAGCCTTTTTACCTCAAAATAAGGGGAATTTCTGCATTTTTGCCACACAATATTAGGAATTTCTGCCTTTTTGCCCGAAAATAAGTAAAATTTCTGCCTTTTTTCACTGAAATAAGTGAAATTTCTGCAATTTTGCCCCAAAATAAGTGAAATTTCGGCAATTTTGCCACAAAATAAGGGAAATTTCTGGAATTTTGCCCCAAAATAAGTGGAATTTGTGAGTTTTTCCCCACAATAAGGAGAATTTCTGTTTTTTGCCCTAACATATTGGGAATTTCTGCCTTTTTGCCCCACAATTAGGGGAATTTCTTCAATTTTGCTCCAAAATACCGGGAATTTCAGCTTTTTAGCCTGAAAATAAAGGGAATGTATACTTTTTGCCACAAAAAAGGGAAATTTCTTCATTTTTGCTCCAAAATAAAAGGAATTTCTACTTTTTTGCCTCTAAAAGAGTGGAATTTCTGTCTTTTTTTCTCAAAAACAAAGGGAATTTCTGTCTTTTTGCCCCAAAATAAGAAAAATTTCTGACTTATTACCCTGAAATAAGTTAAATTTTTGCAATTTTGCCCCAAAATAAAGAAATTTCTGCCTTATTGCCACCAATTAAGAAGAATTTCAGCCTTTTTCCTCAAAATAAGGGGAATTTCTGCATTTTTGCCCCAAAATATGGGAATTTTCTGCCTCTTTGCTCCAAAATAAAAAAAATTTCTGCAATTTTGTACCAAAATAAAAGAAATTTCTGCCTTTTTGCCCCAAAATAAGAAAATTTCTGCCTTTTTTTTTAAATAAGTAAAATTTCTGCAATTTTGCCCCAAAATAACTGAAATTTCTGCAATTTTGCCCTAAAATAAGTGAGATTTCTGGAATTTTGCTCCAAAATAAGTGGAATTTCTAAGTTTTGCCCCAAAATAATGAGAATTTCTGTCTTTTTGCCCCAACATATAGGGAATTTCTGCCTTTTTGCCCCACAATTAGGGGAATTTCTGCAATTTTGCTCCAAAATATGGGGAATTTCTGCCTTTTTGCTCAAAAATAAAAAGAATGCATAGCTTTTTGCCATATAAAAAGGAAATTTCTTCATTTTTGCTCCAAAATAAGGGGAATTTCTGCTTTTTTGCATCTAAATAAGTGGTATTTCTGTCTTTTTCCACCAAAACAAAGGGAATTTCTCTCTTTTTTGCCCCAAAATAAGGAAAATTTCTGCTATTTTTTCCTGAAATAAGTGAAATTTCTGCATTTTTGCCCCAAAATATGGGAAATTTCTGCTTTTGCCCAAAATAAAAAAAATTTCTGCAATTTTGTACCAAAATAAAAGAAATTTCTGCCTTTTTCCCCCAAAATAAGAAAATTTCTGCTTTTTTTCCCTTAAATAAGTGAAATTTCTGCAATTTTCCCCAAAATAAGTGAAATTTCTGCAATTTTGCCCGAAAATAAGAGAAATTTCTGGAATTTTGTCGCAAAATAATTGGAATTTCTGAGTTCTGCCCCAAAATAAAGAGAATTTCTGTCTTTATGCCCCAACATATAGGGAATTTCTGCCTTTTTGCCCAACAATTAGAGGAATTTCTGCAATTTTGCTCCAAAATACGAGAAATTTCTGCTTTTTTGCCCCAAAATAAGACGGATTGCATACGTTTTTGCCATAAAAATGGAAATTTCTTCATTTTTGCTCCAAAATAAGGGGAATTTCTGATTTTTTTGCCTCTCAATTAGTGGAATTTCTGTCTTTTTACCCCAAAACAAAGGGAATTTCTGTCTTTTTTGCCCCTAAATAAAAAAAAAATTCTGACTTATTACACAGACATAAGTGAAATTTCTGCAATTTTGCCCCAAAATAAGGGAAATTTCTGAATTTTTGCCCCCAAATAAGGGGAATTTCAGCCTTTTTACCTCAAAATAAAAGGAATTTCTGCATTTTTGCCACAAAAGATTAGGAATTTCTGCATTTTTGCCGCAAAATATGAAAATATCTGCCTTTTTTCCCTGAAATAAGTGAAATTTCTTCAATTTTGCCCCCAAATAAGGGAAATGTCTGCCTTTTTGCCCCCAAATAAGGGGATTTTCATCCTTTTTACCTCAAAGAAAGGGAAATTTCTGCATTTTTGCCCCAAAATATGGGAAATTTCTGCCTTTTTGCCCCGAAATAAGAAAAATTTCTGCAATTTTGTACCAAAATAAAAGAAATTTCTGTCTTTTTGCTTCCAAATATAAAAATTTCTGCTTTTTTTTCTGAAATAAGTGAAATTTCTGCAATTTTGCCCCAAAATAAGTGAAATTTCTGGAATTTTGCCCCAAAATAAGTGGAATTTCTGAGTTTTGACCCAAAAATAAGTAGAATTTCTGTCTTTTTGCCCAAACATATAGGGAATTTCTGCCTTTTCGCCCCACAATTAGGGGAATTTCAGCAATTTTGCTCCAAAATACGGGGAATTTCTGCCTTTTTGCCCGAAAATAAGAAGAATGCATAACTTTTTGCCATAAAAAAGGGAAATTTCTTTATTTTTGCTCCAAAATAAGGGAAATTTCTCCTTTTTTGCCTCTAAATAAGTGGAATTTCTGTCTTTTTCCCCCAAAACAAAGGTAATTTCTGTATTTTTGCCCCAAAATAAGGAAAATTTCTGACTTATTACCCAGAAGTAAGTGAAATTTCTGCAATTTTGCCCCAAAATAAGGGGAATTTCTGCTTCTTTGCTTCTAAATAAGTGGAATTTATGTACTTTTCCCCGAAAACAAAGGGAATTTCTGTCTTTTTTTGCCCAAAATAAGAAAAATTTCTGACTTATTACTCTGAAATAAGTGAAATTTCTGCAATTTTGCCCAAAAAGAAAGGGCATTTCTGCCTCTTTGCCTCCAAATAAGGTGAATTTCAGCATTTTTACCTCAAAATAAGGGGAATTTCTGCATTTTTGCCACACAATATTAGGAATTTCTGCCTTTTTGCCCGAAAATAAGTAAAATTTCTGCCTTTTTTCACTGAAATAAGTGAAATTTCTGCAATTTTGCCCCAAAATAAGTGAAATTTCGGCAATTTTGCCACAAAATAAGGGAAATTTCTGGAATTTTGCCCCAAAATAAGTGGAATTTGTGAGTTTTTCCCCACAATAAGGAGAATTTCTGTTTTTTGCCCTAACATATTGGGAATTTCTGCCTTTTTGCCCCACAATTAGGGGAATTTCTTCAATTTTGCTCCAAAATACCGGGAATTTCAGCTTTTTAGCCTGAAAATAAAGGGAATGTATACTTTTTGCCACAAAAAAGGGAAATTTCTTCATTTTTGCTCCAAAATAAAAGGAATTTCTACTTTTTTGCCTCTAAAAGAGTGGAATTTCTGTCTTTTTTTCTCAAAAACAAAGGGAATTTCTGTCTTTTTGCCCCAAAATAAGAAAAATTTCTGACTTATTACCCTGAAATAAGTTAAATTTTTGCAATTTTGCCCCAAAATAAAGAAATTTCTGCCTTATTGCCCCCAATTAAGAAGAATTTCAGCCTTTTTCCTCAAAATAAGGGGAATTTCTGCATTTTTGCCCCAAAATATGGGAATTTTCTGCCTCTTTGCTCCAAAATAAAAAAAATTTCTGCAATTTTGTACCAAAATAAAAGAAATTTCTGCCTTTTTGCCCCAAAATAAGAAAATTTCTGCCTTTTTTTTTAAATAAGTAAAATTTCTGCAATTTTGCCCCAAAATAACTGAAATTTCTGCAATTTTGCCCTAAAATAAGTGAGATTTCTGGAATTTTGCTCCAAAATAAGTGGAATTTCTAAGTTTTGCCCCAAAATAATGAGAATTTCTGTCTTTTTGCCCCAACATATAGGGAATTTCTGCCTTTTTGCCCCACAATTAGGGGAATTTCTGCAATTTTGCTCCAAAATATGGGGAATTTCTGCCTTTTTGCTCAAAAATAAAAAGAATGCATAGCTTTTTGCCATATAAAAAGGAAATTTCTTCATTTTTGCTCCAAAATAAGGGGAATTTCTGCTTTTTTGCATCTAAATAAGTGGTATTTCTGTCTTTTTCCACCAAAACAAAGGGAATTTCTCTCTTTTTTGCCCCAAAATAAGGAAAATTTCTGCTATTTTTTCCTGAAATAAGTGAAATTTCTGCATTTTTGCCCCAAAATATGGGAAATTTCTGCTTTTGCCCAAAATAAAAAAAATTTCTGCAATTTTGTACCAAAATAAAAGAAATTTCTGCCTTTTTCCCCCAAAATAAGAAAATTTCTGCTTTTTTTCCCTTAAATAAGTGAAATTTCTGCAATTTTCCCCAAAATAAGTGAAATTTCTGCAATTTTGCCCGAAAATAAGAGAAATTTCTGGAATTTTGTCGCAAAATAATTGGAATTTCTGAGTTCTGCCCCAAAATAAAGAGAATTTCTGTCTTTATGCCCCAACATATAGGGAATTTCTGCCTTTTTGCCCAACAATTAGAGGAATTTCTGCAATTTTGCTCCAAAATACGAGAAATTTCTGCTTTTTTGCCCCAAAATAAGACGGATTGCATACGTTTTTGCCATAAAAATGGAAATTTCTTCATTTTTGCTCCAAAACAAGGGGAATTTCTGATTTTTTTGCCTCTAAATTAGTGGAATTTCTGTCTTTTTACCCCAAAACAAAGGGAATTTCTGTCTTTTTTGCCCCTAAATAAAAAAAAAATTCTGACTTATTACACAGACATAAGTGAAATTTCTGCAATTTTGCCCCAAAATAAGGGAAATTTCTGAATTTTTGCCCCCAAATAAGGGGAATTTCAGCCTTTTTACCTCAAAATAAAAGGAATTTCTGCATTTTTGCCACAAAAGATTAGGAATTTCTGCATTTTTGCCGCAAAATATGAAAATATCTGCCTTTTTTCCCTGAAATAAGTGAAATTTCTTCAATTTTGCCCCCAAATAAGGGAAATGTCTGCCTTTTTGCCCCCAAATAAGGGGATTTTCATCCTTTTTACCTCAAAAAAAGGGAAATTTCTGCATTTTTGCCCCAAAATATGGGAAATTTCTGCCTTTTTGCCCCGAAATAAGAAAAATTTCTGCAATTTTGTACCAAAATAAAAGAAATTTCTGTCTTTTTGCTTCCAAATATAAAAATTTCTGCTTTTTTTTCTGAAATAAGTGAAATTTCTGCAATTTTGCCCCAAAATAAGTGAAATTTCTGGAATTTTGCCCCAAAATAAGTGGAATTTCTGAGTTTTGACCCAAAAATAAGTAGAATTTCTGTCTTTTTGCCCAAACATATAGGGAATTTCTGCCTTTTCGCCCCACAATTAGGGGAATTTCAGCAATTTTGCTCCAAAATACGGGGAATTTCTGCCTTTTTGCCCGAAAATAAGAAGAATGCATAACTTTTTGCCATAAAAAATGGAAATTTCTGTAATTTTGCTCCAAAATAAGGGGAATTTCTGCTTTTTTGCCTCTAAATAAGTGGAATTTCGGTCTTTTCCTCCAAAAACAAAGGTAATTTCTGTTTTTTTGCCCCAAAATATGGAAAATTTCTGACTCATTACCCTGAAGTAAGTGAAATTTCTGCAATTTTGCCCCAAAATAAGGGGAATTTCTGCTTTTTTACCTCTAAATAAGTGGAATTTATGTATTTTTACCCCAAAACAAAAGAAATTTCTGTCTTTTTTTGCACAAAATAAAAAAAAAATTTCTGACTTATTACCCTGAAATAAGTGAAATTTCTGCAATTTTGCCCCAAGAGAAGAGAAATTTTTGCCTTTTTGCCCCCAAATAAGATGAATTTCAGCCTTTTTACCTCAAAATAAGGAAAATTTCTGCATTTTTGCCACAAAATATTAGGAATTTCTGCCTTTTTGCCCAAAAATAAGGAAAATTTCTGCATTTTTTCACTGAAATAAGTGAAATTTCTGCAATTTTGCTTCAAAATAATTGAAATTTCTGCAATTATGCCCCAAAATATGGGAAATTTCTGCCTTTTTGCCCCAAAATAAGAAAAATTTCTGCAATTTTGTACCAAAATAAAAGAAATTTCTGCGTTTTTGCTTCCAAATATAAAAATTTCTGCTTTTTTTTCTGAAATAAGTGAAATTTCTGCAATTTTGCCCCAAAATAAGTGAAATTTCTGCAATTTTGCCCAAAATAAGTGAAATTTCTGGAATTTTGCCCCAAAATAAGTGGAATTTCTTAGAATTGACCCAAAATAAGGAGAATTTCTGTCTTTTTGCCCCAACATATAGGGAATTTCTGCCTTTTTGCCCCACAATTAGGGGAATTTCTGCAATTTTACTCCAAAATACGGGGAATTTCTGGTTTTTTGCCCGAAAATAAGAAGAATGCATAACTTTTTGCCATAAAAAAGGGAAATTTCTTCATTTATGCTACATAATAAGGGGAATTTCTGCTTTTTTGCCTCTAAATAAGTGGAATTTCTGTCGTTTTCCCCCAAAACAAAGGTAATTTCTGTTTTTTGCCCCAAAATAAGGAAAATTTCTGCAATTTTGCCCCAAAATAAGTGAAATTTCTGCAATTTTGCCCCCAAATAAGTTAAATTTCTGGAATTTTGCCCCAAAATAAGGGAAATTTCTGATATTTTGCCCCAAAATGAGTGGAATTTCTGAGTTTTGCCCCAAAATAAGGAGAATTTCTGTATTTTTGCCCCAACATATAGGGAATTTCTGCATTTTTGCCCCACAATTTGGTTAATTTCTGCAATTTTGCTCCAAAATACGGGGAATTTCTGCCTTTTTGCCTGAAAATAAGAAGAATGCATACCTTTTTGCCATAAAAAAGGGAAATTTCTGTAATTTTGCTCCAAAATAAGGGGAATATCTGCATTTTTGCCTCTAAATACGTGGAATTTCTGTCTTTTCCCCCCAAAACAAAGGTAATTTCTGTTTTTTTGCCCCAAAATAAGGAAAATTTCTGACTATTACCGAAGTAAGTGAAATTTCTGCAATTTTGCCCCAAAATAAGGGGAATTTCTGCTTTTTTGCCTCTAAATAAGTGGAATTTATGTATTTTTCCCCCAAAACAAAGGGAATTTCTGTCTTTTTTTGCCCAAAATAGAAAAAATTTCTGACTTATTACCCTGAAATAAGTGAAATTTCTGCAATTTTGCCCCAAAATAAGGGAAATGTCTGCCTTTTTGCCACCAAATAAGGGGAATTTCATCCTTTTTACCTCAAAAAAAGGGAAATTTCTGCCTTTTTGCCCCAAAATAAGAAAAATTTCTGCAATTTTGTACCAAAATAAAAGAAATTTCTGCCTTTTTGGTTCCAAATATAAAAATTTCTGCCTTTTTTTCTGAAATAAGTGAAATTTCTGCAATTTTGCCCCAAAATAAGTGAAATTTCTGCAATTTTGCCCCAAAATAAGTGAAATTTTTGGAATTTTGCCCCAAAATAAGTGGAATTTCTGAGTTTTGACCCAAAATAAGAAGAATTTCTGTCTTTTTGCCCCAAAATATAGGGAATTTCTGACTTTTTGCCCCACAATTAGAAGAATTTCTGCAATTTTGCTCCAAAATACGGGGAATTTCTGCTTTTTTGCCCGAAAATAAGAAGAATGCATAACTTTTTGCCATAAAAAAGGGAAATTACTGCAATTTTGCTCCAAAATAAGGGGAATTTCTGCTTTTTTGCCTCTAAATAAGTGGAATTTCTGTCTTTTTCCCCCAAAACAAAGGTAATTTCTGTTTTTTTGCCTCAAAATAAAGAAAATTTCTGACTTATTACCATGAAATAAGTGAAATTTCTGTAATTTTGCCCCAAAATAAGGGGAATTTCTGTTTTTTTGCCTCTAAATAAGTGGAATTTATGTATTTTTCCCCCAAAACAAAGGGAATTTCTGTCTTTTTTTGCCCAAAATAAGGAAAATTTCTGACTTATTACCCTGAAATAAGTGAAATTTCTGCAATTTTGCCCCCAAAAAAGGGAAATTTCTTCTTTTTCCCCCCATTAAGGTGAATTTCAGCCGTTTTACCTTAAAATAACGGGAATTTCTGCATTTTTGCCACAAAATATTAGGAATTTCTGCCTTTTTGCCCCAAAATAAGGAAAATTTCTGCCTTTTTTCACTGAAATAAGTGAAATTTCTTCAATTTTGCCCCAAAATAAAGGAAATGTCTGCCTTTTTGCCCCCAAATAAGGGGAATTTCATACTTTTTACCTCATAAAAAGATGAATTTCTGCATTTTTGCCCCAAAATATGGGAAATTTCTGCTTTTTGCCCTAAAATATAAAAAATTTCTGCAATTTTGTACCAAAATAAAAGAAATTTCTGCCTTTTTGCTTCCAAATATAAAAATTTCTGCTTTTTTTTCTGAAATAAGTGAAATTTCTGCAATTTTGCCCCAAAATAAGTGAAATTTCTGCAATTTTGCCTGAAAATAAGTGAAATTTTTGAATTTTGCCCCTAAATAAGTGGAATTTCTGAGTTTTGACACAAAATAAGTAGAATTTCTGTCTTTATGCCCCAACATATAGGGAATTTCTGCCTTTTTGCCCCACAATTAGGGGAATTTCAGCAATTTTGCTCCAAAATACATGGAATTTCTGCCTTTTTGCCCGAAAATAAGAAGAATGCATACCTTTTTGCCATAAAAAAGGGAAATTTCTGTAATTTTGCTCCAAAATAAGAGGAATTTCTGCATTTTTGCCTCTAAATAAGGGGAATTTCTGTCTTTACCCGCAAAACAAAGGTAATTTCTGTTTTTTTGCCCCAAAATAAGGAAAATTTCTGACTTATTACCCTGAAGTAAGTGAAATTTCTGCAATTTTGCCCAAAATAAGGGGAATTTCTGCTTTTTTGCCTCTAAATAAGTGGAATTTATGTATTTTTCCCCCAAAACAAAGGGAATTTCTGTCTTTTTTTTGCCCAAAATAAGAAAAATTTCTGACCTATTACCCTGAAATAAGTGAAATTTCTGCAATTTTGCCCCAAGAGAAGGGAAATTTCTGCCTTTTTGCCCCCAAATAAGGGGAATTTCAGCCTTTTTACCTCAAAATAAGGGGAATTTCTGCATTTTTGCCACAAAATATTAGGAATTTCTGCCTTTTTGCCCCAAAATAAGGAAAATTTCTGCCTTTTTTCACTGAAATAAGTGAAATTTATGCAATTTTGCCCCAAAATAAGTGAAATTTCTGCAATTATGCCCTAAAATATGGGAAATTTCTGCCTTTTTTCTCCAAAATAAAAAAATTTCTGCAATTTTGTACCAAAATAAAAGAAATTTCTGCCTTTTTGCCACAAAATAAGAAAATTTCTGCTTTTTTTTGAAATAAGTGAAATTTCTGCAATTTTGCCCCAAAATAAATGAAATTTCTGCAATTCTGCCCCCAAATAAGTTAAATTTCTGGAATTTTGCTCCAAAATAAGTGGAATTTCTGAGTTTTGCCCCAAAATAATGAGAATTTCTTTCTTTTTGCCCCAACATATAGGGAATTTCTGCCTTTTTGCCCCACATTTAGGAGAATTTCTGCAATTTTGCTCCAAAACATGGGTAATTTCTGCCTTTTTGCCTGAAAATAAGAAGAATGCATAGCTTTTTGCCATAAAAAAGCGAAATTTATTCATTTTTGCTCCAAAATAAGGGGAATTTCTGCTTTTTTGCATTTAAATAAGTGGAATTTCTGTCTTTTTCCCCAAAAACAAAGGGAATTGCTGTATTTTTTGCCCCAAAATAAGGAAAATTTCTGCCTTTTTTCCTTGAAATAAGTAAAATTTCTGCATTTTTGCCTCAAAATATGGGAAATTTCTGACTTTTTGCCCAAAATAAACAAAATTTCTGCAATTTTGTACCAAAATAAAAGATATTTCTTCCTTTTTGCCCCAAAATTAGAAAATTTCTTCCTTTTTGCCCCAAAATAAGAAAATTTCTTCTTTTTTTCCCTTAAATAAGTGAAATTTCTGCAATTTTGCCCAAAAATAAGGGAAATTTCTGGAATTTTGCCGCAAAATAATTGGAATTTCTGAGTTTTGCCCCAAAATAAGGAGAATTTCTGTCTTTATGCTTCAACATATAGGGAATTTCTGCCTTTTTGCCCCACGATTAGAGGAATTTCTGCAATTTTGCTCCAAAATACGGGAAATTTCTGCCTTTTTGCCCCAAAATAAGAAGAATGCATACCTTTTTGCCATAAAAAAGGGAAATTTCTTCATTTTTGCTCCAAAATAAGGAGAATTTTTGCTTTTTTTGCCTCTAAATTAGTGGAATTTCTGTCTTTTTCCCCCAAAACAAAGGGAATTTCTGTTTTTTTGCCCCTAAATAAAAAAAATTTCTGAATTATTACACTGACATAAGTGAAATTTTTGCAATTTGCCCCAAAATAAGGGAAATTTCTTTATTTTTGCCCTCAAATAAGGGGAATTTCAGCCTTTTTACCTCAAAATAAGGAGAATTTCTGCATTTTTGCCACAAAAGATTAGGAATTTCTGCTTTTTTGCGCCAAAATAAGAAAAATTTCTGCCTATTTTCCCTGAAATAAGTGAAATTTCTGCAATTTTGCCCCAAAATAAGGGAAATTTCTGCAATTTTGCCCCAAAATAAGTGAAATTTTTGGAATTTTGCCCCAAAATAAGTGGAATTTCTGAGTTTTGACCCAAAATAAGAAGAATTTCTGTCTTTTTGCCCCAAAATATAGGGAATTTCTGACTTTTTGCCCCACAATTAGAAGAATTTCTGCAATTTTGCTCCAAAATACGAGGAATTTCTGCTTTTTTGCCCGAAAATAAGAAGAATGCATAACTTTTTGCCATAAAAAAGGGAAATTACTGCAATTTTGCTCCAAAATAAGGGGAATTTCTGCTTTTTTGCCTCTAAATAAGTGGAATTTCTGTCTTTTTCCCCCAAAACAAAGGTAATTTCTGTTTTTTTGCCTCAAAATAAAGAAAATTTCTGACTTATTACCATGAAATAAGTGAAATTTCTGTAATTTTGCCCCAAAATAAGGGGAATTTCTGTTTTTTTGCCTCTAAATAAGTGGAATTTATGTATTTTTCCCCCAAAACAAAGGGAATTTCTGTCTTTTTTTGCCCAAAATAAGGAAAATTTCTGACTTATTACCCTGAAATAAGTGAAATTTCTGCAATTTTGCCCCCAAAAAAGGGAAATTTCTTCTTTTTCCCCCCATTAAGGTGAATTTCAGCCGTTTTACCTTAAAATAACGGGAATTTCTGCATTTTTGCCACAAAATATTAGGAATTTCTGCCTTTTTGCCCCAAAATAAGGAAAATTTCTGCCTTTTTTCACTGAAATAAGTGAAATTTCTTCAATTTTGCCCCAAAATAAAGGAAATGTCTGCCTTTTTGCCCCCAAATAAGGGGAATTTCATACTTTTTACCTCAAAAAAAGATGAATTTCTGCATTTTTGCCCCAAAATATGGGAAATTTCTGCTTTTTGCCCTAAAATATAAAAAATTTCTGCAATTTTGTACCAAAATAAAAGAAATTTCTGCCTTTTTGCTTCCAAATATAAAAATTTCTGCTTTTTTTTCTGAAATAAGTGAAATTTCTGCAATTTTGCCCCAAAATAAGTGAAATTTCTGCAATTTTGCCTGAAAATAAGTGAAATTTTTGAATTTTGCCCCTAAATAAGTGGAATTTCTGAGTTTTGACACAAAATAAGTAGAATTTCTGTCTTTATGCCCCAACATATAGGGAATTTCTGCCTTTTTGCCCCACAATTAGGGGAATTTCAGCAATTTTGCTCCAAAATACATGGAATTTCTGCCTTTTTGCCCGAAAATAAGAAGAATGCATACCTTTTTGCCATAAAAAAGGGAAATTTCTGTAATTTTGCTCCAAAATAAGAGGAATTTCTGCATTTTTGCCTCTAAATAAGGGGAATTTCTGTCTTTACCCGCAAAACAAAGGTAATTTCTGTTTTTTTGCCCCAAAATAAGGAAAATTTCTGACTTATTACCCTGAAGTAAGTGAAATTTCTGCAATTTTGCCCAAAATAAGGGGAATTTCTGCTTTTTTGCCTCTAAATAAGTGGAATTTATGTATTTTTCCCCCAAAACAAAGGGAATTTCTGTCTTTTTTTGCCCAAAATAAGAAAAATTTCTGACCTATTACCCTGAAATAAGTGAAATTTCTGCAATTTTGCCCCAAGAGAAGGGAAATTTCTGCCTTTTTGCCCCCAAATAAGGGGAATTTCAGCCTTTTTACCTCAAAATAAGGGGAATTTCTGCATTTTTGCCACAAAATATTAGGAATTTCTGCCTTTTTGCCCCAAAATAAGGAAAATTTCTGCCTTTTTTCACTGAAATAAGTGAAATTTATGCAATTTTGCCCCAAAATAAGTGAAATTTCTGCAATTATGCCCTAAAATATGGGAAATTTCTGCCTTTTTTCTCCAAAATAAAAAAATTTCTGCAATTTTGTACCAAAATAAAAGAAATTTCTGCCTTTTTGCCACAAAATAAGAAAATTTCTGCTTTTTTTTGAAATAACTGAAATTTCTGCAATTTTGCCCCAAAATAAATGAAATTTCTGCAATTCTGCCCCCAAATAAGTTAAATTTCTGGAATTTTGCTCCAAAATAAGTGGAATTTCTGAGTTTTGCCCCAAAATAATGAGAATTTCTTTCTTTTTGCCCCAACATATAGGGAATTTCTGCCTTTTTGCCCCACATTTAGGAGAATTTCTGCAATTTTGCTCCAAAATATGGGGAATTTCTGCCTTTTTGCCTGAAAATAAGAAGAATGCATAGCTTTTTGCCATAAAAAAGCGAAATTTATTCATTTTTGCTCCAAAATAAGGGGAATTTCTGCTTTTTTGCATTTAAATAAGTGGAATTTCTGTCTTTTTCCCCAAAAACAAAGGGAATTGCTGTATTTTTTGCCCCAAAATAAGGAAAATTTCTGCCTTTTTTCCTTGAAATAAGTAAAATTTCTGCATTTTTGCCTCAAAATATGGGAAATTTCTGACTTTTTGCCCAAAATAAACAAAATTTCTGCAATTTTGTACCAAAATAAAAGAAATTTCTTCCTTTTTGCCCCAAAATTAGAAAATTTCTTCCTTTTTGCCCCAAAATAAGAAAATTTCTTCTTTTTTTCCCTTAAATAAGTGAAATTTCTGCAATTTTGCCCAAAAATAAGGGAAATTTCTGGAATTTTGCCGCAAAATAATTGGAATTTCTGAGTTTTGCCCCAAAATAAGGAGAATTTCTTTCTTTATGCTTCAACATATAGGGAATTTCTGCCTTTTTGCCCCACGATTAGAGGAATTTCTGCAATTTTGCTCCAAAATACGGGAAATTTCTGCCTTTTTGCCCCAAAATAAGAAGAATGCATACCTTTTTGCCATAAAAAAGGGAAATTTCTTCATTTTTGCTCCAAAATAAGGAGAATTTTTGCTTTTTTTGCCTCTAAATTAGTGGAATTTCTGTCTTTTTCCCCCAAAACAAAGGGAATTTCTGTTTTTTTGCCCCTAAATAAAAAAAATTTCTGACTTATTACACTGACATAAGTGAAATTTTTGCAATTTGCCCCAAAATAAGGGAAATTTCTTTATTTTTGCCCTCAAATAAGGGGAATTTCAGCCTTTTTACCTCAAAATAAGGAGAATTTCTGCATTTTTGCCACAAAAGATTAGGAATTTCTGCTTTTTTGCGCCAAAATAAGAAAAATTTCTGCCTTTTTTCCCTGAAATAAGTGAAATTTCTGCAATTTTGCCCCAAAATAAGGGAAATTTCTTCCTTTTTGCACTCAAATAAGAGGAATTTCACCCTTTTACCTCAAAATAAAAGGAATTTCTGCATTTTTGCCACAAAATATTAAAAATTTCTGCCTTTTTGCCCCAAAATAAGGAAAATTTCTGCATTTTTTCCCTGCCATAAGTGAAATTTCTGCAATTTTGCCCAAATATAAGTGAAAATTCTGCAATTTTACCCAAAATAAGGGAAATTTCTGCATTTTTGCCCCCTAATAAGGGGAATTTCAGGCTTCTTACCTCAAAATAAGGGGAATTTCAGCATTTTTGAAACAAAAGATTAGGAATTTCTGCTTTTTTTGCCTCTAAATTAGTGGATTTTCTGTCTTTTTCCCCCCCAAAAAAGGGAATTTCTGTCTTTTTTGCCCCTAAATAAAAAAAATTTCTGACTTATTACACTGACATAAGTGAAATTTCTGCAATTTGCCCCAAAATAAGGGAAATTTCTTTATTTTTGCCCTCAAATAAGGGGAATTTCAGCCTTTTTACCTCAAATAAGGAGAATTTCTGCATTTTTGCCACAAAAGATTAGGAATTTCTGCTTTTTTGCGCCAAAATAAGAAAAATTTCTGCCTTTTTTCCCTGAAATAAGTGAAATTTCTGCAATTTTGCCCCAAAATAAGGGAAATTTCTGCCTTTTTGCACTCAAATAAGAGGAATTTCACCCTTTTACCTCAAAATAAAGGGAATTTCTGCATTTTTGCCACAAAATATTAAAAATTTCTGACTTTTTGCCCCAAAATAAGGAAAATTTCTGCATTTTTTCCCTGCCATAAGTGAAATTTCTGCAATTTTGCCCAAATATAAGTGAAAATTCTGCAATTTTTCCCCAAAATAAGGGAAATTTCTGCATTTTTGACCCCTAATAAGGGGAATTTCAGCCTTTTTACCTCAAAATAAAGGGAATTTCAGCATTTTTGCCACAAAAGATTACGAATTTCTGCTTTTTTCCCCAAAATAAGAAAAATTTCTGACTTATTACCCTGAAATAAGTGAAATTTCTGCAATTTTGCCCCAAAATAAGGGAAATGTCTGCCTTTTTACCCCCAAATAAGGGGAATTTCATCCTTTTTACCTCAAAAAAAGGGGAATTTCTGCATTTTTGCCCCAAAATATGGGAAATTTCTGCCTTTTTGCCCCAAAATAAGAAAAATTTCTGCAATTTTGTACCAAAATAAAAGAAATTTCTGCCTTTTTGCTTCCAAATATAAAAATTTCTGCCTTTTTTTCTGAAATAAGTGAAATTTCTGCAATTTTGCCCCAAAATAAGTGAAATTTCCGCAATTTTGCCCCAAAATAAGTGAAATTTTTGGAATTTTGCCCCAAAATAAGTGGAATTTCTGAGTTTTGACCCAAAATAAGGTGAATTTCTGTCTTTTTGCCCCAAAATATAGGGAATTTCTGCCTTTTTGCCCCACAATTAGAAGAATTTCTGCAATTTTGCTCCAAAATACAGGGAATTTCTGCTTTTTTGCCCGAAAATAAGAAGAATGCATAAATTTTTGCCATAAAAAAGGGAAATTACTGCAATTTTGCTCCAAAATAGGGGGAATTTCTGCTTTTTTGCCTCTAAATAAGTGGAATTTCTGTCTTTTTCCCCCAAAACAAAGGTAATTTCTGTTTTTTTGCCCCAAAATAAAGAAAATTTCTGACTTATTACTATGAAATAAGTAAAATTTCTGCAATTTTGCCCCAAAATAAGGGGAATTTCTGCTTTTTTGCCTCTAAATAAGTGGAATTTATGTATTTTTCCCCCAAAACAAAGGGAATTTCTGTCTTTTTTTGCCCAAAATAAGGAAAATTTCTGACTTATTACCCTGAAATAAGTGAAATTTCTGCAATTTTGCCCCAAAAGAAGGGAAATTTCTTTTTTTTCCCCCCATTAAGGTGAATTTCAGCCGTTTTACCTCAAAATAACGGGAATTTCTGTATTTTTGCCACAAAATATTAGGAATTTCTGCTTTTTTGCCCCAAAATAAGGAAAATTTGTGCCTTTTTTCACTGAAATAAGTGAAATTTCTTCAATTTTGCCCCAAAATAAGGGAAATGTCTGCCTTTTTGCCCCCAAATAAGGGGAATTTCATACTTTTTACCTCAAAAAAAGAGGAATTTCTGCATTTTTGCCCCAAAATATGGGATATTTCTGCTTTTTGCCCCAAAATATAAAAAATTTCTGCAATTTTGTACCAAAATATAAGAAATTTCTGTCTTTTTGCTTCCAAATATAAAAATTTCTGCTTTTTTTTCTGAAATAAGTGAAATTTCTGCAATTTTGCCCCAAAATAAGTGAAATTTCTGTAATTTTGCCTCAAAATAAGTGAAATTTTTGGAATTTTGCCCCAAAATAAGTGGAATTTCTGAGTTTTGACCCAAAATAAGTAGAATTTCTGTCTATTTGCCCCAACATATAGGGAATTTCTGCCTTTTTGCCCCACAATTAGGGGAATTTCAGCAATTTTGCTCCAAAATACGAGGAATTTCTGCCTTTTTGCCCGAAAATAAGAAGAATGCATACCTTTTTGCCATAAAAAAGGGAAATTTCTGTAATTTTGCTCCAAAATAAGAGGAATTTCAGCATTTTTGCCTCTAAATAAGGGGAATTTCTGCCTTTACCCGCAAAACAAAGGTAATTTCTGTTTTTTTGCCCCAAAATAAGAAAAATTTCTGCAATTTTGTACCAAAATAAAAGAAATTTCTGGTTTTTTGCTTCCAAATATAAAAATTTCTGCCTTTTTTCTGAAATAATTGAAATTTCTGCACTTTTGCCCCAAAATAAGTGAAATTTCTGCAATTTTGCCCCCAAATAAGTGAAATTTCCGGAATTTTGCCGCAAAATAAATGGAATTTCTGAGTTTTGACCCAAATTAAGGAGAATTTCTGTCTTTTTGCCCCAACATATAGGGAATTTCTGTCTTTTTGCCCCACAATTAGGGGAATTTCTGCAATTTTGCTCCAAAATACGGGGAATTTCTGCTTTTTTGCCCGAAAATAAGAAGAATGCATAACTTTTTGCCATAAAAAAGGGAAATTTCTTCATTTTTGCTCCAAAATAAGGGAAATTTCTGCTTTTTTGCCCCTAAATAAGTGGAATTTCTGTCTTTTTCCCCCAAAACAAAGGTAATTTCTTTTTTTTTGCCCCAAAATAAGGAAAATTTCTGACTTATTACCCTGAAGTAAGTGAAATTTCTGCAATTTTGCCCCAAAATAAGGGGAATTTCTGCTTCTTTTCTTCTAAATAAGTGGAATTTATGTATTTTTCCCCGAAAACAAAGAGAATTTCTGTCTTTTTTTGCCCAAAATAAGAAAAATTTCTGACTTATTACCCTGAAATAAGTGAAATTTCTGCAATTTTGCCCAAAAAGAAGGGAAATTTCTGCCTCTTTGCCTCCAAATAAGGTGAATTTCAGCATTTTTACCTCAAAATAAGGGGAATTTCTGCAGTTTTGCCACAAAATATTAGGAATTTCTGCCTTTTTGCCCCAAAATAAGGAAAATTTCTGCCTTTTTTCACTGAAATAAGTGAAATTTCTGCAATTTTGCCCCAAAATAAGGAAAATTTCTGGAATTTTGCCCCAAAATAAGTAGAATTTGTGAGTTTTTCCCCACAATAAGGAGAATTTCTGTTTTTTGCCCTAACATATTGGGAATTTCTGCCTTTTTGCCCCACAATTAGGGAAATTTCTGCAATTTTGCTCCAAAATACGGGGAATTTCTGCTTTTTAGCCTGAAAATAAAGGGAATGTATACTTTTTGCCACAAAAAAGGGAAATTTCTTCATTTTTGCTCCAAAATAAAAGGAATTTCTACTTTTTTGCCTCTAAAAAAGTGGAATTTCTGTCTTTTTTTTCTCAAAAACAAAGGTAATTTCTGTCTTTTTGCCCCAAAATAAGAAAAATTTCTGACTTATTATTCTGAAATAAGTTAAATTTTTGCAATTTTGCCCAAAAATAAGGAAATTTCTGCCTTATTGCCCCCAATTAAAGGGAATTTCAGACTTTTTCCTCAAAATAAAAGGAATTTCTGCATTTCTGCCCAAAAATATGGGAATTTTCCGCCTCTTTGCTCCAAAATAAAAAAAATTTCTGCAATTTTGTACCAAAATAAAAGAAATTTCTGCCTTTTTGCCCCAAAATAAGAAAATTTCTGCTTCTTTTTGAAATAAGTGAAATTTCTGCAATTTTGCCCCAAAATAATTGAAATTTCTGTAATTTTGCCCTAAAATAAGTAAAATTTCTGGAATTTTGCTCCAAAATAACTGGAATTTCTGAGTTTTGCCCCAAAATAATGAGAATTTCTGTCTTTTTGCCCCAACATATAGGGAATTTCTGCCTTTTTGCCCCACAATTAGGGGAATTTCTGCAATTTTGCTCCAAAATATGGGGAATTTCTGCATTTTTGCCCGAAAATAAGAAGAATGCATAGCTTTTTGCCATATAAAAAAGAAATTTCTTCATTTTTGCTCCAATATAAGGGGAATTTCGGCTTTTTTGCATCCAAATAAGTGGAATTTCTGTCTTTTTCCACCAAAACAAAGGGAATTTCTCTCTTTATTGCCCCAAAATAAGGAAAATTTCTGCTATTTTTTCCTGAAATAAGTGAAATTTCTGCATTTTTGCCCCAAAATATGGGAAATTTCTGCTTTTGCCCAAAATAAAAAAAAATTTCTGCAATTTTGTACCAAAATAAAAGAAATTTCTGCCTTTTTACCCCAAAATAAGAAAATTTCTGCTTTTTTTCCCTTAAATAAGTGAAATTACTGCAATTTTCCCCAAAATAAGTGAAATTTCTGCAATTTTGCCCGAAAATAAGAGAAATTTCTGGAATTTTGTCGCAAAATAATTGGAATTTCTGAGTTCTGTCCCAAAATAAGGAAAATTTCTGTCTTTATGCCCCAACATATAGGGAAATTCTGCCTTTTTGCCCCACAATTAGAGGAATTTCTGCAATTTTGCTCCAAAATACGAGAAATTTCTGCCTTTTTGCCCCAAAATAAGACGAATGCATACGTTTATGCCATAAAAATGGAAATTTCTTCATTTTTGCTCCAAAATAAGGGGAATTTCTGATTTTTTTTGCCTCAAAATTAGTGGAATTTCTGTCTTTTTACCCCAAAACAAAGAGAATTTCTGTCTTTTTTGCCCCTAAATAAAAAAAAAATTTCTGACTTATTACACTGACATAAGTGAAATTTCTGCAATTTTGCCCCAAAATAAGGGAAATTTCTGAATTTTTGCACCCAGATAAGGGGAATTTCAGCCTTTTTACCTCAAAATAAAGAGAATTTCTGCATTTTTGCCACAAAAGATTAGGAATTTCTGCATTTTTGCCCCAAAATATGAAAATTTCTGCCTTTTTTCCCTGAAATAAATGAAATTTCTTCAATTTTGCCCCAAAATAAGGGAAATGTCTGCAGTTTGCCCCCAAATAAGGGGAATTTCATCCTTTTTACCTCAAAAAAAGGGGAAATTCTGATTTTTGCCCCAAAATATGGGAAATTTCTGCCTTTTTGCCCCAAAATAAGAAAAATTTCTGCAATTTTGTACCAAAATAAAAGAAATTGCTGCCTTTTTGCTTCCAAATATAAAAATTTCTGCTTTTTTTTCTGAAATAATTGAAATTTCTGCAATTTTGCCCCAAAATAAGTGAAATTTCTGCAATTTTGCCCCAACATAATTGAAATTTCTGGAATTTTGCCCCAAAATAAGTGGAATTTCTGAGGTTTGACCCAAAAATAAGTAGAATTTCTGTCTTTTTGCCCCAACATATAGGGAATTTCTGCCTTTTCGCCCCACAATTAGGGGAATCAGCAATTTTGCTCCAAAATACGTGGAATTTCTGCCTTTTTGCCTGAAAATAAGAAGAATGCATAACTTTTTGCCATAAAAAAGGGAAATTTCTGTAATTTAGCTCCAAAATAAGGGGAATTTCTGCTTTTTTGCCTCTAAATAAGTGGAATTTCTGTCTTTTTCCCGCAAAACAAAGGTAATTTCTGTTTTTTTGCCCCAAAATAAGGAAAATTTCTGACTTATTACCCTGAAGTAAGTGAAATTTCTGCAATTTTGCCCCAAAATAAGGGGAATTTCTGCTTCTTTGCCTCTAAATAAGTGGAATTTATGTATTTTTCCCCGAAAACAAAGGGAATTTCTGTCTTTTTTTGCCCAAAATAAGAAAAATTTCTGACTTATTACCCTGAAATAAGTAAAATTTCTGCAATTTTGCCCAAAAAGAAGGGAAATTTCTGCCTCTTTGCCTCCAAATAAGGTGAATTTCAGCATTTTTACCTCAAAATAAGGGGAATTTCTGCATTTTTGCCACAAAATATTAGGAATTTCTGCCTTTTTGCCCCAAAATAAGGAAAATTTCTGCCTTTTTTCACTGAAATAAGTGAAATTTATGCAATTATGCCCCAAAATATGGGAAATTTCTGCCTTTTTTCTCCAAAATAAAATAATTTCTGCAATTTTGTACCAAAATAAAAGAAATTTCTGCAATTTTGCCTCAAAATAAGGGAAATTTCTGGAATTTTGCCCCAAAATAAGTGGAATTTGTGAGTTTTTCCCCACAATAAGGAGAATTTCTGTTTTTTGCCCTAACATATTGGGAATTTCTGCCTTTTTGCCCCACAATTAGGAGAATTTCTGCAATTTTGCTCCAAAATACGGGGAATTTCAGCTTTTTAGCCTAAAAATAAAGGGAATGTATACTTTTTGATACAAAAAAGGGAAATTTCTTCATTTTTGCTCCAAAATAAAAGGAATTTCTACTTTTTTGCCTCTAAAAGAGTGGAATTTCTGTCTTTTTTTTTCAAAAACAAATGGAATTTCTGTCTTTTTGCCCAAAAATAAGAAAAATTTCTGACTTATTACCCTGAAATAAGTTAAATTTTTGCAATTTTGCCCCAAAATAAGGAAATTTCTGCCTTATTGCCCCCAATTAAGAAGAATTTCAGCCTTTTTCCTCAAAATAAGGGGAATTTCTGCAATTTTGCCCCAAAATATGGGAATTTTCCGCCTCTTTGCTCCAAAATAAAAAAAATTTCTGCAATTTTGTACCAAAATAAAAGAAATTTCTGCCTTTTTGCCCCAAAATAAGAAAATTTCGGCTTTTTTTGAAATAAGTGAAATTTCTGCAATTTTGCCCCAAAATAAGTGAAATTTCTGCAATTTTCCCCTAAAATAAGTGAGATTTCTGGAATTTTGCTCCAAATTAAGTGGAATTTCTGAGTTTTGCCCCAAAATAATGAGAATTTCTGTCTTTTTGCCCCAACATATAGGGAATTTCTGCCTTTTTGCCCCACAATTAGGGGAATTTCTGCAATTTTGCTCCAAAATATGGGGAATTTCTGCCTTTTTGCCCGAAAATAAAAAGAATGCATAGCTTTTTGCCATATATAAAGGAAATTTCTTCATTTTTGCTCCAAAATAAGGGGAATTTCTGCTTTTTTGCATCTAAATAAGTGGAATTTCTGTCTTTTTCCACCAAAACAAAGGGAATTTCTCTCTTTTTTGCCTCAAAATAAGGAAAATTTCTGCTATTTTTTCCTGAAATAAGTGAAATTTCTGCATTTTTGCCCCAAAATATGGGAAATTTCTGCTTTTGTCCAAAATAAAAAAAATTTCTGCAATTTTGTAGCAAAATAAAAGAAATTTCTGCCTTTTTACCCCAAAATAAGAAAATTTCTGCTTTTTTTCCCTTAAATAAGTGAAATTTCTGCAATTTTCCCCAAAATAAGTGAAATTTCTGCAATTTTGCCCCAAAATAAGGGGAATTTCTGATTTTTTTTTGCCTCTAAATTAGTGGAATTTCTGTCTTTTTACCCCAAAACAAAGGGAATTTCTGTCTTTTTTGCCCCTAAATAAAAAAAAAATTCTGACTTATTACACTGACATAAGTGAAATTTCTGCAATTTTGCCCCAAAATAAGGGAAATTTCTGAATTTTTGCCCCCAAATAAGGGGAATTTAAGCCTTTTTACCTCAAAATAAAAGGAATTTCTGCATTTTGGCCACAAAAGATTAGGAATTTCTGCATTTTTGCCGCAAAATATGAAAATTTCTGACTTTTTTCCCTGAAATAAGTGAAATTTCTTCAATTTTGCACCAAAATAAGGGAAATGTCTGCCTTTTTGCCCTCAAATAAGGGGATTTTCATCCTTTTTACCTCAAAAAAAGGGAAATTTCTGCATTTTTGCCCCAAAATATGGGAAATTTCTACCTTTTTGCCCCGAAATGAGAAAAATTTCTGCAATTTTGTACCAAAATAAAAGAAATTTCTGTCTTTTTCCTTCCAAATATAAAAATTTCTGCTTTTTTTCCTGAAATAAGTGAAATTTCTGCAATTTTGCCCCAAAATAAGTGAAATTTCTGGAATTTTGCCCCAAAATAAGTGGAATTTCTGAGTTTTGACCCAAAAAAGTAGAATTTCTGTCTTTTTGCCCAAACATATAGGGTATTTCTGCCTTTTCGCCCCACAATTAGGGGAATTTCAGCAATTTTGCACCAAAATACGGGGAATTTCTGCCTTTTTGCCCGAAAATAAAAAGAATGCATAACTTTTTGCCATAAAAAAGGGAAATTTCTGTAATTTTGCTCCAAAATAAGGGGAATTTCTGCTTTTTTGCCTCTAAATAAGTGGAATTTCTGTCTTTTTCCCCCAAACAAAGGTAATTTCTGGTTTTTTGCCCCAAAATAAGGAAAATTTCTGACTTATTACCCTGAAGTAAGTGAAATTTCTGCAATTTTGCCCCAAAATAAGGGGAATTTCTGCTTTTTTACCTCTAAATAAGTGGAATTTATGTATTTTTACCCCAAAACAAAAGGAATTTCTGTCTTTTTTTGCACAAAATAAAAAAAATTTCTGACTTATTACCCTGAAATAAGTGAAATTTCTGCAATTTTGCCTAAAAAGAAGGGAAATTTCTGCCTTTTAGCCCCCAAATAAGGTGAATTTCAGCCTTTTTACCTCAAAATAAGGGGAATTTCTGCATTTTTGCCACAAAATATTAGGAATTTCTGCCTTTTTGCCCCAAAATAAGGAAAATTTCTGCCTTTTTTCCCTGAAATAAGTTAAATTTCTGCAATTTTGCCCCATAATAGTGAAATTTCTGCGATTTTGCCCCAAAATAAGGGAAATTTCTGGAATTTTGCCCCAAAATTAATGGAATTTCTGAGTGTTGCCCCACAATAAGTAGAATTTCTGTTTTTTGCCCTAACATATAGGGAATTTCTGCCTTTTTGCCCCACAATTAGGGGAATTTCTGCAATTTTGCTCCAAAATACAGGGAATTTCTGCTTTTTAGCCTGAAAATAAAGGGATTGTATACCTTTTGTCCCAAAAAAGAAAAATTTCTTCATTTTTGCTCCAAAATAAAAGGAATTTCTGCTTTTTTGCCTCTAAAAAAGTGGAATTTCTGTCTTTTTTTTCTCAAAAACAAAGGGAATTTCTCTCTTTTTGCCCCAAAATAAGAAATATTTCTGACTTATTACCCTGAAATAAGTTAAATTTTTGCAATTTTGCCCCCAAATAAGGAAATTTCTGCCTTATTGCCCCCAATTAAGGGGAATTTCAGCCTTTTTCCTCAAAATAAGAGGAATTTCTGCATTTTTGCCCCAAAATATGGGAAATATCTGCCTTTTTGCTCCAAAATAAAAAAAATTTCTGCAATTTTGTACCAAAATAAAAGAACTTTCTGCCTTTTTGCCCCAAAATAAGAAAATTTCTGCTTTTTTCCCTTAAATAAGTGAAATTTCTGCAATTTTTCCCAAAATAAGTGAAATTTCTGCAATTTTGCCCCAAAATAAGAGAAATTTTTGGAATTTTGCCGCAAAATAATTAGAATTTCTGAGTTTTGCCCCAAAATAAGGAGAATTTCTGTCTTTATGCCCCAACATATAGGGAATTTATGCATTTTTGCCCCACAATTAGAAGAATTTCTGCAATTTTGCTCCAAAATACAGAAATATCTTCTTTTTTGCCCCAAAATAAGAAGAATGCATACCTTTTTGCCATAAAAATGGAAATTTCTTAATTTTTGCTCCAAAATAAGGGGAATTTCTGCTTTTTTTGCCTCTAAATTAGTGGATTTTCTGTCTTTTTCCCCCCCAAAAAAGGGAATTTCTGTCTTTTTTGCCCCTAAATAAAAAAAATTTCTGACTTATTACACTGACATAAGTGAAATTTCTGCAATTTTGCCCCAAAATAAGGGAAATTTCTGCATTTTTGCCCCCAAATAAGGGGAATTTCAGCCTTTTTACCTCAAAATAAAATAAATTTCTGCATTTTTGCCACAAAAGATTAGGAATTTCTGCATTTTTGCCCCAAAAAAGGAAAATTTCTGCCTTTTTCCCTGAAATAAGTGAAATTTCTTCAATTTTGCCCCAAAATAAGGGAAATGTCTGCCTTTTTGCCCCCAAATAAGGGGAATTTCATCCTTTTTACCTCAAAAAAGGGGAATTTTGCATTTTTGCCCCAAAATATGGGAAATTTCTGCATTTTTGCCCCAAAATATGAAAAAATTTCTGCAATTTTGTACCAAAATAAAAGATATTTCTGCCTTTTTGCTTCCAAATATAAAAATTTCTGCTTTTTTTTCTGAAATAAGTGAAATTTCTGCAATTTTGCCCCAAAATAAGTGAAATTTCTGCAATTTTGCCTAAAAATAAGTGAAATTTCTGCAATTTTGCCCCCAAATAAGTTAAATTTCTGGAATTTTGCCCCAAAATAAGGGAAATTTCTGAAATTTTGCTCCAAAATGAGTGGAATTTCTGAGTTTTGCCCCAAAATAATGAGAATTTCTGTCTTTTTGCCACAACATATAGGGAATTTCTGCATTTTTGCCCCACAATTTAGTTAATCTCTGCAATTTTGCTCCAAAATACGGGGAATTTCTGCCTTTTTGCCCGAAAATAAGAAGAATGCTTACCTTTTTGCCATAAAAAAGGGAAATTTCTGTAATTTTGCTCCAATATAAGGGGAATTTCTGCATTTTTGCCTCTAAATACGTGGAATTTCTGTCTTTTCCCCCCCAAAAAAAGGTAATTTCTGTTTTTTTGCCCCAAAATAATTAAAATTTCTGACTTATTAACCTGAAGTAAGTGAAATTTCTGCAATTTTGTCCCAAAATAAGGGGAATTTCTGCTTTTTTGCCTCTAAATAAGTGGAATTTATGTATTTTTCCCCCAAAACAAAGGGAATTTCTGTCTTTTTTTTGCCCAAAATAGAAAAAATTTCTGACTTATTACCCTGAAATAAGTGAAATTTCGGCAATTTTACCCCAAGAGAAGGGAAATTTCTGCTTTTTTGCCCCCAAATAAGGTGAATTTCAGCCTTTTTACCTCAAAATAAGGGGAATTTCTGCATTTTTGCCACAAAATGTTAGGAATTTCTGCGTTTTTGCCCCAAAATAAGGAAAATTTCTGCCTTTTTTCACTGAAATAAGTGAAATTTATGCAATTTTGCCCCAAAATAAGTGAAATTTCTGCAATTATGCCCCAAAATATGGGAAATTTCTGCCTTTTTTCTCCAAAATAAGAAAAATTTCTGCAATTTTGTACCAAAATAAAAGAAATTTCTGCCTTTTTGCCCCAAAATAAGAAAATTTCTGCTTTTTTTTTGAAATAAGTGAAATTTCTGCAATTTTGCCCCAAAATAAATGAAATTTCTGCAATTTTGCCCCCAAATAAGTTAAATTTCTGGAATTTTGCTCCAAATTAAGTGGAATTTCTGAGTTTTGCCCCAAAATAATGAGAATTTCTTTCTTTTTGCCCCAACATATAGGGAATTTCTGCCTTTTTGCCCCACATTTAGGGGAATTTCTGCAATTTTGTTCCAAAATATGGGGAATTTCTGCCTTTTTGCCCGAAAATAAGGAGAATGCAAAGCTTTTTGCCATAAAAAAGCGAAATTTCTTCATTTTTGCTCCAAAATAAGGGGAATTTCTGCTTTTTTGCATTTAAATATGTGGAATTTCTGTCTTTTTCCCCAAAACAAAGGGAATTGCTGTATTTTTTGCCCCAAAATAAGGAAAATTTCTGCCTTTTTTCCCTGAAATAAGTGAAATTTCTGCATTTTTGCCTCAAAATATGGGAAATTTCTGCCTTTTTGCCCAAAATAAAAAAAATTTCTGCAATTTTGTACCAAAATAAAAGAAAATTCTGCCTTTTTGCCCCAAAATAAGAAAATTTCTTCTTTTTTTCCCTTAAATAAGTTAAATTTCTGCAATTTTGCCCTAAAATAAGGGAAATTTTTGGAATTTTGCCGCAAAATAATTGGAATTTCTGAGTTTTGCCCCAAAATAAGGAGAATTTCTGTCTTTATGCTTCAACATATAGGGAATTTCTGCCTTTTTGCCCCACGATTAGAGGAATTTCTGCAATTTTGCTCCAAAATACGGGAAATTTCTGCCTTCTTGCCCCAAAATAAGAAGAATGCATAACTTTTTGCCATAAAAAAGGGAAATTTCTTCATTTTTGCTCCAAAATAAGGAGAATTTTTGCTTTTTTTGCCTCTAAATTAGTGGAATTTCTGTCTTTTCCCCCCAAAACAAAGGGAATTTCTGTTTTTTTGCCCCTAAATAAAAAAAAATTCTGACTTATTACACTGACATAAGTGAAATTTCTGCAATTTGCCCCAAAATAAGGGAAATTTATTTATTTTTGTCACCAAATAAGGGGAATTTCAGCCTTTTTACCTCAAAATAAGGAGAATTTCTGCATTTTTGCCACAAAAGATTAGGAATTTCCTGCTTTTTTGCCCCAAAATAAGAAAAATTTCTGCCTTTTTTCCCTGAAATAAGTGAAATTTCTGCAATTTTGCCCCAAAATAAGGGAAATTTCTGCCTTTTTGCACTCAAATAAGAGGAATTTCACACTTTTACCTCAAAATAAAGGGAATTTCTGCATTTTTGCCACAAAATATTAAAAATTTCTGCCTTTTTGCCCCAAAATAAGGAAAATTTCTGCATTTTTTCCCTGCCATAAGTGAAATTTCTGCAATTTTGCCCAAAAATAAGTGAAATTTCTGCAATTTTTCCCCAAAATAAGGGAAATTTCTGCATTTTTGCCCCCTAATAAGGGGAATTTCAGACTTTTTACCTCAAAATAAAGGGAATTTCAGCATTTTTGCCACAAAAGATTAGGAATTTCTGCTTTTTTGCCCCAAAATAAGAAAAATTTCTGACTTATTACCCTGAAATAAGTGGAATTTCTGCAATTTTGCCCCAAAATAAGGGAAATGTCTGCCTTTTTGCCCCCAAATAAGGGGAATTTCATCCTTTTTACCTCAAAAAAAAGGGGAATTTCTGCATTTTTCCCCAAAATATGGGAAATTTCTGCCTTTTTGCCCCAAAATAAGAAAAATTTCTGCAATTTTGTTCCAAAATAAAAGAAATTTCTGCCTTTTTGCTTCCAAATATAAAAATTTCTGCCTTTTTTTCTGAAATAAGTGAAATTTCTGCAATTTTGCCCCAAAATAAGTGAAATTTCTGCAATTTTGCCCCAAAATAAGTGAAATTTTTGGAATTTTGCCCCAAAATAAGTGAAATTTCTGAGTTTTGACCCAAAATAAGGAGAATTTCTGTCTTTTTGCACCAACATATAGGGAATTTCTGCCTTTTTGCCCCACAATTAGAAGAATTTCTGCAATTTTGCTCCAAAATACGGGGAATTTCTGCTTTTTTGCCCGAAAATAAGAAGAATGCATAACTTTTTGCCATAAAAAAGGGAAATTACTGCAATTTTGCTCCAAAATAAGGGGAATTTCTGCATTTTGCCTCTAAATAACTGGAATTTCTGTCTTTTTCCCCCAAAACAAAGGTAATTTCTGTTTTTTTGCCTCAAAATAAAGAAAATTTCTGAATTATTACCATGAAATAAGTGAAATTTCTGTAATTTTGCCCCAAAATAAGGGGAATTTCTGTTTTTTTGCCTCTAAATAAGTGGAATTTATGTATTTTTCCCCCAAAACAAAGGGAATTTCTGTCTTTTTTTGCCCAAAATAAGGAAAATTTCTGACTTATTACCCTGAAATAAGTGAAATTTCTGCAATTTTGCCCCAAAAGAAGGGAAATTTCTGCTTTTTGCCCTCAAATAAGGTGAATTTCAGCCTTTTTACCTCAAAATAACGGGAATTTCTGCATTTTTGCCACAAAATATTAGGAATTTCTGCCTTTTTGCCCCAAAATAAGGAAAATTTCTGCCTTTTTTCACTGAAATAAGTGAAATTTCTTCAATTTTGCCCCTAAATAAGGGAAATGTCTGCCTTTTTGCCCCCAAATAAGGGGAATTTCATACTTTTTACCTCAAAAAAAGAGGAATTTCTGCATTTTTGCCCCAAAATATGGGAAATTTCTGCTTTTTGCCCCAAAATAAGAAAAATTTCTGCAATTTTGTACCAAAATAAAAGAAATTTCTGCCTTTTTGCTTCCAAATATAAAAATTTCTGCTTTTTTTTCTGAAATAAGTGAAATTTCTGCAATTTTGCCCCAAAATAAGTGAAATTTCTGCAATTTTGCCTCAAAATAAGTGAAATTTTTGGAATTTTGCCCTAAAATAAGTGGAATTTCTGAGTTTTGACCCAAAATAAGTAGAATTTCTGTCTTTTTGCCCCAACATATAGGGAATTTCTGCCTTTTTGCCCCACAATTAGGGGAATTTCAGCAATTTTGCTCCAAAATACATGGAATTTCTGCCTTTTTGCCCGAAAATAAGAAGAATGCATACCTTTTTGCCATAAAAAAGGGAAATTTCTGTAATTTTGCTCCAAAATAAGAGGAATTTCTGCATTTTTGCCTCTAAATAAGTGGAATTTCTGTCTTTTCCCCGCAAAACAAAGGTAATTTCTGTTTTTTTGCCCCAAAATAAGGAAAATTTCTGACTTATTACCATGAAATAAGTGAAATTTCTGCAATTTTGCCCCAAAATAAGGGTAATTTCTTCTTTTTTGCCTCTAAATAAGTGGAATTTATGTATTTTTCCCCCAAATGAAAGGGAATTTCTGTCTTTTTTTGCCCAAAATAAGAAAAATTTCTGACTTATTACCCTGAAATAATGAAATTTCTGCAATTTTGCCCCAAGAGAAGGGAAATTTCTGCCTTTTTGCCCCCAAATAAGGGGAATTTCAGCCTTTTTACCTCAAAATAAGGGGAATTTCTGCATTTTTGCCACAAAATATTAGGAATTTCTGCCTTTTTGCCCCAAAATAAGGAAAATTTCTGCCTTTTTTCACTGAAATAAGTGAAATTTATGCAATTTTGCCCCAAAATAAGTGAAATTTCTGCAATTATGCCCCAATATATGGGAAATTTCTGCCTTTTTGCCCAAAATAAAAAAAATTTCTGCAATTTTGTACCAAAATAAAAGAAAATTCTGCCTTTTTGCCCCAAAATAAGAAAATTTCTGCTTTTTTTTCCTTAAATAAGAGGAATTTCTGCAATTTTGCCCCAAAATAAGGGAAATTTCTGGAATTTTGCCGCAAAATAATTGGAATTTCTGAGTTTTGCCCTAAAATAAGGAGAATTTCTGTCTTTATGCTTCAACATATAGGGAATTTCTGCCTTTTTGCCCCACAATTAGAGGAATTTCTGAAATTTTGCTGCAAAATACGGGAAATTTGTGCCTTTTTGCCCCAAAATAAGAAGAATGCATACCTTTTTCCCATAAAAAAGGGAAATTTCTTCATTTTTGCTCCAAAATAAGAAGAATTTTTGCTTTTTTTGCCTCTAAATTAGTGGAATTTCTGTCTTTTTTCCCAAAAACAAAGGGAATTTCTGGTTTTTTGCCCCTAAATAAAAAAAATTTCTGACTTATTACACTGACATAAGTGAAATTTCTGCAATTTGCCCCAAAATAAGGGAAATTTCTTTATTTTTGCCCCCAAATAAGGGGAATTTCAGCCTTTTTACCTCAAAATAAGGAGAATTTCTGCATTTTTGCCACAAAAGATTAGGAATTGCTGCTTTTTGCCCCAAAATAAGAAAAATTTCTGCCTTTTTTCCCTGAAATAAGTGAAATTTCTGCAATTTTGCCCCAAAATAAGGGAAATTTCTGCCTTTTTGCACTCAAATAAGAGGAATTTCACCCTTTAACCTCAAAATAAAGGGAATTTCTGCATTTTTCCACAATATATTAAAAATTTCTGCCTTTTTGCCTCAAAATAAGGAAAATTTCTGCATTTTTTCCCTGCCATAAGTGAAATTTCTGCAATTTTGCCCAAATATAAGTGAAATTTCTGCAATTTTTCCCCAAAATAAGGGAAATTTCTGCATTTTTGCCCCCTAATAAGGGGAATTTCTGCCTTTTTACCTCTTAATAAGGGGAATTTCAGCATTTTTGCCACAAAAGATTAGGAATTTCTGCTTTTTTGCCCCAAAATAAGAAAAATTTCTGACTTATTACCCTGAAATAAGTGAAATTTCTGCAATTTTGCCCCAAAATAAGGGAAATGTCTGCCTTTTTGCCCCAAAATAAGGGAAATTTCATCTTTTTTACCTCAAAAAAGGGGAATTTCTGCATTTTTGCCCCAAAATATGGGAAATTTCTGCCTTTTTGCCCCAAAATAAGAAAAATTTATTCTATTTTGTACCAAAATAAAAGTAATTTCTGCCTTTTTGCTTCCAAATATAAAAATTTCTGCCTTTTTTTTCTGAAATAAGTGAAATTTCTGCAATTTTGCCCCAAAATAAGTGAAATTTCTGCAATTTTGCCCCAAAATAAGTGAAATTTCTGGAATTTTGCCCCAAAATAAGTGGAATTCCTGAGTTTTGACCCAAAATAAGGAGAATTTCTGTCTTTTTGCCCCAACATATAGGGAATTTCTGCCTTTTTGCCCCACAATTAGAAGAATTTCTGCAATTTTGCTCCAAAATACGGGGAATTTCTGCTTTTTTGCCCGAAAATAAGAAGAATGCATAACTTTTTGCCATAAAAAATGGAAATTTCTTCATTTTTGCTCCAAAATAATGGGAATTTCTGCTTTTTTGCCTCTAAATAAGTGGAATTTCTGTATTTTTCCCCCAAAACAAAGGTAATTTCTGTTATTTTGCCTCAAAATAAAGAAAATTTCTGACTTATTACCATGAGGTAAGTGAAATTTCTGCAATTTTGCCCCAAAATAAGGGGAATTTCTGTTTTTTTGCCTCTAAATAAGTGGAATTTATGTATTTTTCCCCCAAAACAAAGGGAATTTCTTTTTTTTTTTGCCCAAAATAAGGAAAATTTCTGACTTATTACCATGAAATAAGTGAAATTTCTCCAATTTTGCCCCAAAAGAAGGGAAATTTCTGCTTTTTGCCCCCAAATAAGGTGAATTTCAGCCTTTTTACCTCAAAATAACGGGAATTTCTGCATTTTTGCCACAAAATATTAGGAATTTCTGCCTTTTTGCCCCAAAATAAGGAAAATTTCTGCCTTTTTTCACTGAAATAAGTGAAATTTCTTCAATTTTGCCCCAAAATAAGGGAAATGTCTGCCTTTTTGCCCCCAAATAAGGGGAATTTCATCCTTTTAACCTCAAAAAAAGGGGAATTTCTGCATTTTTGTCCTAAAATATGGGAAATTTCTGCCTTTTTGCCCCAAAATATAAAAAATTTCTGCAATTTTGTACCAAAATAAAACAAATTTCTGCGTTTTTGCTTCCAAATATAAAAATTTCTGCTTTTTTTCTGAAATAAGTGAAATTTCTGCAATTTTGCCCCAAAATAAGTGAAATTTCTGCAATTTTGCACCAAAATAAGTGAAATTTTTGGAATTTTGCCCCAAAATAAGTGGAATTTCTGAGTTTTGACCCAAAATAAGTAGAATTTCTGTCTTTTTGCCCCAACATATAGGGAATTTCTGCCTTTTTGTCCCACAATTAGGGGAATTTCAGCAATTTTGCTCCAAAATACGAGGAAGTTCTGCCTTTTTGCCCAAAAATAAGAAGAATGCATACCTTTTTGCCATAAAAAAGAGAAATTTCTGTAATTTTGCTCCAAAATAAGGGGAATTTCTGCATTTTTGCCCCTAAATAAGTGGAATTTCTGTCTTTTCCCCCCAAAACAAAGGTAATTTCTGTTTTTTTGCCCCAAAATAAGGAAAATTTCTGACTTATTACCCTGAAGTAAGTGAAATTTCTGCAATTTTGCCCCAAAATAAGGGGAATTTCTGCTTTTTTGCCTCTAAATAAGTGGAATTTATGTATTTTTCCCCCAAAACAAAGGGAATTTCTCTTTTTTTGCCCAAAATAAGAAAAATTTCTGACTTATTACCCTGAAATAAGTGAAATTTCTGCAATTTTGCCCCAAGAGAAGGGAAATTTCTGCCTTTTTGCCCCCAAATAAGGGGAATTTCAGCCTTTTTACCTCAAAATAAGGGGAATTTCTGCATTTTTGCCACAAAATATTAGGAATTTCTGCCTTTTTGCCCCAAAATAAGGAAAATTTCTGCCTTTTTTCACTGAAATAAGTGAAATTTATGCAATTTTGCCCCAAAATAAGTGAAATTTCTGCAATTATGCTCCAAAATATGGGAAATTTCTGCCTTTTGTCTCCAAAATAAAAAAAAATTCTGCAATTTTGTACCAAAATAAAAGAAATTTCTGCCTTTTTGCCCCAAAATAAGAAAATTTCTGCTTTTTTTTGAAATAAGTGAAATTTCTGCAATTTACCCCAAAATAAAAGAAATTTCTGCAATTTTGCCCCCAAATAAGTTAAATTTCTGGAATTTTGCTCCAAAATAAGTGGAATTTCTGAGTTTTGCCCCAAAATAATGAGAATTTCTTTCTTTTTGCCCCAACATATAGGGAATTTCTGCCTTATTGCCCCACGTTTAGGGGAATTTCTGCAATTTTGCTCCAAAATATAGGGAATTTCTGCCTTTTTGCCCGAAAATAAGAAGAATGCATAGCTTTTTGCCATAAAAAAGTGAAATTTCTTCATTTTTGCTTCAAAATAAGGAGAATTTCTGCTTTTTTGCATTTAAATAAGTGGAATTTCTGTCTTTTTCCCCCAAAACAAAGGGAATTTCTGTATTTTTTGCCCCAAAATAAGGAAAATTTCTGCCTTTTTCCCTGAAATAAGTGAAATTTCTGCATTTTTGCCTCAAAATATGGGAAATTTCTGCCTTTTTGCCCAAAATAAAAAAAAAATTTCTGCAATTTTGTACCAAAATAAAAAAAATTTCTGCCTTTTTGCCCCAAAATAAGAAAATTTCTGCATTTTTTCCCTTAAATAAGTGAAATTTCTGCAATTTTGCCCCAAAATAAGGGAAATTTCTGGAATTTTGCCGCAAAATAATTGGAATTTCTGAGTTTTGCCCCAAAATAAGGAGAATTTCTGTCTTTATGCTTCAACATATTGGGAATTTCTGCCTTTTTGCCCCACGATTAGAGGAATTTCTGCAATTTTGCTCCAAAATACGGGAAATTTCTGCCTTTTTGCCCCAAAATAAGAAGAATGCATACATTTTTTGCCATAAAAAAGGGAAATTTCTTCATTTTTGCTCCAAAATAAGGGGAATTTTTGCTTTTTTTGCCTCTAAATTAGTGGAATTTCTGTCTTTTTCCCACAAAACAAAGGGAATTTCTGTTTTTTTGCCCCTAAATAAAAAAAATTTCTGACTTATTACACTGACATAAGTGAAATTTCTGCAATTTGCCCCAAAATAAGGGAAATTTCTTTATTTTTGCCCCCAAATAAGGAGAATTTCAGCCTTTTTACCTCAAAATAAGGAGAATTTCTGCATTTTTGCCACAAAAGATTAGGAATTTCTTCTTTTTTGCCCCAAAATAAGAAAAATTTCTGCATTTTTTCCCTGAAATAAGTGAAATTTCTGCAATTTTGCCCCAAAATAAGGGAAATTTCTGCCTTTTTGCCCTCAAATAAGAGGAATTTCACCCTTTTACCTCAAAATAAAGGGAATTTCTGCATTTTTGCCACAAAATATTAAAAATTTCTGCCTTTTTGCCCCAAAATAAGGAAAATTTCTGCCTTTTTTCCCTGCCATAAGTGAAATTTCTGCAATTTTGCCCAAAAATAAGTGAAATTTCTGCAATTTTGCCCCAAAATAAGGGAATTTTCTGCATTTTTGCCCCCTAATAAGGGGAATTTCAGCCTTTTTACCTCAAAATAAGGGGAATTTCAGCATTTTTGCCACAAAAGATTAGGAATTTCTGCTTTTTTGCCCCAAAATAAGAAAAATTTCTGACTTATTACCCTGAAATAAGTGAAATTTCTGCAATTTTGCCCCAAAATAAGGGAAATGTCTGCCTTTTTGCCCCCAAATAAGGGGAATTTCATCTATTTTACCTCAAAAAAAGGGGAATTTCTGCATTTTTGCCCCAAAATATGGGAAATTTCTGCCTTTTTGCCCCAAAATAAGAAAAATTTCTGCAATTTTGTACCAAAATAAAAGAAATTTCTGCCTTTTTGCTTCCAAATATAAAAATTTCTGCCTTTTTTTCTGAAATAAGTGAAATTTCTGCAATTTTGCCCCAAAATAAGTGAAATTTCTGCAATTTTGCCCCAAAATAAGTGAAATTTCTGGAATTTTGCCCCAAAATAAGTGGAATTTCTGAGTTTTGACCCAAAATAAGGAGAATTTCTGTCTTTTTGCCCCAACATATAGGGAATTTCTGCCTTTTTGCCCCACAATTAGAAGAATTTCTGCAATTTTGCTCCAAAATACGGGGAATTTCTGCTTTTTTGCCCGAAAATAAGAATAATGCATAACTTTTTGCCATAAAAAAGGGAAATTTCTTAATTTTTGCTCCAAAATAAGGGGAATTTCTGCTTTTTTGCCTCTAAATAAGTGGAATTTCTGTCTTTTTCCCCCAAAACAAAGGTAATTTCTGTTATTTTGCCTCAAAATAAAGAAAATTTCTGACTTATTACCATGAAGTAAGTGAAATTTCTGCAATTTTGCCCCAAAATAAGGGGAATTTCTGTTTTTTTGCCACTAAATAAGTGGAATTTATGTATTTTTCCCCCAAAACAAAGGGAATTTCTTTTTTTTTTTTGCCCAAAATAAGGAAAATTTCTGACTTATTACCCTGAAATAAGTGAAATTTCTCCAATTTTGCCCCAAAAGAAGGGAAATTTCTGCTTTTTGCCCCCAAATAAGGTGAATTTCATCCTTTTTACCTCAAAATAACGGGAATTTCTGCATTTTTGCCACAAAATATTAGGAATTTCTGCCTTTTTGCCCCAAAATAAGGAAAATTTCTGCCTTTTTTCACTGAAATAAGTGAAATTTCGGCTATTTTGCCCCAAAATAAGAGATATATTTGACTTTTTGCCCCCTAATAAGGGGAATTTCATCCTTTTTACCTCAAAAAAAAGGGAATTTCTGCATTTTTGCCCCAAAATATGGGAAATTTCTGCCTTTTTGCCCCAAAATATGAAAAATTTCTGCAATTTTGTACCAAAACATAGAAATTTCAGCGCTTTTGCTTCCAAATATAAAAATTTCTGCTTTTTTTTCTGAAATAAGTGAAATTTCTGCAATTTTGCCCCAAAATAAGTGAAATTTCTGCAATTTTGCACCAAAATAAGTGAAATTTTTGGAATTTTGCCCCAAAATAAGTGGAATTTCTGAGTTTTGACCCAAAATAAGTAGAATTTCTGTCTTTTTGCCCCAACATATAGGGAATTTCTGCCTTTTTGCCCCACAATTAGGGGAATTTCAGCAATTTTGCTCCAAAATACGAGGAATTTCTGCCTTTTTGCCCAAAAATAAGAAGAATGTATACCTTTTTGCCATAAAAAAGGGAAATTTCTGTAATTTTGCTCCAAAATAAGGGGAATTTCTGCATTTTTGCCCATAAATAAGTGGAATTTCTGTCTTTTCCCCCCAAAACAAAGGTAATTTCTGTTTTTTTGCCCCAAAATAAGAAAAATTTCTGACTTATTACCCTGAAGTAAGTGAAATTTCTGCAATTTTGCCCCAAAATAAGGGGAATTTCTGCTTTTTTGCCTCTAAATAAGTGAAATTTTTGGAATTTTGCCCCAAAATAAGTGGAATTTCTGAGTTTTGACCCAAAATAAGTAGAATTTCTATCTTTTTGCCCCAACATATAGGGAATTTCTGCCTTTTTCCCCACAATTAGGGGAATTTCAGCAATTTTGCTCCAAAATACGAGGAAGTTCTGCCTTTTTGCCCAAAAATAAGAAGAATGCATACCTTTTTGCCATAAAAAAGAGAAAAATCTGTAATTTTGCTCCAAAATAAGGGGAATTTCTGCATTTTTGCCCCTAAATAAGTGGAATTTCTGTCTTTTCCCCCCAAAACAAAGGTAATTTCTGTTTTTTTGCCCCAAAATAAGGAAAATTTCTGACTTATTACCCTGAAGTAAGTGAAATTTCTGCAATTTTGCCCAAAATAAGGGGAATTTCTGCTTTTTTGCCTCTAAATAAGTGGAATTTATGTATTTTTCCCCCAAAACAAAGGGAAATTCTGTCTTTTTTTGCCAAAAATAAGAAAAATTTCTGACTTATTACCCTGAAATAAGTGAAATTTCTGCAATTTTGCCCAAGAGAAGGGAAATTTCTGCATTTTTGCCCCCTAATAAGGGGAATTTCAGCCTTTTAACCTCAAAATAAAAGGAATTTCAGCATTTTTGCCACAAAAGATTAGAAATTTCTGCTTTTTTGCCCCAAAATAAGAAAAATTTCTGACTTATTACCCTGAAATAAGTGAAATTTCTGCAATTTTACCCCTAAATAAGGGAAATGTCTGCCTTTTTGCCCCCAAATAAGGGGAATTTCATCCTTTTTACCTCAAAAAAGGGGAATTTCTGCATTTTTGCCACAAAATATGGGAAATTTCTGCCTTTTTGCTCCAAAATATAAAAAATTTCTGCAATTTTGTACCAAAATAAAAGAAATTTCTGCCTTTTTGCTTCCAAATATAAAAATTTCTGCCTTTTTTTCTGAAATAAGTGAAATTTCTGGAATTTTGCCCCAAAATAAGTGGAATTTCTGAGTTTTGACCCAAAATAAGGAGAATTTCTGTCTTTTTGCCCCAACATATAGGGAATTTCTGCCTTTTTGCCCCACAATTAGAAGAATTTCTGCAATTTTGCTCCAAAATACGGGGAATTTCTGCTTTTTTGGCCGAAAATAAGAAGAATGCACAACATTTTGCCATAAAAAAGGGAAATTTCTTCATTTTTGCTCCAAAATAAGGAAAATTTCTGCTTTTTTGCCACTAAATAAGTGGAATTTCTGTCTTTTTCCCCCAAAACAAAGGTAATTTCTGTTTTTTTGCCTCAAAATAAAGAAAATTTCTGACTTATTACCATGAAGTAAGTGAAATTTCTGCAATTTTGCCCCAAAATAAGGGGAATTTCTGTTTTTTTGACTCTAAATAAGTGGAATTTATGTATTTTTCCCCCAAAACAAAGGGAATTTCTGTCTTTTTTTGCCCAAAATAAGGAAAATTTCTGACTTATTACCCTGAAATAAGTGAAATTTCTCCAATTTTGCCCCAAAAGAAGGGAAATTTCTGCTTTTTGCCGACAAATAAGGTGAATTTCAGCCTTTTTACCTCAAAATAACGGGAATTTCTGCATTTTTGCCACAAAATATTAGGAATTTCTGCCTTTTTGCCTCAAAATAAGGGGAATTTCATTTTTTTACTTCAAAAAAAGGGGAATTTCTGAATTTTTGCCCCAATATATGGGAAATTTCTGCCTTTTTGCCCCAAAATATAAAAAATTTCTGCAATTTTGTACCAAAATAAAAGAAATTTCTGCCTTTTTGCTTCCAAATATAAAAATGTCTGCTTTTTTTCTGAAATAATTAAAATTCTGCAATTTTGCCCCAAAATAAGTGAAATTTCTGCAATTTTGCCCCAAAATAAATGAAATTTTTGGAATTTTGCCCCAAAATAAGTGGAATTTCTGAGTTTTGACCCAAAATAAGTAGAATTTCTGTCTTTTTGCCCCAACATATAGGGAATTTCTGCCTTTTTGCCCAACAATTAGGGGAATTTCAGCAATTTTGCTCCAAAATACGAGGAATTTCTGCCTTTTTGCCCAAAAATAAGAAGAATGCATACCTTTTTGCTATAAAAACGGGTAATTTCTGTAATTTTGCTCCAAAATAAGGGGAATTTCTGCATTTTTGCCTCTAAATAAGTGGAATTTCTGTTTTTTCCCCCCAAAAGAAAGGTAATTTCTGTTTTTTTGCTCCAAAATAAGAAAAATTTCTGACTTATTACCCTGAAGTAAGTGAAATTTCTGCAATTTTGCCCCAAAATAAGGGGAATTTCTGCTTTTTTGCCTCTAAATAAGTTTGATTTATGTATTTTTCCCCCAAAACAAAGGGAATTTCTGTCTTTTTTTGCCCAAAATAAGAAAAATTTCTGAATTATTACCCTATAATAAGTGAAATTTCTGCAATTTTGCCCCAAGAGAAGGGAAATTTCTGCCTTTTTGCCCCCAAATAAGGGGAATTTCAGCCTTTTTACCTCAAAATAAGGGGAATTTCTGCATTTTTGCCACAAAATATTAGGATTTTCTGCATTTTTGCCCCAAAATAAGGAAAATTTCTGCCTTTTTTCACTGAAATAAGTGAAATTTATGCAATTTTGCCCCAAAATAAGTGAAATTTTTGCAATTATGCCCCAAAATATGGGAAATTTCTGCCTTTTTTCTCTAAAAATAAAAATTTCTGCAATTTTGTACCAAAATAAAAGAAATTTCTGCCTTATTGCCCCAAAATAAGAAAATTTCTGCCTTTTTTTGAAATAAGTGAAATTTCTGCATTTTTTCCCTGAAATAAGTGAAATTTCTGCAATTTTGCCCCAAAATAAGGGAAATTTCTCCCTTTTTGCCCTCAAATAAGAGGAATTTCACCCTTTTACCTCAAAATAAAGGGAATTTCTGCATTTTTGCCACAAAATATTAAAAATTTCTACCTTTTGCCCCAAAATAAGGAAAATTTCTGCATTTTTTCCTTGCCATAAGTGAAATTTCTGCAATTTTGCCCGAATATAAGTGAAAATTCTGCAATTTTTCCCCAAAATAAGGGAAATTTCTGCATCTTTGCCCCCTAATAAGGGGAATTTCAGCCTTTTTACCTCAAAATAAGGGAAATTTCAGCATTTTTGCCACAAAAGATTAGGAATTTCTGCTTTTTTGCCCCAAAATAAGAAAAATTTCTGACTTATTACCCTGAAATATGTGAAATTTCTGCAATTTTGCCCCAAAATAAGGGAAATGTCTGCCTTTTTGCCCCCAAATAAGGGGAATTTCATCCTTTTTACCTCAAAATAAGGGGAATTTCTGCATTTTTGCCCCAAAATATGAGAAATTTCTGCCGTTTTGCCCCAAAATATAAAAAATTTCTGCAATTTTGTACCAAAATGAAAGAAATTTCTGCCTTTTTGCTTCCAAATATAAAAATATCTGCTTTTTTTCTGAAATAAGTGAAATTTCTGCAATTTTGCCCCAAAATAAGTGAAATTTCTGCAATTTTGCCCCAAATAAGTGAAATTTCTGGAATTTTGCCTCAAAATAAGTGGAATTTCTGAGTTTTGACCCAAAATAAGAAGAATTTCTGTCTTTTTGCCGCAAAATATAGGGAATTTCTGCCTTTTTGCCCAACAATTAGAAGAATTTCTTCAATTTTGCTCCAAAATACGGGGAATTTCTGCTTTTTTGCCCGAAAATAAGAAGAATGCATAACTTTTTGCAATAAAAAAGGGAAATTTCTTCATTTTTGCTCCAAAATAATGGGAATTTCTGTTTTTTTGCCTCAAAATACGTGGAATTTCTGTCTTTTTCCCCCAAAACAAATGTAATTTCTGTTTTTTTGCCTCAAAATAAAGAAAATTTCTGACTTATTACCCTGAAGTAAGTGAAATTTCTGAAATTTTGCCCCAAAATAAGGGGAATTTCTGTTTTTTGCCTCTAAATTAGTGGAATTTATGTATTTTTCTCCCAAAACAAAGGGAATTTCTGTCTTTTTGTGCCCAAAATAAGGAAAATTTCTGACTTATGACCCTGAAATAAGTGAAATTTCTGCAATTTTGCCCCAAAAGAAGGGAAATTTCTACTTTTTGCCCCCAAATAATGAGAATTTCAGCCTTTTTACCTCAAAATAACGGGAATTTCTGCATTTTTGCCACAAAATATTAGGAATTTATGCATTTTGCCCCAAAATAAGGAAAATTTCTGCCTTTTTTCACTGAAATTAGTGAAATTTCTGCAATTTTGCCCCAAAATAAGTAAAATTTCTGCAATTTTGCCCCAAAATAAGGGAAATTTCTGGAATTTTGCCCCAAAATATTGGAATTTCAGAGTTTTGCCCCAAAATAAGAAGAATTTCTGTTTTTTTGCCCTAACATATATGGAATTTCTGCCTTTTTGCCCCAATATTAGGGGAATTTCTGCAATTTTGCTCCAAAATACGGGGAATTTCTGCTTTTTAGCGTGAAAATAAGGGGAATGTATACCTTTTGCCACAAAAAAGGAAAATTTCTTCATTTTTGCTCCAAAATAAATGGAATTTCTCCTTTTTTGCCTCTAAAAAAGTGGAATTTCTGTCTTTTTCCCCAAAAACAAAAAGAATTTCTGTATTTTTGCCCCAAAATAAAAAAAATTTCTGACTTATTACCCTGAAATAAGTGAAATTTTTTCAATTTTTTCCCAAAATAAGGAAATTTCTGCCTTATTGCCGCACTAAGGGGAATTTCAGCCTTTTTCCTCAAAATAAGAGGAATTTCTGCATTTTTGCCCCAAAATATGGAAAATTTCTGCCTTTTTGCTCCAAAATAAAAAAAATTTCTGCAATTTTGTACCAAAATAAAAGAAATTTCTGCCTTTTTGCCCCAAAATAAGAAAATTTCTGCTTTTTTTTGAAATAAGTGAAATTTCTGCAAATTTACCCCAAAATAAATGAAATTTCTGCAATTTTGCCCCCAAATGAGTTAAATTTCTGGAATTTTGCTCCAAAATAAGTGGAATTTCTTAGTTTTGCCTCATAATTAGGAGAATTTCTGTCTTTTTGCCCCAACATATAGGGAATTTCTGCCTTTTTGCCTCACAATTAGGGGAATTTCTGCAATTTTGCTCCAAAATATGAGGAATTTCTGCCTTTTAGCCCGAAAATAAGAAGAATGCATAGCTTTTTGCCATAAAAAAAGGGAAATTTCTTCTTTTTTGCTCCAAAATAGGAGGAATATCTGCTTTTTTGCATCTAAATAAGTGAAATTTCTCTCTTTTTCCCCCAAAAAAAGAGAATTTCTGTCTTTTTTGCCCCAAAATAAGGAAAATTTCTGACTTATTACACTGAAATAAGTGAAATTTCTGCAATTTTGCCCCAAAATAAGGGAAATTTCAGCCTTTTTGCTCCCAAATAAGAGGAACTTCATCCTTTTTACCTCAAAATAAGGGGAATTTCTGCATTTTTGCCACAAAATTTTAGGAATTTCTGCCTTTTTGCCTCCAAATAAGTGGAATTTCTGTCTTTTTCCCCCAAAACAAAAAAAATTTCTGTCTTTTATGACCCAAAATAAGGAAAACTTCTGAGTTATTACCCTGAAATAAGTGAAATTTCTGCAATTTTGCTTCAAAATAAGAGAAATTTCTGCCTTTTTGCCCCCAAATCAGGGGAATTTCAGCATTTTTACCTCAAAATAAGGGGACTTTCTGCATTTTTGACTCAAAATATGAGAAATTTCTACCTTTTTGCCCCAAAATAAAAAAAATTTCTGCAATTTTGTACCAAAATAAAAGAAATTTCTGCCTTTTTGCCCCAAAATAAGAAAATTTCTGCTTTTTTTTTGAAATAAGTGAAATTTCTGCAATTATGCCCCAAATAAGTGAAATTTCTGCAATTTTGTCCCAAAATAAGAGAAATTATTGTAATTTTGCCCCAAAATCTGTGGAATTTTTGAGTTTTGCCCCAAAATAAGGAGAATTTCTGTCTTTTTGCCCCAACATGAAGGGAATTTCTGCCTTTTTGCCCCACAATTTGGGGAATTTCTGCATTTTGCTCCAAAATAAGGGGAACTTCTGCCTTTTTGCCCAAAAATAAGAAGAATGCATACCTTTTTGCCCTTAAAAAGTAAAATTTCTTCATTTTTGCTCCAAAATAAGGGGAATTTCTGCTTTTTTGTCTCTAAAAAAGTGGAATGTCTGTCTTTTTTCCCCAAAACAAAGGGAATTTCTGTTTTTTGGCCCAAAAATAAGGAAAATTTCTGACTTATTACCCTGAAATAAGTGAAATTTCTGCAATTTTGCCCCAAAATTAGAGAAATTTTTGCCTTTTGCCCCCAAATAAGGGGAATTTCAGCCTTTTACCTCAAAATAAGAGAAATTTCCTCATTTTTGCCCCAAAATATGGGAAATTTCTACCTTTTTGCCCCAAAATAAGAAAAAATTCTGCAATTTTGTAACAAAATAAAAGAAATTTCTGCCTTTTGGCCACAAAATAAGAAAAATTCTGCTTTTTTTATGAAATAAGTGATATTTCTGCAATTTTGCCCCAAAAAAAGTTAAATTTCTGAGTTTTGCCCTAAAATGAGAATTTCTGTCTTTTTGCCCCAACATATAAGGAATTTCTGCCTTTTTGCGCCACAATTAGGGGAATTTCTGCAATTTTGCTCCAAAATACGGGGAATTTCTGCCTTTTTTGTCCGAAAATAATAAGAATGCATACCTTTTTGCCATAAAAAAGGGAAGTTTCTTCATTTTTGCTCCAAAATGAAGGGAATTTCTGCTTTTATGCCTCTAAATAAGTGGAATTTCTGTATTTTTCCCCCAAAACAAAGGGAATTTTTGTCTTTTTTGCCCCAAAATAAGGAAAATTTCTGCCTTTTTCCCTGAAATATGTGAAATTTCTTCAATTTTGCCCCAAAATAATTGAAATTTTTGCAATTTTACCACAAAATAAAAAAATTTCTGCATTTTTTTCCCTGAAATAAGTGAAATTTCTGCAATTTTGCCCCAAAATAATTGAAATTTCTGCAATTTTGCCACAAAATAAGGGAAATTTCTGCTTTTTGCCCCCAAATAAAAGGAATTTCAGCCTTTTTACCTCAAAATAAGGGGAATTTTTGCATTTTTGCCCCAAAATATGAGAAATTTTTGCCTTTTTGCCCAAAATAAAAAAAAATTTCTGCAATTTTGTACCAAAATAAAAGCAATTTCTGCTTTTTTGCCCCAAAATAAAAAATTTCTGCTTTTTTTTTATAAATAAGTGCTATTTCTGCAATTTTGCTCCAGAATAAGTGAAATTTCTGCAATTTTGCCCCAAAATAAGTGAAATTTCTGCAATTTAGCCCCAAAATAAGGGAAATTTCTGGAATTTTGCCCCAAAATAAGTAAAATTTCTGGAACTTTGCCCCAAAATTAGTGGAATTTCTGAGTTTTTCCCCAAAATAAGTAGAATTTCTGTCTTTTTGCCGCAATATATAGGTAATTTCTGCATTTTTGCCCATAAATAAGGAAAATTTTTGCCTTTTGTCTCTGAAATAAGTCAAATTTCTGAAATTTTGCCACAAAATAAGTGAAATTTCTGCAATTTTGCCCCAAAATAAAGGAAATTTCTGGAATTTTGCCTCAAAATAAGTGGAATTTCTGAGTTTTTCCCCAAAATATGTAGAATTTCTGTCTTTTTGCCGCAACATATAGGTAATTTCTGCATTTTTGCCCCAAAATTAGGGGAATTTCTGCAATTTTGCTCCAAAATATGGGGAAATTCTGCCTTTTTGCCCGAAAATAAGAAGAATGCCTACCTTTTTGCCATAAAAAAGTGAAATTTCTTCATTTTTGCTCCAAAATAAAGGGAATTTCTGCTTTTTCGCCTCTAAATATGTGGAATTTCTGTCTTTTTCCCACAAAACAAAGGGAATTTCTGTGTTTTTGCCCCAAAATAAGGAAAATTTCTGACCCTGAAATCAGTGAAATTTTGCAATTTTGCCCCAAAATAAGAAAAATTTCTTCCTTTTTGCCCCCAAATAAGGGGAATTTCTGAATTTTTGCCACAATATGGGAAATTTCTGACTTTTTGCCCAAAATAAGAAAAATTTCTGCAATTTTGTACCAAAATATAGGTAATTTCTGCTTTTTTGCCCCAAAATAAGAAAATTTCTGCTTTTTTCCCCTGAAATAAATGAAATTTCTGCATTTTTGCCCCAAAATAAGTGAAATTTCTGCAATTTTGCCCCAAAATAAGGGAAATTTCGGGATTTTTGCCCCAAAATAAGTGGAATTTCTGAGTTTTGCCCCAAAATAAGAAGAATTTCTGTCTTTTTGCCCCAACATATAGGGAATTTCTGCCTTTTTGCCCCAAAATTAGAGGAATTTCTGCAATTTTGCTCCAAAATACGGAATTTCTGCTTTTTAACCCGAAAAGAAGGGGAATGTATACCTTTTGCCACAAAAAAAAGAAATTTCTTCATTTTTGCTTCAAAATAAGGGGAATTTCTGTTTTTTGCCTCTAAATAAGAGGAATTTCTGTTTTTTCCCCCAAAACAAAAGGAATTTCTGTCTTTTTTGCCCCAAAATAAAGAAAATTTCTGACTTATTACCCTCAAATAAGTGAATTTCTACAATTTTGCCTCAAAATAAAGGAAATTTCTGCCTTTTTGCCCCCAAATAAGGGGAATTTCAGCCTTTTTACCTCAAAATAAAGGGAATTTCTGCATTTTTGCCACAAAATATGGGAAATTTCTGCCTTTTTGCCCAAAATAAGAAAAATTTCTGCAATTTTGTACCAAAATAAAAGAAATTTCTGCCTTTTTGCCCCAAAATAAAAAATTTCTGCTTTTTTTCTCTTAAATAAGTGAAATTTCTGCAATTTTGCCCCAAAATAATTGAAATTTCTGCAATTTTGCCCCAAAATAATGGAAATTTCTTGAATTTTGCTCCAAAATAAGTGGAATTTCTGAGTTTTGCCCAAAATAAGGAGAATTTCTGTCTTTATGCACCAAGATATAGAGAATTTCTGCCTTTTTGACCCACAATTAGAGGAATTTCTGCAATTTTGCTCCAAAATACGGGAAATTTCTGCTTTTTAGCCCGAAAATAATAAGAATGCATATCTTTTTGCCATAAAAAAGAGAAATTTCTGCAATTTTTCTGCAAAATAAGGGGAATTTCTGCTTTTTTGCCTCTAAGTAAGTGGAATTTTTGTCTTTTTCCCCCAAAACAAAGGGAATTTCTGTCTTTTTTGCCCCAAAATAAGGAAAATTTCTGAATCCTTACCTTGACGTAAGTGAAATTTCTGCAATTTTGCTTGAAATAAGGGAAATTTCTGCCTTTTTGCCCCCAAATAAGGGGAATTTCAGCTATTTTACCTCAAAATAAGGGTAATTTCTGCATTTTTGCCACAAAGTATTAGGAATTTCTGCCTTTTTGCCCCAAAATAAGGAAAATTTCTGTCTTTTTTCTCTGAAATAAGACAAATTTCTGCAATTTTGCCACAAAATAAGTGAAATTTCTGCAATTTTTCCCCAAAATAAGGGAAATTTCTGGAATTTTAGCCCAAAATAAGTGGAATTTCTGAGTTTTGCTCCAAAATAAGTAGAATTTCTGTCTTTTTGCCCCAACATATAGGGAATTTCTGGTTTTTTGCCCCACAATTAGGGGAATTTCTGCAATTTTGCTCCAAAATAAGGGGAATTTCTGCTTTTTTCCATCTAAATAAGTGGAATTTCTGTCTTTTTCTCACAAAACAAAGGGAATTTCTGACTTTTTGCCCCAAAATAAGGAAAATTTCTGACTTATTACCCTGAAATCAGTGAAATTTCTGCAATTTTGCCCCAAAATAAGGGAAATTTCTGCCTTTTTGCCACCAAATAAGGGGAATTTCTGCATTTTTGCCACAATATGGGAAATTTCTGACTTTTTGCACAAAATAAGAAAAATTTCTGCAATTTTGTAACAAAATATAGGTAATTTCTGCTTTTTTGCCCCAAAATAAGAAAATTTCTGCTTTTTTTTCACTGAAAGATGTGAAATTTCTGCAATTTTGCCCCAAAATAAGTGAAATTTCTGCAATTTTGCCCCAAAATAAGGGGAATTTCTGGAATTTTGCCCCAAAACAAGTGGAATTTCTGAGTTTTGCCCCAAAATAAGGAGAATTTCTGTCTTTTTGCCCCAACATATAGGGAATTTCTGCCTTTTTGACCCAAAATTAGGGGAATTTCTGCAATTTTGCACCAAAATACAGGGAATTTCTGCTTTTTAGCCCGTAAAGAAGGGGAATGTATACCTTTTGCCACAAAAAAAAAGAAATTTCTTAATTTTTGCTTCAAAATAAGGGGAATTTCTAATTTTTGCCTCTAAATAAGAGGAATTTCTGTCTTTTTCCCCCAAAACAAAGGGAATTTCTGTCTTTTTTGCACCAAAATAAGGAAATTTTCTGACTTATTATTCTGAAATATGTGAAATTTGTGCAATTTTGCCCCAAAATAAGAGAAATTTTTGCCTTTTTGCCCCCAAATAAGGGGAATTTCAGCCTTTTTACCTCAAAATAAGGGGAATTTCTGCATTTTTGCCACAAAATATTAGGAATTTCTGCCTTTTTGCTCCAAAATAAGGAAAATTTCTGCCTTTTTTCCCTGAAATATGTGAAATTTCTGCAATTTTGCCCCAAAATAAGTGAAATTTTTGCCATTTTGCCACAAAATAAGAAAATTTCTGCTTTTTTCCCTGAAATAAGTGAAATTTCTGCAATTTTGCCCCAAAATAATTGAAATTTCTGCAATTTTGCCCCAAAATAAGGGAAATTTCTGCTTTTTGCCCCCAAATAAGGGGAATTTCAGCCTTTTTACCTCAAAATGAGGGGAATTTTTGCATTTTTGCCCCAAAATATGAGAAATTTCTCCCTTTTTGCCCAAAATAAAAAAATTTCTGCAATTTTGTACCAAAATAAATGAAATTTCTGCCTTTTTGCCCCAAAATAAAAAATTTCTGCTTTTTTCCCTTATATAAGTAAAATTTCTGCAATTTTGCCACAAAATAAGTGAAATTTCTGCAATTTTGCCCCAAAATAAGGGAAATTTCTGGAGTTTTGCCCCAAAATAAGTGGAATTTCTGAGTTTTGCCCCAAAATAAAGAGAATTTCTGTCTTTATGCCACAAGATATAGGGAATTTCTGCTTTTTTGACCTACAATTAAAGGAATTTCTGCAATTTTGCTCCAAAATACGCAAAATTTCTCCTTTTTATCCTGAAAATAAGAAGAATGCATAACTTTTTCCCATGAAAAAGGAAAATTTCTGCAATTTTTCTCCAAAATAAGGGGAATTTCTGCTTTTTTGCCTCTAAATAAGTGGAATTTCTGTCTTTTTCCCCCGAAACAAATGTAATTTCTGTCTTTTTTGCCCCAAAATAAGGAAAATTTCTGACTTATTACCTTGAAGTAAGTGAAATTTCTGCAATTTTGCCCCAAATAAGGGAAATTTCTGCCTTTTTGCCCCCAACTTAAGGGAATTTCAGCCTTTTTACCTCAAAATAAGGGTAATTTCTGCATTTTTGCCACAAAATATTAGGAATTTCTGCCTTTTTGCCCCAAAATAAAGAAAATTTCTGCCTTTTTTCTCTGAAATAAGTCAAATTTCTGCAATTTTGCCACAAAATAAGTGAAATTTCTGAAATTTTGCCCCAAAATAAGGGAAATTTCTGGAATTTTGACACAAAATAAGTGGAATTAATGAGTTTTGCCCCAAAATAAGTAGAATTTCTGTCTTTTTGCCCCAGCATATAGAAAAATTCTGCCTTTTTGCCTCACAATTAGGGGAATTTCTGAAATTTTGCTCCAAAATACGGGGAATTTCTGCCTTTTTGCCCGAAAATAAGAAGAATGCATACATTTTTGCCATAAAAAAGAGAAATTTCTTCATTTTTGCTCCAAAATAAAGGGAATTTCTGCTTTTTAGCCTCTAAATAAGTGGAATTTCTGTCTTTTTCCTACAAAACAAAGGAAATTTCTGTCTTTTTGCCCCAAAATAAGGAAAATTTCTGACTTATTACCCTGAAATAAGTGAAATTTCTGCAATTTTGCCCCAAAATAAGGGAAATTTCTGCATTTTTGCCACAATATGGGAAATTTCTGACTTTTTGCCCAAAATAAGAAAAATTTCTGCAATTTTGTACCAAAATATAGGTAATTTCTGCTTTTTTGCCCCAAAATAAGAAAATTTCTGCTTTTTTTCCCCTGAAATATGTGAAATTTCTGCAATTTTGCCCCAAAATAAGTGAAATTTCTGCAATTTTGCTTCAAAATAAGGGAAATTTCTGAAATTTGGCCCCAAAATAAGAGGAATTTCTGAGTTTTGCCCCAAAATAAGTAGAATTTCTGTCTTTTTGCCCCAACACATAGGGAATTTCTGCCTCTTTGCCCCAAAATTAGGGGAATTTCTGCAATTTTGCTCCAAAATACGGGGAATTTCTGCTTTTTAACCCGAAAAAAAGAATAATGTCTACCGTTTGCCACAAAAAAAAGAAATTTCTTAATTTTTGCTTCAAAATAAGGGGAATTTCTGTTTTTTGCCTCTAAATAAGAGGAATTTCTGTTTTTTTCCTCCAAAACAAAGGGATTTTCTGTCTTTTTTGCCCCAAAATAAGGAAAATTTCTGACTTATTACCCTGAAATTAGTGAAATTTCTACAATTCTTCCTCAAAATAAGGGAAATTTCTGCCTTTTTGCCCCCAAATAAGGGGAATTTCAGCCTTTTTACCTCAAAATAAGGGGAATTTCTGCATTTTGGCCACAAAATATGGGAAATTTCTGCCTTTTTGCCACAAAATAAGACAATTTCTGCTTTTTTCCCTGAAATAAGTGAAATTTCTGCAATTTTGCCCCAAAATAAGTGAAATTTCTGCAATTTTGCCCTGAAATAAGAAAATTTCTGCTTTTTTTTCCTGAAATAAGTGAAATTTCTTCAATTTTGCCCCAAAATAAGCGAAATTATTGGAATTTTGCCCCAAAATAAGTGGAATTTCTGAGTTTTGCCCCAAAATAAGGAGAATTTCTGTATTTTTGCCCCAACATATAGGGAATTTCTTCCTTTTTGCCCCACAATTTGGGAAATTTCTTCATTTTTGCTCCAAAATAAGGGGAATTCCTGCTTTTTTGCCTCTAAAAAAGTGGAATTTCTGTCTTTTTCTCCAAAAAAAAAAGGAATTTCTGTCTTTTTTCCCCAAAATAAGAGAAAAAAATTTGCAATTTTGTAACAAAATAAAAAAAATTTCTGCCTTTTGGCCCCAAAATAAGAAAATTTCTGCTTTTTTTCTGAAATAAGTGAAATTTCTGACAATTTTGCCACAAAATAAGTTAAATTTCTGAGTTTTGCCCTAAAATAAGGAGAATTTCTGTCTTTTTGCCCCAACATATAGGGAATTTCTACCTTTTTGCCCCACAATTAGGGGAATTTCTGCAATTTTGCTCCAAAATAAAGGGAATTTCTGCCTTTTTTTGTCTGAAAATAATAAGAATGCATAACTTTTGGCCATAAAAAGGGAAATTTCTTCATTTTTGCTCCAAAATGAGGGGAATTTCTGCTTATATTCCTCTAAAAAAGTGGAATTTCTGTCTTTTTCCCCCAAAACAAAGGGAATTTCGGTTTTTTTGCCCCAAAATAAGGAAAATTTCTGACTTATAACCCTGAAATAAGTGAAATTTCTGCAATTTTGCCCCAAAATAAGGAAAATTTCTGCCTTTTTACCCCCAAATAAGAGGAATTTCAGCCTTTTTACCTCAAAATAATGGGAATTTCTGCATTTTTGCCCCAAAATATGGGAAATTTCTGCTTTTTTGCCCAAAAAAGAAAAAATTCTGCAATTTTGTACCAAAATATGAGAAATTTCTGCCTTTTTGCCCCAAAATAAGATAATTTCTGATTTTTTTCCTTGAAATAAGTGAAATTTCTTCAATTTTGCCCCAAAATAAGTGAAATTTCTGCATTTTGCCCCAAAATAAGGGAAATTTCTGGAATTTTGCCCCAAAATAAGTGGAATTTCTGAGTTTTGCCCCAAAATAAGGAGAATTTCTGTCTTTTTGCCCTAACATATAAGGAATTTCTGCCTTTTTGCCCCACAATTAGGCTAATTTCTGCAATTTTGCTCCAAAATACGGGGAATTTCTGCATTTTTGCCCGAAAATAAGAAGAATGCATACCTTTTTGCCATAAAATAGGGAAATTTCTGTAATTTTGCTCCAAAATAAGGGGAATTTCTGCTTTTTTGCCTCTAAATATGTGGAATTTCTGTATTTTTTGCCCCAAAATAAGGAAAATTTCTGACTTATTACCCTGAAATAAGTGAAATTTCTGCCTTTTTGCTCCCAATTAAGAGGAATTTCTCCCTTTTACCTCAAAATAAGGAAAATTTCTGCATTTTTGCCACAAAATATTAGGAATTTCTGCTTTTTTGCATCAAAATAAGGAAAATTTCTGCCTTTTTTTCCTGAAATAAGTGAAATTTCTGCAATTTTGCCCCAAAATAAGGAAAATTTTGCAATTTTGCCGCAAAATAAGGGAAATTTCTGCAATTTTGTACCAAAATAAAAGAAATTTCTGCCTTTTTGCTTCCAAATAAGAAAATTTCTGCTTTTTTTTCTGAAATAAGTGAAATTTCTGAAATTTTGCCCCAAAATAAGTGAAATTTCTCCAATTTTGCCCCAAAATATGTGAAATTTCTGGAATTTTGCCCCAAAATAAGTGGAATTTCTGAGTTTTGACCCAAAATAAGGAGAATTTCTGTATTTTGCCCCAACATATAGGGAATTTCTGCCTGTTTGCCCCACAATTAGGGGAATTTCTGCAATTTTGCTCCAAAATTCGGGGAATTTCTGCCTTTTTGCTCGAAAATAAGAAGAATCCATACCTTTTTGCCATAAAAAAGGAAAATTTCTTCATTTTTGCTCCAAAAAAAGGGGAATTTCTGCTTTTATGCCTCTAAATATGTGAAATTTCTGTCTTTGTCCCCCAATACAAAGGGAATTTCTGTTTTTTTGCCCCAAAATAAGAAAATTTCTGACTTATTAACCTGAAATAAGTGAAATTTCTTCAATTTCGCTTCAAAATATGGGAAATTTCTTCCTTTTGTCTCCAAATAAGGGGCATTTTAGCCTTTTTACCTCAAAATAAAAGGAATTTCTGCATTTTTGCCCCAATATATGGGAAATTTCTGCCTTTTTGCCCAAAATAAAAAAAAATTCTGCAATTTTGTACCAAAATAAAAGAAATTTCTGCCTTTTTGCCCCAAAATAAGAAAATTTCTGCTTTTTTTTTCTTAAATAAGTAAAATTTCTGAAATTTTGCCCCAAAATAAGTGAAATTTCTGTAATTTTGCCCCAAAATATGAGATATTTCTGGAATTTTGCCGCAAAATATGTGGAATTTCTGAGTTCTGCCCAAAAATAAGGAAAATTTCTGTCTTTATGCCCCAACATATAGGGAATTTCTGCCATTTTGCCCCACAATTAGAGGAATTTCTGAAATTTTGCTCCAAAATACGGGAAATATCTGCCTTTTTGCTTCAAAATTAGAAGAATGCATAACTTTTTGCCATAAAAAAGGGAAATTTCTTCATTTTTGCTACAAAATAAGGGGAATTTCTGCTTTTTTGCCTCTAAATAAGTTGAATTTCTGTCTTTTTCCCCCAAAACAAAGGTAATTTCTGTCTTTTTTGCCCCAAAATAAAAAAAAATTTCTGACTTATTACACTGACATAAGTGAAATTTCTGCAATTTTGCCCCAAAATAAGAGAAATTTCTGCATTTTTGCCCCCAAATAAGGAGAATTTCAGCCTTTTTACCTCAAAATAAGGGGAATTTCTGCATTTTTGCCCCAAAATAAGGAAAATTTCTGCCTTTTTTCCCTGAAATAAGTGAAATTTCTGCAATTTTGCCACGAAATAAGAAAAATATCTGCCTTTTTGCCCCAAAATAAGGGGAATTTCATCCTTTGTACCTCAAAAAGAGGGGAATTTCTGCATTTTTGCCCCAAAATATGGGAAATTTCTGCCTTTTTGCCCCAAAATAAGAAAAATTTCTGCAATTTTTTACCAAAATAATAGAAATTTCTGCCTTTTTGCTTCCAAATATAAAAATTTCTGCTTTTTTTTCTGAAATAAGTGAAATTTCTGCAATCTTGCCACAAAATAAGAGAAATTTCTGCAATTTTGCCCCAAAATAAGTGAAATTTCTGGAATTTTGCCCCAAAATAAGTGGAATTTCTGAGTTTTGACCCAAAATAAGGAGAATTTCTGTCTTTTTGCATCAACATATAGCGAATTTCTGACTTTTTGCCTCACAATTAGGGGAATTTATGCAATTTTGTTCCAAAATACGGGGAATTTCTGCCTATTTACCCGAATATAAGAAGAATGCATACCTTTTTGCCATGATAACGGGAAATTTCTGTAATTTTGCTCCAATGTAAGAGGTATTTCTGCTTTTTGCATCTAAATAAGTGGAATTTCTGTCTTTTTCCCCCAAAACAAAGGGAATTTCTGTCTTTTTTGCCCCAAAATAAGGAAAGTTTCTGACTTATTACCCTGAAATTAGTGAAATTTCTGCAATTTTTTCCCAAAATAAGGGAAATTTCTGCCTTTTTGCTCCCAAATAAGAGAAATTTCAGCCTTTTTACTTCAAAATAAGGGGAATTTCTGCATTTTTGCCACAAAATATTAGGAATTTCTGCCTTTTTGCCTCTAAATAAGTGAAATTTCTGTCTATTTCCCCCAAAACAAAGGGAATTTCTGTTTTAGGGCCCCAAAATAAAGAAAATTTCTGACTTATTACACTGACATTAGTGAAATTTCTGCAATTTTGCCCCAAAATAAGAGAAATTTCTGCCTTTTTGCCCCCAAATGAGGGAAATTTCAGCCTTTTGCCTCAAAATAAGAGAAATTTCTGCATTTTTGCCCCACAATATGGGAAATTTCTGCCTTTTTGCCCCAAAATAAGGAAATTTCTGCTTTTTTTTCTGAAATAAGTGAAATTTCTGCAATTTTGCCCCAAAATAAGTTAAATTTCTGAGTTTTGCCCTAAAATAAGGAGAATTTCAGTTTTTTGCCCCTACATATAGGGAATTTCTGCCTTTTTGCCCCACAATTAGGGGAATTTTTGCAATTTTGCTCCAAAATACGGGGAATATCTTCCTTTTTTGTACGAAAATAATAAGAATGCATACCTTTTTGCCATAAAAAAGGGAAATTTCTTCATTTTTGCTCTAAAATGAGAGGGAATTTCTGCTGTTATGCCTCTAAATAAGTGGAATTTCTCTCTTTTTCCCCTAAAACAAAGGGAATTTCTCTCTTTTTTCCCCCAAAATAAGGAAAATTTCTGACTTATTACCCTGAAATAAGTGAAATTTCTGCAATTTTGCCCCAAAATAAGGGAAATTTCTGCTTTTTTACCCCCAAATAAGGGGAATTTCAGCCTTTTTACCTCAAAATGAAGGGGAATTTTTGCATGTTTGCCGCAAAATATGGGAAATTTCTGCCTTTTTGCCCAAAATAAGAAAAATTTCTGCAATTTTGTACCAAAATATGGGAAATTTCTGCCTTTTTGCCCCAAAATAAGAAAATTTCTGCTTTTTTTCCCTGAAATAAGTGAAATTTGTCCAATTTTGCCACAAAATAAATGAAATTTCTGCAATTTTGCCCCAAAATAAGGGAAATTTCTGGAATTTTGCTCCAAAATGAGTGGAATTTCTGAGTTTTGCCCCAAAATAAGGAGAATTTCTGTCTTTTTGCCCCAACATTTAGGGAATTTCTGCATTTTTGCCCCACAATTAGGTTAAATTCTGCAATTTTGCTCCAAAATACGGGGAATTTCTGCTTTTTTGCCTGAAAATAAGAAGAATGCATACCTTTTTGCCATAAAAAAAGGAAATTTCTGTAATTTTGCTCCAAAATAAGGGGAATTTCTGCTTTTTTGCCTCAAAGTATGTCGAATTTCCGTCTTTTTCCCCCAAAAGAAAGAGAATTTCTGTCTTTTCTGCACCAAAATAAAGAAATTTTCTGACTTATTACCCTGAAATATGTGAAATTTCTGCAATTTTGCCCTAAAATAAGGGAAATGTCTGCCTTTTGCCGCCAAATAAGAGGAATTTCACCCTTTTACCTCAAAAGAAGGAGAATTTCTGCATTTTTGCCACAAAATATTAGGAATTTCTGCCTTTTGCCTCAAAATAGGGAAAATTTCAGCCTTTTTTATCTGCCATAAGTGAAATTTCTGCAATTTTGCCCCAAAATAAGTGAAATTTCTGCAATTTTGACCCAAAATAAGGGAAATCTCTGGAATTTTGCCCCAAAATAAGTGGAATTTCTGAGTTTTGCCCCCAAATATAGAGAATTTCTGTCTTTTTGCCCCAACATATAGGGAATTTCTGCCTTTTTGCCCCACAATTAGGTTAATTTCTGCAATTTTGCTCCAAAATACGGGGAATTTCTGCCTTTTTGCCTGAAAATTAGAAGAATGCATACCTTTTTGCCATAAACAGGGGAAATTTATGTAATTTTGCTCCAAAATAAGGGGAATTTCTGCTTTTTTGCCTCTAAATAAGTGGAATTTCTGTCTTTTTCCCCCCAAGAAAAGGTAATTTCTGTCTTTTTTGCCCCAAAATAAAGAAAATTTCTGACTTATTACATTGAAGTAAGTGAAATTTCTGCAATTTTGCCCCAAAATACGGGGAATTTCTGCTTTTTGCCTCTAAATAAGTGGAATTTATGTATTTTTCCCCCAAAACAAAGGTAATTTCTGTCTTTTTTGCCCCAAAATAAGGAAAATTTCTGACTTATTACATTGAAGTAAGTGAAATTTCTGCAATTTTGCCCCAAAATACGGGGAATTTCTGCTTTTTTGCCTCTAAAAAAGTGGAATTTCTGTCTTTTTGCCCAAAAACAATGGGAATTTTTGTCTTTGTGCCCCAAAATAAGGAAAATTTCTGACTTATTACCCTGAAATAAGTGTAATTTTTGCAATTTTCCAACAAAATAAGGAAATTTCTGCCTTTTTGCCCCCAATTAAGGGGAATTTCAGCCTTTTTCCTCAAAATAAGGGGAATTTCTGCATTTTTGCCCCAAAATATGGGAAATTTCTGCCTTTTTGCTCCAAAATAAGAAAAATTTCTGCAATTTTGTACCAAAATAAAAGAAATTTCTGCCTTTTTGCCCCAAAATAAGAAAATTTCTGCTTTTTTTTAAATAAGTGAAATTTCTGCAATTTTGCCGCAAAATAAGTGAAATTTCTGCAATTTTGCCCCAAGATAAGTGAAATTTCTGGAATTTTGCTCAAAAATAAGTGGAATTTCTGAGTTTTGCCCCAAAATAAGTAGAATTTCTGTCTTTTTGCCCCACAATTAGGGGAATTTCTGCAATTTTGCTCCAAAATATGGGGAATTTCTGCCTTTTTGCCCGAAAATAAGAAGAATGCACAGCTTTTTGCCATAAAAATGGAAATTTCTTCATTTTTGCCACAAAATATTAGGAATTTCTGCATTTTTGCCTCTAAATAAGTGGAATTTCTGTCTTTTTCCCCCAAAAGAAAAAGAATTTCTGTTTTCTGGCCCCAAAATAAGGAAAATTTCTGACTTATTACCCTGACATAAGTGAAATTTCTGCAATTTTGTTCCAAAATAAAAGAAATTTCTGCCTTTTTGCCCCCAAATAAGGGGAATTTCAGCCTTTTAACTCAAAATAAAAAAAAAATTTCTGCATTTTTGCCCCAAAATATGGGAAATTTCTGCCTTTTTGCCCCAAAATAAGAAAAAATTCTGCAATTTCAGCCTTTTTACCTCAAAATGAAGGGGAATTTCTGCATGTTTGCCCCAAAATATGGGAAATTTTTGCCTTTTTGCCCAAAATAAGAAAAATTTCTGCAATTTTGTACCAAAATATGGGAAATTTCTGCCTTTTTCCCCAAAATAAGAAAATTTCTGCTTTTTTTCCCTGAAATAAGTGAAATTTCTCTAATTTTGCCACAAAATAAGTGAAATTTCTGCAATTTTGCCCCAAAGTAAGGGAAATTTCTGGAATTTTGCCCCAAAATGAGTGGAATTTTTGAGTTTTCCCAAAATAAGGAGAATTTCTGTCTTTTTGCCCCAACATATAGGGAATTTCTGCATTTTTGCCCCACTATTAGGTTAATTTCTGTAATTTTGCTCCAAAATATGGGGAATTTCTGCCTTTTTGCCCGAAAATAAGAAGAATGCATACCTTTTTCCATAAAAAAGGGAAATTTCTGTAATTTTGCTCCAAAATAAGGGGAATTTCTGCTTTTTTGCCTCTAAATAAGTGGAATTTATGTATTTTTCCCCCAAAACAAAGGGAATTTCTGATTTTTTGCCCAAAATAAGGAAAATTTCTGACTTATTACCCTGAAATAAGTGACATTTCTGCAATTTTGCCCCAAAATAAGGAAAATTTTTGCTTTTTTGCCTCCAAATAAGGGGAATTTCAGCATTTTTACCTCAAAATAAGGGGAATTTCTGCATTTTTGCCACAAAATATTAGGAATTTCTGCTTTTTGCCCCAAAATAAGAAAAATTTCTGCCTTTTTTTACTGAAATAAGTGAAATTTCTGCAATTTTGCCCCAAAATAAGTGAAATTTCTGCAATTTTGCCCAAAAATAAGGGAAATTTCTGGAATTTTGCGCCAAAATAAGTGGAATTTCTGAGTTTTGCCCAAAAATAAGGAGAATTTCTTTTTTTTGCCCCAACATATAAGGAATTTCTGCCTTTTTGCCCCACAATTAGGGGAATTTCTGCATTTTGCTCCAAAATATGGGGAATTTCTGCCTTTTTGCGCGAAAATAAGAAGAATGCATAGCTTTTTGCCATAAAAAAAGGAAATTTCTTCATTTTTGCTCCAAAATAAAGGGAATTTCTGCTTTTTTGCATTTAAATAAGTGGAATTTCTGTCTTTTTCCCACAAAACAAAGGGAATTTCTGTCTTTTTTGCCCCAAAATAAGGAAAAATTCTGACTTATTACCCTGAAATAAGTGAAATTTCTGCAATTTTTCCCCAAAATAAGGGAAATTTCTGCCTTTTTGCTCCCAAATAATGGAAATTTCAGCTTTTTACCTCAAAATAAGGGGAATTTCTGCATTTTTGCCACAAAATATTAGGAATTTCTGCGTTTTTGCCTCTAAATAAGTGGAATTTCTGTCTTTTTCCCCCAAAACAAAGGGAATTTCTGTTTTTTGGCCCCAAAATAAGGAAAATTTCTGACTTATTACCCTGAAATAAGTGAAATTTCTGCAATTTTGCCCCAAAATAAGAGAAATTTCTGCCTTTTTGCCCCCAAATAAGGGGAATTTCAGCCTTTTAACTCAAAATAAAAAAAAATTTCTGCATTTTTGCCCCAAAATATGGGAAATTTCTGCCTTTTTGCCCCAAAATAAGAAAAAATTCTGCAATTTTGTAACAAAATAAAAGAAATTTCTGCCTTTTGGCTCCAAAATAAGGAAATTTCTGCTTTTTTTATGAAATAAGAGAAATTCCTGCAATTTTGCCCCAAAATAAGTTAAATTTCTGAGTTTTTCCCTAAAATAAGGAGAATTTCTGTCTTTTTGCCCCAACATATAGGGAATTTCTGCCTTTGTGCCCCACAATTAGGGGAATTTCTGCAATTTTGCTCCAAAATACGGGGAATTTCTGCCTTTTTTGTCCGAAAATAATAAGAATGCATACCTTTTTGCCATAAAAAAGGGAAATTTCTTCATTTTTGCTCCAAAATGAGGGGAATTTCTGCTTTTATGCCTCTAAATAAGTGGAATTTGTGTCTTTTTCTCCAAAAACAAAGGGAATTTCTGTCTTTTTTGCCCCAAAATAAGGAAAATTTCTGACTTATTACACTGAAATAAGTGAAATTTCTGCAATTTTGCCCCAAAATAAGGGAAATTTCTGCCTTTTTGACCCCAAATAAGGGGAATTTCAGCCTTTTAACTCAAAATAAAAAAAAAATTTCTGCATTTTTGCCCTAAAATATAAGAAATTTCTGCCTTTTTGCCCCAAAATAAGAAAAAATTCTGCAATTTTGTAACAAAATAAAAGAAATTTCTGCCTTTTGGCTCCAAAATAAGAAAATTTCTGCTTTTTTATGAAATAAGTGAAATTTCTGCAATTTTGCCCCAAAATAAGTTAAATTTCTGAGTTTTGCCCTAAAATAAGGAGAATTTCTGTCTTTTTGCCCCAACATATAGGGAATATCTGCCTTTTTGCCCCACAATTAGGGGAATTTCTGCAATTTTGCTCAAAAATACGGGGAATTTCTGCCTTTTTTGTCCAAAAATAATAAGAATGCATAACTTTTTGCCATAAAAAAGGGAAATTTCTTCATTTTTGCTCCAAAATGAGGGGAATTTCTGCTTTTATGCCTCTAAATAAGTGGAATTTCTGTCTTTTTCTCCCTAAACAAAGGGAATTTCTGACTTTTTTGCCCCAAAATAATGAAAATTTCTGACTTATTAACCTGAAATAAGTGAAATTTCTGCAATTTTGCCCCAAAATAAGTGAAATTTCTGCCTTTTTACCCCCAAATAAGGAGGATTTCAGCATTTTTACCTCAAAATGAAGGGGAATTTCTGCATGTTTGCCCCAAAATATGGGAATTTTCTGACTTTTTGCCCAAAATAAGAAAAATTTCTGCAATTTTTACCAAAATTTGGGAAATTTCTGCTTTTTTGCCCCAAAATAAGAAAATTTCTGCTTTTTTTCCCTGAAATAAGTGAAATTTCTCTAATTTTGCCACAAAATAAGTGAAATTTCTGCACTTTTGCCACAAAATAAGGGAAATTTCTGGAATTTTGCCCCAAAATGAGTGGAATTTCTGAGTTTCCCCAAAATAAGGAGAATTTCTGTCTTTTTGCCCCAACATATAGGGAATTTCTGCATTTTTGCCCCACAATTAGGTTAATTTCTGCAATTTTGCTTCAAAATACGGGGAATTTCTGCCTTTTTGCCCGAAAATAAGAAGAATGCATACCTTTTTCCATATAAAAGGGAAATTTCTGTAATTTTGCTCCAAAATAAGGGGAATTTCTGCTTTTTGGCCTCTAAATATGTGGAATTTCGGTCTTTTTGCCCCAAAAGAAGGGGAATTTCTGTCTTTTTTGCACCAAAATAAGGAAATTTTCTGACTTATTACCCTGAAATAAGTGAAATTTCTGCAATTTTGCCACAAAATAAGGGAAATTTCTGCCTTTTTGATCCCAAATAAGAGGAATTTCACCCTTTTACCTCAAAATAAGGGGAATTTCTGCCTTTTTGCTACAAAATATTAGGAATTTCTGCCTTTTTGCCCCAAAATAAGGAAAATTTCTGCCTTTTTTCCCTGCCATAAGTGAAATTTCTGCAATTTTGCCCCAAAATAAGGGAAATCTCTGGAATTTTGCCCCAAAATATGTGGAATTTCTGAGTTTTGCCCCCAAATAAAGAGAATTTCTGTCTTTTTGCCCCAACATATAGGGAATTTCTGCCTTTTTGCCCCACAATTAGGGGAATTTCTGCAATTTTGCTTCAAAATACGGGGAATTTCTGCCTTTTTGCCCAAAAATAAGAAGAATGCATAACTTTTTGCCATAAAAAAGGGAAATTTCTTCATTTTTGCTCCAAAATAAGGAAAATTCTGCTTTTTTGCCTCTAAATAAGTGGAATTTCTGTCTTTTTCCCCCAAAACAAAAGTAATTTCTGTCTTTTTTGCCCCCAAATAAGGAAAATTTCTGACTGATTACCCTGAAGTAAGTGAAATTTCTGCAATTTTGAACCAAAATAAGGGGAATTTTTGCTTTTTTGCCTCTAAATAAGTGGAATTTATGTATTTTGTCCCCCAAAAAAGGGAATTTCTGTCTTTTTTTCCCAAAATAAGGAAAATTTCTGACTTATTACCCTGAAATAAGTGAAATTTCTGCAATATTGCCCCAAAATAAGGGAAATTACTGCTTTTTTGCCCCCAAATAAGGGGAATTTCAGCATTTTTACCTCAAAATAAAAGGAATTTCTGCATTTTTGCCACAAAATATTAGGAATTTCTGCGTTTTTGCCCCAAAATAAAAAAAAATTCTGCCTTTTTTCACTGAAATAAGTGAAATTTCTGCAATTTTGCCCCAAAATAAGGGAAATCTCTGGAATTTTGCCCCAAAATAAGTGGAATTTCTGAGTTTTGCCCCAAAATAAGGAGAAATTCTTTTTTTTGCCCTAACATATAGGGAATTTCTGCCTTTTTGCCCCACAATTAGGGGAATTTCTGCAATTTTGCTCCAAAATACGGGGAATTTCTGCTTTTTAGCCTGAAAATAAGGGGAATGTATATCTTTTGCCATAAAAAGAGAAATTTCTTTATTTTTGCTCCAAAATAAAAAGAAAGTTCTGCTTTTTTGCCTCTAAAAAAGTGGAATATCTGTCTTTTTCCCCAAAAACAAAGGGAATTTCTGTCTTTTTGCCCCAAAATAAGGAAAATTTCTGACTGATTACCCTGAAATAAGTGAAATTTTTGCAATTTTGCCCCAAAATAAGAAAATTTCTGCCTTTTTGCCCCCAATTAAGGGGAATTTCAGCCTTTTTACTCAAAATAAGGGGAATTTCTGCATATTTGCCCCAAAATATGGAAAATTTCTGCCTTTTTGCTCCAAAATAAGAAAAATTTCTGCTATTTTGTACCAAAATAAAAGAAATTTCTGCCTTTTTGCCCCAAAATAAAAAAATTTCTGCTTTTTTTTTGAAATAAGTGAAATTTCTGCAATTTTGCTCCAAAATAAGTGTAATTTCTGCAATTTTGCCCCAATATAAGTGAAATTTCTGGAATTTTGCTCCGAAATAAGTGGAATTTCTGAGTTTTGCCCCAAAATAAGGAGAATTTCTGTCTTTTTGCCCCAACATTTAGGGAATTTCTGCCTTTTTGCCCCACAATTAGAGGAATTTCTGCAATTTTGCTCCAAAATATGGGGAATTTCTGCCTTTTTGCTCAAAAATAAGAAGAATGCATAGCTTTTTGCCATAAAAAAGGGAAATTTTTTCATTTTTGCTCCAAAATAAAGGGAATTTCTGCTTTTTTGCATCTAAATAAGTGGAATTACTTTTTCCCCCAAAACAAAGGGAATTTCTGTCTTTTTTGCCCCAAAATAAGGAAAATTTCTGACTTATTACCCTGAAATAAGTGAAATTTCTGCAATTTTGCCCCAAAATAAGAGAAATTTCTGCCTTTATGCTCCCAAATAAAGGGAATTTCAGCCTTTTAACCTCAAAATAAGGGGAATTTCTGCATTTTTGCCACAAAATATTAGGAATTTCTGCCTTTTTGCCTCTAAATAAGTGGAATTTCTGTATTTTTCCCCCAAAACAAAGGGAATTTCTGTTTTTTGGCCCCAAAATAAAGGAAATTCCTGACTTATTACCCTGACATAAGTGAAATTTCTGCAATTTTGCCCCAAAATAAGAGAAATTTCTGCCTTTTTGCCCCCAAATAAAAGGAATTTCAGCCTTTTACCTCAAAATAAAAAAAATTTCTGCATTTTTGCCCCAAAATATGGGAAATTTCTGCCTTTTTGCCCCAAAATAAGAAAAAATTCTGCAATTTTGTAACAAAATAAAAGAAATTTCTGACTTTTGGCCCCAAAATAAGAAAATTTCGGCTATTTTTTCTGAAATAAGTAAAATTTCTGCAATTTTGCCCCAAAATAAGTTAAATTTCTGAGTTTTGCCCAAAAATAAGGAGAATTTTTGTCTTTTGCCCCAACATATAGGGAATTTCTGCCTTTTTACCCCACAATTAGGGGAATTTCTGCAATTTTGCTCCGAAATACGGGGAATTTCTGCCTTTTTTGTCCGAAAATAATAAGAATGCATACCTTTTTGCTATAAAAAAGGGAAATTTCTTCATTTTTGCTCCAAAATGAGGGGAATTTCTGCTTTTATGCCTCTAAATAAGTGGAATTTCTGTCTTTTTCCCCCAAAACAAAGGGAATTTCTGTCTTTTTGCCCCAAAATAAGGAAAATTTCTGACTTATTACCCTGAAATAAGTGAAATTTCTGCAATTTTGCCCCAAAATAAGGGAAATTTCTGCGTTTTTACCCCCAAATAAGGGGAATTTCAGCCTTTTTACCTCAAAATGAAGGGGAATTTTTGGATGTTTGCCCCAAAATATGGGAAATTTCTAACTTTTTGCACAAAAAAAGAAAAATTTTGGCAATTTTGTACCAAAATATGGGAAATTTCTGCCTTTTTGCCCCAAAATAAAAAAATTTCTGTTTTTTTTTTTAAATAAGTGAAATTTCTCCAATTTTTCCGCAAAATAAGTGAAATTTCTCCAATTTTGCCCCAAAATAAGGGAAATTTCTGGAATTTTGCCCTAAAATAAGTGAAATTTCTGAATTTTGCCCCAAAATAAGGAGAATTTCTGTTTTTTGCCCCAACATATACGGAATTTCTGCCTTTTTGCCACACAATTAGGTTAATTTCTGCAATTTTGCTCCAAAATACGGGGAATTTCTGCCTTTTTGCCCGAAAATAAGAAGAATGCATACCTTTTTGGCATAAAAAAGAGAAATTTCTGTAATTTTGCTCCAAAATAAGGGGAATTTCTGCTTTTTTACCTCTAAATAAGTGGAATTTTTGTTTTTTTCTTTCAAAACAAAGAAATTTCTGTCTTTTTTGCTCCAAAATAAGGAAAATTTCTGACTTATTACCCTGAAGTAAGTGAAATTTCTGAAATTTTGCCCCAAAATAAGGGGAATTTCTGCTTTTTTGCCTCTAAATAAGTGGAATTTATGTATTTTCCCCCGAAAACAAATGGAATTTCTGTCTTTTTTTGCCCAAAATAAGGAAAATATCTGACTTATTGCCCTGAAATAAGTGAAATTTCTGCAATTTTGCTTCAAAATAAGGGAAATTTCTTCCTTTTTGCCCCCAAATAAGAGGAATTTCAGCCTTTTTACCTCAAAATAAGGGGAATTTCTGCATTTGTGCCACAAAATATTAGGAATTTCTGCCTTTTGCCCCAAAATAAGAAAAATTTCTGCCTTTTTCACTGAAATAAGTGAAATTTTTGCAATTTTGCCCCAAAATAAGTGAAATTTCTGCAATTTTGCCACAAAATAAGGGAAATTTCTGGAATTTTGCCCCAAAATAAGTGGAATTTCGGAGTTTTGCCCAAAAATAAGGAGAATTTCTGTTTTTTGCCCTAACATATAGGGAATTTCTGCATTTTTGCCCCACAATTAGGGGAATTTCTGTAATTTTGCTCCAAAATTCAGGGAATTTCTGCTTTTTAGCCTGAAAATAAGGGGAATTTATACCTTTTGCCACAAAAAAGGGAAATTTCTTCATTTTTGCTCCAAAATAAAAAAAATTTCTGCTTTTTTGCCTCTAAAAAAGTGGAATTTCTGTCTTTTTCCGAAAAAACAAAGGGAATTTCTGTCTTTTTGCCCGAAAATAAGAAAAATTTCTGACTTATTACCCTGAAATAAGTGAAATTTTTGCAATTTTGCTTTAAAATAAGGAAATTTCTGACCTTTTGCCCCCAAATAAGGGGAATTTCAGCGTTTTTCCTCAAAATAAGGGGAATTTCTGTATTTTTGTCCCAAAATATGGGAAATTTCTGCCTTTTTGCTCCAAAATAAGAAAAATTTCTGCAATTTTGTACCAAAATAAAAGAAATTTCTGCTTTTTTGCCCCAAAATGAAAAAATTTCTGCTTTTTTTTAAATAAGTGAAATTTCTGCAATTTTGCCCCAAAATAAGTGAAATTTCTGCAATTTTGCCCCAAAATAAGTGAAATGTCTTGAATTTTGCTCCAAAATAAGTGGAATTTCTGAGTTTTGCCCCAAAATAAGGAGAATTTCTGTCTTTTTGCCCCAACATATAGGGAATTTCTGCCTTTTTGCCCCACAATTAGGGGAATTTCTGCAATATTGCTCAAAAATATGGGGAATTTCTGCCTTTTTGCCTGAAAATAAGAAGAATGCATAGCTTTTTGCCATAAAAATGGAAATTTCTTTATTTTTGCTCCACAATAAGGGGAATTCTGCTTTTTTGCCTCTAAATAAGTGGAATTTCTGTCTTTTTCCCCCAAAACAAAGGTAATTTCTGTCTATTTGCCCCAAAATAAAGAAAATTTCTGACTTATTACCCTAAAGTAAGTGAAATTTCTGCAATTTTGCCCCAAAATAAGGGGAATTTCTGCTTTTTTGCCTCTAAATAAGTGAAATTTATGTATTTTTCCCCCAAAACAAAGAGAATTTCTGTATTTTTTGCCCAAAATAAGGAAAATTTCTGACTTATTACCCTGAAATAAGTGAAATTTCTGCAATTTTGCCCCAAAATAAGGGAAATTTCTGCTTTTTTGCCCCCCAAATAAAGGGAATTTCAGCATTTTTACCTCAAAATAAGGGGAATTTCTACATTTTTGCCACAAAATATTAAGAATTTCTGCCTTTATGCCCCAAAATAAGGAAAATTTCTGCCTTTTTTCACTGAAATAAGTGAAATTTCTGCAATTTTGCCCCAAAATAAGTGAAATTTTTGCAATTTTGCCCCAAAATAAAAGAAATTTCTAGAATTTTGCCCCAAAATAAGTGGAATTTCTGAGTTTTGCCCCAAAATAAGGAGAATTTCTTTTTTTTGCCCTAACATATAGGGAATTTCTGCCTTTTTGCCCCACAATTAGGGGAATTTTAGCAATTTTGCTCCAAAATACGGGGAATTTCTGCTTTTTAGCCTGAAAATGAGGGGAATGTATACCTCTTGCCACAAAAAAGAGAAATTTCTTTATTTTTGCTCCAAAATAAAAGGTATTTCTACTTTTTTGCCTCTAAAAAAGTGGAATATCTGTCTTTTTCCCCAAAAACAAAGGGAATTTCTGTTTTTTGCCCCAAAATAAGGAAAATTTCTGACTGATTACCCTGAAATCAGTGAAATTTTTGCAATTTTGCCCCAAAATAAGGAAATTTCTGCCTTTTTGCCCTTAATTAAGGGGAATTTTAGCCTTTTTACTCAAAATAAGGGGAATTTCTGCATTTTTGCCCCAAAATATGGGAAATTTCTGCCTTTTTGCCCCAAAATAACAAAAAATTCTGCAATTTTGTAACAAAATAAAAGAAATTTCTGCCTTTTGGCTCCAAAATAAGGAAATTTCTGCTTTTTTTATGAAATAAGTGAAATTCCTGCAATTTTGCCCCAAAATAAGTTAAATTTCTGAGTTTTGCCCTAAAATAAGGAGAATTTCTGTCTTTTTGCCCCAACATATAGGGAATTTCTGCCTTTTTGCCCCACAATTAGGGGAATTTCTGCAATTTTGCTCAAAAATACGGGGAATTTCTGCCTTTTTTGTCCGAAAATAATAAGAATGCATACCTTTTTGCCATAAAAAAGGGAAATTTCTTCATTTTTGCTCCAAAATGAGGGGAATTTCTGCTTTCATGCCTCTAAATAAGTGGAATTTCTGTCTTTTTCTCCGTAAACAAAGGGAATTTCTGTCTTTTTTGCCCCAAAATAAGGAAAATTTCTGACTCATTACCCTGAAATAAGTGAAATTTCTGCAATTTTGCCCCAAAATAAGGAAAATTTCTGCCTTTTGACCCCAAATAAGGGGAATTTCAGCCTTTTAACTCAAAATATAAAAAAAAAATTCTGCATTTTTGCCCCAAAATATAAGAAATTTCTGCCTTTTTGCCCCAAAATAAGAAAAAATTCTGCAATTTTGTAACAAAATAAAAGAAATTTCTGCCTTTTGGCTCCAAAATAAGAAAATTTCTGCTTTTTTATGAAATAAGTGAAATTTCTGCAATTTTGCCCCAAAATAAGTTAAATTTCTGAGTTTTGCCCTAAAATAAGGAGAATTTCTGTCTTTTTGCCCCACCATATAGGGAATTTCTGCCTTTTTGCCCCACAATTAGGGGAATTTCTGCAATTTTGCTCAAAAATACGGGGAATTTCTGCCTTTTTTTTCCGAAAATAATAAGAATGCATACCTTTTTGCCATAAAAAAGGGAAATTTCTTCATTTTTGCTCCAAAATGAGGGGAATTTCTGCTTTTATGCCTCTAAATAAGTGGAATTTCTGTCTTTTTCTCCCAAAACAAAGGGAATTTCTGTCTTTTTTGCCCCAAAATAAGGAAAATTTCTGACTTATTACCCTGAAATAAGTGAAATTTCTGCAATTTTGCCCCAAAATAAGGGAAATTTCTGCCTTTTTACCCCCAAATAAGGGGAATTTCAGCATTTTTACCTCAAAATGAAGGGGAATTTCTGCATGTTTGCCCCAAAATATGGGAATTTTCTGCCTTTTTGCCCAAAATAAGAAAAATTTCTGCAATTTTGTACCAAAATATGGGAAATTTCTGCTTTTTTGCCCCAAAATAAGAAAATTTCTGCTTTTTTTTCCTGAAATAAGTGAAATTTCTCTAATTTTGCCACAAAATAAGTGAAATTTCTGCACTTTTGCCACAAAATAAGGAAAATTTCTGGAATTTTGCCCCAAAATGAGTGGAATTTCTGAGTTTCCCCAAAATAAGGAGAATTTCTGTCTTTTTGCCCCAACATATAGGGAATTTCTGCATTTTTGCCCCACAATTAGGTTAATTTCTGCAATTTTGCTCCAAAATACGGGGAATTTCTGCCTTTTTGCCCAAAAATAAGAAGAATGCATACCTTTTTCCATAAAAAAGGAATATTTCTGTAATTTTGCTCCAAAATAAGGGGAATTTCTGCTTTTTGGCCTCTAAATATGTGGAATTTCGGTCTTTTTCCCCCAAAAGAAGGGGAATTTCTGTCTTTTTTGCACCAAAATAAGGAAATTTTCTGACTTATTACCCTGAAATAAGTGAAATTTCTGCAATTTTGCCACAAAATAAGGGAAATTTCTGCCTTTTTGATCCCAAATAAGAGGAATTTCACCCTTTTACCTCAAAATAAGGGGAATTTCTGCTTTTTTGCTACAAAATATTAGGAATTTCTGCCTTTTTGCCCCAAAATAAGGAAAATTTCTGCCTTTTTTCTCTGCCATAAGTGAAATTTCTGCAATTTTGCCCAAAATAAGGGAAATCTCTGGAATTTTGCCCCAAAATAAGTGGAATTTCTGAGTTTTGCCCCCAAATAAGGAGAATTTCTGTCTTTTTGCCCCAACATATAGGGAATTTCTGCCTTTTTGCCCCACAATTAGGGGAATTTCTGCAATTTTGCTCCAAAATACGGGGAATTTCTGCCTTTTTGCCCGAAAATAAGAAGAATGCATAACTTTTTGCCATAAAAAAGGGAAATTTCTTCATTTTTGCTCCAAAATAAGGGAAATTCTGCTTTTTTGCCTCTAAATAAGTGGAATTTCTGTCTTTTTCCCCCAAAACAAAAGTAATTTCTGTCTTTTTTGCCCCCAAATAAGGAAAATTTCTGACTTATTACCCTGAAGTAAGTGAAATTTCTGCAATTTTGAACCAAAATAAGGGGAATTTTTTCTTTTTTGCCTCTAAATAAGTGGAATTTATGTATTTTGTCCCCAAAACAAAGGGAATTTCTGTCTTTTTGCCCCAAAATAAGGAAAATTTCTGACTTATTACCATGAAATAAGTGAAATTTCTGCAATATTGCCCCAAAATAAGGGAAATTACTGCTTTTTTGCCCCCAAATAAGAGGAATTTCAGCATTTTTACGTCAAAATAAAAGGAATTTCTGCATTTTTGCCACAAAATATTAGGAATTTCTGCCTTTTTGCCCCAAAATAAAAAAAATTTCTGCCTTTTTTCACTGAAATAAGTGAAATTTCTGCAATTTTGCCCCAAAATAAGGGAAATTTCTGGAATTTTGCCCCAAAATAAGTGGAATTTCTGAGTTTTGCCCCAAAATAAGGAGAATTTCTTTTTTTTGCCCTAACATATAGGGAATTTCTGCCTTTTTGCCCCACAATTAGGGGAATTTCTGCAATTTTGCTCCAAAATACGGGGAATTTCTGCTTTTTAGCCTGAAAATAAGGGGAATGTATATCTTTTGCCACAAAAAAGAGAAATTTCTTTATTTTTGCTCCAAAATAAAAAGAAAGTTCTGCTTTTTTGCCTCTAAAAAGTGGAATATCTGTCTTTTTCCCCAAAAACAAAGGGAATTTCTGTCTTTTTGCCCCAAAATAAGAAAAATTTCTGACTGATTACCCTGAAATAAGTGAAATTTTTACAATTTTGCCTCAAAATAAGGAAATTTCTGCCTTTTTGCCCCCAATTAAGGGGAATTTCAGGCTTTTTACTCAAAATAAGGGGAATTTCTGCATATTTGCCCCAAAATATGGAAAATTTCTGCCTTTTTGCTCCAAAATAAGAAAAATTTCTGCAATTTTGTACCAAAATAAAAGAAATTTCTGCCTTTTTGCCCCAAAATAAAAAAATTTCTGCTTTTTTTTTGAAATAAGTGAAATTTCTGCAATTTTGCCCCAAAATAAGTGTAATTTCTGCAATTTTGCCCCAATATAAGTGAAATTTCTGGAATTTTGCTCCGAAATAAGTGGAATTTCTGAGTTTTGCCCCAAAATAAGGAGAATTTCTGTCTTTTTGCCCCAACATTTAGGGAATTTCTGCCTTTTTGCCCCACAATTAGAGGAATTTCTGCAATTTTGCTCCAAAATATGGGGAATTTCTGCCTTTTTGCTCAAAAATAAGAAGAATGCATAGCTTTTTGCCATAAAAACGGGAAATTTTTTCATTTTTGCTCCAAAATAAAGGGAATTTCTGCTTTTTTGCATCTAAATAAGTGGAATTTCTTTTTCCCCCAAAACAAAGGGAATTTCTGTCTTTTTTGCCCCAAAATAAGGAAAATTTCTGACTTATTACCCTGAAATAAGTGAAATTTCTGCAATTTTGCCCCAAAATAAGAGAAATTTCTGCCTTTTTGCTCCCAAATAAAGGGAATTTCAGTCTTTTAACCTCAAAATAAGGGGAATTTCTGCATTTTTGCCACAAAATATTAGGAATTTCTGCCTTTTTGCCTCTAAATAAGTGGAATTTCTGTATTTTTCCCCCAAAACAAAGGGAATTTCTGTTTTTTGGCCCCAAAATAAAAGAAATTCCTGACTTATTACCCTGACATAAGTGAAATTTCTGCAATTTTGCCCCAAAATAAGAGAAATTTCTGCCTTTTTGCCCCCAAATAAAAGGAATTTCAGCCTTTTACCTCAAAATAAAAGAAATTTCTGCATTTTTGCCCCAAAATATGGGAAATTTCTGCCTTTTTGCCCCAAAATAAGAAAAAATTCTGCAATTTTGTAACAAAATAAAAGAAATTTCTGACTTTTGGCCCCAAAATAAGAAAATTTCTGCTATTTTTTCTGAAATAAGTGAAATTTCTGCAATTTTGCCCCCAAATAAGAGAAATTTCTTCCTTTTTGCTCCCAAATAAAGGGAATTTCAGCCTTTTAACCTCAAAATAAGGGGAATTTCTGCATTTTTGCCACAAAATATTAGGAATTTCTGCCTTTTTGCCTCTAAATAAGTGGAATTTCTGTATTTTTTCCACAAAACAAAGGGAATTTCTGTTTTTTGGCCCCAAAATAAAGGAAATTCCTGACTTATTACCCTGACATAAATGAAATTTCTGCAATTTTACCCCAAAATAAGAGAAATTTCTGCCTTTTTGCCCCCAAATAAAAGGAATTTCAGCCTTTTACCTCAAAATAAAAGAAATTTCTGCATTTTTGCCCCAAAATATGGGAAATTTCTGCCTTTTTGCCCCAAAAAAGGAAAAATTCTGCAATTTTGTAACAAAATAAAAGAAATTTCTGACTTTTGGCCTCAAAATAAGAAAATTTCTGCTATTTTTTCTGAAATAAGTGAAATTTCTGCAATTTTGCCCTAAAATAAGTTAAATTTCTGAGTTTTGCCCTAAAATAAGGAGAATTTTTGTCTTTTGCCCCAACATATAGGGAATTTCTGCCTTTTTACCCCACAATTAGGGGAATTTCTGCAATTTTGCTCCGAAATACGAGGAATTTCTGCCTTCTTTGTCCAAAAATAATAAGAATGCATACCTTTTTGCCATAAAAAAGGGAAATTTCTTCATTTTTGCTCCAAAATGAGGGGAATTTCTGCTTTTATGCCTCTAAATAAGTGGAATTTCTGTCTTTTTCCCCCATAACAAAGGGAATTTCTGTCTTTTTTGCCCCAAAATAAAGAAAATTTCTGACTTATTACCCTAAAATGAGTGAAATTTCTGCAATTTTGCCCCAAAATAAGGGAAATTTCTGCCTTTTTACCCCCAAATATGGGGAATTTCACCCTTTTTACCTCAAAATAAAGGAATTTCTGCATATTTGCCCCAAAATATGGGAAATTTCTGCTTTTTTGCCCAAAATAAGAAAAATTTCTGCAATTTTGTACCAAAATATGGGAAATTTCTGCCTTTTTGCCCCAAAATAAGAAAATTTCTGCTTTTTTTCCCTGAAATAAGTGAAATTTCTGCAATTTTTCCCCAAAATAAGGGAAATTTCTGGAATTTTGCCCCAAAATAAGTGGAATTTCTGAGTTTTGCCCCAAATTAAGGAGAATTTCTGATTTTTGCCCTAACATATAGGGAATTTCTGCCCTTTTGCCCCACAATTAGGAGAATTTCTGCAATTTTGCTCCAAAATACGGGGAATTTCTTCTTTTTAGCCTGAAAATAAGGGGAATGTATACCTTTTGCAACAAAAAAGAGAAATTTCTTCATTTTTGCTCCAAAATAAAAGGAATTTCTGCTTCTTGGCTCTAAAAAAGTGGAATTTCTATCTTTTTCCCCAAAACCAAAGAGAATTTCTTTCTTCTTGCCCCAAAATAAGGAAAATTTCTGACTGATTACCCTGAAATAAGTGAAATTTTTGCAATTTTGCCTCAACATAAGGAAATTTCTGCATTTTTGCCCCCAATTAACTGGAATTTCAGCCTTTTTTCTCAAAATAAGGGGAATTTCTGCATTTTTGCCGCAAAATATAAGAAATTTCTGCCTTTTTGCTCCAAAATAAGAAAAATTTCTGCAATTTTGTACCAAAATAAAAACTTTCTGCCTTTTTGCCCCAAAATAATATAATTTCTGCTTTTTTTTTTGAAATAAGTGAAATTTCTGCAATTTTGCCCCAAAATATGTGTAATTTCTGCAATTTTGCCCCAAAATAAGTGAAATTTCTGGAATTTTGCTCCGAAATAAGTGGAATTTCTAAGTTTTGCCCCAAAATAAAGAGAATTTCTGTTTTTTGCCCCAACATATAGGGAATTTCTGCCTTTTTGCCCCACAATTAGGGAAATTTCTGCAATTTTGCTCCAAAATATGGGGAATTTCTGCCTTTTTGCCCGAAAATAAGAAGAATGCATAGCTTTTTGCCATAAAAAAGGGAAATTTTTTCATTTTTGCTCCAAAATATGGGGAATTTCTGCTTTTTTTGCATCTAAATAAGTGGAATTCCTTTTTCCCCCAAAACAAAGGGAATTTCTTTCTTTTTTGCCCCAAAATAAGAAAAATTTCTGACTTATTACCCTGAAATAAGTGAAATTTCTGCAATCTTGCCCCAAAATAAGGGACATTTCTGCCTTTTTGCTCCCAAATAAGGGGAATTTCAGCCTTTTTACCTCAAAATAAGGGGAATTTCTGCATTTTTCCACAAAATATTTGTAATTTCTGACTTTTTGCCTCTAAATAAGTAAAATTTCTTCCTTTTTTCACTGAAATAAGTGAAATTTTTGCAATTTTTCCCAAAATAAAGGGAATTTCTGCTTTTTTGCCTCTAAATAAGTGGAATTTATGTATTGTTCCCCCAAAACAAAAGGAATTTCTGTTTTTTTTTGCCCGATGATAAGGAAAATTTCTGACTTATTACCCTGAAGTAAGTGAAATTTCTGCAATTTTGCCCCAAAATAAGGGGAATTTCTGCTTTTTTGCCTCTAAATAAGTGGAATTTATATATTTTTCCCCCAAAACAAAGGGAATTTCTGTCTTTTTTTGCCCAAAATAAGGAAAATTTCTGACTTATTACCCTTAAATAAGTGAAATTTCTGCAATTTTGCCCCCAAATAATAGAAATTTCTGCATTTTTGCCCACAAAAAAGGGGAATTTCAGCCTTTTTACCTCAAAATAAGGGGAAATTCTGCATTTTGTCCACAAAATATTAGGAATTTCTGACTTTTTGCCCCAAAATAAGGAAAATTTCTGCCTTTTTTCACTGAAATAAGTGAAATTTTTGCAATTTTGCCCCAAAATAAAGGGAATTTCTGCTTTTTTGCCTCTAAATAAGTGGAATTTATGTATTGTTCCCCCAAAACAAAGGGAATTTCTGTCTTTTTGCCCGAAAATAAGGAAAATTTCTGACTTATTACCCTGAAGTAAGTAAAATTTCGGCAATTTTGCCCCAAAATAAGGAGAATTTCTGCTTTTTTGCCTCTAAATTAGTGGAATTATGTATTTTCCCCCCAAAACAAAGGGAATTTCTGTCTTTTTTTGCCCAAAATAAGGAAAATTTCTGACTTATTACCCTGAAATAAGTGAAATTTCTGCAATTTTGCCCCAAAATAATAGAAATTTCTACATTTTTGCCCCCAAATAAGGGGAATTTCAGCATTTTTACCTCAAAATAAGGTTAATTTCTGCATTTTGTCCACAAAATATTAGGAATTTCTGACTTTTTGCCCCAAAATAAGGAAAATTTCTGCCTTTTTTCACTGAAATAAGTGAAATTTTCGCAATTTTGCCCCAAAATAAGTGAAATTTCTGCAATTTGGCCCCAAAATAAGGGAAATTTCTGGAATTTTGCCCCAAAATAAGTGGAATTTCTGAGTTTTGCCCCAAAATAAGGAGAATTTCTGTTTTTTGCCCTAACATATAGGGAATTTCTGCCTTTATGCCCCACAATTAGGGGAATTTCTGCAATTTTGCTCCAAAATACAGGGAATTTCTGCTTTTTAGCCTGAAAATAAGGGGAATGTATACCTTTTGCCACTAAAAAGAGAAATTTCTTCATTTTTTTCTCCAAAATGAGGGGAATTTCTGCTTTTTTGCATCTAAATAAGTGAAATTTCTGTCTTTTTCCCCCAAAACAAAGGGAATTTGTATTTTTTGCCCCAAAATAAGGAAAATTTCTGACTTATTACCCTGAATTAAGTGAAATTTCTGCAATATTGCCCCAAAATAATGGAAATTTCTGCCTTTTGGCTCCCAAATAAGGGGAATTTCAGCCTTTTTATGTCAAAATAAGGGGAATTTCTGCATTTTTGCATCAAAATATTAGGAATTTCTGTCTTTTTGCCTCTAAAGAAGTGGAATTTCTGTCTTTTTTCCCCAAAAGGAAAAGAATTTCTATTTTTTGGTCCCAAATTAAGGAAAATTTCTGACTTATTACCCTGACATAAGTGAAATTACTGCAATTTTGCCCCAAAATAAGAGAAATTTCTGCCTTTTTGCCCCCAAATAAGGGGATTTTCAGCCTTTTACCTCAAAATAAGAGAAATTTCTGCATATTTGCCCCAAAATATGGGAAATTTCGGCCTTTTTGCCCCAAAATAAGAAAAAATTCTGCAATTTTGTAACAAAATAAAAGAAATTTCTGCCTTTTGGCCCCAAAATAAGAAAATTTCTGCTTTTTTTTCTGAAATAAGTGAAATTTCTGCAATTTTGCCCCAAAATAAAGAGAATTTCTATTTTTGCCCCAACATATAGGGAATTTCTGCCTTTTTGCCCCACAATTAGGGAAATTTCTGCAATTTTGCTCCAAAATATGGGGAATTTCTGCCTTGTTGCCCGAAAATAAGAAGAATGCATAGCTTTTTGCCATAAAAAAGGGAAATTTCTTCATTTTGCTCCAAAATTAGAGGAATTTCTGCTTTTTTTGCATCTAAATAAGTGGAAATCCTTTTTCCCCCAAAACAAAGGAAATTTCTGTTTTTTTTGCCCCAAAATAAGAAAAATTTCTGACTTATTACCCTGAAATAAGTGAAATTTCTGCAATCTTGCCCTAAAATAAGGGAAATTTCTGCCTTTTTGCTCCCAAATAAGGGGAATTTCAGCCTTTTTACCTCAAAATAAGGGGAATTTCTGCATTTTTCCACAAAATATTAGTAATTTCTGCCTTTTTGCCTCTAAATAAGTAAAATTTCTTCTTTTTTTCACTGAAATAAGTGAAATTTTTGCAATTTTTCCCAAAATAAAGGGAATTTCTGCTTTTTTGCCTCTAAATAAGTGGAATTTATGTATTGTTCCCTCAAAACAAAGGGAATTTCTGTCTTTTTGCCCGAAAATAAGGAAAATTTCTGACTTATTACCCTGAAGTAAGTGAAATTTCTGCAATTTTGCCCCAAAATAAGGGGAATTTCTGCTTTTTTGCCTCTAAATAAGTGGAATTTATGTATTTTTCCCCCAAAACAAAGGGAATTTCTGTCTTTTTTGCCCAAAATAAGGAAAATTTCTGACTTATTACCCATAATAAGTGAAATTTCTGCAATTTTGCCCCAAAATAATAGAAATTTCTGCATTTTTGCCCACAAATAAGGGGAATTTCAGCCTTTTTACCTCAAAATAAGGGGAATTTCTGCATTTTGTCCACAAAATATTAGGAATTTCTGACTTTTTACCCCAAAATAAGAAAAAATTCTGCAATTTTGTAACAAAATAAAAGAAATTTCTGCCTTTGGGCCCCAAAATAAGAAAATTTCTGCTTTTTTTTTCTGAAATAAGTGAAATTTCTGCAATTTTGCCCCAAAATAAGTTAAATTTCTGAGTTTTGCCCTAAAATAAGTAGAATTTCTGTCTTTTTGTCCCAACTTATAGGGAATTTCTGCCTTTTTGCCCAACAATTAGGGGAATTTCTGCAATTTTGCTCCAAAATACGAGGAATTTCTGCCTTTTTTGTTAGAAAATAAGAAGAATGCATAGCTTTTTGCCATAAAAAAGTGAAATTTCTTCATTTTTATTCCTAAATGAGGGGAATTTCTGCTTTTATGCCTCTAAATAAGTGGAATTTCTGTCTTTTTCCCCCATAACAAAGGGAATTTCTGTCTTTTTTGCCCCAAAATAAAGAAAATTTCAGACTTATTACCCTAAAATGAGTGAAATTTCTGCAATTTTGCCCCAACATAAGGGAAATTTCTGCCTTTTTACCCCCAAATAAGGGGAATTTCAACCTTTTTACCTCAAAATAAAAGGAATTTCTGCATGTTTGCCCCAAAATATGGGAAATTTCTGCCTTTTTGCCCAAAATAAGAAAAATTTCTGCAATTTTGTACCAAAATATGGGAAATTTCTGCCTTTTTGCCCCAAAATAAAAAAATTTCTGCTTTTTTTCCCTGAAATAAGTGAAATTTCTGCAATTTTTCCCCAAAATAAGGGAAATTTCTGGAATTTTGCCCCAAAATAAGTCGAATTTCTGAGTTTTGCCCCAAATTAAGGAGAATTTCTGTTTTTTGCCCTAACATAAGGAATTTCTGCCCTTTTGCCCCACAATTAGGAGAATTTCTTCAATTTTGCTCCAAAATACGGGGTATTTCTGCTTTTTAGCCTGAAAATAAGGGGAATGTATACCTTTTGCAACAAAAAAGAGAAATTTCTTCATTTTTGCTCCAAAATAAAAGGAATTTCTGCTTCTTTGCCTCTAAAAAAGTGGAATTTCTATCTTTTTCCCCAAAACCAAAGGGAATTTCTTTCTTCTTGCCCCAAAATAAGGAAAATTTCTGACTGATTACCCTGAAATAAGTGAAATTTTTGCAATTTTGCCCCAACATAAGGAAATTTCTGCCTTTTTGCCCCCAATTAACTGGAATTTCAGCCTTATTTCTCAAAATAAGGGGAATTTCTGCATTTTTGCCCAAAATATAAGAAATTTCTGCCTTTTTGCTCCAAAATAAGAAAAATTTCTGCAATTTTGTACCAAAATAAAAAAAATTTCTGCCTTTTTTCCCCAAAATAATATAATTTCTGCTTTTTTTTTTTGAAATAAGTGAAATTTCTGCAATTTTGCCCCAAAATAAGTGTAATTTCTGCAATTTTGCCCCAAAATAAGTGAAATTTCTGGAATTTTGCTCCGAAATAAGTGGAATTTCTAAGTTTTGCCCCAAAATAAAAAGAATTTCTGTTTTTTGCCCCAACATATAGGGAATTTCTGCCTTTTTGCCCCACAATTAGGGAAATTTCTGCAATTTTGCTCCAAAATATGGGGAATTTCTGCCTTTTTGCCCGAAAATAAGAAGAATGCATAGCTTTTTGCCATAAAAAAGGGAAATTTCTTCATTTTGCTCCAAAATTAGAGGAATTTCTGCTTTTTTTGCATCTAAATAAGTGGAATTCCTTTTTCCCCAAAAACAAAGGGAGTTTCTGTCTTTTTTGCCCCAAAATAAGAAAAATTTCTTACTTATTACCCTGAAATAAGTGAAATTTCTGCAATCTTGCCACAAAATAAGGGAAATTTCTGCCTTTTTGCTCCCAAATAAGGGGAATTTCAGCCTTTTTACCTCAAAATAAGGGGAATCTCTTCATTTTTCCACAAAATATTAGTAATTTCTGCCTTTTTGCCTCTAAATAAGTAAAATTTCTTCTTTTTTTCACTGAAATAAGTGAAATTTTTGCAATTTTTCCCAAAATAAAGGGAATTTCTGCTTTTTTGCCTCTAAATAAGTGGAATTTATGTATTGTTCCCCCAAAACAAAAGGAATTTCTGTCTTTTTGCCCGAAAATAAGGAAAATTTCTGACTTATTACCCTGAAGTAAGTGAAATTTCTGCAATTTTGCCCCAAAATAAGGGGAATTTCTGCTTTTTTGCCTCTAAATAAGTGGAATTTATGTATTTTTCCCCCAAAACAAAGGGAATTTCTGTATTTTTTTGCCCAAAATAAGGAAAATTTCTGACTTATTACCCTTAAATAAGTGAAATTTCTGCAATTTTGCCCCAAAATAATAGAAATTTCTGCATTTTTGCCCACAAATAAGTGGAATTTCAGCCTTTTTACCTCAAAATAAGGGGAATTTCTGCATTTTGTCCACAAAATATTAGGAATTTCTGAATTTTGCCCCAAAATAAGGAAAATATCTGCCTTTTTTCACTGAAATAAGTGAAATTTTTGCAATTTTGCCCCAAAAAAAGTGAAATTTCTGCAATTTTGCCCCAAAATAAGGGAAATTTCTGGAATTTTGCCCCAAAATAAGTGGAATTTCTGAGTTTTGCCCCAAAATAAGGAGAATTTCTGTTTTTTGCCCTAACATATAGGGAATTTCTGCCTTTATGCCCCACAATTAGGGGAATTTCTGCAATTTTGCTCCAAAATACAGGGAATTTCTGCTTTTTAGCCTGAAAATAAGAGGAATGTATACCTTTTGCCACAGAAAAAGGAAATTTCTTCATTTTTGCTCCAAAATAAAAAAAATTCTGCTTTTTTGCCTCTAAAAAAGTGGAATTTCTGTCTTTTTCCACAAAAAACAAGGGAATTTCTGTCTTTTTGCCCCAAAATAAGATAAATTTCTGAATTATTACCCTGAAATAAGTGAAATTTTTGCAATTTTGCCCCAAAATAAGGAAATTTCTGCCTTTTTGCCCCCAATTAAGTGGAATTTCAGCCTTTTTCCTCAAAATAATGGGAATTTCTGCATTTTTGCCCAAAATAAGGAAAATTTCTGCAATTTTGTACCAAAATATGGGAAATTTCTGCCTTTTTGCTCCAAAATAAGAAAAATTTCTACAATTTTGTACCAAAATAAAAGAAATTTCTGCCTTTTTGCCCCAAAAAACAGAAAATTTCTGCTTTTTATTAAATAAGTGAAATTTCTGCAATTTTGCCCCAAAATAAGGAAATTTCTGCCTTTTTGCCCCCAATTAAAGGGAATTTCAGCCTTTTTCCTCAAAATAAGGGGAATTTCTGCATTTTTGCCTCAAAATTTAGGAAATTTCTTCCTTTTTGCCCAAAATAAGAAAAATTTCTGCAATTTTGTACCAAAATATGGGAAATTTCTGCCTTTTTGCCCCAAAATAAGAAAATTTCTGCTTTTTTTCCCTGAAATAGGTGAAATTTTTCCAATTTTGCCGCAAAATAAGTGAAATTTCTGCAATTTTGTCCCAAAATTAGGGAAATTTCTGGAATTTTGCCCCAAAATAAGTGGAATTTCTGAGTTTTGCCCCAAAATAAGGAGAATTTCTGTCTTTTTGCCCCAACATATAGGGAATTTCTGCCTTATTGCCCCACATTTAGGTTAATTTCTGCAATTTTGCTCCAAAATACGGGGAATTTCTGCCTTTTTGCCCCCAAATAAGAGGAATTACACCGTTTTACCTCAAAATAATGGGAATTTCTGCATTTTTGCCACAAAATATTAGGAATTTCTGCCTTTTTGCCCCAAAATAAGGAAAATTTCTGCCTTTTGTATCTGCCATAAGTAAAATTTCTGCAATTTTGCCCCAAAATAAGTGAAATTTCTGCAATTTTGCCCCAAAATAAGGGAAATCTCTGGATTTTTGCCCCCAAATAAGTGGAATTTCTGAGTTTTGCCCCCAAATAAGGAGAATTTCTGTCTTTTTGCCCCAACATATAGGGAATTTTTGCATTTTCGCCCCACAATTAGGGGAATTTCTGCAATTTTGCTCCAAAATACGGGGAATTTCTGCCTTTTTGCCCGAAAATAAGAAGAATGCATAACTTTTTGCCATAAAAAAGGGAAATTTCTTCATTTTTGCTCCAAAATAAGGGGAATTTCTGCTTTTTTGCCTCTAAATAAGTGGAATTTCTGTCTTTTTTCCCCAAAACAAAGGTAATTTCTGTCTTTTTTGCCCTAAAATAAGGAGAATTTCTGACTTATTACCCTGAAGTAAGTGAAATTTCTGCAATTTTGCCCCCAAAATAAGGGGAATTTCTGCTTTTTTGCCTCTAAATAAGTGGAATTTATGTATTTTTCCCCCAAAACAAAGGGAATTTCTGTTTTTTTGCCCAAAATAAGGAAAATTTCTGACTTATTACTCTGAAATAAGTGAAATTTCTGCAATTTTGCCCCAAAATAAGGGAATTTTCTGCCTTTTTGCCCCCAAATAAGCGGAATTCTAGCCTTTTTACCTCAAAATAAGGGGAATTTCTGCATTTTTGTCACATAATATCAGGAATTTCTGGCTTTTTGCCCTAAAAAAGAAAATTTCTGCCTTTTTTTCCTGAAATAAGTGAAATTTCTGCAATTTTGCCCCAAAATAAGTGAAATTTCTGCAATTTTGCCCCAAAATAAGTGAAATTTCTGCAATTTTGCCCCAAAATAAGTGAAATTTCTGGAATTTTGCTCCAAAATAAGTGGAATTTCTGAGTTTTGCCCCAAAATAAGGAGAATTTCTGTCTTTTTGCCCTAACATATAGGGAATTTCTGCCTATTTGCCCGAAAATAAGAAGAATGCATAGCTTTTTGCAATAAAAAAAGGGAAATTTCTTCATTTTTGCTCCAAAGTAAAGGGAATTTCTGCTTTTTGCATCTAAATAAGTGGAATTTCTGTCTTTTTTCCCCAAAACAAAAGGAATTTCTGTCTTTTTTGCCCCAAAATAAGGAAAATTTCTGACTTATTACCCTGAAATAAGTGAAATTTCTGCAATTTTGCTCCAAACTAATGGAAATTTCTGCCTTTTTGCTCCCAAATAAGGGGAATTTCAGCCTTTTTACCTCAAAATAAGGGGAATTTCTGCATTTTTGCCACAAAATATTAGGAATTTCGGTCTTTTTGCCTCTAAAGAAGAAGAATTTCTGTCTTTTTCCCCCAAAACAAAGGGAATTTTTATTTTTTGGTCCCAAAATAAGGAAAATTTGTGACTTATTACCCTGACATAAGTGAAATTTCTGCAATTTTGCCCCAAAATAAGAGAAATTTCTGCCTTTTTGCCCCCAAATAAGGGGATTTTCAGCCTTTTACCTCAAAATAAGAGAAATTTCTGCATTTTTGCCACAAAATATGGGAAATTTCTTCCTTTTTGCCCCAAAATAAGAAAAAATTCTGCAATTTTGTAACAAAATAAAAGAAATTTCTGACTTTTGGCCCCAAAATAAGAAAATTTCTGCTTTTTTTTCTGAAATAAGTGAAATTTCTGCAATTTTGCCCCAAAATACATTAAATTTCTGAGTTTTGCCTTAAAATAAAAAGAATTTCTGTCTTTTTGCCCCAACATATAGGGAATTTCTGCCTTTTTGCCCCACAATTAGGGGAATTTCTGCAATTTTGCTCCAAAATACGAGGAATTTATGCCTTTTTTGTCGAAAATAAGAAGAATGCATAGCTTTTTGACATAAAAAATTGAAATTTCTTCATTTTTGCTCCAAAATGAGGGGAATTTCTGCTTTTATGCCTCTAAATAAGTGGAATTTCTGTCTTTTTTCCCCATAACAAAGGGAATTTCTGTCTTTTTTTCCCCAAAATATAGAAAATTTCTGACTTATTACCCTGAAATAAGTGAAATTTCTGCAATTTTGCCCCAAAATAAGGGAAATTTTTGCCTTTTTACCCCCAAATAAGGGGAATTTCACCCTTTTTACCTTAAAATAAGGGGAATTTCTGAATGTTTGCCCCAAAATATGGGAAATTTCTGCTTTTTTGCCCAAAATAAGAAAAATTTCTGCAATTGTGTACCAAAATATGGGAAATTTCTGCCTTTTTGCCCCAAAATAAGAAAATTTCTGCTTTTTTTCCCTGAAATAAGTGAAATTTCTGCAACTTTTCCCCAAAATAAGTGAAATTTCTGAAATTTTCCTCCGAAATAAGAGGAATTTCTAAGTTTTGCCCCAAAATAAAGAGAATTTCTGTTTTTGCCCCAACATATAGGGAATTTCTGCCTTTTTGCCCAACAATTAGGGGAATTTCTGCAATTTTGCTCCAAAATATGGGGAATTTCTGCCTTTTTGCCCGAAAATAAGAAGAATGCATAGCTTTTTGCCATAAAAAGGGAAATTTCTTCATTTTTGCTCCAAAATAAGGGGAATTTCTGCTTTTTTTGCATCTAAATAAGTGGAATTTTTTTTCCCCCAAAATAAAGGGAATTTCTGTCTTTTTTGCCCCAAAGAAAGGAAAATTTCTGACTTATTACCCTGAAATAAGTGAAATTTCTGCAATTTTGCCCCAAAATAAAAGAAATTTCTGCCTTTTTGCTCCCAAATAAGGGGAATTTTAGCCTTTTAACCTCAAAATAAGGGGAATTTCTGCATTTTCCACAAAATATTAGGAATTTCTGCCTTTTTAGCTCTAAATAAGGAAAATTTCTGCCTTTTTTCACTGAAATAAGTGAAATTTTTGCAATTTTGCCCCAAAATAAAAAGAATTTCTGCTTTTTGCCTCTAAATAAGTGGAATTTATGTATTTTTCCCCCAAAACAAAGGGAATTTCGGTCTTTTTTGCCCGAAAATAAGGAAAATTTCTGACTTATTACTCTGAAATAAGTGAAATTTCTGCAATTTTGCCGCCAAAACAAGGGAAATTTGTGCCTTTTTACTTCCAAATAAGGAGAATTTCAGCCTTTTTCCCTCAAAATAAGGGGAATTTCTGCATGTTTGCCCCAAAATATGGGAAATTTCTGCCTTTTTGCCCAAATTAAGAAAAATTTCTGCAATTTTGTACCAAAATATTGGAAATTTCTGCCTTTTTGCCCCAAAATAAAAAAATTTCTGCTTTTTTTCCCTGAAATAAGTGAAATTTCTGCAATTTTGCCCCAAAATAAGGGAAATTTCTGGAATTTTGCCCCAACATAAGTGGAATTTCTGAGTTTTGCCCCAAAATAAAAAGAATTTCTGTTTTTTGCCCTAACATATATGGAATTTCTGCCTTTTTGCCACACAATTAGGAGAATTTCTGCAATTTTGCTCCAAAATACAGGGAATTTCTGCTTTTTAGCCTGAAAATAAGGGGAATGTATACCTTTTGCCACAAAAAAGAGAAATTTCTTCATTTTTGCTCCAAAATAAAACGAATTTCTGCTCTTTTTCCTCTGAAAAAGTGGTTTTCTATATTTTTCCCCAAAACCAAAGGGAATTTCTTTCTTTTTGCCCCAAAATAAGAAAAATTTCTGACTGATTACCCTAAAATGAGTGAAATTTTTGAAATTTTGCCCCAAAATAAGGAAATATCTGCCTTTTTGCCCCCAATTAACTGGAATTTCAGCCTTTTTCCTCAAAATAAGGGGAATTTCTTCATTTTTGCCCCAAAATATAAGAAATTTCTGCCTTTTTGCTCCAAATAAAAAAAATTTCTGCAATTTTGTACCAAAATAGAAGAAATTTCTGCCTTTTTGCCCCAAAATAAGATAATTTCTGCTTTTTTTTTTGAAATAAGTGAAATTTCTGCAATTTTGCCCCAAAATAAGTGTAATTTCTGCAATTTTGCCCCAAAATAAGTGAAATTTCTGGAATTTTGCTCCGAAATAAGTGGAATTTCTAAGTTTTGCCCCAAAATAAGGAGAAATTCTGTTTTTGCCCCAACATATAGGGAATTTCTGCCTTTTTGCCCCACAATTAGGGGAATTTCTGCAATTTTGCTCCAAAATATGGGGAATTTCTGCCTTTTTGCCCGAAAATAAGAAGAATGCATAGCTTTTTGCAATAAAAAAAGGGAAATTTCTTTATTTTTGCTCCAAAATAAGGGGAATTTCTGCTTTTTTTGCATCTAAATAAGTGGAATTCCTTTTTCCCACCAAAAAAAGGGAATTTCTGTCTTTTTTGCCCCAAAATAAGGAAAATTTCTGACTTATTACCCTGAAATAAGTGAAATTTCTGCAATCTTGCCCCAAAATAAGGGAAATTTCTGCCTTTTTGCTCCCAAATAAGGGGAATTTCAGCCTTTTTACCTCAAAATAAGGGATTATTTCTGCATTTTTCCACAAAATATTAGGAATTTCTGCCTTTTTGCCTCTAAATAAGGAAAATTTCTGCCTTTTTTCACTGAAATAAGTGAAATTTTTGCAATTTTGCCCTAAAATAAAGGGAATTTCTGCTTTTTTGCCTCTAAATAAGTGGAATTTATGAATTTTTCCCCCAAAACAAAGGGAATTTCTGTCTTTTTGCCAGAAAATAAGGAAAATCTGACTTATTACCCTGAAGTAAGTGAAATTATTGCAATTTTGCCCCAAAATAAGGGGAATTTCTACTTTTTTGCCTCTAAATAAGTGGAATTTATGTATTTTTCCCCCAAAACAAAGTTAATTTCTGTCTTTTTATGCCCAAAATAAGGAAAATTTCTGACTTATTACCCTGAAATAAGTGAAATTTCTGCAATTTTGCCCCAAAATTAAGGAAATTTCTGCCTTTTTGCCCCCAAATAAGGGGAATTTCAGCCTTTTTACCTCAAAATGAGGGGAATTTCTGCATTTTGGCCACAAAATATTAGGAATTTCTGACTTTTTGCCCCAAAATGAGCAAAATTTCTGCCTTTTTTCACTGAAATAAGTGAAATTTTTGCAATTTTGCCCCAAAATAAGTGAAATTTCTGCAATTTTGCCCCAAAATAAGGGAAATTTCTGGAATTTTCCCCAAAATAAGTGGAATTTATGAGTTTTGCCCCAAAATAAGGAGAATTTCTGTTTTTTGCCCTAACATATAGGGAATTTTTGCCTTTATGCCCCACAATTAGGGGATTTTCTGCAATTTTGCTCCAAAATACAGGGAATTTCTGCTTTTTAGCCTGAAAATAAGGGGAATGTATACCTTTTGCCACAGAAAAAGGAAATTTCTTCATTTTTGTTCCAAAATAATGGGAATTTCTGCTTTTTAGCCTTTAAAAAAGTGGAATTTCTGTCTTTTTCCCCAAAAACCAAGAAAATTTCTGTCTTTTTGCCCCAAAATAAGAAAAATTTCTGAATTATTACCCTGAAAAAAGTGAAATTTTTGCAATTTTGCCCCAAAATAAGGAAATTTCTGCCTTTTGGCCCCAATTAAGGGGAATTTCAGCCTTTTTCCTCAAAATAATGAGAATTTCTGAGTTTTTCCCCAACATATATGGAATTTCTGCCTTTTTGCCCCACAATTAGGGGAATTTCTGAAATTTTGCTCCAAAATATGGGGAATTTCTGCTTCTTTGCCCAAAAATAAGAGGAATGCAAACCTTTCTACCATAAAAAAGGAAATTTCTTCATTTTTGCTCCAAAATAAGGGGAATTTCTGCTTTTTTGCCTCTAAATAAGTGGAATTTCTGTCTTTTTCCCCCTAAACAAAGGGAATTTCTGTCTTTTTTGCCCCAAAATAAGGAAAATTTCTGACTTATTACCCTGAAATAAATGAAATTTCTGCAATTTTGCCCCAAAATAAGGGAAATTTCTGCCTTTTTGCCCCTAATAAAGGGAATTTCAGACTTTTGTCCTCAAAATAATGGGAATTTCTGCATTTTTGCCCCAAAATATGGGAAATTTCTGCCTTTTTGCCCCCAAATAAGGGGAATTTCAGCCTTTTTACCTCATAATAAGGGGAATTTTTGCATTTTTGCCCCAAAATATGGGAAATTTCTGCCTTTTTGCCCCAAAATAAGAAAATTTCTGCTTTTTTTCTGAAATAAGTGAAATTTCTGCAATTTTGCCCCAAAATAAGAGAAATTTCTGCAATTTTGCCCCAAAATAAGGGAAATTTCTGGAATTTTGCACCAAAATGAATGGAATTTCTGAGTTTTGCCCCAAAATAAGGAGAATTTCTGTCTTTTTGTCCCAAAATATAGGGAATTTCTGAATTTTTGCCCCACAATTAGGGGAATTTCTGCAATTTGCTCCAAAATACAGGTAATTTCTGCATTTTTGCCCGAAAATAAGAAGAATGCATAACTTTTTCCCATAAAAAAGGGAAATTTCTTCATTTTTGCTCCAAAATAAGGGAAATTTCTGCTTTTTAGCCTCTAAATAAGTGGAATTTCTGTTTTTTTTCCCCAAAACAAAGGTAATTTCTGTCTTTTTTGCCCCAAAAAAAGAAAATTTCTGACGTATTACCCTGAAGTAAGTAAAATTCCTGCAATTTTGCCCCAAAATAAAAGGAATTTCTGCTTTTTTGCCTCTAAATAAGTGGAATATATGTATTTTTCCCCCAAAACAAAGGGAATTTCTGTCTTTTTTTGTACAAAATATGGAAAATTTCTGACTTATTACCCTGAAATAAGTGAAATTTCTGCAATTTTGCCCCAAAAATAAGGGAAATTTCTGCATTTTTGCCCCCAAATAAGGAGAATTTCAGCCTTTTTACCTCAAAATAAGGAGAATCTCTGCATTTTTGCCACAAAATATTAGGAATTTCTGCCTTTTTGCCGCAAAATAAGTGAAATTTCTGCAATTTTGCCCCAAAATAAGGGAAATTTCTGGAATTTTGCCCCAAAATAAGTGGAATTTCTGAGTTTTGCCCCAAAATAAGGAGAATTTCTTTTTTTTGCACTAACATAAAGGGAATTTCTGCCTTTATGCCCCACAATTAGGGGAATTTCTGCAATTTTGCTCCAAAATACAGGGAATTTCTGCATTTTAGCCTGAAAATAATAGGAATGTATACCTTTTGCCACAGAAAAAGGAAATTACTTCATTTTTGCTCCAAAATAAAAAAAATTTCTGCTTTTTTGCCTCTAAAAAAGTGGAATTTCTGTGTTTTTCCCCAAAAAACAAGGGAATTTCTGTCTTTTTGCCCCAAAATAAGATAAATTTCTGAATTATTACCCTGAAATAAGTGGAATTTTTGCAATTTTGCCCCGAAATAAGGAAATTTTTGCCTTTTTGCCCCCAATTAAGTGGAATTTCAGCCTTTTTCCTCAAAATAATGGGAATTTCTGCATTTTTGCCCCAAAATATGGGAAATTTCTGCCTTTTTGCCCCCAAATAAGGGGAATTTCAGCCTTTTTACCTCATAATAAGGGGAATTTTTGCATTTTTGCCCCAAAATATGGAAAATTTCTGCCTTTTTGCCCCAAAATAAGAAAATTTCTGCTTTTTTTCTGAAATAAGTGAAATTTCTGCAATTTTGCCCCAAAAGAAGAGAAATTTCTGCAATTTTGCCCCAAAATAAGGGAAATTTCTGGAATTTTGCACCAAAATGAATGGAATTTCTGAGTTTTGCTCCAAAATAAGGAGAATTTCTGTCTTTTTGCCCCAACATATAGGGAATATTTTCCTTTTTGCCCCACAATTAGGGGAATTTCGGTAATTTTGCTATAAAATACGGGGAATTTCTGCCTTTTTGCCCGAAAATAATAAGAATGCAAACCTTTTTGCCATAAAAAAGGGAAATTTCTTCATTTTTGCTCCAAAATGAGGGGAATTTCTGCTTTTATGCCTCTAAATAAGTGGAATTTCTGTATTTTTCCCCCAAAACAAAGGTAATTTCTGTCTTTTTTGCCCCAAAATAAGGAAAATTTCTGACTTATTACCCTGAAATAAGTGAAATTTCTGCAATTTTGCCCCAAAATAAGTGAAATTATTGGAATTTTGCCCCAAAATAAGTGGAATTTCTGAGTTTTGACCCAAAATAAGGAGAATTTCTGTCTTTTTGTCCCAAAATATAGGGAATTTCTGAATTTTTGCCCCACAATTAGGGGAATTTCTGCAATTTGCTCCAAAATACAGGTAATTTCTGCATTTTTGCCCGAAAATAAGAAGAATGCATAACTTTTTCCCATAAAAAAGGGAAATTTCTTCATTTTTGCTCCAAAATAAGGGAAATTTCTGCTTTTTAGCCTCTAAATAAGTGGAATTTCTGTCTTTTTTCCCCAAAACAAAGGTAATTTCTGTCTTTTTTGCCCCAAAAAAAGAAAATTTCTGACGTATTACCCTGAAGTAAGTAAAATTCCTGCAATTTTGCCCCAAAATAAGAGGAATTTCTGCTTTTTTGCCTCTAAATAAGTGGAATATATGTATTTTTCCCCCAAAACAAAGGGAATTTCTGTCTTTTTTTGTACAAAATATGGAAAATTTCTGACTTATTACCCTGAAATAAGTGAAATTTCTGCAATTTTGCCCCAAAATAACGGAAATTTCTGCATTTTTGCCCCCAAATAAGGAGAATTTCAGCCTTTTTACCTCAAAATATGGAGAATCTCTGCATTTTTGCCACAAAATATTAGGAATTTCTGCCTTTTTGCCGCAAAATAAGTGAAATTTCTGCAATTTTGCCCCAAAATAAGGGAAATATCTGGAATTTTGCCCCAAAATAAGTGGAATTTCTGAGTTTTGCCCCAAAATAAGGAGAATTTCTGTTTTTTGCCCTAACATAAAGGGAATTTCTGCCTTTATGCCCCACAATTAGGGGAATTTCTGCAATTTTGCTCCAAAATACAGGGAATTTCTGCATTTTAGCCTGAAAATAATAGGAATGTATACCTTGTGCCACAGAAAAAGGAAATTTCTTCATTTTTGCTCCAAAATAAAAAAAATTTCTGCTTTTTTGCCTCTAAAAAAGTGGAATTTCTGTGTTTTTCCCCAAAAAACAAGGGAATTTCTGTCTTTTTGCCCCAAAATAAGATAAATTTCTGAATTATTACCCTGAAATAAGTGAAATTTATGCAATTTTGCCCCGAAATAAGGAAATTTTTGCCTTTTTGCCCCCAATTAAGTGGATTTCAGCCTTTTTCCTCAAAATAATGGGAATTTCTGCATTTTTGCCTCAAAATAAGGAAATTTCTGCCTTTTTGCCCAAAATAAGAAAAATTTCTGCAATTTTGTACCAAAATATGGGAAATTTCTGCCTTTTTGCTCCAAAATAAGAAAAATTTCTGCAATTTTGTACCAAAATAAAAGAAATTTCTGCCTTTTTGCCCCAAAATAAGAAAATTTCTGCTTTTCATTTAAATAAGTGAAATTTCTGCAATTTTGCCCCAAAATAAGGAAATTTCTGCCTTTTTGCCCCAAAATAAGAAAATTTCTGCTTTTTTTTCCTGAAATAGGTGAAATTTTTCCAATTTTGCTGCAAAATAAGTGAAATTTCTGAAATTTGGCCCCAAAATTAAAGAAATTTCTGGAATTTTGTTCCAAAATAAGTGGAATTTCTGAGTTTTGCCCCAAAATAAGGAGAATTTCTGTCTTTTTGCCCCAACATATAGGGAATTTCTGCCTTTTTGCCCCACAATTAGGTTAATTTCTGCAATTTTGCTCCAAAATACGGGGAATTTCTGCCTTTTTGCCCCAAAATAAGGAAATTTTCTGCCTTTTTTCCCTGCCATAAGTGAAATTTCTGCAATTTTGCCCCAAAATAAGGGAAATCTCTGGAATTTTGCCCCAAAATAAGTGGAATTTCTGAGTTTTGCCCTCAAATAAAGAGAATTTCTGTCTTTTTGCTCAAACATATAGGGAATTTCTGCCTTTTTGCCCCACAATTAGGGGAATTTCTGCAATTTTGCTCCAAAATATGTGGAATTTCTGCCTATTTTCCCGAAAATAAGAAGAATGCGTAACTTTTTGCCATAAAAAAGGGAAATTTCTTCATTTTTGCTCCAAAATAAAGGGAATTTCTGCTTTTTTGCATCTAAATAAGTGGAATTTCTCTCTTTTTCCCCCAAAACAAAGGGAATTTCTGTCTTTTTTGCCCCAAAATAAGGAAAATTTCTGACTTATTACCCTGAAATAAGTGAAATTTCTGCAATTTTGCCCCAAAATAAGGGAAATTTCTGGATTTTTGCTCCCAAATAAGGGGAATTTCAGCCTTTTTACCTCAAAATAAGGGGAAGTTCTGCATGTTTGCCACAAAATATTAGGAATTTCTGCCTTTTTGCCCCAAAATAAGGAAAATTTCTGCCTTATTTTCCTGAAATAAGTGAAATTTTTGCAATTTTACCCCAAAATAAGAGAAATTTCTGCCTTTTTGCCCCACAATTAGAGGAATTTCTGCAATTTTGTTCCAAAATACGGGGAATTCCTGCCTTTTTTGTCCGAAAATAATAAGAATGCATACCTTTTTGCCATAAAAAAGGGAAATTTCTTCTTTTTGCTCCAAAATGAGGGGAATTTCTGCTTTATTGCCTCTAAATAAGTGGAATTTCTGTTTTTTTCCCCCAAAACAAAGGGAATTTGTCTTTTTTGTCCCAAAATAAGGAAAATTTCTGACTTATTACCCTGAAATAAGTGAAATTTCTGCAATTTTGCCCAAAATAAGTGAAATTATTGAAAATTTGACCCAAAATAAGTGGAATTTCTGAGTTTTGACCCAAAATAAGGAGAATTTCTGTCTTTTTGCCCCACAATTACGGGAATTTCTGCAATTTTGCTTCAAAAGACATGGAATTTCTGCCTTTTTGCCAGAAAATAAAAAGAATGCATAACTTTTTCTTATAAAAAACGGAAATTTCTTCATTTTTCCTCCAAAATAAGGGGAATTTCTGCTTTTTTGCCTCTAAATAAGTGGAATTTCTGTCTTTTTCCCCCAAAACAAAGGTAATTACTGACTTTTTTGCCCCAAAATAAGAAAATTTTCTGACCTATTACCCTGAAGTAAGTGAAATTTCAGCAATTTTGGCCAAAATAAAAGGAATTTCTGCATTTTTGCCTCTAAATAAGTGGAATTTATGTATTTTTCCCCCAAAACAAAGGGAATTTCTGTCTTTTTTGCCCAAAATAATGAAAATTTCTGACTTATTACGCTGAAATAAGTGAAATTTCTGCAATTTTGCCCCAAAACAAGGGAAATTTCTGCTTTTTTGCCCCCATATAAGGGAAATTTCAGCCTTTTTACCTCAAAATAAGGGGAATTTCTGCATTTTTGCCACAATATATTAGGAATTTCTGCCTTTTTGCCCCAAAATAAGAAAAATTTCTGCCTTTTTTCACTGAAATAAGTGAAATTTCTGCAATTTTGCCCCAAAATAAGTGAAATTTCTGCAATTTTGCCCCAAAATAAGGGAAATTTCTGGTTTTTTGCCCCAAAAAAAGAGGAATTTCTTAGCTTTGCCCCAAAATAAGGAGAATTTCTGTCTTTTTACCCAAACATATAGGGAATTTCTGCCTTTTGCCCAACAATTAGGGGAATTTCTGCAATTTTGCTCCAAAATATGGGGAATTTCTGCCTTTTTGCCAGAAAATAAGAAGAATGCATAACTTTTTGCCATAAAAAAATTTCTTCATTTTTGCTCCAAAATAATGGGAATTTCTGCTTTTTTGCCTCTAAATAAGTGGAATTTCTGTCTTTTTCCTCCAAAACAAAAATAATTTCTGTCTTTTTTGCCCCAAAATAAGAAAAATTTCTGACTTATTACCCTGAAGTAAGTGAAATTTCTGCAATTTTGCCCCAAAATAAGAGAAATTTCTGCTTTTTTGCCTCTAAATAAGTGGAATTTATGTATTTTTCCCCCAAAACAAAGGGAATTTCTGTCTTTTTTTTCCAAAATAAGAAAAATTTCTCCCTTTTTTCACTGAAATAAGTGAAATTTCTGCAATTTTGGCCCAAAATCAGTGAAATTTCTGCAATTTTGCCCCAAAATAAGGGAAATTTCTGGAATTTTGCCCCCAAAGAGTGGAATTTCTGAGTTTTGCCCCAAAATAAGTAGAATTTCTGTTTTTTGCCCTAACATATAGGGAATTTCTGCCTTTTTGCCCCATAATTAGGGGAATTTCTGCAATTTTGCTCCAAAATACAGGGAATTTCTGCTTTTTAGCCTGAAAATAAGGGGAATGTATCCTTTTTGCCACAAAAAAAAGAAATTTCTTCATTTTTGTTCCAAAATAAAAGGTATTCCTGCTTTTTTGCCTCTAAAAAAGTGGAATTTCTGTCTTTTTCCTCAAAAACAAAGAGAATTTATGTTTTTTGCCCCAAAATAAGGAAAATTTCTGACTTATTACCCTGAAATAAGTGAAATTTTTGCAATTTTTCCCCAAAATAAAGAAATTTCTGCCTTTTTGCCCCCAATTAAGGGGAATTTCAGTCTTTTTCCTTAAAATAAAGGGAATTTCTGCATTTTTGCCGCAAAATAAAAGAAATTTCTGCCTTTTTACACCAAAATAAGAAAAATTTCTGCAATTTTGTACCAAAATAAAAAAATTTCTGCCTTTTTGCCCCAAAATAAGAAAATTTCTGCTTTTTTTTGAAATAAGTGAAATTTCTGCAATTTTGCCCCAAAATAATTGTAATTTCTACAATTTTGCCCCAAAATAAGTGAAATTTCTGGAATTTTGCTCCAAAATAAGTGGAATTTCTGAGTTTTGCCCCAAAATAAGTAGAATTTCTGTCTTTTTGCCCCAACATATAGGGAATTTCTGCCTTTTGCCCCAAAATTTGGGAAATTTCTGCAATTTTGCTCCAAAATATGGGGAATTTCTGCCTTTTTGCCCAAAAATAAGAAGAATGCATACCTTTTTGCCCTTAAAAAGTGAAATTCCTTCATTTTTGCTCCAAAATAAGGGGAATTTCTGCTTTTTTGCCTCTAAAAAAGTGGAATTTCTGTCTTTTTCTCCCAAAACAAAGGGAATTTCTGTTTTTTGGCCCCAAAATAAGGAAAATTTCTGACTTATTACCCTGAAATAAGTGAAATTTCTGCAATTTTACCCCAAAATAAGAGAAATTTCTGCCTTTTTGCCCCCAAATAAGTAGAATTTCAGCCTTTTACCTCAAAATAAGAGAAATTTCTGCATTTTTGCCCCAAAATATGGGAAATTTCTGCCTTTTTTCACTGAAATAAGTGAAATTTCTGCAATTTTGCCCCAAAATAAGTGAAATTTCGGAAATTTTGCCCCAAAATGAGGGAAATTTTTGGAATTTTGCCCCAAAATAAGTGGAATTTCTGAGTTTTGCCCTAAAATAAGAAGAATTTCTGTTTTTTGAACTAACATATAGGGAATTTCTGCATTTTTGCCCCACAATTAGGGGAATTTCTGCAATTTTGCTCCAAAATACAAGGAATTTCTGCTTTTTAGCCTGAAAATAAAGGGAATGTATACCTTTTGCCACAAAAAAGGGAATTTCTTCATTTTTGCTCCAAAATAAAAGGAATTTCTGCTTTTTTGCCTCTAAAAAAGTGGAATTTCTGTCTTTTTCCCCAAAAACAAAGGGAATTTCTGTCTTTTTGCTCCAAAATAAGGAATATTTCTGACTTATTACCCTGAAACAAGTGAAGTTTTTGCAATTTTGCCCCAAAATGAAGAAATTTCTGCCTTTTTGCCCCAAAATAAGAAAAAATTCTGCAATTTTGTGACAAAATAAAAGAAATTTCTGCCTTTTGGCCCCAAAATAAGAAAATTTCTGCTTTTATATCTGAAATAAGTGAAATTTCTGCAATTTTGCCCCAAAATAAGTTAAATTTCTGAGTTTTTCCCTAAAATAAGGAGAATTTCTTTCTTTTTGCCCCAACATATAGGGAATTTCTGCCTTTTTGCCCCACAATTAGAGGAATTTCTGCAATTTTGCTCCAAAATACAGGGAATTTCTTCATTTTTTGTCCGAAAATAATAAGAATGCATACCTTTTTGCCATAAAAAAGGGAAATTTCTGCTTTTTGCTCCAAAATGAGGGGAATTTCTGCTTTATTGCCTCTAAATAAGTGGAATTTCTGTCTTTTTCCCCCAAAACAAAGGGAATTTGTATTTTGCCCCAAAATAAGGAAAATTTCTGATTTATTACCCTGAAATAAGTGATATTTCTGCAATTTTGCCCCAAAATAAGTGAAATTATCGAAATTTTGACCCAAAATAAGTGGAATTTCTGAGTTTTGACCCAAAATAAGGAGAATTTCTGTCATTTTGCCGCACAATTAGGGGAATTTCTGCAATTTTGCTCAAAAATACAGGGAATTTCTACATTTTTGTCCGAAAATAAGAAGAATGCATAACTTTTTCCCATAAAAAAGGGAAATTTCTTCATTTTTGCTCCAAAATAAGGGGAATTTCTGCATTTTTGCCTCTAAATAAGTGGAATTTATGTATTTTTCTCCCAAAACAAAGGGAATTTCCGCCTTTTTTTGCCCAAAATAAGGAAAATTTCTGACTTATTACCCTGAAATAAGTGAAATTTCTGCAATTTTGCCCCAAAATAAGGGAAATTTCTGCCTTTTTGCCGCCATATAAGGGAAATTTCAGCCTTTTTACCTCAAATTAAGGGGAATTTGTGCATTTTTGCCACAAAATATTAGGAATTTTTGCCTTTTTGTCCCGAAATAAGGAAATTTTCTGCCTTTTTCACTGAAATAAGTGAAATTTCTGCAATTTTGCCCCAAAATAAGTGAAATTTCGGCAATTTTGCCCCAAAATAAGGGAAATTTCTGGAATTTTGCCCCAAAATAAGTGGAATTTCTGAGTTTTGCCACAAAATAAGGAGAATTTCTGTTTTTTTGCACTAACATATAGGGAATTTCTGCATTTTTGCCCCACAATTAGGGGAATTTCTGCAATTTTGCTCCAATATACGAGGAATTTCTGCTTTTTAGCCTGAAAATAAAGGGAATGTATACCTTTTGCCACAAAAAAGGGAAATTTCTTCATTTTTGCTCCAAAATAAAAGGAATTTCTGCTTTTTTGCCTCTAAAAAAGTGCAATTTCTGTCTTTTTCTCCAAAAACAAAGGGAATTTCTGTCTTTTTGCCCCAAAATAAGGAAAATTTCTGACTTATTACCCTGAAATAAGTGAAATTTTTGCAATTTTGCCCCAAAATAAGGAAATATCTGCCTTTTTTCCCTAAATTAAGGAGAATTTCAGCCTTTTTCCTCAAAATAAAAGAAATTTCTGCATTTTTGCCCCAAAATATGGGAAATTTCTTCCTTTTTGCCCCAAAATAAGAAAATTTCTGCTTTTTTTTTTGAAATAAGTGAAATTTCTGCAATTTTGCCCCAAAATAATTGTAATTTCTGAATTTTGCCCCAAAATAAGTGAAATTTCTGGAATTTTGTTCCAAAATATGTGGAATTTCTGAGTTTTGCCCCAAAATAAGGAGAATTTCTGTCTTTTTGCCCCAACATATAGGGAATTTCTGCCTTTTTGCCCAACAATTTGAGAAATTTCTTCAATTTTGTTCCAAAATAAGGGGAATTTCTGCCTTTTTGCCCAAAAATAAGAAGAATGCATACCTTTTTGCCCTTAAAAAGTGAAATTTCTTCATTTTTGCTCCAAAATAAGGGAAATTTCTGCTTTTTGCCTCTAAAAAAGTGGAATTTCTGTGTTTTTCTCCCAAAACAAAGGGAATTTCTGTTTTTTGGCCCCAAAATAAGGAAAATTTCTGACTTATTACCCTGAAATAAGTGAAATTTCTGCAATTTTACCCCAAAATAAGAGAAATTTCTGCCTTTTTACACCCAAATAAGGGGAATTTCAGCCTTTTACCTCAAAATAACAGAAATTTCTGCATTTTTGCTCCAAAATATAGGAAATTTCTGCCTTTTTTCACTGAAATAAGTGAAATTTCTGCAATTTTGCCCCAAAATAAGTGAAATTTCTGCAATTTTGCCCCTAAATAAGGGAAATTTCTGGAATTTTGCCCCAAAATAAGTGGAATTTCTGAGTTTTGCCCTAAAATAAGGAGAATTTCTGTTTTTTGCACTAACATATAGGGAATTTCTGCATTTTTGCACCACAATTAGGGGAATTTCTGCAATTTTGCTCCAAAATACGGGGAATTTCTGCTTTTTAGCCTGAAAATAAGGGGAATGTATACCTTTTGCCACAAAAAAGGGAAATTTCTTCATTTTTGCTCCAAAACAAATGGAATTTCTGCTTTTTTGCCTCTAAAAAAGTGGAATTTCTGTCTTTTTGCCCAAAAACAAAGGGAATTTCTGTATTTTTGCCACAAAATAAGTAAAATTTCTGACTTATTACCCTGAAATAAGTGAAGTTTTTGCTATTTTGCCCCAAAATGAGGAAATTTCTGCATTTTTGCCCCCAATTGAGGGGAATTTCAGCCTTTTTCTTCAAAATAAAATGAATTCCTGCATTTTTGCCCCAAAATATGGGAAATTTCTGCCTTTTTGCTCCAAAATAAGAAAATTTCTGCTTTTTTTTTGAAATAAGTACAATTTCTGCAATTTTGCCCCAAAATAAGTGAAATTTCGGCAATTTTGCCCCAAAATAAGAGATATATTTGACTTTTTGCCCCCAAATAAGGGGAATTTCAGCCTTTTACCTCAAAATAAGAGAAATTTCTGCGTTTTTGCCCCAAAATATGGGAAATTTCTGACTTTTTGCACCAAAATAAGAAAAAATTCTGCAATTTTGTAACAAAATAAAAGAAATTTCTGCCTTTTGGCCCCAAAATAAGAAAATTTCTGCTTTTATTTCTGAAATAAGTGAAATTTCTGCAATTTTGCCCCAAAATAAGTTATATTTCAGAATTTTTCCCTAAAATAAGGAGAATTTCTGTCTTTTTGCCCCAACATATAGGGAATTTCTGCCTTTTTGCCCCACAATTAGAGGAATTTCTGCAATTTTGCTCCAAAATACGGGGAATTTCTGCATTTTTTGTCCGAAAATAATAAGAATGCATACCTTTTTGCCATAAAAAAGGGAAATTTCTGCTTTTTGCTCCAAAATGAGGGGCATTTCTGCTTTATTGCCTTTAAATAAGTGGAATTTCTGTCTTTTTCCCCCAAAACAAAAAGAATTTGTCTTTTTTGCCCCAAAATAAGGAAAATTTCTGACTTATTACCCTGAAATAAGTGAAATTTCTGCAATTTTGCCCCAAAATAAGTGAAATTATTGAAATTTTGACCCAAAATAAGTGGAATTTCTGAGTTTTGATCCAAAATAAGGAGAATTTCTGTATTTTTGCCCCACAATTAGGGGAATTTCTGCAATTTTGCTCCAAAATACGGGGAATTTCTGACTTTTTGCCCGAAAATAAGAAGAATGCATAACTCTTTCCCATAAAAAAGGGAAATTTCTTCATTTTTGCTCCAAAATAAAAGGAATTTCTGCTTTTTTGCCTCTAAAAAAGTGCAATTTCTGTCTTTTTCCCCAAAAAAAAGGGAATTTCTGTCTTTTTGCCCCAAAATAAGGAAAATTTCTGACTTATTACCCTGAAATAAGTGAAATTTTTGCAATTTTGCCCCAAAATAAGGAAATATCTGCCTTTTTTCCCTAAATTAAGGAGAATTTCAGCCTTTTTCCTCAAAATAAAAGAAATTTCTGCATTTTTGCCCCAAAATATGGGAAATTTCTTCCTTTTTGCCCCAAAATAAGAAAATTTCTGCTTTTTTTTTTGAAATAAGTGAAATTTCTGCAATTTTGCCCCAAAATAATTGTAATTTCTGAATTTTGCCCCAAAATAAGTGAAATTTCTGGAATTTTGTTCCAAAATATGTGGAATTTCTGAGTTTTGCCCCAAAATAAGGAGAATTTCTGTCTTTTTGCCCCAACATATAGGGAATTTCTGCCTTTTTGCCCAACAATTTGAGAAATTTCTTCAATTTTGTTCCAAAATAAGGGGAATTTCTGCCTTTTTGCCCAAAAATAAGAAGAATGCATACCTTTTTGCCCTTAAAAAGTGAAATTTCTTCATTTTTGCTCCAAAATAAGGGAAATTTCTGCTTTTTTGCCTCTAAAAAAGTGGAATTTCTGTGTTTTTCTCCCAAAACAAAGGGAATTTCTGTTTTTTGGCCCCAAAATAAAAAAAATTTCTGACTTATTACCCTGAAATAAGTGAAATTTCTGCAATTTTACCCCAAAATAAGAGAAATTTCTGCCTTTTTGCTCCCAAATAAGGGGGATTCAGCCTTTTACCTCAAAATAAGAGAAATTTCTGCATTTTTGCCCCAAAATATGGGAAATTTCTGCTTTTTTTCACTGAAATAAGTGAAATTTCTGCAATTTTTCCTCAAAATAAGTGAAATTTCTGCAATTTTGCCCCAAAATAAGGGAAATTTCTGGAATTTTGCCCCAAAATAAGTGGAATTTCTGAGTTTTGCCCTAAAATAAGGAGAATTTCTGTTTTTTGCACTAACATATAGGGAATTTCTGCATTTTTGCCCCACAATTAGGGGAATTTCTGCAATTTTGCTCCAAAATACAGGGAATTTCTGCTTTTTAGCCTGAAAATAAGGGGAATGTATACCTTTTGCCACAAAAAAGGGAAATTTCATCATTTTTGCTCCAAAATAAAAGGAATTTCAGCTTTTTTGCCTCTAAAAAAGTGGAATTTCTGTCTTTTTCTCCAAAAACAAAGGGAATTTCTGTCTTTTTGCCCCAAAATAAAAAAAATTTCTGACTTATTACCCTGAAATAAGTGAAATTTTTGCAGTTTTGCCCCAAAATAAGGAAATTTCTGCCTTTTTGCCCCCAATTAAGGGGAATTTCAGCCTTTTTCCTCAAAATAAAAGGAATTTCTGCATTTTTGTCCCAAAATATGGGAAATTTCTGCCTTTTTGCTCCAAAATAAGAAAATTTCTGCTTTTTTTTGAAATAAGTGAAATTTCTGCAATTTTGCCCCAAAATAAGTGAAATTTCTACAATTTTGCCCCAAAATAAGAGAAATTTTTGACTTTTTGCCCCCAAATAAGGGGAATTTCAGCCTTTTACCTCAAAATAAGAGAAATTTCTGCATTTTTACCCCAAAATATGGGAAATTTCTGACTTTTTGCCCCAAAATAAGAAAAAATTCTGCAATTTTGTAACAAAATAAAAGAAATTTCTGCCTTTTGGCCCCAAAATAAGAAAATTTCTGCTTTTATTTCTGAAATAAGTGAAATTTCTGCAATTTTGCCCCAAAATAAGTTATATTTCAGAATTTTTCCCTAAAATAAGGAGAATTTCTGTCTTTTTGCCCCAACATATAGGGAATTTCTGCCTTTTTGCCCCACAATTAGAGGAATTTCTGCAATTTTGCTCCAAAATACGGGGAATTTCTGCATTTTTTGTCCGAAAATAATAAGAATGCATACCTTTTTGCCATAAAAAAGGGAAATTTCTGCTTTTTGCTCCAAAATGAGGGGCATTTCTGCTTTATTGCCTTTAAATAAGTGGAATTTCTGTCTTTTTCCCCCAAAACAAAGAGAATTTGTCTTTTTTGCCCCAAAATAAGGAAAATTTCTGACTTATTACCCTGAAATAAGTGAAATTTCTGCAATTTTGCCCCAAAATAAGTGAAATTATTGAAATTTTGACCCAAAATAAGTGGAATTTCTGAGTTTTGATCCAAAATAAGGAGAATTTCTGTATTTTTGCCCCACAATTAGGGGAATTTCTGCAATTTTGCTCCAAAATACGGGGAATTTCTGCCTTTTTGCCCGAAAATAAGAAGAATGCATAACTCTTTCCCATAAAAAAGGGAAATTTCTTCATTTTTGCTCCAAAATAAGGGGAATTTCTGCTTTTTTGCCTCTAAATAAGTGGAATTTCTGTCTTTTCCCCCAAAACAAAGGTAATTTCTGTCTTTTTTGCCCCAAAATAAGGAAATTTTCTGACTTATTACCCTGAAGTAAGTGAAATTTTTGCAATTTTGGCCAAAATAAAAGGAATTTCTGCTTTTTTGCCTCTAAATAAGTGGAATTTATGTATTTTTCCCCCAAAACAAAGGGAATTTCTGTCTTTTTTTGCCCAAAATAAGGAAAATTTCTGACTTATTACCCTGAAATAAGTGAAATTTCTGCAAATTTGTCCCAAAATAAGGGAAATTTCTGCCTTTTTGCCCCCATATAAGGGAAATTTCAGCCTTTTTACCTCAAAATAAGGGGAATTTCTGCATTTTTGCCCCAAAATATTAGGAATTTCTGCCTTTTTGCCCCAAAATAAGGAAAATTTCAGCCTTTTTTCACTGAAATAAGTGAAATTTCTGCAATTTTGCCGCAGAATAAGTGAAATTTCGGCAATTTTGCCCCAAAATGAGGCAAATTTCTGGAATTTTGCCCCAAAATAAGTGGAATTTCTGAGTTTTGCCACCAAAATAAAGAGAATTTCTGTTTTTTTGCCCTAACATATAGGGATTTTCTGCATTTTTGCCCCACAATTAGTGGAATTTCTGCAATTTTGCTCCAAAATACGGGGAATTTCTGCTTTTTAGCCTGAAAATAAGGGGAATGTATACCTTTTGCCACAAAAAAGGGAAATTTCTTCATTTTTGCTCCAAAATAAAAGGAATTTCTGCTTTTTTGCCTCTAAAAAAGTGCAATTTCTGTCTTTTTCCCCCAAAAAAAGGGAATTTCTGTCTTTTTGCCCCAAAATAAAAAAAATTTCTGACTTATTACCCTGAAATAAGTGAAATTTTTGCAATTTTGCCCCAAAATAAGGAAATATCTGCCTTTTTTCCCTAAATTAAGGAGAATTTCAGCCTTTTTCCTCAAAATAAAAGAAATTTCTGCATTTTTGCACCAAAATATGGGAAATTACTTCCTTTTTGCCCCAAAAAAAGAAAATTTCTGCTTTTTTTTTTGAAATAAGTGAAATTTCTGCAATTTTGCCCCAAAATAATTGTAATTTCTGAATTTTGCCCCAAAATAAGTGAAATTTCTGGAATTTTGTTCCAAAATATGTGGAATTTCTGAGTTTTGCCCCAAAATAAGGAGAATTTCTGTCTTTTTGCCCCAACATATAGGGAATTTCTGCCTTTTTGCCCAACAATTTGAGAAATTTCTTCAATTTTGTTCCAAAATAAGAGGAATTTCTGCCTTTTTGCCCAAAAATAAGAAGAATGCATACCTTTTTGCCCTTAAAAAGTGAAATTTCTTCATTTTTGCTCCAAAATAAGGGAAATTTCTGCTTTTTTGCCTCTAAAAAAGTGGAATTTCTGTGTTTTTCTCCCAAAACAAAGGGAATTTCTGTTTTTTGGCCCCAAAATAAGGAAAATTTCTGACTTATTACCCTGAAATAAGTGAAATTTCTGCAATTTTACCCCAAAATAAGAGAAATTTCTGCCTTTTTGCTCCCAAATAAGGGGGATTCAGCCTTTTACCTCAAAATAAGAGAAATTTCTGCATTTTTGCCCCAAAATATGGGAAATTTCTGCCTTTTTTCACTGAAATAAGTGAAATTTCTGCAATTTTTCCTCAAAATAAGTGAAATTTCTGCAATTTTGCCCCAAAATAAGGGAAATTTCTGGAATTTTGCCCCAAAATAAGTGGAATTTCTGAGTTTTGCCCTAAAATAAGGAGAATTTCTGTTTTTTGCACTAACATATAGGGAATTTCTGCATTTTTGCCCCACAATTAGGGGAATTTCTGCAATTTTGCTCCAAAATACAGGGAATTTCTGCTTTTTAGCCTGAAAATAAGGGGAATGTATACCTTTTGCCACAAAAAAGGGAAATTTCATCATTTTTGCTCCAAAATAAAAGGAATTTCAGCTTTTTTGCCTCTAAAAAAGTGGAATTTCTGTCTTTTTCTCCAAAAACAAAGGGAATTTCTGTCTTTTTGCCCCAAAATAAAAAAAATTTCTGACTTATTACCCTGAAATAAGTGAAATTTTTGCAGTTTTGCCCCAAAATAAGGAAATTTCTGCCTTTTTGCCCCCAATTAAGGGGAATTTCAGCCTTTTTCCTCAAAATAAAAGGAATTTCTGCATTTTTGTCCCAAAATATGGGAAATTTCTGCCTTTTTGCTCCAAAATAAGAAAATTTCTGCTTTTTTTTGAAATAAGTGAAATTTCTGCAATTTTGCCCCAAAATAAGTGAAATTTCTACAATTTTGCCCCAAAATAAGAGAAATTTTTGACTTTTTGCCCCCAAATAAGGGGAATTTCAGCCTTTTACCTCAAAATAAGAGAAATTTCTGCATTTTTACCCCAAAATATGGGAAATTTCTGACTTTTTGCCCCAAAATAAGAAAAAATTCTGCAATTTTGTAACAAAATAAAAGAAATTTCTGCCTTTTGGCCCCAAAATAAGAAAATTTCTGCTTTTATTTCTGAAATAAGTGAAATTTCTGCAATTTTGCCCCAAAATAAGTTAAATTTCAGAATTTTTCCCTAAAATAAGGAGAATTTCTGTCTTTTTGCCCCAACATATAGGGAATTTCTGCCTTTTTGCCCCACAATTAGAGGAATTTCTGCAATTTTGCTCCAAAATACGGGGAATTTCTGCCTTTTTTGTCTGAAAATAATAAGAATGCATACTTTTTTGCCATAAAAAAGAGAAATTTCTTCTTTTTGCTCCAAAATGAGGGGAATTTCTGCTTTATTGCTTCTAAATAAGTGGAATTTCTGTCTTTTTCCCCCAAAACAAAGGGAATTTGTCTTTTTTGCCTCAAAATAAGGATAATTTCTGACTTATTACACTGAAATGAGTGAAATTTCTGCAATTTTGCCCCAAAATAAGTGAAATTATTGAAATTTTGACCCAAAATAAGTGGAATTTCTGAGTTTTGACCCAAAATAAGGAGAATTTCTGTCATTTTGCCCCACAATTTGGGGAATTTCTGCAATTTTGCTCCAAAATACGGGGAATTTCTCCCTTTTTGCCCGAAAATAAGAAGAATGCATAAGTTTTTCCCATAAAAAAGGGAAATTTCTTCATTTTTGCTCCAAAATAAGGGGAATTTCTGCTTTTTTGCCTCTAAATAAGTGGAATTTCTGTCTTTTTCCCCCAAAACAAAGGTAATTTCTGTATTTTTTGCCCCAAAATAATGAAATTTCTGACTTATTACCCTGAAGTAAGTGAAATTTCTGAAATTTTGGCCAAAATAAAAGGAATTTCTGCTTTTTTGCCTCTAAATAAGTGGAATTTATGTATTTTTTCCTCCAAAACTAAGGGAATTTCTGTCTTTTTTGCCCAAAATAAAGAAAATTTCCGACTTATTACCCTGAAATAAGTGAAATTCCTGCAATTTTTGTACAAAATAAGGGAAATTTCTGCCTTTTTGCCCCCATATAAGGGAAATTTCTGCCTTTTTCACTGAAATAAGTGAAATTTCTGCAATTTTGCCCCAAAATAAGTGAAATTTCTGCAATTTTGCCCCAAAATAAGGGAAATTTCTGGAATTTTGCCCCAAAATAAGTAGAATTTCTCAGTTTTGCCCCAAAATAAGGAGAATTTCTGTTTTTTTGCCCTAACATATAGGGAATTTCTGCATTTTTGCCCCACAATTAGGGGTATTTCTGCAATTTTGCTCCAAAACACGGGGAATTTCTGCTTTTTAGCCTGAAAATAAGGGGAATGTATACCTTTTGCCACAAAAAACGAAAATTTCTTCATTTGTGCTCCAAAATAATAGGAATTTCTGCTTTTTTGCCTCTAAAAAAGTGCAATTTCTGTCTTTTTCCCCAAAAACAAAGGGAATTTCTGTCTTTTTGCCCCAAAATGAGGAAAATTTTTGACTTATTACCCTGAAATAAATGAAATTTTTGCAATTTTGCCCCAAAATAAGGAAATTTCTGCCTTTTGGCCCAAATTAAGGGGAATTTCAGCCTTTTTCCTCAAAATAAAACTAATTTCTGCATTTTTGCCCCAAAATATGGGAAATTTTTGCCTTTTTGCTCCAAAATAAGAAAATTTCTGCTTTTTTTGAAATAAGTGAAATTTCTGCAATATTGCCCCAAAATAAGTGAAATTTCTGCAATTTTGCCCCAAAATAAGGAAAATTTCTTCCTTATTACCCTTAAGAAAGTGAAATTTCTGCAATTTTGCTCCAAAATAAGGGGAATTTCTGCTTTTTTGCCTCTAAATAAGTGGAATTTCTGTCTTTTTCACCCCAAAACAAAAATGATTTCTGTCTTTTTTGCCCCTAAATAAGAAAAATTTCTGACTTATTACCCTGAAGTAAGTGAAATTTCTACAATTTTGCCCCCAAATAAGGGAAATTTCTGCTTTTTTGCCTCTAAATAAGTGGAATTTATGTATTTTTCCCCCCAAACAAAGGAAATTTCTGTCTTTTTTGCCCAAAATAAGGAAAATTTCTGACTGAAATAAGTGAAATTTCTGCAATTTTGCCCCAAAATAAGGGAAATTTCTGCTTTTTTGCTCCCAAATAAGGAGAATTTCAGCCTTTTGACCTCAAAATAAGGGGAATTTCTGCATTTTTGCCACAAAATATTAGGAATTCCTGACTTTTTGCCCCAAAATAAGGAAAATTTCTGCCTTTTTTCAATGAAATAAGTGAAATTTCTGCAATTTTGCCACAAAATAAGTGAAATTTCTGCAATTTTGTCCCAAAATAATGGAAATTTCTGGAATTTTGCCCCAAAATAAGTGGAATTTCTGAGTTTAGCCCCAAAATAAGAAGAATTTCTGTTTTTTGCCCTAACATATAGGGAATTTCTGCCTTTTTGCCCCAAAATTAGGGGAATTTCTGCAATTTTGCTTTAAAATACAGGGAATTTCTGCCTTTTAGCCTGAAAATAAGGGGAATGCATACCTTTTGCCACAAAAAAAAGAAATTTCTTCATTTTTGCTCCAAAATAAAAGGAATTTCTGCTTTTTTGCCTCTAAAAAAGTGGAATTTCTGTCTTTTTCCTTAAAAAAATAAGAGAATTTCTGTCTTTTTGCCCCAAAATAAGGAAAATTTCTGACTTATTACCCTGAAATAAGTGAAATTTTTGCAGTTTTGCCCCAAAATAAGGAAATTTCTACCTTTTTGCCCCCAATTAAGGGGAATTTCAGCCTTTTTCCTCAAAATAAAAGGAATTTCTGCATTTTTGTCCCAAAATATGGGAAATTTCTGCCTTTTTGCTCCAAAAAAGAAAATTTCTGCTTTTTTTTGAAATAAGTGAAATTTCTGCAATTTTGCCCCAAAATAAGTGAAATTTCTACAATTTTGCCCCAAAATAAGAGAAATTTTTGACTTTTTGCCCCCAAATAAGGGGAATTTCAGCCTTTTACCTCAAAATAAGAGAAATTTCTGCATTTTTACCCCAAAATATGGGAAATTTCTGACTTTTTGCCCCAAAATAAGAAAAAATTCTGCAATTTTGTAACAAAATAAAAGAAATTTCTGCCTTTTGGCCCCAAAATAAGAAAATTTCTGCTTTTATTTCTGAAATAAGTGAAATTTCTGCAATTTTGCCCCAAAATAAGTTAAATTTCTGGAATTTTGTTCCAAATTATGTGGAATTTCTGAGTTTTGCCCCAAAATAAGGAGAATTTCTGTCTTTTTGCCCCAACATATAGGGAATTTCTGCATTTTTGCCCAACAATTTGAGAAATTTCTGCAATTTTGTTCCAAAATAAGGGGAATTTCTGCCTTTTTGCCCAAAAATAAGAAGAATGCATACCTTTTTGCCCTTAAAAAGTGAAATTTCTTCATTTTTGCTCCAAAATAAGGGAAATTTCTGCTTATTTGCCTCTAAAAAAGTGGAATTTCTGTGTTTTTCTCCCAAAACAAAGGGAATTTCTGTTTTTTGGCCCCAAAATAAGGAAAATTTCTGACTTATTACCCTGAAATAAGTGAAATTTCTGCAATTTTACCCCAAAATAAGAGAAATTTCTGCCTTTTTGCTCCCAAATAAGGGGGATTCAGCCTTTTACCTCAAAATAAGAGAAATTTCTGCATTTTTGCCCCAAAATATGGGAAATTTCTGCCTTTTTTCACTGAAATAAGTGAAATTTCTGCAATTTTTCCTCAAAATAAGTGAAATTTCTGCAATTTTGCCCCAAAATAAAGGAAATTTCTGGAATTTTGCCCCAAAATAAGTGGAATTTCTGAGTTTTGCCCTAAAATAAGGAGAATTTCTGTTTTTTGCACTAACATATAGGGAATTTCTGCATTTTTGCCCCACAATTAGGGGAATTTCTGCAATTTTGCTCCAAAATACAGGGAATTTCTGCTTTTTAGCCTGAAAATAAGGGGAATGTATACCTTTTGCCACAAAAAAGGGAAATTTCATTATTTTTGCTCCAAAATAAAAGGAATTTCAGCTTTTTTGCCTCTAAAAAAGTGTAATTTCTGTCTTTTTCTCCAAAAACAAAGGGAATTTCTGTCTTTTTGCCCCAAAATAAAAAAAATTTCTGACTTATTACCCTGAAATAAGTGAAATTTCTGCAATTTTACCCCAAAATAAGAGAAATTTCTGCCTTTTTACACCCAAATAAGGGGAATTTCAGCCTTTTACCTCAAAATAACAGAAATTTCTGCATTTTTGCTCCAAAATATAGGAAATTTCTGCCTTTTTTCACTGAAATAAGTGAAATTTCTGCAATTTTGCCCCAAAATAAGTGAAATTTCTGCAATTTTGCCCCTAAATAAGGGAAATTTCTGGAATTTTGCCCCAAAAAAAGTGGAATTTCTGAGTTTTGCCCTAAAATAAGGAGAATTTCTGTTTTTTGCACTAACATATAGGGAATTTCTGCATTTTTGCACCACAATTAGGGGAATTTCTGCAATTTTGCTCCAAAATACGGGGAATTTCTGCTTTTTAGCCTGAAAATAAGGGGAATGTATACCTTTTGCCACAAAAAAGGGAAATTTCTTCATTTTTGCTCCAAAACAAATGGAATTTCTGCTTTTTTGCCTCTAAAAAAGTGGAATTTCTGTCTTTTTGCCCAAAAACAAAGGGAATTTCTGTATTTTTGCCACAAAATAAGTAAAATTTCTGACTTATTACCCTGAAATAAGTGAAGTTTTTGCTATTTTGCCCCAAAATGAGGAAATTTCTGCATTTTTGCCCCCAATTGAGGGGAATTTCAGCCTTTTTCTTCAAAATAAAATGAATTCCTGCATTTTTGTCCCCAAAATATGGGAAATTTCTGCCTTTTTGCTCCAAAATAAGAAAATTTCTGCTTTTTTTTTGAAATAAGTACAATTTCTGCAATTTTGCCCCAAAATAAGTGAAATTTCGGCAATTTTGCCCCAAAATAAGAGATATATTTGACTTTTTGCCCCCAAATAAGGGGAATTTCAGCCTTTTACCTCAAAATAAGAGAAATTTCTGCGTTTTTGCCCCAAAATATGGGAAATTTCTGACTTTTTGCCCCAAAATAAGGAAAATTTCTGCCTTTTTTAACTGAAATAAGTGAAATTTCTGCAATTTTGCCGCAGAATAAGTGAAATTTCGGCAATTTTGCCCCAAAATGAGGCAAATTTCTGGAATTTTGCCCCAAAATAAGTGGAATTTCTGAGTTTTGCCACCAAAATAAAGAGAATTTCTGTTTTTTTGCCCTAACATATAGGGATTTTCTGCATTTTTGCCCCACAATTAGTGGAATTTCTGCAATTTTGCTCCAAAATACGGGGAATTTCTGCTTTTTAGCCTGAAAATAAGGGGAATGTATACCTTTTGCCACAAAAAAGGGAAATTTCTTCATTTTTGCTCCAAAATAAAAGGAATTTCTGCTTTTTTGCCTCTAAAAAAGTGCAATTTCTGTCTTTTTCCCCCAAAAAAAGGGAATTTCTGTCTTTTTGCCCCAAAATAAGGAAAATTTCTGACTTATTACCCTGAAATAAGTGAAATTTTTGCAATTTTGCCCCAAAATAAGGAAATATCTGCCTTTTTTCCCTAAATTAAGGAGAATTTCAGCCTTTTTCCTCAAAATAAAAGAAATTTCTGCATTTTTGCCCCAAAATATGGGAAATTACTTCCTTTTTGCCCCAAAAAAAGAAAATTTCTGCTTTTTTTTTTGAAATAAGTGAAATTTCTGCAATTTTGCCCCAAAATCATTGTAATTTCTGAATTTTGCCCCAAAATAAGTGAAATTTCTGGAATTTTGTTCCAAAATATGTGGAATTTCTGAGTTTTGCCCCAAAATAAGGAGAATTTCTGTCTTTTTGCCCCAACATATAGGGAATTTCTGCCTTTTTGCCCAACAATTTGAGAAATTTCTTCAATTTTGTTCCAAAATAAGAGGAATTTCTGCCTTTTTGCCCAAAAATAAGAAGAATGCATACCTTTTTGCCCTTAAAAAGTGAAATTTCTTCATTTTTGCTCCAAAATAAGGGAAATTTCTGCTTTTTTGCCTCTAAAAAAGTGGAATTTCTGTGTTTTTCTCCCAAAACAAAGGGAATTTCTGTTTTTTGGCCCCAAAATAAGGAAAATTTCTGACTTATTACCCTGAAATAAGTGAAATTTCTGCAATTTTACCCCAAAATAAGAGAAATTTCTGCCTTTTTGCTCCCAAATAAGGGGGATTCAGCCTTTTACCTCAAAATAAGAGAAATTTCTGCATTTTTGCCCCAAAATATGGGAAATTTCTGCCTTTTTTCACTGAAATAAGTGAAATTTCTGCAATTTTTCCTCAAAATAAGTGAAATTTCTGCAATTTTGCCCCAAAATAAGGGAAATTTCTGGAATTTTGCCCCAAAATAAGTGGAATTTCTGAGTTTTGCCCTAAAATAAGGAGAATTTCTGTTTTTTGCACTAACATATAGGGAATTTCTGCATTTTTGCCCCACAATTAGGGGAATTTCTGCAATTTTGCTCCAAAATACAGGGAATTTCTGCTTTTTAGCCTGAAAATAAGGGGAATGTATACCTTTTGCCACAAAAAAGGGAAATTTCATCATTTTTGCTCCAAAATAAAAGGAATTTCAGCTTTTTTGCCTCTAAAAAAGTGGAATTTCTGTCTTTTTCTCCAAAAACAAAGGGAATTTCTGTCTTTTTGCCCCAAAATAAAAAAAATTTCTGACTTATTACCCTGAAATAAGTGAAATTTTTGCAGTTTTGCCCCAAAATAAGGAAATTTCTGCCTTTTTGCCCCCAATTAAGGGGAATTTCAGCCCTTTTCCTCAAAATAAAAGGAATTTCTGCATTTTTGTCCCAAAATATGGGAAATTTCTGCCTTTTTGCTCCAAAATAAGAAAATTTCTGCTTTTTTTTGAAATAAGTGAAATTTCTGCAATTTTGCCCCAAAATAAGTGAAATTTCTACAATTTTGCCCCAAAATAAGAGAAATTTTTGACTTTTTGCCCCCAAATAAGGGGAATTTCAGCCTTTTACCTCAAAATAAGAGAAATTTCTGCATTTTTACCCCAAAATATGGGAAATTTCTGACTTTTTGCCCCAAAATAAGAAAAAATTCTGCAATTTTGTAACAAAATAAAAGAAATTTCTGCCTTTTGGCCCCAAAATAAGAAAATTTCTGCTTTTATTTCTGAAATAAGTGAAATTTCTGCAATTTTGCCCCAAAATAAGTTAAATTTCAGAATTTTTCCCTAAAATAAGGAGAATTTCTGTCTTTTTGCCCCAACATATAGGGAATTTCTGCCTTTTTGCCCCACAATTAGAGGAATTTCTGCAATTTTGCTCCAAAATACGGGGAATTTCTGCCTTTTTTGTCTGAAAATAATAAGAATGCATACTTTTTTGCCATAAAAAAGAGAAATTTCTTCTTTTTGCTCCAAAATGAGGGGAATTTCTGCTTTATTGCTTCTAAATAAGTGGAATTTCTGTCTTTTTCCCCCAAAACAAAGGGAATTTGTCTTTTTTGCCTCAAAATAAGGATAATTTCTGACTTATTACACTGAAATGAGTGAAATTTCTGCAATTTTGCCCCAAAATAAGTGAAATTATTGAAATTTTGACCCAAAATAAGTGGAATTTCTGAGTTTTGACCCAAAATAAGGAGAATTTCTGTCATTTTGCCCCACAATTTGGGGAATTTCTGCAATTTTGCTCCAAAATACGGGGAATTTCTCCCTTTTTGCCCAAAAATAAGAAGAATGCATAAGTTTTTCCCATAAAAAAGGGAAATTTCTTCATTTTTGCTCCAAAATAAGGGGAATTTCTGCATTTTTGCCTCTAAATAAGTGGAATTTCTGTCTTTTTCCCCCAAAACAAAGGTAATTTCTGTATTTTTTGCCCCAAAATAATGAAATTTCTGACTTATTACCCTGAAGTAAGTGAAATTTCTGAAATTTTGGCCAAAATAAAAGGAATTTCTGCTTTTTTGCCTCAAAATAAGTGGAATTTATGTATTTTTTCCTCCAAAACTAAGGGAATTTCTGTCTTTTTTGCCCAAAATAAAGAAAATTTCCGACTTATTACCCTGAAATAAGTGAAATTCCTGCAATTTTTGTACAAAATAAGGGAAATTTCTGCCTTTTTGCCCCCATATAAGGGAAATTTCTGCCTTTTTCACTGAAATAAGTGAAATTTCTGCAATTTTGCCCCAAAATAAGTGAAATTTCTGCAATTTTGCCCCAAAATAAGGGAAATTTCTGGAATTTTGCCCCAAAATAAGTAGAATTTCTCAGTTTTGCCCCAAAATAAGGAGAATTTCTGTTTTTTTGCCCTAACATATAGGGAATTTCTGCATTTTTGCCCCACAATTAGGGGTATTTCTGCAATTTTGCTCCAAAACACGGGGAATTTCTGCTTTTTAGCCTGAAAATAAGGGGAATGTATACCTTTTGCCACAAAAAACGAAAATTTCTTCATTTGTGCTCCAAAATAATAGGAATTTCTGCTTTTTTGCCTCTAAAAAAGTGCAATTTCTGTCTTTTTCCCCAAAAACAAAGGGAATTTCTGTCTTTTTGCCCCAAAATGAGGAAAATTTTTGACTTATTACCCTGAAATAAATGAAATTTTTGCAATTTTGCCCCAAAATAAGGAAATTTCTGCCTTTTGGCCCAAATTAAGGGGAATTTCAGCCTTTTTCCTCAAAATAAAACTAATTTCTGCATTTTTGCCCCAAAATATGGGAAATTTTTGCCTTTTTGCTCCAAAATAAGAAAATTTCTGCTTTTTTTGAAATAAGTGAAATTTCTGCAATATTGCCCCAAAATAAGTGAAATTTCTGCAATTTTGCCCCAAAATAAGGAAAATTTCTTACTTATTACCCTTAAGAAAGTGAAATTTCTGCAATTTTGCTCCAAAATAAGGGGAATTTCTGCTTTTTTGCCTCTAAATAAGTGGAATTTCTGTCTTTTTCACCCCAAAACAAAAATGATTTCTGTCTTTTTTGCCCCTAAATAAGAAAAATTTCTGACTTATTACCCTGAAGTAAGTGAAATTTCTACAATTTTGCCCCCAAATAAGGGAAATTTCTGCTTTTTTGCCTCTAAATAAGTGGAATTTATGTATTTTTCCCCCCAAACAAAGGAAATTTCTGTCTTTTTTGCCCAAAATAAGGAAAATTTCTGACTGAAATAAGTGAAATTTCTGCAATTTTGCCACAAAATAAGGGAAATTTCTGCTTTTTTGCTCCCAAATAAGGAGAATTTCAGCCTTTTGACCTCAAAATAAGGGGAATTTCTGCATTTTTGCCACAAAATATTAGGAATTCCTGACTTTTTGCCCCAAAATAAGGAAAATTTCTGCCTTTTTTCAATGAAATAAGTGAAATTTCTGCAATTTTGCCACAAAATAAGTGAAATTTCTGCAATTTTGTCCCAAAATAATGGAAATTTCTGGAATTTTGCCCCAAAATAAGTGGAATTTCTGAGTTTAGCCCCAAAATAAGAAGAATTTCTGTTTTTTGCCCTAACATATAGGGAATTTCTGCCTTTTTGCCCCAAAATTAGGGGAATTTCTGCAGTTTTGCTTTAAAATACAGGGAATTTCTGCCTTTTAGCCTGAAAATAAGGGGAATGCATACCTTTTGCCACAAAAAGGGGAAATTTCTTCATTTTTGCTCCAAAATAAAAGGAATTTCTGCTTTTTTGCCTCTAAAAAAGTGGAATTTCTGTCTTTTTCCTTAAAAAAATAAGAGAATTTCTGTCTTTTTGCCCCAAAATAAGGAAAATTTCTGACTTATTACCCTGAAATAAGTGAAATTTTTGCAGTTTTGCCCCAAAATAAGGAAATTTCTGCCTTTTTGCCCCCAATTAAGGGGAATTTCAGCCTTTTTCCTCAAAATAAAAGGAATTTCTGCATTTTTGTCCCAAAATATGGGAAATTTCTGCCTTTTTGCTCCAAAATAAGAAAATTTCTGCTTTTTTTTGAAATAAGTGAAATTTCTGCAATTTTGCCCCAAAATAAGTGAAATTTCTACAATTTTGCCCCAAAATAAGAGAAATTTTTGACTTTTTGCCCCCAAATAAGGGGAATTTCAGCCTTTTACCTCAAAATAAGAGAAATTTCTGAATTTTTACCCCAAAATATGGGAAATTTCTGACTTTTTGCCCCAAAATAAGAAAAAATTCTGCAATTTTGTAACAAAATAAAAGAAATTTCTGCCTTTTGGCCCCAAAATAAGAAAATTTCTGCTTTTATTTCTGAAATAAGTGAAATTTCTGCAATTTTGCCCCAAAATAAGTTAAATTTCTGGAATTTTGTTCCAAATTATGTGGAATTTCTGAGTTTTGCCCCAAAATAAGGAGAATTTCTGTCTTTTTGCCCCAACATATAGGGAATTTCTGCATTTTTGCCCAACAATTTGAGAAATTTCTGCAATTTTGTTCCAAAATAAGGGGAATTTCTGCATTTTTGCCCAAAAATAAGAAGAATGCATACCTTTTTGCCCTTAAAAAGTGAAATTTCTTCATTTTTGCTCCAAAATAAGGGAAATTTCTGCTTATTTGCCTCTAAAAAAGTGGAATTTCTGTCTTTTTCCTTAAAAAAATAAGAGAATTTCTGTCTTTTTGCCCCAAAATAAGGAAAATTTCTGACTTATTACCCTGAAATAAGTGAAATTTTTGCAGTTTTGCCCCAAAATAAGGAAATTTCTGCCTTTTTGCCCCCAATTAAGGGGAATTTCAGCCTTTTTCCTCAAAATAAAAGGAATTTCTGCATTTTTGTCCCAAAATATGGGAAATTTCTGCCTTTTTGCTCCAAAATAAGAAAATTTCTGCTTTTTTTTGAAATAAGTGAAATTTCTGCAATTTTGCCCCAAAATAAGTGAAATTTCTACAATTTTGCCCCAAAATAAGAGAAATTTTTGACTTTTTGCCCCCAAATAAGGGGAATTTCAGCCTTTTACCTCAAAATAAGAGAAATTTCTGAATTTTTACCCCAAAATATGGGAAATTTCTGACTTTTTGCCCCAAAATAAGAAAAAATTCTGCAATTTTGTAACAAAATAAAAGAAATTTCTGCCTTTTGGCCCCAAAATAAGAAAATTTCTGCTTTTATTTCTGAAATAAGTGAAATTTCTGCAATTTTGCCCCAAAATAAGTTAAATTTCTGGAATTTTGTTCCAAATTATGTGGAATTTCTGAGTTTTGCCCCAAAATAAGGAGAATTTCTGTCTTTTTGCCCCAACATATAGGGAATTTCTGCATTTTTGCCCAACAATTTGAGAAATTTCTGCAATTTTGTTCCAAAATAAGGGGAATTTCTGCATTTTTGCCCAAAAATAAGAAGAATGCATACCTTTTTGCCCTTAAAAAGTGAAATTTCTTCATTTTTGCTCCAAAATAAGGGAAATTTCTGCTTATTTGCCTCTAAAAAAGTGGAATTTCTGTGTTTTTCTCCCAAAACAAAGGGAATTTCTGTTTTTTGGCCCCAAAATAAGGAAAATTTCTGACTTATTACCCTGAAATAAGTGAAATTTCTGCAATTTTACCCCAAAATAAGAGAAATTTCTGCCTTTTTGCTCCCAAATAAGGGGGATTCAGCCTTTTACCTCAAAATAAGAGAAATTTCTGCATTTTTGCCCCAAAATATGGGAAATTTCTGCCTTTTTTCACTGAAATAAGTGAAATTTCTGCAATTTTTCCTCAAAATAAGTGAAATTTCTGCAATTTTGCCCCAAAATAAGGGAAATTTCTGGAATTTTGCCTCAAAATAAGTGGAATTTCTGAGTTTTGCCCTAAAATAAGGAGAATTTCTGTTTTTTGCACTAACATAGAGGGAATTTCTGCATTTTTGCCCCACAATTAGGGGAATTTCTGCAATTTTGCTCCAAAATACAGGGAATTTCTGCTTTTTAGCCTGAAAATAAGGGGAATGTATACCTTTTGCCACAAAAAGGGAAATTTCATTATTTTTGCTCCAAAATAAAAGGAATTTCAGCTTTTTTGCCTCTAAAAAAGTGGAATTTCTGTCTTTTTCTCCAAAAACAAAGGGAATTTCTGTCTTTTTGCCCCAAAATAAAAAAAATTTCTGACTTATTACCCTGAAATAAGTGAAATTTCTGCAATTTTACCCCAAAATAAGAGAAATTTCTGCCTTTTTACACCCAAATAAGGGGAATTTCAGCCTTTTACCTCAAAATAACAGAAATTTCTGCATTTTTGCTCCAAAATATAGGAAATTTCTGCCTTTTTTCACTGAAATAAGTGAAATTTCTGCAATTTTGCCCCAAAATAAGTGAAATTTCTGCAATTTTGCCCCTAAATAAGGGAAATTTCTGGAATTTTGCCCCAAAATAAGTGGAATTTCTGAGTTTCACCTTAAAATAAGGAGAATTTCTGTTTTTTGCACTAACATATAGGGAATTTCTGCATTTTTGCACCACAATTAGGGGAATTTCTGCAATTTTGCTCCAAAATACGGGGAATTTCTGCTTTTTAGCCTGAAAATAAGGGGAATGTATACCTTTTGCCACAAAAAAGGGAAATTTCTTCATTTTTGCTCCAAAACAAATGGAATTTCTGCTTTTTTGCCTCTAAAAAAGTGGAATTTCTGTCTTTTTGCCCAAAAACAAAGGGAATTTCTGTATTTTTGCCACAAAATAAGTAAAATTTCTGACTTATTACCCTGAAATAAGTGAAGTTTTTGCTATTTTGCCCCAAAATGAGGAAATTTCTGCATTTTTGCCCCCAATTGAGGGGAATTTCAGCCTTTTTCTTCAAAATAAAATGAATTCCTGCATTTTTGCCCCAAAATATGGGAAATTTCTGCCTTTTTGCTCCAAAATAAGAAAATTTCTGCTTTTTTTTTTGAAATAAGTACAATTTCTGCAATTTTGCCCCAAAATAAGTGAAATTTCGGCAATTTTGCCCCAAAATAAGAGATATATTTGACTTTTTGCCCCCAAATAAGGGGAATTTCAGCCTTTTACCTCAAAATAAGAGAAATTTCTGCGTTTTTGCCCCAAAATATGGGAAATTTCTGACTTTTTGCCCCAAAATAAGGAAAATTTCTGCATTTTTTCACTGAAATAAGTGAAATTTCTGCAATTTTGCCGCAGAATAAGTGAAATTTCGGCAATTTTGCCCCAAAATGAGGCAAATTTCTGGAATTTTGCCCCAAAATAAGTGGAATTTCTGAGTTTTGCCACCAAAATAAAGAGAATTTCTGTTTTTTTGCCCTAACATATAGGGATTTTCTGCATTTTTGCCCCACAATTAGTGGAATTTCTGCAATTTTGCTCCAAAATACGGGGAATTTCTGCTTTTTAGCCTGAAAATAAGGGGAATGTATACCTTTTGCCACAAAAAAGGGAAATTTCTTCATTTTTGCTCCAAAATAAAAGGAATTTCTGCTTTTTTGCCTCTAAAAAAGTGCAATTTCTGTCTTTTTCCCCCAAAAAAAGGGAATTTCTGTCTTTTTGCCCCAAAATAAGGAAAATTTCTGACTTATTACCCTGAAATAAGTGAAATTTTTGCAATTTTGCCCCAAAATAAGGAAATATCTGCCTTTTTTCCCTAAATTAAGGAGAATTTCAGCCTTTTTCCTCAAAATAAAAGAAATTTCTGCATTTTTGCCCCAAAATATGGGAAATTACTTCCTTTTTGCCCCAAAAAAAGAAAATTTCTGCTTTTTTTTTTTGAAATAAGTGAAATTTCTGCAATTTTGCCCCAAAATAATTGTAATTTCTGAATTTTGCCCCAAAATAAGTGAAATTTCTGGAATTTTGTTCCAAAATATGTGGAATTTCTGAGTTTTGCCCCAAAATAAGGAGAATTTCTGTCTTTTTGCCCCAAAATAAAAAAATTTCTGACTTATTACCCTGAAATAAGTGAAATTTTTGCAGTTTTGCCCCAAAATAAGGAAATTTCTGCCTTTTTGCCCCCAATTAAGGGGAATTTCAGCCTTTTTCCTCAAAATAAAAGGAATTTCTGCATTTTTGTCCCAAAATATGGGAAATTTCTGCCTTTTTGCTCCAAAATAAGAAAATTTCTGCTTTTTTTTTGAAATAAGTGAAATTTCTGCATTTTTGCCCCAAAATAAGTGAAATTTCTGCAATTTGGCCTCAAAATTAGAGATATATTTGACTTTTTGCCCCCAAATAAGGGGAATTTCAGCCTTTTACCTCAAAATAAGAGAAATTTCTGCATTTTTGCCCCAAAATATGGGAAATTTCTGACTTTTTGCCCCAAAATAAGAAAAAATTCTTCAATTTTGTAACAAAATAAAAGAAATTTCTGCCTTTTGGCCCCAAAATAAGAAAATTTCTGCTTTTATTTCTGAAATAAGTGAAATTTCTGCAATTTTGCCCCAAAATAAGTTATATTTCAGAATTTTTCCCTAAAATAAGGAGAATTTCTGTCTATTTGCTAAAACATATAGGGAATTTCTGCCTTTTTGCCCCACAATTAGAGGAATTTCTGCAATTTTGCTCCAAAATACGGGGAATTTCTGCATTTTTTGTCCGAAAATAATAAGAATGCATACCTTTTTGCCATAAAAAAGGGAAATTTCTCCTTATTGCTCCAAAATGAGGGGAATTTCTGCTTTATTGCCTTTAAATAAGTGGAATTTCTGTCTTTTTCCCCCAAAACAAAGAGAATTTGTCTTTTTTGCCCCAAAATAAGGAAAATTTCTGACTTATTACCCTGAAATAAGTGAAATTTCTGCAATTTTGCCCCAAAATAAGTGAAATTATTGAAATTTTGACCCAAAATAAGTGGAATTTCTGAGTTTTGATCCAAAATAAGTAGAATTTCTGACTTTTTGCGCCACAATTAGGGGAATTTCTGCAATTTTGCTCCAAAATACGGGGAATTTCTGCCTTTTTGCCCGAAAATAAGAAGAATGCATAACTCTTTCCCATAAAAAATGGAAATTTCTTCATTTTTGCTCCAAAATAAGGGGAATTTCTGCTTTTTTGCCTCTAAATAAGTGGAATTTCTGTCTTTTTCCCCCAAAACAAAGGTAATATCTGTCTTTTTTGCCCCAAAATAAGGAAATTTTCTGACTTATTTCCCTGAAGTAAGTGAAATTTCTGCAATTTTGGCCAAAATAAAAGGAATTTCTGCTTTTTTGCCTCTAAATAAGTGGAATTTATGTATTTTTCCCCCAAAACAAAGGGAATTTCTGTCTTTTTTTGCCCAAAATAAGGAAAATTTCTGACTTATTACCCTGAAATAAGTGAAATTTCTGCAAATTTGTCCCAAAATAAGGGAAATTTCTGCCTTTTTGCCCCCATATAATTGAAATTTTAGCCTTTTTACCTCAAAATAAGGGGAATTTCTGCATTTTTGCCACAAAATATTAGGAATTTCTGCCTTTTTGCCCCAAAATAAGGAAAATTTCTGCATTTTTTCACTGAAATAAGTGAAATTTCTGCAATTTTGCCCCAAAATAAGTGAAATTTCGGCAATTTTGCCCAAAAATGAGGCAAATTTCTGGAATTTTGCCTGAAAATAAGTGGAATTTCTGAGTTTTGCCACCAAAATAAGGAGAATTTCTGTTTTTTTGCCCTAACATATAGGGAATTTCTGCATTTTTGCCCCACAATTAGTGGAATTTCTGCAATTTTGCTCCAAAATACGGGGAATTTCTGCTTTTTAGCCTGAAAATAAGGGGAATGTATAACTTTTGCCACAAAAAAGGGAAATTTCTTCATTTTTGCTCCAAAATAAAAGGAATTTCTGCTTTTTTGCCTCTAAAAAAGTGCAATTTCTGTCTTTTTCCCCAAAAACAAAAAGAATTTCTGTATTTTTGCCCCAAAATAAGGAAAATTTCTGACTTATTACCCTGAAATAAGTGAAATTTTTGCAATTTTGCCCAAAAATAAGGAAATTTCTGCCTTTTTTCCCTAAATTAAGGAGAATTTCAGCCTTTTTCCTCAAAATAAAAGAAATTTCTGCATTTTTGCCCCAAAATATGGGAAATTTCTTCCTTTTTGCCCCAAAATAAGAAAATTTCTGCTTTTTTTTTGAAATAAGTGCAATTTGTGCAATTTTGCCACAAAATAATTGTAATTTCTGCAATTTTGCCCCAAAATAAGATAATTTCTGCCTTTTTGCCCCCAATTAAGGGGAATTTCAACCTTTTTCCTCAAAATAAAAGGAATTTCTGCATTTTTGCCCCAAAATATGGGAAATTTCTGCCTTTTTACTCCAAAATAAGAAAAATTTCGGCAATTTTGTACCAAAATAAAAAAAATTTCTGCCTTTTTGCCCCAAAATAAGAAAATTTCTGCTTTTTATTGAAATAAGTGAAATTTCTGCAATTTTGCCCCAAAATAATTTTAATTTCTGCAATTCTGCCCCAAAATAAGTGAAATTTCTGGAATTTTGCTCCAAAATAAGTGGAATTTCTGAGTTTTGCCCCAAAATAAGGAGAATTTCTGTCTTATTGCCCCAACATATAGGGAATTTCTGCCTTTTTACCACACAATTTGGGAAATTTCTGCAATTTTGCTTTAAAATAAGGGGAATTTCTGCCTTTTTGCCCAAAAATAAGAAGAATGCATAACTTTTTGCCCTTAAAAAGTGAAATTTCTTCATTTTTGTCCAAAATAAGGGGAATTTCTGTTATTTTGCCTATAAAAAAGTGGAATTTCTGTCTTTTTCTCCCAAAACAAAGGGAATTTCTTTTTTTGGCCACAAAATAAGGAAAATTTCTGACTTATTACCCTGAAGTAAGTGAAATTTCTGCAATTTTACCCCAAAATAAGAGAAATTTGTGCCTTTTCGCCCCCAAATAATGGGAATTTCAGCGTTTTACCTCAAAATAAGAGAAATTTCTGCATTTTTGCCCCAAAATATGGGAAATTTCTGCCTTTTTTCACTGAAATAAGTGAAATTTCTGCAATTTTGCTCCAAAATAAGTGAAATTTCTGGCTTTTTGCTCCAAAATAAGAAAATTTCTGCTTTTTTTTGAAATAAGTGAAATATCTACAATTTTGCCCCAAAATAAGTGAAATTTCTGCAATTTTGCCCCAAAATAAGGGGAATTTCTGCTTTTTGCCTCTAAATAAGTGGAATTTTTCTTTTTCCCCAAAAACAAAAAGAATTCCTGTCTTTTTTGCCCCTAAATAAGAAAAATTTCTGACTTATTACCCTGAAGTAAGTGAAATTTCTACAATTTTGCCCCAAATAAGGGAAATTTCTGCTTTTTTGCCTCTAAATAAGTGGAATTTATGTATTTTTCCCCCAAAATAATGGGAATTTCTGTCTTTTTTGCCCAAAATAAGAAAAATTTCTGACTGAAATAAGTGAAATTTCTGCAATTTTGCTCCAAAATAAGTGAAATTTCTGGCTTTTTGCTCCAAAATAAGAAAATTTCTGCTTTTTTTTTTGAAATAAGTGAAATTTCTACAATTTTGCCCCAAAATAAGTGAAATTTCTGCAATTTTGCCCCAAAATAAGGGGAATTTCTGCTTTTTGCCTCTAAATAAGTGGAATTTTTCTTTTTCCCCCAAAACAAAAAGAATTCCTGTCTTTTTTGCCCCTAAATAAGAAAAATTTCTGACTTATTACCCTGAAGTAAGTGAAATTTCTACAATTTTGCCCCAAAATAAGGGAAATTTCTGCTTTTTTGCCTCTAAATAAGTGGAATTTATGTATTTTTCCCATAAATTAATGGGAATTTCTGTCTTTTTTGCCCAAAAATAAGAAAAATTTCTGACTGAAATAAGTGAAATTTCTGCAATTTTGCCCCAAAATAAGGGAAATTTCTGCTTTTTTGCTCCCAAATAAGGAGAATTTCAGCCTTTTGACCTCAAAATAAGGGGAATTTCTGCATTTTTGCCACAAAATATTAGGAATTCCTGACTTTTTGCCCCAAAATAAGGAAAATTTCTGCCTTTTTTCACTGAAATAAGTGAAATTTCGGCAATTTTGCCACAAAATAAGTGAAATTTCTGCAATTTTGTCCCAAAATAAGGGAAATTTCTGGAATGTGGCCCCAAAATAAGTGGAATTTCTGAGTTTTGCCCCAAAATAAGGAGAATTTCTGTTTTTTGCCCTAACATATAGGGAATTTCTGCCTTTTTGCCCCACAATTAGGGGAATTTCTGCAGTTTTGCTTTAAAATACAGGGAATTTCTGCCTTTTAGCCTGAAAATAAGGGGAATGCATACCTTTTGCCACAAAAAAGAGAAATTTCTTCATTTTTGCTCCAAAATAAAAGGAATTTCTGCTTTTTTGCCTCCAAAAAAGTAGAATTTCTTTCTTTTTCCTCAAAAACAAAAAGAATTTCTGCCTTTTTGCCCCAAAATAAGAAAATTTCTGCTTTTTATTGAAATAAGTGAAATTTCTGCAATTTTGCCCCAAAATAATTTTAATTTCTGCAATTCTGCCCCAAAATAAGTGAAATTTCTGGAATTTTGCTCCGAAATAAGTGGAATTTCTGAGTTTTGCCCCAAAATAAGGACAATTTCTGTCTTATTGCCCCAACATATAGGGATTTTCTGCCTTTTTGCACCACAATTTGGGAAATTTCTGCAATTTTGCTCCAAAATAAGGGGAATTTCTGCCTTTTTGCCCAAAAATAAGAAGAATGCATAACTTTTTGCCCTTAAAAAGTGAAATTTCTTCATTTTTGTCCAAAATAAGGGGAATTTCTGCTTTTTTGCCTATAAAAAAGTGGAATTTCTGTCTTTTTCCCCCAAAACAAAGAGAATTTGTCTTTTTTGCCCCAAAATAAGGAAAATTTCTGACTTATTACCCTGAAATAAGTGAAATTTCTGCAATTTTGCCCCAAAATAAGTGAAATTATTGAAATTTTGACCCAAAATAAGTGGAATTTCTGAGTTTTGACTCAAAATAAGGAGAATTTCTGTATTTTTGCCCCACAATTAGGGGAATTTCTGCAATTTTGCTCCAAAATACGGGGAATTTCTGCCTTTTTGCCTGAAAATAAGAAGAATGCATAACTCTTTCCCATAAAAAATGGAAATTTCTTCATTTTTGCTCCAAAATAAGGGGAATTTCTGCTTTTTTGCCTCTAAATAAGTGGAATTTCTGTCTTTTTCCCCCAAAACAAAGGTAATTTCTGTATTTTTTGCCCCAAAATAAGGAAATTTTCTGACTTATTTCCCTGAAGTAAGTGAAATTTCTGCAATTTTGGCCAAAATAAAAGGAATTTTTGCTTTTTTGCCTCTAAATAAGTGGAATTTATGTATTTTTCCCCCAAAACAAAGGGAATTTCTGTCTTTTTTTGCCCAAAATAAGGAAAATTTCTGACTTATTACCCTGAAATAAGTGAAATTTCTGCAAATTTGTCCCAAAATAAGGGAAATTTCTGCCTTTTTGCCCCCATATAAGGGAAATTTCAGCCTTTTTACCTCAAAATAAGGGGAATTTCTGCATTTTTGCCACAAAATATTAGGAATTTCTGCCTTTTTGCCCCAAAATAAGGAAAATTTCTGCCTTTTTTCACTGAAATAAGTGAAATTTCTGCAATTTTGCCCCAAAATAAGTGAAATTTCGGCAATTTTGCCCCAAAATGAGGCAAATTTCTGGAATTTTGCCCGAAAATAAGTGGAATTTCTGAGTTTTGCCACCAAAATAAGGAGAATTTCTGTTTTTTTGCCCTAACATATAGGGAATTTCTGCATTTTTGCCCCACAATTAGTGGAATTTCTGCAATTTTGCTCCAAAATACGGGGAATTTCTGCTTTTTAGCCTGAAAATAAGGGGAATGTATACCTTTTGCCACAAAAAAGGGAAATTTCTTCATTTTGGCTCCAAAATAAAAGGAATTTCTGCTTTTTTGCCTCTAAAAAAGTGCAATTTCTGTCTTATTCCCCAAAAACAAAAAGAATTTCTGTATTTTTGCCCCAAAATAAGGAAAATTTCTGACTTATTACCCTGAAATAAGTGAAATTTTTGCAATTTTGCCCAAAAATAAGGAAATTTCTGCCTTTTTTCCCTAAATTAAGGAGAATTTCAGCCTTTTTCCTCAAAATAAAAGAAATTTCTGCATTTTTGCCCCAAAATATGGGAAATTTCTTCCTTTTTGCCCCAAAATAAGAAAATTTCTGCTTTTTTTTGAAATAAGTGCAATTTGTGCAATTTTGCCACAAAATAATTGTAATTTCTGCAATTTTGCCCCAAAATAAGGAAATTTCTGCCTTTTTGCCCCCAATTAAGGGGAATTTCTACCTTTTTCCTCAAAATAAAAGGAATTTCTGCATTTTTGCCCCAAAATATGGGAAATTTCTGCCTTTTTACTCCAAAATAAGAAAAATTTCGGCAATTTTGTACCAAAATAAAAAAAATTTCTGCCTTTTTGCCCCAAAATAAGAAAATTTCAGCTTTTTATTGAAATAAGTGAAATTTCTGCAATTTTGCCCCAAAATAATTTTAATTTCTGCAATTCTTCCCCAAAATAAGTGAAATTTCTGGAATTTTGCTCCAAAATAAGTATAATTTCTGAGTTTTGCCCCAAAATAAGGAGAATTTCTGTCTTATTGCCCCAACATATAGGGAATTTCTGCCTTTTTGCCACACAATTTGGGAAATTTCTGCAATTTTGCTCCAAAATAAGGGGAATTTCTGCCTTTTTGCCCAAAAATAAGAAGAATGCATAACTTTTTGCTTTTAAAAAGTGAAATTTCTTCATTTTTGTCCAAAATAAGGGGAATTTCTGCTATTTTGCCTATAAAAAAGTGGAATTTCTGTCTTTTTCTCCCAAAACAAAGGGAATTTCTTTTTTTTGGCCCCAAAATAAGGAAAATTTCTGACTTATTACCCTGAAGTAAGTGAAATTTCTGCAATTTTACCCCAAAATAAGAGAAATTTCTGCCTTTTCGCCCCCAAATAATGGGAATTTCAGCCTTTTACCTCAAAATAAGAGAAATTTCTGCATTTTTGCCCCAAAATATGGGAAATTTCTGCCTTTTTTCACTGAAATAAGTGAAATTTCTGCAATTTTGCTCCAAAATAAGTGAAATTTCTGGCTTTTTGCTCCAAAATAAGAAAATTTCTGCTTTTTTTTGAAATAAGTGAAATATCTACAATTTTGCCCCAAAATAAGTGAAATTTCTGCAATTTTGCCCCAAAATAAGGGGAATTTCTGCTTTTTGCCTCTAAATAAGTGGAATTTTTCTTTTTCCCCAAAAACAAAAAGAATTCCTGTCTTTTTTGCCCCTAAATAAGAAAAATTTCTGACTTATTACCCTGAAGTAAGTGAAATTTCTACAATTTTGCCCCAAATAAGGGAAATTTCTGCTTTTTTGCCTCTAAATAAGTGGAATTTATGTATTTTTCTCCCAAAATAATGGGAATTTCTGTCTTTTTTGCCCAAAATAAGAAAAATTTCTGACTGAAATAAGTGAAATTTCTGCAATTTTGCTCCAAAATAAGTGAAATTTCTGGCTTTTTGCTCCAAAATAAGAAAATTTCTGCTTTTTTTTTTGAAATAAGTGAAATTTCTACAATTTTGCCCCAAAATAAGTGAAATTTCTGCAATTTTGCCCCAAAATAAGGGGAATTTCTGCTTTTTGCCTCTAAATAAGTGGAATTTTTCTTTTTCCCCCAAAACAAAAAGAATTCCTGTCTTTTTTGCCCCTAAATAAGAAAAATTTCTGACTTATTACCCTGAAGTAAGTGAAATTTCTACAATTTTGCCCCAAAATAAGGGAAATTTCTGCTTTTTTGCCTCTAAATAAGTGGAATTTATGTATTTTTCCCATAAATTAATTGGAATTTCTGTCTTTTTTGCCCAAAATAAGAAAAATTTCTGACTGAAATAAGTGAAATTTCTGCAATTTTGCCCCAAAATAAGGGAAATTTCTGCTTTTTTGCTCCCAAATAAGGAGAATTTCAGCCTTTTGACCTCAAAATAAGGGGAATTTCTGCATTTTTGCCACAAAATATTAGGAATTCCTGACTTTTTGCCCCAAAATAAGGAAAATTTCTGCCTTTTTTCACTGAAATAAGTGAAATTTCGGCAATTTTGCCACAAAATAAGTGAAATTTCTGCAATTTTCTCCCAAAATAAGGGAAATTTCTGGAATGTGGCCCCAAAATAAGTGGAATTTCTGAGTTTTGCCCCAAAATAAGGAGAATTTCTGTTTTTTGCCCTAACATATAGGGAATTTCTGCCTTTTTGCCCCACAATTAGGGGAATTTCTGCAGTTTTGCTTTAAAATACAGGGAATTTCTGCCTTTTAGCCTGAAAATAAGGGGAATGCATACCTTTTGCCACAAAAAAGAGAAATTTCTTCATTTTTGCTCCAAAATAAAAGGAATTTCTGCTTTTTTGCCTCTAAAAAAGTAGAATTTCTTTCTTTTTCCTCAAAAACAAAAAGAATTTCTGCCTTTTTGCCCCAAAATAAGAAAATTTCTGCTTTTTATTGAAATAAGTGAAATTTCTGCAATTTTGCCCCAAAATAATTTTAATTTCTGCAATTCTGCCCCAAAATAAGTGAAATTTCTGGAATTTTGCTCCGAAATAAGTGGAATTTCTGAGTTTTGCCCCAAAATAAGGACAATTTCTGTCTTATTGCCCCAACATATAGGGAATTTCTGCCTTTTTGCCCCACAATTTGGGAAATTTCTGCAATTTTGCTCCAAAATAAGGGGAATTTCTGCCTTTTTGCCCAAAAATAAGAAGAATGCATAACTTTTTGCCCTTAAAAAGTGAAATTTCTTCATTTTTGTCCAAAATAAGGGGAATTTCTGCTTTTTTGCCTATAAAAAAGTGGAATTTCTGTCTTTTTCCCCCAAAACAAAGAGAATTTGTCTTTTTTGCCCCAAAATAAGGAAAATTTCTGACTTATTACCCTGAAATAAGTGAAATTTCTGCAATTTTGCCCCAAAATAAGTGAAATTATTGAAATTTTGACCCAAAATAAGTGGAATTTCTGAGTTTTGACTCAAAATAAGGAGAATTTCTGTATTTTTGCCCCACAATTAGGGGAATTTCTGCAATTTTGCTCCAAAATACGGGGAATTTCGGCCTTTTTGCCTGAAAATAAGAAGAATGCATAACTCTTTCCCATAAAAAATGGAAATTTCTTCATTTTTGCTCCAAAATATGGGAATTTCTGCTTTTTTGCCTCTAAATAAGTGGAATTTCTGTCTTTTTCCCCCAAAACAAAGGTAATTTCTGTATTTTTTGCCCCAAAATAAGGAAATTTTCTGACTTATTTCCCTGAAGTAAGTGAAATTTCTGCAATTTTGGCCAAAATAAAAGGAATTTTTGCTTTTTTGCCTCTAAATAAGTGGAATTTATGTATTTTTCCCCCAAAACAAAGGGAATTTCTGTCTTTTTTTGCCCAAAATAAGGAAAATTTCTGACTTATTACCCTGAAATAAGTGAAATTTCTGCAAATTTGTCCCAAAATAAGGGACATTTCTGCCTTTTTGCCCCCATATAAGGGAAATTTCAGCCTTTTTACCTCAAAATAAGGGGAATTTCTGCATTTTTGCCACAAAATATTAGGAATTTCTGCCTTTTTGCCCCAAAATAAGGAAAATTTCTGCCTTTTTTCACTGAAATAAGTGAAATTTCTGCAATTTTGCCCCAAAATAAGTGAAATTTCGGCAATTTTGCCCCAAAATGAGGCAAATTTCTGGAATTTTGCCCGAAAATAAGTGGAATTTCTGAGTTTTGCCACCAAAATAAGGAGAATTTCTGTTTTTTTGCCCTAACATATAGGGAATTTCTGCATTTTTGCCCCACAATTAGTGGAATTTCTGCAATTTTGCTCCAAAATACGGGGAATTTCTGCTTTTTAGCCTGAAAATAAGGGGAATGTATACCTTTTGCCACAAAAAAGGGAAATTTCTTCATTTTGGCTCCAAAATAAAAGGAATTTCTGCTTTTTTGCCTCTAAAAAAGTGCAATTTCTGTCTTTTTCCCCAAAAAAAAGGGAATTTCTGTCTTTTTGCCCCAAAATAAGGAAAATTTCTGACTTATTACCCTGAAATAAGTGAAATTTTTGCAATTTTGCCCAAAAATAAGGAAATTTCTGCCTTTTTTCCCTAAATTAAGGAGAATTTCAGCCTTTTTCCTCAAAATAAAAGAAATTTCTGCATTTTTGCCCCAAAATATGGGAAATTTCTTCCTTTTTGCCCCAAAATAAGAAAATTTCTGCTTTTTTTTGAAATAAGTGCAATTTGTGCAATTTTGCCACAAAATAATTGTAATTTCTGCAATTTTGCCCCAAAATAAGGAAATTTCTGCCTTTTTGCCCCCAATTAAGGGGAATTTCTACCTTTTTCCTCAAAATAAAAGGAATTTCTGCATTTTTGCCCCAAAATATGGGAAATTTCTGCCTTTTTACTCCAAAATAAGAAAAATTTCGGCAATTTTGTACCAAAATAAAAAAAATTTCTTCCTTTTTGCCCCAAAATAAGAAAATTTCTGCTTTTTATTGAAATAAGTGAAATTTCTGCAATTTTGCCCCAAAATAATTTTAATTTCTGCAATTCTGCCCCAAAATAAGTGAAATTTCTGGAATTTTGCTCCAAAATAAGTGGAATTTCTGAGTTTTGCCCCAAAATAAGGAGAATTTCTGTCTTATTGCCCCAACATATAGGGAATTTCTGCCTTTTTGCCACACAATTTGGGAAATTTCTGCAATTTTGCTCCAAAATAAGGGGAATTTCTGCCTTTTTGCCCAAAAATAAGAAGAATGCATAACTTTTTGCCCTTAAAAAGTGAAATTTCTAAATTTTTGTCCAAAATAAGGGGAATTTCTGCTATTTTGCCTATAAAAAAGTGGAATTTCTGTCTTTTTCTCCCAAAACAAAGGGAATTTCTGTTTTTTGGCCCCAAAATAAGGAAAATTTCTGACTTATTACCCTGAAGTAAGTGAAATTTCTGCAATTTTACCCCAAAATAAGAGAAATTTCTGCCTTTTCGCCCCCAAATAATGGGAATTTCAGCCTTTTACCTCAAAATAAGAGAAATTTCTGCATTTTTGCCCCAAAATATGGGAAATTTCTGCATTTTTTCACTGAAATAAGTGAAATTTCTGCAATTTTGCTCCAAAATAAGTGAAATTTCTGGCTTTTTGCTCCAAAATAAGAAAATTTCTGCTTTTTTTTTTGAAATAAGTGAAATATCTACAATTTTGCCCCAAAATAAGTGAAATTTCTGCAATTTTGCCCCAAAATAAGGGGAATTTCTGCTTTTTGCCTCTAAATAAGTGGAATTTTTCTTTTTCCCCCAAAACAAAAAGAATTCCTGTCTTTTTTGCCCCTAAATAAGAAAAATTTCTGACTTATTACCCTGAAGTAAGTGAAATTTCTACAATTTTGCCCCAAAATAAGGGAAATTTCTGCTTTTTTGCCTCTAAATAAGTGGAATTTATGTATTTTTCCCCCAAAATAATGGGAATTTCTGTCTTTTTTGCCCAAAATAAGAAAAATTTCTGACTGAAATAAGTGAAATTTCTGCAATTTTGCTCCAAAATAAGTGAAATTTCTGGCTTTTTGCTCCAAAATAAGAAAATTTCTGCTTTTTTTTTTGAAATAAGTGAAATTTCTACAATTTTGCCCCAAAATAAGTGAAATTTCTGCAATTTTGCCCCAAAATAAGGGGAATTTCTGCTTTTTGCCTCTAAATAAGTGGAATTTTTCTTTTTCCCCCAAAACAAAAAGAATTCCTGTCTTTTTTGCCCCTAAATAAGAAAAATTTCTGACTTATTACCCTGAAGTAAGTGAAATTTCTACAATTTTGCCCCAAAATAAGGGAAATTTCTGCTTTTGCCTCTAAATAAGTGGAATTTATGTATTTTTCCCATAAATTAATGGGAATTTCTGTCTTTTTTGACCAAAATAAGAAAAATTTCTGACTGAAATAAGTGAAATTTCTGCAATTTTGCCCCAAAATAAGGGAAATTTCTGCTTTTTTGCTCCCAAATAAGGAGAATTTCAGCCTTTTGACCTCAAAATAAGGGGAATTTCTGCATTTTTGCCACAAAATATTAGGAATTCCTGACTTTTTGCCCCAAAATAAGGAAAATTTCTGCCTTTTTTCACTGAAATAAGTGAAATTTCGGCAATTTTGCCACAAAATAAGTGAAATTTCTGCAATTTTGTCCCAAAATAAGGGAAATTTCTGGAATGTGGCCCCAAAATAAGTGGAATTTCTGAGTTTTGCCCCAAAATAAGGAGAATTTCTGTTTTTTGCCCTAACATATAGGGAATTTCTGCCTTTTTGCCCCACAATTAGGGGAATTTCTGCAGTTTTGCTTTAAAATACAGGGAATTTCTGCCTTTTAGCCTGAAAATAAGGGGAATGCATACCTTTTGCCACAAAAAAGAGAAATTTCTTCATTTTTGCTCCAAAATAAAAGGAATTTCTGCTTTTTTGCCTCTAAAAAAGTAGAATTTCTTTCTTTTTCCTCAAAAACAAAGAGAATTTCTGCCTTTTTGCCCCAAAATAAGAAAATTTCTGCTTTTTATTGAAATAAGTGAAATTTCTGCAATTTTGCCCCAAAATAATTTTAATTTCTGCAATTCTGCCCCAAAATAAGTGAAATTTCTGGAATTTTGCTCCGAAATAAGTGGAATTTCTGAGTTTTGCCCCAAAATAAGGACAATTTCTGTCTTATTGCCCCAACATATAGGGAATTTCTGCCTTTTTGCCCCACAATTTGGGAAATTGCTGCAATTTTGCTCCAAAATAAGGGGAATTTCTGCCTTTTTGCCCAAAAATAAGAAGAATGCATAACTTTTTGCCCTTAAAAAGTGAAATTTCTTCATTTTTGTCCAAAATAAGGGGAATTTCTGCTTTTTTGCCTATAAAAAAGTGGAATTTCTGTCTTTTTCCCCCAAAACAAAGAGAATTTGTCTTTTTTGCCCCAAAATAAGGAAAATTTCTGACTTATTACCCTGAAATAAGTGAAATTTCTGCAATTTTGCCCCAAAATAAGTGAAATTATTGAAATTTTGACCCAAAATAAGTGGAATTTCTGAGTTTTGACTCAAAATAAGGAGAATTTCTGTATTTTTGCCCCACAATTAGGGGAATTTCTGCAATTTTGCTCCAAAATACGGGGAATTTCGGCCTTTTTGCCTGAAAATAAGAAGAATGCATAACTCTTTCCCATAAAAAATGGAAATTTCTTCATTTTTGCTCCAAAATATGGGAATTTCTGCTTTTTTGCCTCTAAATAAGTGGAATTTCTGTCTTTTTCCCCCAAAACAAAGGTAATTTCTGTATTTTTTGCCCCAAAATAAGGAAATTTTCTGACTTATTTCCCTGAAGTAAGTGAAATTTCTGCAATTTTGGCCAAAATAAAAGGAATTTTTGCTTTTTTGCCTCTAAATAAGTGGAATTTATGTATTTTTCCCCCAAAACAAAGGGAATTTCTGTCTTTTTTTGCCCAAAATAAGGAAAATTTCTGACTTATTACCCTGAAATAAGTGAAATTTCTGCAAATTTGTCCCAAAATAAGGGACATTTCTGCCTTTTTGCCCCCATATAAGGGAAATTTCAGCCTTTTTACCTCAAAATAAGGGGAATTTCTGCATTTTTGCCACAAAATATTAGGAATTTCTGCCTTTTTGCCCCAAAATAAGGAAAATTTCTGCCTTTTTTCACTGAAATAAGTGAAATTTCTGCAATTTTGCCCCAAAATAAGTGAAATTTCGGCAATTTTGCCCCAAAATGAGGCAAATTTCTGGAATTTTGCCCGAAAATAAGTGGAATTTCTGAGTTTTGCCACCAAAATAAGGAGAATTTCTGTTTTTTTGCCCTAACATATAGGGAATTTCTGCATTTTTGCCCCACAATTAGTGGAATTTCTGCAATTTTGCTCCAAAATACGGGGAATTTCTGCTTTTTAGCCTGAAAATAAGGGGAATGTATACCTTTTGCCACAAAAAAGGGAAATTTCTTCATTTTGGCTCCAAAATAAAAGGAATTTCTGCTTTTTTGCCTCTAAAAAAGTGCAATTTCTGTCTTTTTCCCCAAAAAAAAGGGAATTTCTGTCTTTTTGCCCCAAAATAAGGAAAATTTCTGACTTATTACCCTGAAATAAGTGAAATTTTTGCAATTTTGCCCAAAAATAAGGAAATTTCTGCCTTTTTTCCCTAAATTAAGGAGAATTTCAGCCTTTTTCCTCAAAATAAAAGAAATTTCTGCATTTTTGCCCCAAAATATGGGAAATTTCTTCCTTTTTGCCCCAAAATAAGAAAATTTCTGCTTTTTTTTGAAATAAGTGCAATTTGTGCAATTTTGCCACAAAATAATTGTAATTTCTGCAATTTTGCCCCAAAATAAGGAAATTTCTGCCTTTTTGCCCCCAATTAAGGGGAATTTCTACCTTTTTCCTCAAAATAAAAGGAATTTCTGCATTTTTGCCCCAAAATATGGGAAATTTCTGCCTTTTTACTCCAAAATAAGAAAAATTTCGGCAATTTTGTACCAAAATAAAAAAAATTTCTGCCTTTTTGCCCCAAAATAATAAAATTTCTGCTTTTTATTGAAATAAGTGAAATTTCTGCAATTTTGCCCCAAAATAATTTTAATTTCTGCAATTCTGCCCCAAAATAAGTGAAATTTCTGGAATTTTGCTCCAAAATAAGTGGAATTTCTGAGTTTTGCCCCAAAATAAGGAGAATTTCTGTCTTATTGCCCCAACATATAGGGAATTTCTGCCTTTTTGCCACACAATTTGGGAAATTTCTGCAATTTTGCTCCAAAATAAGGGGAATTTCTGCCTTTTTGCCCAAAAATAAGAAGAATGCATAACTTTTTGCCCTTAAAAAGTGAAATTTCTTCATTATTGTCCAAAATAAGGGGAATTTCTGCTATTTTGCCTATAAAAAAGTGGAATTTCTGTCTTTTTCTCCCAAAACAAAGGGAATTTCTGTTTTTTGGCCCCAAAATAAGGAAAATTTCTGACTTATTACCCTGAAGTAAGTGAAATTTCTGCAATTTTACCCCAAAATAAGAGAAATTTCTGCCTTTTCGCCCCCAAATAATGGGAATTTCAGCCTTTTACCTCAAAATAAGAGAAATTTCTGCATTTTTGCCCCAAAATATGGGAAATTTCTGCATTTTTTCACTGAAATAAGTGAAATTTCTGCAATTTTGCTCCAAAATAAGTGAAATTTCTGGCTTTTTGCTCCAAAATAAGAAAATTTCTGCTTTTTTTTTTGAAATAAGTGAAATATCTACAATTTTGCCCCAAAATAAGTGAAATTTCTGCAATTTTGCCCCAAAATAAGGGGAATTTCTGCTTTTTGCCTCTAAATAAGTGGAATTTTTCTTTTTCCCCCAAAACAAAAAGAATTCCTGTCTTTTTTGCCCCTAAATAAGAAAAATTTCTGACTTATTACCCTGAAGTAAGTGAAATTTCTACAATTTTGCCCCAAAATAAGGGAAATTTCTGCTTTTTTGCCTCTAAATAAGTGGAATTTATGTATTTTTCCCCCAAAATAATGGGAATTTCTGTCTTTTTTGCCCAAAATAAGAAAAATTTCTGACTGAAATAAGTGAAATTTCTGCAATTTTGCTCCAAAATAAGTGAAATTTCTGGCTTTTTGCTCCAAAATAAGAAAATTTCTGCTTTTTTTTTGAAATAAGTGAAATTTCTACAATTTTGCCCCAAAATAAGTGAAATTTCTGCAATTTTGCCCCAAAATAAGGGGAATTTCTGCTTTTTGCCTCTAAATAAGTGGAATTTTTCTTTTTCCCCCAAAACAAAAAGAATTCCTGTCTTTTTTGCCCCTAAATAAGAAAAATTTCTGACTTATTACCCTGAAGTAAGTGAAATTTCTACAATTTTGCCCCAAAATAAGGGAAATTTCTGCTTTTTTGCCTCTAAATAAGTGGAATTTATGTATTTTTCCCATAAATTAATGGGAATTTCTGTCTTTTTTGACCAAAATAAGAAAAATTTCTGACTGAAATAAGTGAAATTTCTGCAATTTTGCCCCAAAATAAGGGAAATTTCTGCTTTTTTGCTCCCAAATAAGGAGAATTTCAGCCTTTTGACCTCAAAATAAGGGGAATTTCTGCATTTTTGCCACAAAATATTAGGAATTCCTGACTTTTTGCCCCAAAATAAGGAAAATTTCTGCCTTTTTTCACTGAAATAAGTGAAATTTCGGCAATTTTGCCACAAAATAAGTGAAATTTCTGCAATTTTGTCCCAAAATAAGGGAAATTTCTGGAATGTGGCCCCAAAATAAGTGGAATTTCTGAGTTTTGCCCCAAAATAAGGAGAATTTCTGTTTTTTGCCCTAACATATAGGGAATTTCTGCCTTTTTGCCCCACAATTAGGGGAATTTCTGCAGTTTTTCTTTAAAATACAGGGAATTTCTGCCTTTTAGCCTGAAAATAAGGGGAATGCATACCTTTTGCCACAAAAAAGAGAAATTTCTTCATTTTTGCTCCAAAATAAAAGGAATTTCTGCTTTTTTGCCTCTAAAAAAGTAGAATTTCTTTCTTTTTCCTCAAAAACAAAGAGAATTTCTGCCTTTTTGCCCCAAAATAAGAAAATTTCTGCTTTTTATTGAAATAAGTGAAATTTCTGCAATTTTGCCCCAAAATAATTTTAATTTCTGCAATTCTGCCCCAAAATAAGTGAAATTTCTGGAATTTTGCTCTGAAATAAGTGGAATTTCTGAGTTTTGCCCCAAAATAAGGAGAATTTCTGTCTTATTGCCCCAACATATAGGGAATTTCTGCCTTTTTGCCCCACAATTTGGGAAATTTCTGCAATTTTGCTCCAAAATAAGGGGAATTTCTGCCTTTTTGCCCAAAAATAAGAAGAATGCATAACTTTTTGCCCTTAAAAAGTGAAATTTCTTCATTTTTTTCCAAAATAAGGGGAATTTCTGCTTTTTTGCCTATAAAAAAGTGGAATTTCTGTCTTTTTCCCCCAAAACAAAGAGAATTTGTCTTTTTTGCCCCAAAATAAGGAAAATTTCTGACTTATTACCCTGAAATAAGTGAAATTTCTGCAATTTTGCCCCAAAATAAGTGAAATTATTGAAATTTTGACCCAAAATATGTGGAATTTCTGAGTTTTGACTCAAAATAAGGAGAATTTCTGTATTTTTGCCCCACAATTAGGGGAATTTCTGCAATTTTGCTCCAAAATACGGGGAATTTCTGCCTTTTTGCCTGAAAATAAGAAGAATGCATAACTCTTTCCCATAAAAAATGGAAATTTCTTCATTTTTGCTCCAAAATAAGGGGAATTTCTGCTTTTTTGCCTCTAAATAAGTGGAATTTCTGTCTTTTTCCCCCAAAACAAAGGTAATTTCTGTATTTTTTGCCCCAAAATAAGGAAATTTTCTGACTTATTTCCCTGAAGTAAGTGAAATTTCTGCAATTTTGGCCAAAATAAAAGGAATTTTTGCTTTTTTGCCTCTAAATAAGTGGAATTTATGTATTTTTCCCCCAAAACAAAGGGAATTTCTGTCTTTTTTTGCCCAAAATAAGGAAAATTTCTGACTTATTACCCTGAAATAAGTGAAATTTCTGCAAATTTGTCCCAAAATAAGGGAAATTTCTGCCTTTTTGCCCCCATATAAGGGAAATTTCAGCCTTTTTACCTCAAAATAAGGGGAATTTCTGCATTTTTGCCACAAAATATTAGGAATTTCTGCCTTTTTGCCCCAAAATAAGGAAAATTTCTGCCTTTTTTCACTGAAATAAGTGAAATTTCTGCAATTTTGCCCCAAAATAAGTGAAATTTCGGCAATTTTGCCCCAAAATGAGGCAAATTTCTGGAATTTTGCCCGAAAATAAGTGGAATTTCTGAGTTTTGCCACCAAAATAAGGAGAATTTCTGTTTTTTTGCCCTAACATATAGGGAATTTCTGCATTTTTGCCCCACAATTAGTGGAATTTCTGCAATTTTGCTCCAAAATACGAGGAATTTCTGCTTTTTAGCCTGAAAATAAGGGGAATGTATACCTTTTGCCACAAAAAAGGGAAATTTCTTCATTTTGGCTCCAAAATAAAAGGAATTTCTGCTTTTTTGCCTCTAAAAAAGTGCAATTTCTGTCTTTTTCCCCAAAAACAAAAAGAATTTCTGTATTTTTGCCCCAAAATAAGGAAAATTTCTGACTTATTACCCTGAAATAAGTGAAATTTTTGCAATTTAGCCCAAAAATAAGGAAATTTCTGCCTTTTTCCCTAAATTAAGGAGAATTTCAGCCTTTTTCCTCAAAATAAAAGAAATTTCTGCATTTTTGCCCCAAAATATGGGAAATTTCTTCCTTTTTGCCCCAAAATAAGAAAATTTCTGCTTTTTTTTGAAATAAGTGCAATTTGTGCAATTTTGCCACAAAATAATTGTAATTTCTGCAATTTTGCCCCAAAATAAGGAAATTTCTGCCTTTTTGCCCCCAATTAAGGGGAATTTCAACCTTTTTCCTCAAAATAAAAGGAATTTCTGCATTTTTGCCCCAAAATATGGGAAATTTCTGCCTTTTTACTCCAAAATAAGAAAAATTTCGGCAATTTTGTACCAAAATAAAAAAAATTTCTGCCTTTTTGCCCCAAAATAAGAAAATTTCTGCTTTTTATTGAAATAAGTGAAATTTCTGCAATTTTGCCCCAAAATAATTTTAATTTCTGCAATTCTGCCCCAAAATAAGTGAAATTTCTGGAATTTTGCTCTGAAATAAGTGGAATTTCTGAGTTTTGCCCCAAAATAAGGAGAATTTCTGTCTTATTGCCCCAACATATAGGGAATTTCTGCCTTTTTGCCCCACAATTTGGGAAATTTCTGCAATTTTGCTCCAAAATAAGGGGAATTTCTGCCTTTTTGCCCAAAAATAAGAAGAATGCATAACTTTTTGCCCTTAAAAAGTGAAATTTCTTCATTTTTGTCCAAAATAAGGGGAATTTCTGCTTTTTTGCCTATAAAAAAGTGGAATTTCTGTCTTTTTCTACCAAAACAAAGGGAATTCCTTTTTTTTGGCCCCAAAATAAGGAAAATTTCTGACTTATTACCCTGAAGTAAGTGAAATTTCTGCAATTTTACCCCAAAATAAGAGAAATTTCTGCTTTTTCGCCTCCAAATATGGGGAATTTCAGCCTTTTACCACAAAATAAGAGAAATTTCTGCATTTTTGCCCCAAAATATGGGAAATTTCTGCCTTTTTGCCCCAAAATAAGAAAAAATTCTGCAATTTGGTAACAAAATAAAAGAAATTTCTGCCTTTTGGCCCCAAAATAAGAAAATTTCTGCTTTTATTTCTGAAATAAGTGAAATTTCTGCAATTTTGCCCCAAAATAAGTTAAATTTCTGAGTTTTTCCCTAAAATAAAAAGAATTTCTGTATTTTTTGCCCCAACATATAGGGAATTTCTGCCTTTTTGCCCCACAATTAGAGGAATTTCTGCAATTTTGCTCCAAAATACGGGGAATTTCTGCCTTTTTTGTCCGAAAATAATAAGAATGCATACCTTTTTGCCATAAAAAAGGGAAATTTCTATTTTTGGCTCCAAAATAAGGGGAATTTCTGCTTTTTTGCCTCTAAATAAGTGGAATTTCTGTCTTTTTCCACCAAAACAAAGGGAATTTGTCTTTTTTGCCCCAAAATAAAGAAAATTTCTGACTTATTACCCTGAAATAAGTGAATTTTCTGCAATTTTTCCCCAAAATAAGTGAAATTACTGAAATTTTGCACCAAAATAAGTGGAATTACTGAGTTTTGACACAAAATAAGGAGAATTTCTGTCTTTTTGCCCCACAATTAGGGGAATTTCTGCAATTTTGCTCCAAAATACGGGGAATTTCTGCCTTTTTGCCCGAAAATAAGAAGAATGCATAACTTTTTGCCCTTAAAAAGTGAAATTTCTTCATTTTTTTCCAAAATAAGGGGAATTTCTGCTTTTTTGCCTCTAAATAAGTGGAATTTCTGTCTTTTTCCCCCAAAACAAAGGTAATTTCTGTCTTTTTGCCCCAAAATAAGGAAATTTTCTGACTTATTACCCTGAAGTAAGTGAAATTTTTGCAATTTTGGCCAAAATAAAAGGAATTTCTCCTTTTTTGCCTCTAAATAAGTGGAATATATGTATTTTTCCCCCAAAACAAAGGGAATTTCTGGGGTTTTTTTTGCCCAAAATAAGGAAAATTTCTGACTTATTACCCTGAAATAAGTGAAATTTCTGCAATTTTGCCCCAAAATAAGGGAAATTTCTGCCTTTTTGCCCCTATATACGGGAAATTTCAGCCTTTTTACCTCAAAATAAGGGGAATTTCTGCATTTTTGCCACAAAATATTAGGAATTTCTGCCTATTTGCCCCAAAATAAGGAAAATTTCTGCCTTTTTTCACTGAAATAAGTGAAATTTCTGCAATTTTGCCCCAAAATAAGTGAAATTTCTGCAATTTTGCCCCAAAATAAGGGAAATTTCTGGAATTTTGCCCCAAAATAAGTGGAATTTATGAGTTTTGCCCCAAAATAAGGAGAATTACTGTTTTTTTGCTCTAACATATAAGGAATTTCTGCATTTTTGCCCCACAATTAGGGGAATTTCTGCAATTTTGCTCCAAAATACGGGGAATTTCTGCTTTTTAGCCTGAAAATAAGGGGAATGTATACCTTTTGCCACAAAAAAGGGAAATTTCTTCATTTTTGCTCCAAAATAAAAGGAATTTCTGCTTTTTTGCCTCTAAAAAAGTGCAATTTCAGTCTTTTTCCCCCAAAACAAAGGGAATTTCTGTCTTTTTGCCCCAAAATAAGGAAAATTTCTGACTTATTACCATGAAATAATTGAAATTTTGCAATTTTGCCCCAAAATAAGAAAATTTCTGCCTTTTTGCCACCAATTAAGGGGAATTTCAGCCTTTTTCCTCGAAATAAAAAGAATTTCTGCATTTTTGCCCGAAAATATGGGAAATTTCTGCCTTTTTACTCCAAAATAAGAAAATTTCTGCTTTTTTTTTAAATAAGTGAAATTGCTGAAATTTTGCCCCAAAATAACTGAAATTTCTGCAATTTTGCCCCGAAATAATTGAAATTTCTGGAATTTTGCTCCAAAATAAATGGAATTTCTGAGTTTTGACCCAAAATAAAGAGAATTTCTGTCTTTTTGCCCCACAATTAGGGGAATTTCTGCCTTTTTGCCCCACAATTAGGGGAATTTCTGCAATTCTGCTCCAAAATATGGGGAATTTGTGCATTTTTTCCCGAAAATAAGAAGAATGCATAGCTTATTGCCATATAAAAACGAAATTTCTTCATTTTTTCTCCAAAATAATGGGAATTTCTGCTTTTTTGCATCTAACTAAGTGAAATTTCTGTCTTTTTCCCCCAAAACAAAGGGAATTTCTGTCTTTTTTGCCCCAAAATAAGGAAAATTTCTGACTTATTACCCTGAAATAAGTGAAATTTCTGCAATTTTGCCCCTAATAATGGAAATTTCTGCCTTTTTGCTCCCAAATAAGGGGAATTTCAGCCTTTTTACCTCAAAATAAGGGGAATTTCTGCATTTTTGCCACAAAATATTAGGAATTTCTGCCTTTTTGCCTCTAAATAAGTGGAATTTCTGTCTTTTTCCCCCAAAACAAAGGGAATTTCTGTCTTTTATGACCCAAAATAAGGAAAATTTCTGACTTATTACCCTGAAATAAGTGAAATTTCTGCAATTTTGCCTCAAAATAAAAGAAATTTCTGTTTTTTGCCCCCAAATCAGGGGAATTTCAGCCTTTTTACCTCAAAATAAGGGGACTTTCTGCATTTTTGACCCAAAATATGTGAAATTTCTGCCTTTTTGCCCCAAAATAAGAAAAATTTCTGCAATTTTGTACCAAAATAAAAGAAATTTCTGCCTTTTTGCCCCAAAATAAGAAAATTTCTGTTTTTTTTCTGAAATAAGTGAAATTTCTGCAATTTTGCCCAAAATAATTGAAATTTCTGCAATTTTGCCCCAAAATAAGGGAAATTATTGGAATTTTGCCCCAAAATAAGTGGAATTTCTGAGTTTTGCCACTAAATAAGGAGAATTTCTGTCTTTTTGCCACAACATACAGGGAATTTCTGCCTTTTTGCCCCACAATTTGGGGCATTTCTGCATTTTGCTCCAAAATAAGGGGAATTTCTGCATTTTTGCCCAAAAATAAGAAGAATGCATATTTTTTTGCCCTTAAAAAGTGAAATTTCTTCATTTTTGCTCCAAAATAAGCGGAATTTCTGCTTTTTTGCCTCTAAAAAAGTGGAATTTCTGTCTTTTTCCTTCAAAACGAAGGGAATTTCTGTTTTTTGCCTCCAAAATCAGGAAAATTTCTGACTAATTACCCTGAAATAAGTGAAATTTCTGCAATTTTGCCCCAAAATCAGAGAAATTTCTGCATTTTTGCCACCAAATAAGGGGAATTTCAGCCTTTTACCTCAAAATAAGAGAAATTTCTACATTTTTGCCTCCAAATACGGAGAATTTCTGCTTTTTTGCCCGAAAATAATAAGAATGCATACCTTTTTGCAATAAAAAAGGAAAATTTCTTCATTTTTGCTCCAAAATGAGGGGAATTTCTGCTTTCATGCCTCTAAATAAGTGGAATTTCTGTCTTTTTCCCACAAAACAAAGGGAATTTCTGTCTTTTTTTGCCCCAAAATAAGGAAAATTTCTGACTTATTACCCTGAAATAAGTAAAATTTCTGCAATTTTGCTCCAAAATACAGGGAATTTCTGCCTTTTTGTCCGAAAATAAGAAGATTGCATAAATTTTTCCCATAAAAAAGAGAAATTTCTTCATTTTTGCTCCAAAATAAGGGGAATTTCTGCGTTTTTGCCTCTAAATAAGTGGAATTTCTGTTTTTTCCCTTAAAAAAAAGGTAATTTCTGTCTTTTTTGCCCCAAAATAAGGAAAATTTCTGACTTATTACACTGAAGTAAGTAAAATTTCTGCAATTTTGCCCCAAAATAAAGGGAATTTCTGCTTTTTTGCCTCTAAATAATTGGAATATATGTATTTTTCCCCCAAAAAAAGGGAATTTTTGGGTTTTTTTTTGCCCAAAATAAGGAAAATTTCTGACTTATTACCCTGAAATAAGTGAAATTTCTGCAATTTTGCCCAAAAATAAGGGAAATTTCTGCATTTTGCCCCAAATAAGGGGAATTTAAGCCTTTTTACCTGAAAATAAGGGGAATTTCTGCATTTTTGCCACAAAATATTAGGAATTTCTGCCTTTTTGCCCCAAAATAAGGAAAATTTCTGCCTTTTTTCACTGAATTAAGTGAAATTTCTGCAATTTTGCCCCAAAATAACTGAAATTTCTGCAATTTTGCCCCAAAATAAGGGAAATTTCTGGAATTTTTCCCCAAAATAAGTGGAATTTCTGAGTTTTGACCCAAAATAAGGAGAATTTCTGTTTTTTGCCCTAACATATAGGGAATTTCTGCCTTTTTGCCCCACAATTAGGGGAATTTCTGCAATTTTGCTCTAAAATACGGGGAATTTCTGCTTTTTAGCCTGAAAATAAGGGGAATGTATAACTTTTGCCACAAAAAACGGAAATTTCTTCATTTTTGCTCCAAAATAAAAGGAATTTCTATTTTTTGCCTCTAAAAAAGTGGAATTTCTGTCTTTTTCCCCAAAAACAAAGGGAATTTCTGTCTTTTTTCCCCAAAATAAGGAAAATTTCTTACTTATTACACTGAAATAAGTGAAATTTTTGTAATTTTGCCCAAAAATAAGGAAATTTCTGCCTTTTTGCCCCCAATTAAGGGGAATTTCAACCTTTTTCCTCAAAATAAAAGGAATTTCTGCATTTTTGCCCCAAAATATGGGAAATTTCTGCCTTTTGGCTACAAAATAAGAAAATTTCTGCTTTTTTTTTGAAATAAGTGAAATTTCTGCAATTTTGCCCGAAAATAAGTGAAATTTCGGCAATTTTGCCCCAAAATAAGTGGAATTTCTGGAATTTTGCTCCAAAATAAGTGGAATTTCTAAGTTTTGCCCCAAAATAAGGAGAATTTCTGTCTTTTTGCCCCAACATATAGGGAATTTCTGCCTTTTTGCCCCACAATTAGGGGAATTTCTGCAATTTTGCTCCAAAATATGGGGAATTTCTGCCTTTTTGCTCGAAAATAAGAAGAATGCATAGCTTTTTGCCATAAAAAAGGGAAATTTCTTCATTTTTGCTCCAAAATAAGGGGAATTTCTGCTTTTTTGCATCTAAATAAGTGGAATTTCTGTCTTTTTCCCCCAAAACAAAGGGAATTTCTGTATTTTTTGCCCCAAAATAAGAAAAATTTCTGACTTATTACCCTGAAATAAGTGAAATTTCTGCAATTTTGCCTCAAAATAAGAGAAATTTCTGCCTTTTTGCTCTCAAATAATGGGAATTTCAGCCTTTTTACCTCAAAATAAGGGGAATTTCTGCATTTTTGCCACAAAATATTAGGAATTTCTGCCTTTTTGCCCCGAAATAAGGAAAATTTCTGCCTTTTTTCCCTGAAATAAGTGAAATTTCTGAAATTTTGCCCCAAAATAAGTGAAATTTCTGCAATTTTGCCCCAAAATAAGGGAAATCTCTGGAATTTTGCCCCAAAATAAGTGGAATTTCTGAGTTCTGCCCCAAAATAAGGAGAATTTCTGTCTTTTTGCCCCAACATATAGGGAATTTCTGCCTTTTTGCCCCACAATCAGGGGAATTTCTGCAATTTTGCTCCAAAATACGGGGAATTTCTGCCTTTTTGCCTGAAAATAAGAAGAATGCATAATTTTTTGCCATAAAAAAGGGAAATTTGTTCATTTTTGCTCCAAAATAAGGGGAATTTCTGCTTTTTTGCCTCTAAATAAGTGAAATTTCTGTCTTTTTCCCCCAAAACAAAGGTAATTTCTGTCTTTTTTGCCCCAAAATATGAAAAATTTCTGACTTATTACCCTGAAGTAAGTGAAATTTCTGCAATTTTGCCCCAAAATAAGGAGAATTTCTGCGTTTTTGCCTCTAAATAAGTGGAATTTATGTATTTTTCTCCCAAAACAAAGGGAATTTCTGTCTTTTTTGCCCAAAATAAGAAAAATTTCTGACTTATTATTCTGAAATAAGTGAAATTTCTGCAATTTTGCCCCAAAATAAGGGAAATTTCTGCCTTTTTGCCCCCAAATAAGGGGAATTTCATTCTTTTTACCTAAAAAAAGGGGAATTTCTGCATTTTTGCCACAAAATATTAGGAATTTCTGCATTTTTGCCCCAAAATAAGGAAAATTTCAGCCTTTTTTCACTGAAATAAGTGAAATTTCTGCAATTTTGCCCCAAAATAAGGGAAATTTCTGGAATTTTGCCCCAAAATAAGGGAAATCTCTGAAATTTTGCCCCAAAATAAGTGGAATTTCTGAGTTTTGCTTCAAAATAAGGAAAATTTCTGTCTTTTTGCCCTAACATATAGGAAATTTCTGCCTTTTTGCCCCACAATTAGGGGAATTTCTAGAATTTTGCTCCAAAATACGGGGAATTTCTGATTTTTAGGCCGAAAATAAGGGGAATGTATACCTTTTGCCACAACAAAGGGAAATTTCTTCATTTTTGCTCCAAAATAAGGGGAATTTCTGCTTTTTTGCCTCTAAATAAGTGGAATTTTTGTCTTTTTCCCCCAAAACTAAGAAAACTTCTCTATTTTTTGTCCCAAGATAAGGAAAATTTCTGACTTATTACCCTGAAATAAGTGAAATTGCTGCAATTTTGCCTCAAAATAAGAAAAATTTCTCCCTTTTTGCCCCCAAATAAGGGGAATTTCAGCCTATTTACCTCAAAATAAGGGAAATTTCTGCATTTTTGCCCCAAAATATGGGAAATTTCTGTGTTTTAGCCCTAAAATAAGATAAATTTCTGCAATTTTGTACCAAAATAAAAGAAATTTCTGCCTTTTTGCCCCAAAATAAGAAAATTTCTGCTTTTTTTCTGAAATAAGTGAAATTTCTGCAATTTTGCCCAAAATAAGTGAAATTTCTGAAATTTTGCCCAAAATAAGGGCAATTTCTGCCTTTTTGCCCCTAAATATGGGGAATTTCAGCCTTTTTACCTAAATGTAAGGGGAATTTCTGCATTTTTGCCACAAAATATTATGAATTTCAGCCTTTTTGCCCCCAAAAAAAGAAAATTTCTGCCTTTTTTCCCTGAAATAAGTGAAATTTCTGAAATTTTGCCCCAAAATATGTGGAATTTCTGAGTTTTGCCCCAAAATAAAGAAAATTTCTGTATTTTTGCCACAACATATAGGGAATTTCTACCTTGTTGCCCCACAATTAGGGGAATTTTTGCAATTTTGCTCCAAAATACGAAGAATTTCTGCCTTTTTGCCCGAAAATAAGTAGAATGCATACCTTTTTGCCATAAATAAGGGAAAGTTCTTCATTTTTGCTCCAAAATGAGGGGAATTTCTGCTTTTTTGCCTCTAAATAAGTGGAATTTCTGTCTTTTTCCCCTAAAACAAAGGGAATTTCTGTCATTTTTCCCCAAAATAAGGAAAATTTCTGACTTATTACCCTGAAATAAGTGAAATTTCTGCAATTTTGCTTCAAAATAAGTGAAATTTCTGCTTTTTTGCCCCCAAATAAGGGAATTTCAGCATTTTTACCCCAAAATAAGGGGAATTTCTGCATTTTTGCCCCAAAATATGGGAAATTTCTAACTTTTTGCCCCAAAATAGGAAAAAAATCTGCAATTTTGTACCAAAATAAAAGAAATTTCTGCCTTTTGCCCCAAAATAAGAAAATTTCTGCTTTTTTTTTCTGAAATAACTGAAATTTCTGCAATTTTACCCTATAATAAGGTAAATTTCTGAGTTTTGCCACAAAATAAGGAGAATTTCTGTCTTTTTGCCCCAACATATAAGGAATTTCTGCCTTTTTGCCCCACAATTAGGGGAATTTCTGCAATTTTGCTCCATAATACGGGGAATTTCTGCCGTTTTGTCCGAAAATAAGAAGAATGCATACCTTTTTGCCATAAAAAAGTGAAATTTTTTCATTTTTGCTCCAAAATAAGAAGAATTTCTGCTTTTTTCCTCTAAATAATTGGACTTTCTGTTTTTTTTCCCAAAACAAAGGGAATTTCTGTCTTTTTTGCCCCAAAATAAGGAAAATTTCTGATTTATTACCCTGAAATAAGTCAAATTTCTGCAATTTTGCCCCAAAATTTGGGAAATTTCTGCCTTTTTGCCCCCAAATAAGGGGAATTTCAGCCTTTTTACCTCAAAATAAGGGACATTTCTGCATTTTTGCTTCAAAATATGGGAAATTTTTGCCTTTTTGCCCCAAAATAAGAAAATCTCTGCTTTTTTTCTTTTAAATAAGTGAAATTTCTGCAATTTTGCCCCAAAATAAGTGAAATTTCTGCAATTTTGCCCCAAAATAAAGGAAATTTCTGGAATTTTGCCCCAAATTAAGTGGAATTTCTGAGTTTTGCCCTAAAATAAGAAGAATTTTTGTCTTTTTGCCCCAACATATAGGGAATTTCTGCCTTTTTGCCCCACAATTAGGGGAATTTCTGATATGTTGCTCAAAATACGGGGAATTTCTGCCTTTTTGCCTGAAAATAAGAAGAATGCATACCTTTTTGCCATAAAAAAGGGAAATTTCTTCATTTTTGCTCCAAAATAAGGGGAATTTCTGCCTTTTTGACTCTAAATAAGTGGAATTTCTGTTTTTTTTTTCCAAAACAAAGGAATTTCTCTATTTTTGGTCCAAAATAAGGAAAATTTCATTCTTATTACCCTGAAATAAGTGAAATTTCTGCAATTTTGCCCCAACATAAGGGAAATTTCTGCCTTTTTGCCCCCAAATACGGGGAATTTCACCCTTTTTACCTCAAAATAAGAGGAATTTCTGCATTTTTGCCACAAAATATTAGGAATTTCTGCTTTTTTGCCCCAAAATAAGGAAAATTTCTGCCGTTTTTCCCTGAAATAAGTGAAATTGCTGCAATTTTGCCCCAAAATAAGTGAAATTTCTGCAATTTTGCCCTAAAATAAGGTAAATTTCTGGAATTTTGCCCCAAATAAGTGGAATTTCTGAGTTTTGCCCCCAAATAAGGAGAATTTTTGTTTTTTTTGCCCCAACATATAGGGAATTTCTGCCTTTTTGCCCCACAATAAGGGGAATTTCTGCAATTTTGCTCCAAAATACGGGGAATTTCTGCCTTTTTGTTCGAAAATATGAAGAATGCATACCTTTTTGCCATAAAAAAGGGAAATATCTTCATTTTTGCTCCAAAATAAGGGGAATTTCTCCTTTTTTTGCCGGTAAATAAGTGGAATTACTGTGTTTTTCCCCCAAAACAAAGGGAATTTCTGTCTTTTTTGCCCCAAAATAAGGAAAATTTCTGACTTATTACACTGAAATAAGTGAAATTTCTGCAATTTTGCCCCAAAATAAGTGAAATTTCTGCCTTTTTCCCCAAATATGGGGAATTTCAGCCTTTTTAGCTAAAAGTAAGGGAAATTTCTGCATTTTTGCCACAAAATATTAGGAATTTCAGCCTTTTTGCTCCAAAATAAAGAAAATTTCTTCCTTTATTCCCTGAAATAAGTGAAATTTCTGAAATTTTGCCACAAAATTAGTGAAATTTCTGCAATTTTGTTTCAAAATAAGGGAAATTTCTGGAATTTTGCCCCAAAATATGTGGAATTTCTGAGTTTTGCCCCAAAAGAAGGAGAATTTCTGTATTTTTGCCCCAAAATATAGGGAATTTCTGCCTTGTTGCCCCACAATTAGGGGAATTTCTGCAAATTTGCTCCCAAATACGGGGAATTTCTGCCTTTTTGCCCGAAAATAAGTAGAATGCATACCTTTCTGCCATAAAAAAGGGAAATTTCTTCATTTTTGCTCTAAAATGATGGGAATTTCTGCTTTTTTGCCTCTAAATAAGTGGAATTTCTGTCTTTTTCCCCCAAAACAAAGGGAATTTCTGTCTTTTTTGCCCCAAAATAAGGAAAATTTTTGACTTATTACCTTGAAATAAGTGAAATTTCTGCAATTTTGCCCCAAAATAAGTGAAATTTCTGCTTTTTTGCCCCCAAATAAGGGAATTTCAGCCTTTTTACCCCAAAATAAGGGGAACTTCTGCGTTTTTGCTTCAAAATATGGGAAATTTCTGCATTTTTGCCCCAAAATAAGAAAAAATTCTGCTATTTTGTACCAAAATTAAAGAAATTTTTGCCTTTTTGCCCCAAAATAAGAAAATTTCTGCTTTTTTTTTTCTTAAATAACTGAAATTTCTGCAATTTTGCCCAAAAATAAGTGAAATTTCTGAGTTTTGCCACAAAATAAAGAGAATTTCTGTCTTTTTGTCCCAACATATAAGGAATTTCTGCCTTTTTGCCCCACAATTAGGGGAATTTCTGCAATTTTGCTCCATAATACGGGGAATTTCTGCCTTTTTGTATGAAAATAAGAAGAATGCATACCTTTTTGCTATAAAAAAGTGAAATTTTTTCATTTTTGCTCCAAAATAAGGGGAATTTCTGCTTTTTTCCTCTAAATAATTGGAATTTCTGTTTTTTCCCCCAAAACAAAGGGAATTTCTGTCTATTTTGCCCCAAAATAAGGGAAATTTCTGATTTATTACCCTGAAATAAGTCAAATTTCTGCAATTTTGCCCAAAAATTTGTGAAATTTCTGCTTTTTGCCCCCAAATAAGGGGAATTTCAGCCTTTTTACCTCAAAATAAGGGGAATTTCTGCATTTTTTCCACAAAATATTAGGAATTTCTGCCTTTTTGCCCCAAATTAAGGAAAATTTCTTACTTATTACCCTGAAATAAGTGAAATTTTGCAATTTTGCCCCAAAATAAGGAAATTTCTGCCTTTTTGCCCATAATTAAGGGGAATTAAAGCCTTTTTCCTCAAAATAAGAGGAATTTCTGCATTTTTGCCCCAAAATATGGGAAATTTCTACCTTTTTGCTCCAAAATAAGAAAAATTTCTGCAATTTTGTACCAAAATAAAAGAAATTTTTGCCTTTTTGCCCCAAAATAAGAAAATTTCTGCTTTTTTTTGAAATAAGTGAAATTTCTGAAATTTTGCCCCAAAATAAGTGAAATTTCTGCAATTTTGCCCCAAAATAAGGGAAATCTCTGGAATTTTGCCCCAAAATAAGTGTATTTTCTGAGTTCTGCCCCAAAATAAGGAGAATTTCTGTCTTTTCGCCCCAACATATAGAGAATTTCTGCCTTTTTGCCCCACAATTAGGGGAATTTCTGCAATTTTGCTCCAAAATACGGGGAATTTCTGCCTTTTTGCCCGAAAATAAGAAGAATGCATAACTTTTTGCCATAAGAAAGGGAAATTTCTTCATTTTTGCTCCAAAATAAGGGGAATTTCTGCTTTTTTGCCTCTAAATAAGTGGAATTTCTGTCTTTTTCCCCCAAAACAAAGGTAATATCTGTATTTTTTGCCCCTAAGTAAGGAAAATTTCTGACTTATTACCCTGAAGTAAGTGAAATTTCTGCAATTTTGCCCCAAAATAAGGAAAATTTTTGCCTTTTTGCCCCCAAATAAGGGGAATTTCAGCTTTTTTACCTCAAAATAAAGGGAATTTCTGCATTTTTGCCACATAATATTAGGAATTTCTGCCTTTTTGCCCCAAAATAAGGAAAATTTATGACTTATTATCCTGAAATAAGTGAAATTTTTGCAATTTTGCCACAAAATAATGAAATTTCTTCCTTTTTGCCCCACAATTAGAGGAATTTCTAGAATTTTGCTCCAAAATACGGGGAATTTCTGATTTTTAGTCCGAAAATAAGGGGAATGTATACATTTTGCCACAAAAAAGAGAAATTTCCTCATTTTTGCTCCAAAATAAGGGGAATTTCTGCTTTTTTGCCTCTAAATAAGTGGAATTTCTGTCTATTTCCCCCAAAACAAAGGGAATCTCTGTATTTTTTGCACCAAGATAAGGAAAATTTCTGACTTATTACCCTGAAATAAGTGAAATTTCTGCAATTTTGCCTCAAAATAAGAAAAATTTCTCCCTTTTTGCCCCCAAATAAGGGGAATTTCAGCCTTTTTACCACAAAATAAGTAAATTTTCTGCATTTTTGCCCCAAAATATGGGAAATTTCTGCGTTTTTGCTCCAAAATAAGAAAAATTTCTTCAATTTTGTACCAAAATAAAAGAAATTTCTGCCTTTTTGCCCCAAAATAAAAAAATTTCTGCTGTTTTTCTGAAATAAGTGAAATTTCTGCAATTTTGCCCAAAATAAGTGAAATTTCTGCAATTTTGCCCCAAAATAAGGGAAATTTCTGGAATTTTGCCCCAAAATAAGTGGTATTTCTGAGTTTTGCCCCAAAATAAGGAGGATTTACGTCTTTTTGCCCCAACATATAGGGAATTTCTGCCTTTTTGCCCCACAATTAGGGGAATTTCTGCAATTTTGCTCCAAAATACTGGGAATTTCTGCCTTTTTTTCGGAAAATAAGAAGAATGCATACCTTTTTGACTTAAAAAGAAATTTCTTCATTTTGCTCTAAAATAAGGTGAATTTCTGCATTTGCCTCTAAATAAGTGGAATTTCTGTCTTTTCCCCCCAAAACAAAGGTAATTTCTGTCTTTTTTGCCCCAAAATAAGGAAAATTTCTGACTTATTACCCTGAAATAAGTGAAATTTCTGCAATTTTGCCTCAAAATAAGGGAAATTTCTGCCTTTTTGCCCCCAAATAAGGGGAATTTCAGCCTTTTTACCTCAAAATAAGAAGATTTTCTGCATTTTTGCCCCAAAATATGGAAAATTTCTGCCTTTTTGCCACAAAATACGAAAATTTCTGCTTTTTTCCCCTGATATAAGTGAAATTTCTGCAATTTTTCCCCAAAATAAGAGAAATTTCTGCAATCTTTCCCCAAAATAATGGAAATTTCTGGAATTTTGCCCCAAAATAAGTGGAATTTCTGAGTTTGGCCCCAAAATAAGGACGATTTCTGTCTTTTTGCCCCAACATATAGAAAATTTCTGCCTTTTTGCCCCACAATTAGGGGAATTTCTGCAATTTTGCTCCAAAATATGGGAATTTCTGCCTTTTTGTCCGTAAATAAGAAGAATGCATACCTTTTTTCCATAAAAAAGGGAAATTTCTTCATTTTTGCTCCAAAATAAGGGGAATTTCTCCTTTTTGCATCTAAATAAGTGGAATTTCTGTTTTTTCCCCCCCAAAAAAGGGAATTTCTCTCTTTTTTGCCCCAAAATAAGGAAAATTTCTGACTTATTACCCTGAAATAAGTGAAATTTCTGCAATTTTGCCCCAAAATAAGGGAAATTTCTGCCTTTTTGCCCCCAAATAAGGGGAATTTCAGCCTTTTTACCCAAAATAAAAGGAATTTCTGCATTTTTGCCCCAAAATATGGAAAATTTCTTCCTTTTTGCCCAAAATAAGAAAAATTTCTGCAATTTTGTATCAAAATAAAAGAAATTTCTGCTTTTTTGCCACAAAATAAGAAAATTTCTGCTTTTTTTCCCTGAAATAAGTGAAATTTGTGCAATTTTGCCCCAAAATAAGCAAAATTTCTGAAATTTTGCCCCAAAATTAGGGAAATTTCTGGAATTTTGCCCCAAAATAAGTGGAATTTCTGAGTTTTGCCCCAAAGTAAGGAGGATTTCTGTCTTTTTGCCCCAACATATAGGAAATTTCTGCCTTTTTGCCCCACAATTAGGGGAATTTCTGCAATTTTGCTCCAAAATACGGGGAATTTATGCCTCTTTGCCGGAAAATAAGAAGAATGCACACCTTTTTGCCATAAAAAAGGAAAATTTCTGCAATTTTGCTCCAAAATAAGGGGAATTTCTGCTTTTTTGCCTCTAAATAAGTGGAATTTCTGTATTTTTCCCCCAAAACAAAGGGAATTTCTGTCTTTTTTGCTTCAAAATAAGGAAAATTTCTGCCTTTTTTCCCTGAAATAAGTTAAATTTCTGCAATTTTGCCCCAACATAAGAGAAATTTCTGCCTGTTTGCCCCCAAATAAGGGGAATTTCAGCCTTTTTACTTCAAAATAAGGGGAATTTCTGCATTTTTGCCCCAAAATATGGAAAACTTCTGCCTTTTTGCGCCAAAATAAGAAAAATTTCTGAAATTTTGTACCAAAATAAAAGAAAAATCAGCCTTTTTGCCCCAAAATAAGAAAATTTCTGCTTTTTTTCTGAAATAAGTGAAATTTCTGCAATTTTGCCCCAAAACAAGTGAAATTTCTGAGTTTTCCCCTAAATAAAAAGAATTTCTGTCTTTTTGTCTCAACATATAGGGAATTTCTGACTTTTTGCCCCACATTTAGGGAAATTTCTGCAATTTTGCTCCAAAATACGGGGAATTTCTGCCTTTTTGTCCGAAAATAAGAAGAATCCATACCTTTTTTCCATAAAAAAGGGAAATTTCTTCATTTTTGCTCCAAAATAACGGGAATTTCTGCATTTTTGCCTCTAAATAAGTGGAATTTCTGTCTTTCCCCCCCCCCCAAAAAAAAGAATTTCTGTCTTTTTTGCCCCAAAATAAGGAAAATATCTGACTTATTACCCTGAAATAAGTGAAATTTCTGCAATTTTGCCCACAAATAAGGGGAATTTCAGCCTTTTTACCTCAAAATAAGGGAAATTTCTGCATTTTTGCCCCAAAATATGGGAAATCTCTGCCTTTTTGCCCCTAAATAAGAAAAATTTCTACAATTTTGTACCAAAATAAAGAAATTTCAGCCTTTTTGCCTCAATAAAAAAAATTCTGCTTTTTTTTCTGAAATAAGTGAAATTTCTGCAATTTTGCCCCAAAATAAGTGAAATTTCTGAGTTTTGCCCCAAAATAACGAGAATTTCTGTCTTTTTGCTCCAACATATAGGGAATTTCTGTCTTTTTGCCCCACATTTATAGGAATTTCTGCAATTTTGCTACAAAATACGGGGAATTTCTGCCTTTTTTGTCAGAAAATAAGAAGAATGCATACTTTTTTGCCATAAAAAGAAGAAATTTCTTCATTTTTGCTCCAAAATAAAAGGAATTTCTGCATTTTTGCCTCTAAATAAGTGGAATTTCTGTCTTTTTCCCCCCCAAAAAAAAGAATTTCTGTTTTTTTTTGCCCCAAAATAAGGAAAATTTCTGACTTATTACCCTGAAATAAGGGAAATTTCTGCCTTTTTGCTGCCAAATAATGGGAAATTCAGACTTTTTACCTCAAAATAAGGGGAATTTCTGCATTTTTGCCCCAAAATATGGAAAATTTCTGCCTTTTTGCCCCAAAATAAGAAAATTTCTGCTTTTTTCCCTGAAATAAGTGAAATTTCTGCAATTTTGCCCCAAAATAAGTGAAATTTTTGCAATTTTGCCCCAAAATAAGAAAATTTCTGCTTTTTTTTTCCTGAAATAAGTGAAATTTCTGCAATTTTGCCCCCAAATAAGTGAAATTTCTGCAATTTTGCCCTAAAATAAGGAAAATTTTTGGAAGTTTGCCCCAAAATAAGTGGAATTTCTGAGTTTGCTGCAAAATAAGGAGAATTTCTGTCTTTTTGCCCCAACATATCGGGAATTTCTGCCTTTTTGCCCAACAATTAGGGGAATTTGTGCAATTTGCTCCAAAATATGGGGAATTTCTTCCTTTTTGCCCGAAAATAAGAAGAATGCATAGCTTTTTGCCATAAAAAAGGGAAATTTCTTCATTTTTGCTCCAAAATAAGGGGAATTTCTCCTTTTTTGCATCTAAATAAGTGGAATATCTGTCTTTTTTTCCCCAAAACAAAAGGAATTTCTTTCTTTTTTGCCCCAAAATAAGGAAAATTTCTGACTTATTATCCTGAAATAAGTGAAATTTCTGCATTTTTGCCCCAAAATATGGGAAATTTCTTCCTTTTTGCCCCAAAATAAGAAAAAATTCTGCAATTTTGTAACAAAATAAAAGAAATTTCTGACTTTTGTCCCCCAAATAAGAAAATTTCTGCTTTTTTTTCTGAAATAAGTGAAATTTCTGCAATTTTGCCCCAAAATACGTTAAATTTCTGAGTTTTGCCTTAAAATAAAAAGAATTTCTGTCTTTTTGCCCCAACTTATAGGGAATTTCTGCCTTTTTGCCCCACAATTAGGTTAATTTCTGCAATTTTGCTCCACAATACGAGGAATTTCTCCCTTTTTGCCTGAAAATAAGAAGAATGCGAACCTTTTTTTCCATAAAAAAGAGAAATTTCTTCATTTTTGCTACAAAATAAGGGGAATTTCTGCTTTTTTGCCTCTAAATAAGTGGAATTTCTGTCCTTTTCCCTCAAAAGTAAGGGAATTTCTGTCTTTTTTGCCCCAAAATAAGAAAAATTTCCGACTTATTACCCTGAAATAAGTGAAATTTCTGCAATTTTGCCCCAAAATAATGGAAGTATTTGCCTTTTTGCCCCCAAATAAAAGGAATTTCAGGATTTTTACCTCAAAATAAGAGGAATTTCTGCATATTTGCCACAAAATATTAGAAATTTTTGCCTTTTTGCTCCATAATAAGAAAAATTTCTGCCTTTTTTCCCTGAAATAAGTGAAATTTCTGCAATTTTGCACCAAAATAAGTGAAATTTCTGCAATTTTGCACCAAAATAAGGAAAATTTCTGGAATTTTGCCCGAAAATAAGTGGAATTTCTGAGTTTTGCCCCACAATATAGAGAATTTCTGTCTTTTTGCCCTAACATATAGAGAATTTCTGCCTTTTTGCCCCACAATTAGGGGAATTTCTGCAGTTTTGCTCTAAAATACGGGGAATTTCTTCCTTTTTGCCAGAAAATAAGAAGAATGCATACCTTTTTGCCATAAAAAAGGGAAATTTTTGCAATTTTTCTCCAAAATAAGGGGAATTTCTGCTTTTTTGCCTCTAAATATGTGGAATTACTCTCTTTTTCCCCCAAAACAAAGGGAATTTCTGTCTTTTTGCTCCAAAATAAGTAAAATTTCTGAGTTATTACCCTGAAATAAGTGAAATTTCTGCAATTTTGCCCCAAATAAGGGAAATTTCTGCCTTTTTGCTCCCAAATAAGGGAAATTTCAGACTTTTTACCTCAAAATAAGGGGAATTTCTGCATTTTTGCCACAGAATATTAGGAATTTCTGTTCTTTTGCCCAAAAATAATGAAAATTTTTGACTTTTTCCCTGAAATAAGTGAAATTTCTGCAATTTTGCCCCAAAATAAGTGAAATTTCTGCAATTTCGCCCCAAAATAAGGGAAATTTCTAAAATTTTGCCCCAAATTAAAAGAAATTTCCGCCTTTTTGACCCCAAATAAGGGGAATTTCAGCTTTTTTACCTTAAAATATGGGGAATTTCTGAATTTTTGCTTCAAAATATGGGAAATTTCTGCCTTTTGCCCAAATTAAGAAAGATTTCTGCAATTTTGTAACAAAATAAAAGAAATTTCTGCCTTTTTGCCCCAAAATAAGAAAATTTCTGCTTTTTTTCTGAAATAAATGAAATTTCTGCAATTTTGCCTCAAAATAAGTGGAATTTCTGTCTTTGTCCGAAAATAAGAAGAATGCATACCTTTTTTCCATGAAAAAGAGAAATTTCTCCATTTTTGCTCCAAAATAAGGGGAATTTCTGCTTTTTTGCCTCTAAATAAGTGGAATTTCTGTCTTTTTCCCCCAAAACAAAGGGAATTAGTGTCTTTTTTGCCATAAAATAAGGAAAAATTCTGACTTATTACCCTGAAATAAGTGAAATTTCTGCAATTTTGCCTCAAAATAAGGGAAATTTTTGCCTTTTTGCACCCAAATAAGGGGAATTTCAGCCTTTTTACCTCAAAATAAGGGGAATTTCTGCATTTTTGCCACAAAATATTAGGATTTTCTTCCTTTTTGCCCCAAAATAAGAAAAATTTCTGCAATTTTGTAGCAAAATAAAAGAAATTTCTGCCTTTTTTTTCCAAATAAGAAAATTTCGGCTTTTTTTTCTGAAATACGTGAAATTTCTGCAATTTTGCCCCAAAATAAGTGAAATTTCTGCAATTTTGCCTCAAAATAAGTGAAATTTCTGCAATTTTGCCCCAAAATAAGGGAAATATCTGGAATTTTGCCCCAAAATAAGTGGAATTTCTGAGTTTTTCCCCAAAATAAGGAGAATTTCTGTCTTTATGCCCCAACATATAGGTAATTTCTTCCTTTTTGCCCCACAATTAGGGGAATTTTTGCATTTTTGCTCCAAAATACGAGGAATTTCTGCCTTTTTGCCTGAAAATAAGAAGAATGCATACCTTTTGTCATAAAAAAAGGAAATTTCTTCATTTCTGCTCCAAAATAAGGAGAATTTCTGCTTTTTTGCCTCTAAATAAGTGAAATTTCTGACTTATTACCCTGAAATAAGTGAAATTTCTGCAATTTTGCCCAAAAATAATGGAAATTTCTGCCTTTTTGCAACCAAATAAGGGAATTTCAGCCTTTTTACCTCAAAATAATGGGAATTTCTGCATTTTTGCCCCAAAATATGGATAATTTCTTCTTTTTTGTTCAAAATAAGAAAAATTTCTGCAATTTTGTACCAAAATTAAAGAAATTTCTTACTTTTTGCCACAAAATAAGAAAATTTCTGCTTTTTTTCCCTGAAATAATTGAAATTTCTGCAATTTTGCCCCAAAATAAGTGTAATTTCTGCCTTTTTGCCCCCAAATAAGGGGAATTTCAGCCCTTTTACCTCAAAATAAGGGGAATTTCTGCATTTTTGCCCCAAAATATGGGAAATTTCTGCTTTTTTGCCCCAAATTAAGAAAATTTCTGTTTTTTTCCCTGAAATAAGTGTAATTTCTGCAATTTTGCCCCAAAATAAGGGAAATTTTTGGAATTTTACCCCAAAATATGTGGAATTTCTGAGTTTTGCCTCAAATAAGGAGAATTTCTGTCTTTTTGCCCCAACATAAAGGGAATTTCTGGCTTTTTGCCCCAAAATGGGTGAAATTATTGCCTTTTTGCCCCCAAATAAGGGGAATTTCAGCCTTTTTACCCCAAATTAAGAAAATTTCTGCTTTTTTTCCCTGAAATAAGTGAAATTTCTGCAATTTTGCCCCAAAATAAGCGAAATTTGTGCAATTTTGCCCCAAAATAGAAACATTTCTGCTTTTTTCCATGAAATAAGTGAAATTTCTTCAATTTTTTTCTCCAAAATAAGTGAAATTTCTGCAGTTTTGCCCCAAAATATAGGAAATTTTTGGAATTTTGCCCCAAAATATGTGGAATTTCTGAGTTTTGCCTCAAAATAAGGAGAATTTCTGTCTTTTTGCCCCAACATATAGGGAATTTCTGCCTTTTTTCCCCACAATTAGCAGAATTTCTGCAATTTTGATCCAAAAAAAGGGGAATTTCTGCCTTTTTTGTCCGAAAATAAGAAGAATGCATACCTTTTTGCCATAAAAAAAGGAAATTTCTTCATTTTTGCTCCAAAATAAGGGAAATTTCTGCTTTTTTGCCTTTAAATAAGTGGAATTTCTGTCTTTCTCCCTCAAAACAAAGGGAATTTCTGTTTTTTTTGCCCCATAATAAAGAAAATTTCTGACTTATTACCCTGAAATAAGTGAAATTTCTGCTATTTTGCCCCAAAATAAAGGAAATTTCTGGCTTTTTACCCCCAAATAAGGAGAAATTCGGCTTTTTTACCTCAAAATAAGGTGAATTTCTGCATTTTTGCCCCAAAATAAGGATAATTTCTGCCTTTTTGCCCAAAATAAGAAAAATTTCTGCAATTTTGTACCAAAATAAAAGAAATTTCTTAGTTTCTGCCACAAAATAAGAAAATTTCTGCTTTTTTTCTCTGAAATAAGTGAAATTTCTGCAATTTTGCCCCAAAATAAGTGAAATTTCTGCAATTTTGCCCCAAAATAAGGGAAATTTCTGGAATTTTGCCCCAAAGTAAGTGGAATTTCTGAGTTTGGCCCCAAAATAAGGAGGCTTTCTGTCTTTTTGCCCCAACATATAGGAAATTTCTGCCTTTTTGCTTCACAATTAGGGGAATTTCTGCAATTTTGCTCCAAAATAAGGGGATTTTCTGCATTTTGCCTTTAAATAAGTGGAATTTCTATCTATTTCCCCCAAAACAAAGGGAATTTCTGTCTTTTTTGCCCCAAAATAAGAAAAATTTCTGACTTATTACACTGAAATAAGTGAAATTTCTGCAATTTTGCCCCAAAATAAGGGAAATTTCTGCCCTTTTGTCCCCAAATAAGGGGAATTTCAGCCTTTTTTCCTCAAAATAAGTGGAATTTCTGCATTTTTGCCACAAAATATTAGCAATTTCTGCCTTTTTGCCCCAAAATAAGAAAAATTTCTGCAATTTTGTAGCAAAATAAAAGAAATTTCAGCCTTTTTGCTTCCAAAAAAGAAAATTTCTCCTTTTTTTGTCTGAAATAAGTGAAATTTCTGCAATTTTGCCCCAAAATAAGGGAAATTTCTGGAATTTTGCTCCAAAATCAGTGGAATTTCTGAGTTTTGCCCCAAAATAAGGAGGATTTCTGCCCTTTTGCCCTAACATATAGGGAATTTCTGCCTTTTTGCCCCACAATTAGGGGATTTTCTGCAATTTTGCTCCAAAATACGGGAAATTTCTGCTTTTTTTGCCCGAAAATAAGAAAAATGCATACCTTTTTGAAATAAAAAAGAAAATTTCCTCATTTTTCTCCAAAATAATGTGAATTTCAGATTTTTGCCTCTAAATAGGTGGAATTTCTGTCTTTTTCTTCCAAAACAAAGGGAATTTCTGTCTTTCTTGCCCCAAAATAAGGAAAATTTCTGACTTATTACCCTGAAATATGTGAAATTTCTGCAATTTTGCCATAAAATAACAGAAATTTCTGACTTTTTGTCCCAAAATAAAGGGAATTTCAGCCTTTTTACCTCAAAATAAAGGGAATTTCTGCATTTTTGCCCCAAAATTTGGAAATTTCTGCCTTTTTGCCCCAAAATAAGAAAATTTCTGCTTTTTTTCTGAAATAAATGAAATTTCTGCAATTTTGTCCTAAAATAAGTTAAATTTCTGAGTTTTGCCCCAAAATAAGGAGAATTTCTGTCTTTTTGCCCCAACATATAGGGAATTTCTGCCTTTTTTCCCCACAATTAGCAGAATTTCTGCAATTTTGATCCAAAAAAAGGGTAATTTCTGCCTTTTTTGTCCGAAAATTAGAAGGATGCATACCTTTTTGCCATAAAAAAAGGAAATTTCTTCATTTTTGCTACCAAAATATGGGGAATTTCTGCTTTTTTGCCTCTAAATAAGTGAAATTTCTGTATTTCTCCCCATAAACAAAGGGAATTTCTGTCTTTTTTGCCCCAAAATAAAGAAAATTTCTGACTTATTACCCTGAAATAGGTGAAATTTCTGCAATTTTGCCCCAAAATAAGGGAAATTTCTGCCTTTTTGCCCCCAAATAAGGGGAATTTCAGCCTTTTTACCTCAAAATAAGGGGAATTTCTGCATTTTTGCCCCAAAATATGGAAAATTTCTGCCTTTTGCCCAAAATAAAAATTTCTGCAATTTTGTACCAAAATAGAAGAAATTTCTTTTTTTTTGCCACAAAATAAGAAAATTTCTGCTTTTTTCCCTGAAATAAGTTAAATATCTGCAATTTTGCCCCAAAATAAGTGAAATTTCTGCTTTTTTGCCCCCAAGTAAGGGGAATTTCAGCCTTTTTACCTCAAAATAAGGGGAATTTCTGCATTTTTGCCCCAAAATATGGGATATTTCTGACTTTTTGCGCCAAATTAAAAAAATTTCTGCTTTTTTTCCCTGAAATAAATGAAATTTCTGCAATTTTGCCACAAAATAAGTGAAATTTCTGCAATTTTGCCCCAAAATAAAAAAAATTTTTGCTTTTTATCCCTGAAATAAGTGAAATTTCTTCAATTTTGCAAAAAATAAGTGAAATTTCTTCAATTTTGCCCCAAAATAAGGGAAATTTTTGGAATTTTGCCCCAAAATATGTGGAATGTCTGACTTTTGCCTCAAAATAAGGAGAATTTCTGTCTTTTTGCCCCAACATATAGGGAATTTCTGGCTTTTTGCCCCACAATAAGGCGAATTTCTGCAATTTTGCTCCAAAATACGGGAAATTTCTGCTTTTTTGCCCGAAAACAAGAAGAATGCATACCTTTTTGCCATAAAAAAGGGAAATTTATTCATTTTTGCTCCAAAATAAGGGAAATTTCTGCTTTTTTGCCTCTAAATAAGTGGAATTTCTGTCTTTTTTCCCCAAAACAAAGGAAATTTCAGTCTTTTTTGCCCCAAAATAAGGAAAATTTCTGACTTATTACCCTGACATAAGTGAAATATCCGCAATTTGCACCAAAATAAGAGAAATTTCTGCCTTTTTGACCCAAATAAGGGGAATTTCAGCCTTTTTACCTCAAAATAAGGGCAATTTCTGAATTATTGCCCCAAAATATGGGAAATTTCTGCTTTTTTGCCCAAAAATAAGAATAAATTCTGCAATTTTGTAACATAATAAAAGAAATTTCTGCCTTTTTGCCCCAAAATAAGAAAATTTCTGCATTTTTTTTCTGAAATAAATAAAATTTCTGTAATTTTGTACCAAAATAAGAGAAATTTCTGCCTTTTTGGCCCTAAATAAGGGGAATTTCAGTCTTTTTACCTCAAAATAAGGGGAATTTCTGCATTTTTGCCCCAAAATATGGAAAATTTCTGCCTTTTTGCACAAAATAAGAAAAATTTCTGCAATTTTGTACAAAAATAAAAGAAATTTCTTCCTTTTTGCCACAAAATAAGAAAATTTCTGCTTTTCTTCCCTGAAATAAGTGAAATTTCTCCAATTTTGCCTCAAAATATGTGAAATTTCTGCAATTTTGCCCCAAAATAAGGGAAATTTCTGGAATTTTGCCCCAAAATAAGTGGAATTTCTGAGTTTTGCCCCAAAATAAGGAGGATTTCTGTCTTTTTGCCCCAACATATAGGAAATTTCTGCCTTTTTGCTTCACAATTAGGGGAATTTCTGCAATTTTGCTCCAAAATACGGGGAATTTCTGCCATTTTGACCAAAAAAAAGAAGAATGCATACCTTTTTGCAATAAAAAAGGAAAATTTCTGCAATTTTGCTCCAAAATAAGGGGAATTTCTGCATTTTGCCTCTAAATAAGTGGAATTTCTATCTTTTTCCCCCACAACAAAGGAAATTTCTGTCTTTTTTGCCCCAAAATAAAGAAAATTTCTGACTTATTACCCTGAAATAAGTGAAATTTCTGCAATTTTGCCCCAAAATAAGCGAAATTTGTGCAATTTTGCCCCAAAATAGAAACATTTCTGCTTTTTTCCATGAAATAAGTGAAATTTCTTCAATTTTTTTCTCCAAAATAAGTGAAATTTCTGCAGTTTTGCCCCAAAATATAGGAAATTTTTGGAATTTTGCCCCAAAATATGTGGAATTTCTGAGTTTTGCCTCAAAATAAGGAGAATTTCTGTCTTTTTGCCCCAACATATAGGGAATTTCTGCCTTTTTTCCCCACAATTAGCAGAATTTCTGCAATTTTGATCCAAAAAAAGGGGAATTTCTGCCTTTTTTGTCCGAAAATTAGAAGGATGCATACCTTTTTGCCATAAAAAAAGGAAATTTCTTCATTTTTGCTACCAAAATATGGGGAATTTCTGCTTTTTTGCCTCTAAATAAGTGAAATTTCTGTATTTCTCCCCATAAACAAAGGGAATTTCTGTCTTTTTTGCCCCAAAATAAAGAAAATTTCTGACTTATTACCCTGAAATAGGTGAAATTTCTGCAATTTTGCCCCAAAATAAGGGAAATTTCTGCCTTTTTGCCCCCAAATAAGGGGAATTTCAGCCTTTTTACCTCAAAATAAGGGGAATTTCTGCATTTTTGCCCCAAAATATGGAAAATTTCTGCCTTTTGCCCAAAATAAAAATTTCTGCAATTTTGTACCAAAATAGAAGAAATTTCTTTTTTTTTGCCACAAAATAAGAAAATTTCTGCTTTTTTCCCTGAAATAAGTTAAATATCTGCAATTTTGCCCCAAAATAAGTGAAATTTCTGCTTTTTTGCCCCCAAGTAAGGGGAATTTCAGCCTTTTTACCTCAAAATAAGGGGAATTTCTGCATTTTTGCCCCAAAATATGGGATATTTCTGACTTTTTGCGCCAAATTAAAAAAATTTCTGCTTTTTTTCCCTGAAATAAATGAAATTTCTGCAATTTTGCCACAAAATAAGTGAAATTTCTGCAATTTTGCCCCAAAATAAAAAAAATTTTTGCTTTTTATCCCTGAAATAAGTGAAATTTCTTCAATTTTGCAAAAAATAAGTGAAATTTCTTCAATTTTGCCCCAAAATAAGGGAAATTTTTGGAATTTTGCCCCAAAATATGTGGAATGTCTGACTTTTGCCTCAAAATAAGGAGAATTTCTGTCTTTTTGCCCCAACATATAGGGAATTTCTGGCTTTTTGCCCCACAATAAGGCGAATTTCTGCAATTTTGCTCCAAAATACGGGAAATTTCTGCTTTTTTGCCCGAAAACAAGAAGAATGCATACCTTTTTGCCATAAAAAAGGGAAATTTATTCATTTTTGCTCCAAAATAAGGGAAATTTCTGCTTTTTTGCCTCTAAATAAGTGGAATTTCTGTCTTTTTTCCCCAAAACAAAGGAAATTTCAGTCTTTTTTGCCCCAAAATAAGGAAAATTTCTGACTTATTACCCTGACATAAGTGAAATATCCGCAATTTGCACCAAAATAAGAGAAATTTCTGCCTTTTTGACCCAAATAAGGGGAATTTCAGCCTTTTTACCTCAAAATAAGGGCAATTTCTGAATTATTGCCCCAAAATATGGGAAATTTCTGCTTTTTTGCCCAAAAATAAGAATAAATTCTGCAATTTTGTAACATAATAAAAGAAATTTCTGCCTTTTTGCCCCAAAATAAGAAAATTTCTGCATTTTTTTTCTGAAATAAATAAAATTTCTGTAATTTTGTACCAAAATAAGAGAAATTTCTGCCTTTTTGGCCCTAAATAAGGGGAATTTCAGTCTTTTTACCTCAAAATAAGGGGAATTTCTGCATTTTTGCCCCAAAATATGGAAAATTTCTGCCTTTTTGCACAAAATAAGAAAAATTTCTGCAATTTTGTACAAAAATAAAAGAAATTTCTTCCTTTTTGCCACAAAATAAGAAAATTTCTGCTTTTCTTCCCTGAAATAAGTGAAATTTCTCCAATTTTGCCTCAAAATATGTGAAATTTCTGCAATTTTGCCCCAAAATAAGGGAAATTTCTGGAATTTTGCCCCAAAATAAGTGGAATTTCTGAGTTTTGCCCCAAAATAAGGAGGATTTCTGTCTTTTTGCCCCAACATATAGGAAATTTCTGCCTTTTTGCTTCACAATTAGGGGAATTTCTGCAATTTTGCTCCAAAATACGGGGAATTTCTGCCATTTTGACCAAAAAAAAGAAGAATGCATACCTTTTTGCAATAAAAAAGGAAAATTTCTGCAATTTTGCTCCAAAATAAGGGGAATTTCTGCATTTTGCCTCTAAATAAGTGGAATTTCTATCTTTTTCCCCCACAACAAAGGAAATTTCTGTCTTTTTTGCCCCAAAATAAAGAAAATTTCTGACTTATTACCCTGAAATAAGTGAAATTTCTGCAATTTTGCCCCAAAATAAGCGAAATTTGTGCAATTTTGCCCCAAAATAGAAACATTTCTGCTTTTTTCCATGAAATAAGTGAAATTTCTTCAATTTTTTTCTCCAAAATAAGTGAAATTTCTGCAGTTTTGCCCCAAAATATAGGAAATTTTTGGAATTTTGCCCCAAAATATGTGGAATTTCTGAGTTTTGCCTCAAAATAAGGAGAATTTCTGTCTTTTTGCCCCAACATATAGGGAATTTCTGCCTTTTTTCCCCACAATTAGCAGAATTTCTGCAATTTTGATCCAAAAAAAGGGGAATTTCTGCCTTTTTTGTCCGAAAATAAGAAGAATGCATACCTTTTTGCCATAAAAAAAGGAAATTTCTTCATTTTTGCTCCAAAATAAGGGAAATTTCTGCTTTTTTGCCTTTAAATAAGTGGAATTTCTGTCTTTCTCCCTCAAAACAAAGGGAATTTCTGTTTTTTTTGCCCCATAATAAAGAAAATTTCTGACTTATTACCCTGAAATAAGTGAAATTTCTGCTATTTTGCCCCAAAATAAAGGAAATTTCTGGCTTTTTACCCCCAAATAAGGAGAAATTCGGCTTTTTTACCTCAAAATAAGGTGAATTTCTGCATTTTTGCCCCAAAATAAGGATAATTTCTGCCTTTTTGCCCAAAATAAGAAAAATTTCTGCAATTTTGTACCAAAATAAAAGAAATTTCTTAGTTTCTGCCACAAAATAAGAAAATTTCTGCTTTTTTTCTCTGAAATAAGTGAAATTTCTGCAATTTTGCCCCAAAATAAGTGAAATTTCTGCAATTTTGCCCCAAAATAAGGGAAATTTCTGGAATTTTGCCCCAAAGTAAGTGGAATTTCTGAGTTTGGCCCCAAAATAAGGAGGCTTTCTGTCTTTTTGCCCCAACATATAGGAAATTTCTGCCTTTTTGCTTCACAATTAGGGGAATTTCTGCAATTTTGCTCCAAAATAAGGGGATTTTCTGCATTTTGCCTTTAAATAAGTGGAATTTCTATCTATTTCCCCCAAAACAAAGGGAATTTCTGTCTTTTTTGCCCCAAAATAAGAAAAATTTCTGACTTATTACACTGAAATAAGTGAAATTTCTGCAATTTTGCCCCAAAATAAGGGAAATTTCTGCCCTTTTGTCCCCAAATAAGGGGAATTTCAGCCTTTTTTCCTCAAAATAAGTGGAATTTCTGCATTTTTGCCACAAAATATTAGCAATTTCTGCCTTTTTGCCCCAAAATAAGAAAAATTTCTGCAATTTTGTAGCAAAATAAAAGAAATTTCAGCCTTTTTGCTTCCAAAAAAGAAAATTTCTCCTTTTTTTGTCTGAAATAAGTGAAATTTCTGCAATTTTGCCCCAAAATAAGGGAAATTTCTGGAATTTTGCTCCAAAATCAGTGGAATTTCTGAGTTTTGCCCCAAAATAAGGAGGATTTCTGCCCTTTTGCCCTAACATATAGGGAATTTCTGCCTTTTTGCCCCACAATTAGGGGATTTTCTGCAATTTTGCTCCAAAATACGGGAAATTTCTGCTTTTTTTGCCCGAAAATAAGAAAAATGCATACCTTTTTGAAATAAAAAAGAAAATTTCCTCATTTTTCTCCAAAATAATGTGAATTTCAGATTTTTGCCTCTAAATAGGTGGAATTTCTGTCTTTTTCTTCCAAAACAAAGGGAATTTCTGTCTTTCTTGCCCCAAAATAAGGAAAATTTCTGACTTATTACCCTGAAATATGTGAAATTTCTGCAATTTTGCCATAAAATAACAGAAATTTCTGACTTTTTGTCCCAAAATAAAGGGAATTTCAGCCTTTTTACCTCAAAATAAAGGGAATTTCTGCATTTTTGCCCCAAAATTTGGAAATTTCTGCCTTTTTGCCCCAAAATAAGAAAATTTCTGCTTTTTTTCTGAAATAAATGAAATTTCTGCAATTTTGTCCTAAAATAAGTTAAATTTCTGAGTTTTGCCCCAAAATAAGGAGAATTTCTGTCTTTTTGCCCCAACATATAGGGAATTTCTGCCTTTTTTCCCCACAATTAGCAGAATTTCTGCAATTTTGATCCAAAAAAAGGGTAATTTCTGCCTTTTTTGTCCGAAAATTAGAAGGATGCATACCTTTTTGCCATAAAAAAAGGAAATTTCTTCATTTTTGCTACCAAAATATGGGGAATTTCTGCTTTTTTGCCTCTAAATAAGTGAAATTTCTGTATTTCTCCCCATAAACAAAGGGAATTTCTGTCTTTTTTGCCCCAAAATAAAGAAAATTTCTGACTTATTACCCTGAAATAGGTGAAATTTCTGCAATTTTGCCCCAAAATAAGGGAAATTTCTGCCTTTTTGCCCCCAAATAAGGGGAATTTCAGCCTTTTTACCTCAAAATAAGGGGAATTTCTGCATTTTTGCCCCAAAATATGGAAAATTTCTGCCTTTTGCCCAAAATAAAAATTTCTGCAATTTTGTACCAAAATAGAAGAAATTTCTTTTTTTTTGCCACAAAATAAGAAAATTTCTGCTTTTTTCCCTGAAATAAGTTAAATATCTGCAATTTTGCCCCAAAATAAGTGAAATTTCTGCTTTTTTGCCCCCAAGTAAGGGGAATTTCAGCCTTTTTACCTCAAAATAAGGGGAATTTCTGCATTTTTGCCCCAAAATATGGGATATTTCTGACTTTTTGCGCCAAATTAAAAAAATTTCTGCTTTTTTTCCCTGAAATAAATGAAATTTCTGCAATTTTGCCACAAAATAAGTGAAATTTCTGCAATTTTGCCCCAAAATAAAAAAAATTTTTGCTTTTTATCCCTGAAATAAGTGAAATTTCTTCAATTTTGCAAAAAATAAGTGAAATTTCTTCAATTTTGCCCCAAAATAAGGGAAATTTTTGGAATTTTGCCCCAAAATATGTGGAATGTCTGACTTTTGCCTCAAAATAAGGAGAATTTCTGTCTTTTTGCCCCAACATATAGGGAATTTCTGGCTTTTTGCCCCACAATAAGGCGAATTTCTGCAATTTTGCTCCAAAATACGGGAAATTTCTGCTTTTTTGCCCGAAAACAAGAAGAATGCATACCTTTTTGCCATAAAAAAGGGAAATTTATTCATTTTTGCTCCAAAATAAGGGAAATTTCTGCTTTTTTGCCTCTAAATAAGTGGAATTTCTGTCTTTTTTCCCCAAAACAAAGGAAATTTCAGTCTTTTTTGCCCCAAAATAAGGAAAATTTCTGACTTATTACCCTGACATAAGTGAAATATCCGCAATTTGCCCCAAAATAAGAGAAATTTCTGCCTTTTTGACCCAAATAAGGGGAATTTCAGCCTTTTTACCTCAAAATAAGGGCAATTTCTGAATTATTGCCCCAAAATATGGGAAATTTCTGCTTTTTTGCCCAAAAATAAGAATAAATTCTGCAATTTTGTAACATAATAAAAGAAATTTCTGCCTTTTTGCCCCAAAATAAGAAAATTTCTGCATTTTTTTTCTGAAATAAATAAAATTTCTGTAATTTTGTACCAAAATAAGAGAAATTTCTGCCTTTTTGGCCCTAAATAAGGGGAATTTCAGTCTTTTTACCTCAAAATAAGGGGAATTTCTGCATTTTTGCCCCAAAATATGGAAAATTTCTGCCTTTTTGCACAAAATAAGAAAAATTTCTGCAATTTTGTACAAAAATAAAAGAAATTTCTTCCTTTTTGCCACAAAATAAGAAAATTTCTGCTTTTCTTCCCTGAAATAAGTGAAATTTCTCCAATTTTGCCTCAAAATATGTGAAATTTCTGCAATTTTGCCCCAAAATAAGGGAAATTTCTGGAATTTTGCCCCAAAATAAGTGGAATTTCTGAGTTTTGCCCCAAAATAAGGAGGATTTCTGTCTTTTTGCCCCAACATATAGGAAATTTCTGCCTTTTTGCTTCACAATTAGGGGAATTTCTGCAATTTTGCTCCAAAATACGGGGAATTTCTGCCATTTTGACCAAAAAAAAGAAGAATGCATACCTTTTTGCAATAAAAAAGGAAAATTTCTGCAATTTTGCTCCAAAATAAGGGGAATTTCTGCATTTTGCCTCTAAATAAGTGGAATTTCTATCTTTTTCCCCCACAACAAAGGAAATTTCTGTCTTTTTTGCCCCAAAATAAAGAAAATTTCTGACTTATTACCCTGAAATAAGTGAAATTTCTGCAATTTTGCCCCAAAATAAGGGAAATTTCTGCCTTTTTGCGCCCAAATAAGGGGAATTTCAGCTTTTTTACCTCAAAATAAGTGGAATTTCTGCATTTTTGCCACAAAATATTAGGAATTTCTGCATTTTTGTTCCAAAATAAGGAAAATTTCTGCTTTTTTCACTGAAATAAGTGAAATTTCTGCAATTTTGCCCCAAAATAAGGAAAATTTCTGCCTTTTTGCCCCCAAATAAGGGGAATTTCAGCCTTTTTACCTCAAAATAAGGGGAATTTCTGCATTTTTGCTCCAAAATATGGAAAATTTCTGCCTTTTGCCCAAAATAAAAATTTCTGCAATTTTGTACCAAAATAGAAGAAATTTCTTTTTTTTTGCCACAAAATAAGAAAATTTCTGCTTTTTTTCCCTGAAATAAGTGAAATTTCTGCAATTTTGCCCCAAAATAAGTGAAATTTCTGCTTTTTTGCCCCCAAATAAGGGGAATTTCAGCCTTTTTACCTCAAAATAAGGGGAATTTCTGCATTTTTGCCCCAAAATATGGGATATTTCTGACTTTTTGCGCCAAATTAAAAAAATTTCTGCTTTTTTTCCCTGAAATAAATGAAATTTCTTCAATTTTGCCCCAAAATAAGTGAAATTTCTGCAATTTTGCCCCAAAATAAAAAAAATTTTTGCTTTTTATCCCTGAAATAAGTGAAATTTCTTCAATTTTGCAAAAAATAAGTGAAATTTCTGCAATTTTGCCCCAAAATAAGGGAAATTTTTGGAATTTTGCCCCAAAATATGTGGAATGTGTGACTTTTGCCTCAAAATAAGGAGAATTTCTGTCTTTTTGCCCCAACATATAGGGAATTTCTGGCTTTTTGCCCCACAAATAGGGGAATTTCTGCAATTTTGAACCAAAATAAGGGGAATTTCTGCTTTTTTGCCCGAAAATAAGTAGAATGCATACCTTTTTGCCATAAAAAAGGGAAATTTATTCATTTTTGCTCCAAAATAAGGAAAATTTCTGCTTTTTTGCCTCTAAATAAGTGGAATTTCTGTCTTTTTTCCCCAAAACAAAGGGAATTTCAGTCTTTTTTGCCCCAAAATAAGGAAATTTCTGACTTATTACTCTGAAATAAGTGAAATTTCTGCAATTTGCCCCAAAATAAGAGAAATTTCTGCCTTTTTGACCCAAATATGGGGAATTTCAGCCTTTTTACCTCAAAATAAGGGCAATTTCTGAATTATTGCCCCAAAATATGGGAAATTTCTGCTTTTTTGCCCCAAAATAAGAATAAATTCTGCAATTTTGTAACAAAATAAAAAAAATTTCTGCCTTTTTGCCCCAAAATAAGAAAATTTCTGCATTTTTTTTCTGAAATAAATAAAATTTCTGTAATTTTGTACCAAAATAAGGGAAATTTCTGCCTTTTTGTCCCCAAATAAAGGGAATTTCAGCCTTTTTACCTCAAAATAAGGGGAATTTCTGCATTTTTGCCCCAAAATATGGAAAATTTCTGCCTTTTTGCACAAAATAAGAAAAATTTCTGCAATTTTGTACAAAAATAAAAGAAATTTCTTCCTTTTTGCCACAAAATAAGAAAATTTCTGCTTTTCTTCCCTGAAATAAGTGAAATTTCTCCAATTTTGCCTCAAAATAAGTGAAATTTCTGCAATTTTGCCCCAAAATAAGGGAAATTTCTGGAATTTTGCCCCAAAATAAGTGGAATTTCTGAGTTTTGCCCCAAAATAAGGAGGATTTCTGTTTTTTGCCCCAACATATAGGAAATTTCTGCCTTTTTGCTTCAAAATTAGGGGAATTTCTGCAATTTTGCTCCAAAATACGGGGAATTTCTGCCATTTTGACCAAAAAAAAGAAGAATGCATACCTTTTTGCCATAAAAAAGGAAAATTTCTGCAATTTTGCTCCAAAATAAGGGGAATTTCTGCATTTTGCCTCTAAATAAGTGGAATTTCTATCTTTTTCCCCCAGAACAAAGGAAATTTCTGTCTTTTTTGCCCCAAAATAAAGAAAATTTCTGATTTATTACCCTGAAATAAGTGAAATTTATTCAATTTTGCCCCAAAATAAGGGAAATTTCTGCCTTTTTGCGCCCAAATAAGTGGAATTTCAGCCTTTTTACCTCAAAATAAGTGGAATTTCTGCATTTTTGCCACAAAATATTAGGAATTTCTGCATTTTTGTTCCAAAATGAGGAAAATTTCTGCTTTTTTCACTGAAATAAGTGAAATTTCTGCAATTTTACCCCAAAATAAGTGAAATTTCTGCAATTTTGCCCCAAAATAAGGGAAATTTCTGGAATTTTGCCCCAAAATAAGTGGAATTTCTGAGTTTTGCCCCAAAATAAGGAGAATTTCTGTATTTTTGCCCCAACATATAAGGAATTTCTGCCTTTTTGCCCCACAATTAGGGGAATTTCTGCAATTTTGCTCCAAAATACGGGGAATTTCTGCTTTTTAGCCCGAAAATAAGGGGAATGTATACCTTTTGCCACAAAAAAGGAAAATTTCTTCATTTTTGCTCCAAAATAAGGGGAATTTCTGCTTTTTTGCCTCTAAATAAGTGGAATTTTTGTCTTTTTCCCTCAAAACAAAGGGAATTTCTGTCTTTTTTGCTCCAAAATAAAGAAAATTTCTGACTTATTCCTCTGAAATAAGTGAAATTTCTGCAATTTTGCCTCAAAATAAGAGAATTTTCTGCCTTTTTGCCCCGAAATAAAAGGAATTTCAGCCTTTTTACCTCAAAATAAGAGGAATTTCATCATTTTTGCCACAAAATATTAGCAATTTCTGCTTTTTTGCTTCAAAATAAGAAAAATTTCTGCAATTTTGTAGCAAAATAAAAGAAATTTCTGCCTTTTTGCTTCCAAATAAAAAAATTTCTGCTTTTTTTTTCTGAAATAAGTGAAATTTCTGCAATTTTGCCCCAAAATAAGGGAAATTTCTGGAATTTTGCCCCAAAATAAGTGGAATTTCTGAGTTTTGCCCCAAAATAAGGAGGATTTCTGTCTTTTTGCCCCAACATATAGGAAATTTCTGCTTTTTTGCTTCACAATTAGGGGAATTTTGCAATTTTGCTCCAAAATACAGAAAATTTCTGCATTTTGCACAAAAATAAAAAGAATGCATAACTTTTTGCCATAAAAAAGAGAAATTTCAGCAATTTTTCTCGAAAATAAGGGGAATTTCTGCTTTTTTGCCCCAAAATAAGGGAAATTTCTGGAATTTTGCCCCAAAATAAGTGTAATTTCTGAGTTTTGACCCAAAATAAGTAGAATTTCTGTCTCTTTGCCACAACATATAGGAAATTTCTGCCTTTTTGCCCCACAATTAGGGGAATTTCTGCAATTTTGCTCCAAAATACAGGGAATTTCTGCCTTTTTGCCCTAAAATACAAAGAATGCATACCTTTTTGCCATAATAAGGGGAATTTTTTTCATTTTTGCTCCAAAATAAAAAGAATTTCTGCTTTTTTGCCTCTAAATAAGTGGAATTTCTGTCTTTTTACCCGAAAACAAAGGGAATTTCTGTCTTTTTTGCCCCAAAATAAGGAAAATTTCTGACTTATTACCCTGAAATAAGTGAAATTTCTGCAATTTTGCCCCAAAATAAGGGAAAATTCTGCCTTTTTGCCCCCAAATAAGGGGAATTTCAGCCTTTTTACCTCAAAATAAGGGGAATTTCTGCATTTTTGCCACAAAATATTAGGAATTTTGGCCTTTTTGCCCCAAAATAAAGAAAATTTCTGCCTTTTTTCCCTGAAATAAGTGAAATTTTTGCAATTTTGCCCCAAAATAAGTGAAATTTCTGCAATTTTACCCCAAAATAAGTGAAATTTCTGCAATTTTGCCCCAAAATAAGGGAAATTTCTGGAATTTTGCCCCAAAATAAGTGGAATTTCTGAGTTTTGCCCCAAAATAAGGAGAATTTCTGTATTTTTGCCCCAACATATAAGGAATTTCTGCCTTTTTGCCCCACAATTAGGGGAATTTCTGCAATTTTGCTCCAAAATACGGGGAATTTCTGCTTTTTAGCCCGAAAATAAGGGGAATGTATACCTTTTGCCACAAAAAAGGAAAATTTCTTCATTTTTGCTCCAAAATAAGGGGAATTTCTGCTTTTTTGCCTCTAAATAAGTGGAATTTTTGTCTTTTTCCCTCAAAACAAAGGGAATTTCTGTCTTTTTTGCTCCAAAATAAAGAAAATTTCTGACTTATTCCTCTGAAATAAGTGAAATTTCTGCAATTTTGCCTCAAAATAAGAGAATTTTCTGCCTTTTTGCCCCGAAATAAAAGGAATTTCAGCCTTTTTACCTCAAAATAAGAGGAATTTCATCATTTTTGCCACAAAATATTAGCAATTTCTGCTTTTTTGCTTCAAAATAAGAAAAATTTCTGCAATTTTGTAGCAAAATAAAAGAAATTTCTGCCTTTTTGCTTCCAAATAAAAAAATTTCTGCTTTTTTTTCTGAAATAAGTGAAATTTCTGCAATTTTGCCCCAAAATAAGGGAAATTTCTGGAATTTTGCCCCAAAATAAGTGGAATTTCTGAGTTTTGCCCCAAAATAAGGAGGATTTCTGTCTTTTTGCCCCAACATATAGGAAATTTCTGCTTTTTTGCTTCACAATTAGGGGAATTTTGCAATTTTGCTCCAAAATACAGAAAATTTCTGCATTTTGCACAAAAATAAAAAGAATGCATAACTTTTTGCCATAAAAAAGAGAAATTTCAGCAATTTTTCTCGAAAATAAGGGGAATTTCTGCTTTTTTGCCCCAAAATAAGGGAAATTTCTGGAATTTTGCCCCAAAATAAGTGTAATTTCTGAGTTTTGACCCAAAATAAGTAGAATTTCTGTCTCTTTGCCACAACATATAGGAAATTTCTGCCTTTTTGCCCCACAATTAGGGGAATTTCTGCAATTTTGCTCCAAAATACAGGGAATTTCTGCCTTTTTGCCCTAAAATACAAAGAATGCATACCTTTTTGCCATAATAAGGGGAATTTTTTTCATTTTTGCTCCAAAATAAAAAGAATTTCTGCTTTTTTGCCTCTAAATAAGTGGAATTTCTGTCTTTTTACCCGAAAACAAAGGGAATTTCTGTCTTTTTTGCCCCAAAATAAGGAAAATTTCTGACTTATTACCCTGAAATAAGTGAAATTTCTGCAATTTTGCCCCAAAATAAGGGAAAATTCTGCCTTTTTGCCCCCAAATAAGGGGAATTTCAGCCTTTTTACCTCAAAATAAGGGGAATTTCTGCATTTTTGCCACAAAATATTAGGAATTTTGGCCTTTTTGCCCCAAAATAAAGAAAATTTCTGCCTTTTTTCCCTGAAATAAGTGAAATTTTTGCAATTTTGCCCCAAAATAAGTGAAATTTCTGCAATTTTGCCCCAAAATAAGGAAAATTTCTGGAATTTTGCCCCAAAATAAGTGGAATTTCTGAGTTTTGAACCAAAATAAGGAGAATTTCTGTCTTTTTCCCCTAACATATAGAGAATTTCTGCCTTTTTGCCCCACAATTAGGGGAATTTCTGCAATTTTGCCCAAAATACGGGGATTTTCTGTTTTTAGCCCGAAAAGAAGGGGAATGTATACATTTTGCCACAAAAAAAAAGAAATTTCTTCATTTTTGCTTCAAAATAAAGGGAATTTCTGCTTTTTGCCTCTAAATAAGTGGAATTTCTGTCTTTTTCCCACAAAAAAAGGAATTTCTGTCTTTTTTGCAACAAGATAAGGAAAATTTCTGACTTATTACCCTGAAATAAGTGAAATTTCTGCAATTTTGCCGCAAAATGAGAAAAATTTCTGACTTTTTCCACCCAAATAAGGGGAATTTAGGCTTTTTTAGCTCAAAATAAGGAGAATTTCTGCATTTTTGCCACAAAATATGGAAAATTTCTGCCTTTTTCCCAAAATAAGAAAATTTCTGCTTTTTTCCCTGAAATAAATGAAATTTCTGCAATTTTGCCCCAAAATAAGTGAAATTTCTGCACTTTTGCCCCAAAATAAAAGAAATTTCTGGAATTTGACCCAAAATAAGTGGAATTTCTGAGTTTTGCCCCAAAATAAGGAGAATTTCTGTCTTTTTGCCCCACAATTAGGGGAATTTCTGCAATTTTGATCCAAAATACGGGGAATTTCTGCCTTTTTGTCCGAAAATAAGAAGAATGCATACCTTTTTGCCATAAAAAATGGAAATTTCTTCATTTTTGCTCCAAAATAAGGGGAATTTCTGCTTTTTTGCCTCAAAATATGTGGAATTTCTGTCTTTTTCCCCCAAAACAAATGTAATTTCTGTTTTTTTGCCTCAAAATAAAGAAAATTTCTGACTTATTACCCTGAAGTAAGTGAAATTTCTGCAACTTTGCCCCAAATGAAGGGGAATTTCTTCTTTTTGCCCCCAAATAAGGTGAATTTCAGCCTTTTTACCTCAAAATAACAGGAATTTCTGCATTTTTGCCACAAAATATTAGGAATTTCTGCCTTTTTGCCCCAAAATAAGGAAAATTTCTGCCTTTTTTCATTGAAATAAGTGAAAGTTCTGCAATTTTGCCCCAAAATAAGTAAAATTTCTGCAATTTTGCCCCAAAATAAGGGAAATTTCTGGAATTTTGCACCAAAATATTGGAATTTCTGAGTTATGCCCCAAAATAAGGAGAATTTCTGTTTTTTTGCCCTAACATATACGGAATTTTTGCCTTTTTGCCCCACAATTAGGGGAATTTCTGCAATTTTGCTCCAAAATACTGGGAATTTCTGCTTTTTAGCGTGAAAATAAGGGGAATGTATACCTTTTGCCACAAAAAAGGAAATTTCTTCATTTTTGCTCCAAAATAAAAGGAATTTCTGCTTTTTTGCCTCTAAAAAGTGGAATTTCTGTCTTTTTCCCCAAAAACAAAGGGAATTTCTGTATTTTTGCCCCAAAATAAAAAAAAATTCTGACTTATTACCCTGAAATAAGTGAAATTTTTTCAATTTTTCCCCAAAATAAGGAAATTTCTGCCTTATTGCCCCCACTAAGGGGAATTTCAGCCTTTTTCCTCAAAATAAGAGGAATTTCTGCATTTTTGCCACAAAATATGGGAAATTTCTGCCTTATTGCTCCAAAATAAAAAAAAATTTCTGCAATTTTGTACCAAAATAAAAGAAATTTCTGCCTTTTTGCCCCAAAATAAGAAAATTTCTGTTTTTTTTTTTGAAATAAGTGAAATTTCTGCAATTTTGCCCCAAAAAAAGTGAAATTTCTGCAATTTTGCCCCAAAATAAGTGAAATTTCTGGAATTTTGCCTCAAAATAAAAGAAATTTCTGCCTTTTTGCCCCCAAATCAGGGGAATTTCAGCCTTTTTACCTCAAAATAAGGGGACTTTCTGCATTTTTGACGCAAAATATGGGAAATTTCTGCCTTTTTGCCCCAAAATAAGAAAAATTTCTGCAATTTTGTACCAAAATAAAAAAAATTTCTGCCTTTTTGCCCCAAAATAAGAAAATTTCTGCTTTTTTTCTGAAATAAGTTAAATTTCTGCAATTTTGCCCCAATATAAGTGAAATTTCTGGAATTTTGCTCCGAAATAAGTGGAATTTCTGAGTTTTGCCCCAAAATAAGGAGAATTTCTGTCTTTTTGCCCCAACATGAAGGGAATTTCTGCCTTTTTGCCCCACAATTTGGGGAATTTCTGCATTTTGCTCCAAAATAAGGGGAATTTCTGCCTTTTTGCCCAAAAATAAGAAGAATGCATACCTTTTTGCCCTTAAAATGTGAAATTTCTTCATTTTTGCTCCAAAATAAGGGGAATTTCTGCTTTTTTGCCTCTAAAAAAGTGGAATGTCTGACTTTTTTCCCCAAAACAAAGGGAATTTCTGTTTTTTGGCCCCAAAATAAGGAAAATTTCTGACTTATTACCCTGAAATAAGTGAAATTTCTGGAATTTTGCCCCAAAATTAGAGAAATTTCTGCCTTTTTGCCCCTAAATAAGGGGAATTTCAGCCTTTTACCTCAAAATAAGAGAAATTTCTGCATTTTTGCCCCAAAATATGGGATATTTCTACCTTTTTTCCCCAAAATAAGAAAAAATTCTGCAATTTTGTAACAAAATAAAAGAAATTTCTGCCTTTTGACCCCAAAATAAGAAAAATTCTGATTTTTTTCTGAAATAAGTGAAATTTCTGCAATTTTGCCCCAAAATAAGTTAAATTTCTGAGTTTTGCCCTAAAATAAGGAGAATTTCTGTCTTTTTGCCCCAACATATAAGGAATTTCTGCCTTTTTGCGCCACAATTAAGGGAATTTCTGCAATTTTGCTCCAAAATACGGGAAATTTCTTCCTTTTTTGTCCAAAAATAATAAGAATGCATACCTTTTTGCCATAAAAAAGGGAAGTTTCTTCATTTTTGCTCCAAAATGAAGGGAATTTCTGCTTTTATGCCTCTAAATATGTGGAATTTCTGTCTTTTTCCCCCAAAACAAAGAGAATTTCTGTCTTTTTTGCCCCAAAATAAGGAAAATTTCTGACTTATTACCCTGAAATAAGTGAAATTTCTGCAATTTTGCCCCAAAATAAGGGAAATTTCTGCCTTTTTGACCCCAAATAATGGGAATTTCAGCCTTTTTACCTCAAAATAAGGGGAATTTCTGCATTTTTGCCCCAAAATATGGGAAATTTCTGCCTTTTTGCCCAAAATAAGAAAAATTTATGCATTTTTGTACCAAAATAAAAGAAATTTCTGCCTTTTTGCCCCATAATAAAAAATTTCTGCTTTTTTTCTCTTAAATAAGTGAAATTTCTGCAATTTTGCCCCAAAATAAGTGAAATTTCTGCAATTTTGCCCCAAAATAAAGGAAATTTCTTGAATTTTGCCCCAAAATAAGTGGAATTTCTGAGTTTTGCCCCAAAATAAGGAGAATTTCTGTCTTTATGCACCAAGATATAGGGAATTTCTGCCTTTTTGACCCACAATTAGAGGAATTTCTGCAATTTTGCTCGAAAATACGGGAAATTTCTTCTTTTTAGCCGAAAATAATAAGAATGCATACCTTTTTGCCATAAAAAAAAGAAATTTCTGCAATTTTTCTGCAAAATAAGGGGAATTTCTGCTTTTTTGCCACTAAGTAAGTGGAATTTCTGTCTTTATCCCCCAAAACAAAGGGAATTTCTGTCTTTTTTGCCCCAAAATAAGGAAAATTTCTGACTCCTTACCTTGAAGTAAGTGAAATTTCTGCAATTTTGCCCCAAATAAGGGAAATTTCTGCCTTTTTGCCCCCAAATAAGGGGAATTTCAGCTATTTTACCTCAAAATAAGGGTAATTTCTGCATTTTTGCCACTAAATATTAGGAATTTCTGCCTTTTTGCCCCAAAATAGGGAAAATTTCTGTCTTTTTTCTCTGAAATAAGTCAAATTTCTGCAATTTTGCCCCAAAATAAGGGAAATTTCTGGAATTTTGCCCCAAAATAAGTGGAATTTCTGAGTTTTGCCCCAAAATAAGTAGAATTTCTGTCTTTTTGCCCCAACATATAGGGAATTTCTGCTTTTTTGCCCCACAATTAGGGGAATATCTGCAATTTTGCTCCAAAATAAGGGGAATTTCTGCTTTTTTGCCACTAAATAAGTGTTATTTCTGTCTTTTTCCCACAAAACAAAGGGAATTTCTGTCTTTTTGTTCCAAAATAAGGAAAATTTCTTACTTATTACCATGAAATCAGTGAAATTTCTGCAATTTTGCCCCAAAATAAGAGAAATTTCTGCCTTCTTGCCCCCAAATAAGGGGAATTTCTGAATTTTTGCCACAATATGGGAAATTTCTGAATTTTTGCCCAAAATAAGAAAAATTTCTGCAATTTTGTAACAAAATATAGGTAATTTCTGCTTTTTTGCCCCAAAATAAGCAAATTTCTGCATTTTTTTCCTGAAATAAGTGAAATTTTTGAAATTTTGCCCCAAAATAAGTGAAATTTCTGCAATTTTGCCCCAAAATAAGGAAAATTTCTGGAATTTTGCCCCAAAATAAGTGGAATTTCTGAGTTTGCCCCAAAATAAAGAGAATTTCTGTCTTTTTGCCCCAACACATAGGGAATTTCTCTCTTTTTGCCCCAAAATTAGGGGAATTTTTTCAATTTTGCTCCAAAATACAGGGAATTTCTGCTTTTAGCCCGTAAAGAAGGGGAATGTATACATTTTGCCACAAAAAAATTCTTAATTTTTGCTTCAAAATAAGGGGAATTTCTAATTTTTGCCTCTAAATAAGAGGAATTTCTGTCTTTTTCCCCCAAAACAAAGGGAATTTCTGTCTTTTTTGCACCAAAATAAAGAAATTTTCTGACTTATTATTCTGAAATATGTGAAATTTGTGCAATTTTGCCCCAAAATAAGAGAAATTTCTGCCTTTTTGCCCCCAAATAAGGGGAATTTCAGCCTTTTTACCTCAAAATAAGGGGAATTTCTGCATTTTTGCCACAAAATATTAGGAATTTCTGCCTTTTTGCCCCAAAATAAGGAAAATTTCTGCCTTTTTTCCCTGAAATATGTGAAATTTCTGCAATTTTGCCCCAAAATAAGTGAAATTTTTGCCATTTTGCCACAAAATAAGAAAATTTCTGCTTTTTCCCCTGAAATAAGTGAAATTTCTGCAATTTTGCCCCAAAATAAGTGAAATTTCTGAAATTTTGCTCCAAAATAAGGGAAATTTCTGCTTTTTGCCCCCAAATAAGGGGAATTTCAGCCTTTTTACCTCAAAATAAGGGAAATTTTTGCATTTTTGCCCCAAAATATGAGAAATTTCTCCCTTTTTGCCCAAAATAAAAAAATTTCTGCAATTTTGTACCAAAATAAAAGAAATTTCTGCCTTTTTGCTCCAAAATAAAAAATTTCTGCTTTTTTTCCCTTATATAAGTAAAATTTCTGCAATTTTGCCACAAAATAAGTGAAATTTCTGCAATTTTGCCACAAAATAAGGGAAATTTCTGGAATTTTGCCCCAAAATAAGTGGAATTTCTGAGTTTTGCCCCAAAATAAGGAGAATTTCTGTCTTTATGCCAAAAGATTTAGGGAATATCTGCTTTTTTGACCTACAATTAGAGGAATTTCTGCAATTTTGCTCCAAAATACACGAAATTTCTGCTTTTCAGCCCGAAAATAAGAAGAATGCATAACTTTTTCCCATGAAAAGGGAAATTTCTGCAATTTTTCTCCAAAATAAGGGAAATTTCTGCTTTTTTGCCTCTAAATAAGTGGAATTTCTGTCTTTTTCCCCCGAAACAAAGGTAATTTCTGTCTTTTTTGCCCCAAAATAAGGAAAATTTCTGACTTATTACCTTGAAGTAAGTGAAATTTCTGCAATTTTGCCCCAAATAAGGGAAATTTCTGCCTTTTTGCCCCCAACTTAAGGGATTTTCAGCCTTTTTACCTCAAAATAAGGGTAATTTCTGCATTTTTGCCACAAAATATTAGGAATTTCTGCCTTTTTGCCCCAAAATAAAGAAAATATCTGCCTTTTTTCTCTGAAATAAGTCAATTTTCTGCAATTTTGCCACAAAATAAGTGAAATTTCTGAAATTTTGCCACAAAATAAGGGAAATTTCTGGAATTTTGACACAAAGTAAGTGGAATTACTGAGTTTTGCCCCAAAATAAGTAGAATTTCTGTCTTTTTGCCCCAACATATAGGGAAATTCTGCCTTTTTGCCCCACAATTAGGGGAATTTCTGTAATTTTGCTCCAAAATACGGGGAATTTCTGCCTTTTTGCCCGAAAATAAGAAGAATGCATACCTTTTTGCCATAAAAAAGAGAAATTTCTTCATTTTTGCTCCAAAATAAGGGGAATTTCTGCTTTTTAGCCTCTAAATAAGTGGAATTTCTGTCTTTTTCCTACAAAACAAAGGGAATTTCTGTCTTTTTGCACCAAAATAAGGAAAATTTTTGACTTATTACCCTGAAATCAGTGAAATATCTGCAATTTTGCCCCAAAATAAAAGAAAGTTCTGCCTTTTTGCCCCCAAATAAGGGGAATTTCTGCATTTTTGCCACAATATGGGAAATTTCTGACTTTTTGCCCAAAATAAGAAAAATTTCTGCAATTTTGTACCAAAATATAGGTAATTTCTGCTTTTTTGCCCCAAAATAATAAAATTTCTGCTTTTTTTCCCTGAAATAAGTGAAATTTCTGCAATTTTGCCCCAAAATAAGTGAAATTTCTGCAATTTTGCCCCAAAATATGGGAAATTTCTGGAATTTTGCCCCAAAATAAGTGGAATTTCTGAGTTTTGCCTCAAAATAAGGAGAATTTCTGTCTTTTTGCCCCAAGAAATAAGGAATTCCTGCCTTTTTGCCCCAAAATTAGGGGAATTTCTGCAATTTTGCTCCAAAATACGGGGAATTTCTGCTTTTTAACCCGAAAAGAAGAAGAATGTCTACCTTTTGCCACAAAAAAAGAAATTTCTTAATTTTTGCTCCAAAATAAGGGGAATTTCTGCTTTTTAGCCTCTAAATAAGTGGAATTTCTGTCTTTTTCCTACAAAACAAAGGGAATTTCTGTCTTTTTGCACCAAAATAAGGAAAATTTTTGACTTATTACCCTGAAATCAGTGAAATATCTGCAATTTTGCCCCAAAATAAAAGAAAGTTCTGCCTTTTTGCCCCCAAATAAGGGGAATTTCTGCATTTTTGCCACAATATGGGAAATTTCTGACTTTTTGCCCAAAATAAGAAAAATTTCTGCAATTTTGTACCAAAATATAGGTAATTTCTGCTTTTTTGCCCCAAAATAATAAAATTTCTGCTTTTTTTCCCTGAAATAAGTGAAATTTCTGCAATTTTGCCCCAAAATAAGTGAAATTTCTGCAATTTTGCCCCAAAATATGGGAAATTTCTGGAATTTTGCCCCAAAATAAGTGGAATTTCTGAGTTTTGCCTCAAAATAAGGAGAATTTCTGTCTTTTTGGCCCAAGACATAAGGAATTCCTGCCTTTTTGCCCCAAAATTAGGGGAATTTCTGCAATTTTGCTCCAAAATACGGGGAATTTCTGCTTTTTAACCCGAAAAGAAGAAGAATGTCTACCTTTTGCCACAAAAAAAGAAATTTCTTAATTTTTGCTTCAAAATAAGGGGAATTTCTGCTTTTTGCCTCTAAATAAGAGGAATTTCTGTCTTTTTCCCCCAAAACAAAGGGAATTTCTGTCTTTTTTGCCCCAAAATAAGGAAAATTTCTGACTTATTACCCTGAAATAAGTGAAATTTCTACAATTTTGCCTCAAAATAAGGGAAATTTCTGCCTTATTGCCCCCAAATAAGAGGAATTTCAGCCTTTTTACCTCAAAATAAGGGGAATTTCTGCATTTTTGCCACAAAATATGGGAAATTTCTGCTTTTTTGCCACAAAATAAGACAATTTATGCTTTTTTCCCTGAAATAAGTGAAATTTCTCCAATTTTGCCCCAAAATAAGTGAAATTTCTGCAATTTTGCCCCGAAATAAGAAAATTTCTGATTTTTTTTCCTGAAATAAGTGAAATTTCTGCAATTTTGCCCCAAAATAAGGGAAATTATTGGAATTTTGCCCCAAAATAAGTGGAATTTCTAAGTTTTGCCCCAAAATAAGAAGAATTTCTGAATTTTTGCCCAAACATATAGGGAATTTCTTCCTTTTTGCCCCACAATTTGGGAAATTTCTGCAATTTTGCTCCAAAATAAGAGGAATTTCTGCCTTATTGCCCAAAAATAAGAAGAATGCATAACTTTTGGCCCTTAAAAAGTGAAATTTCTTCATTTTTGCTCCACAATAAGGGGAATTACTGCTTTTTTACCTCTAAAAAAGTGGAATTTCTGTCTTTTTCTCCAAAAAAGGGAATTTCTGTCTTTTTGCCCCAAAATAAGAGAAAAAAATTTGCAATTTTGTAACAAAATAAAAAAAATTTCTGCCTTTTGGCCCCAAAATAAGAAAATATCTCCTTTTTTTCTGAAATAAATGAAATTTCTGACAATTTTGCCACAAAATAAGTTAAATTTCTGAGTTTTGCCCAAAAATAAGGAGAATTTCTGTCTTTTTGCCCCAACATATAGGGAATTTCTGCCTTTTTGCCCCACAATTAGGAAAATTTCTGCAATTTTGCTCGAAAATAAAGGGAATTTCTGCCTTTTTTGTCTGAAAATAATAGGAATGCATAACTTTTGGCCATAAAAAAGGGAAATTTCTCCGTTTTTGCTCCAAAATGAGGGGAATTTCTGCTTATATGCCTCTAAATATGTGGAATTTCTGTCTTTTTCCCCCAAAACAAAGGGAATTTCTGTTTTTTTTGCCCCAAAATAAGGAAAATTTCTGACTTATTACCCTGAAATAAGTGAAATTTCTGCAATTTTGCCACAAAATAAGGGAAATTTCTGCCTTTTTACCCTCAAATAAGGGGAATTTCAGCCTTTTTACCTCAAAATAATGGGAATTTCTGCATTTTTGCCTTAAAATATGGGAAATTTCTGCCTTTTTGCCCAAAATAAGAAAAATTTCTGCAATTTTGTACCAAAATATGAGAAATTTCTGCCTTTTTGCCCCAAAATAAGATAATTTCTGCTTTTTTTCCTTGAAATAAGTGAAATTTCTTCAATTTTGCCCCAAAATAAGTGAAATTTCTGCAATTTTGCCCCAAATAAGGGAAATTTCAGGAATTTTGCCCCAAAATAAGTGGAATTTCTGAGTTTTGCCCCAAGATAAGGAGAATTTCTGTCTTTTTGCCCCAACATATAGGGAATTTCTGCCTTTTTGCCCCACAGTTAGGTTAATTTCTGCAATTTTGCTCTAAAATACGGGGAATTTCTGCATTTTTGCCCGAAAATAAGAAGAATGCATACCTTTTTGCCATAAAAAAGGGAAATTTCTGTAATTTTGCTCCAAAATAAGGGGAATTCTGCTTTTTTGCCACTAAATAAGTGGAATTTCTGTCTTTTTCCCCCAAAACAAAGGTAATTTCTGTCTTTTTTGCCCCCAAATAAGGAAAATTTTTTACTTATTGCCCTGAAGTAAGTGAAATTTCTGCAATTTTGAACCAAAATAAGGGGAATTTCTGCTTTTTTGCCTCTAAATAAGTGCAATTTATGTATTTTTTCCCCAAAACAAAGGGAATTTCTGTCTTTTTTGTCCAAAATAAAGAAAATTTCTGACTTATTACCCTGAAATAAGTTAAATTTCTGCAATTTTGCCCCAAAATAAGGGAAATTTCTGACTTTTTGCTCCCAAATAAGAGGAATTTCACCCTTTTACCTCAAAATAAGGAGAATTTCTGCATTTCTGCCTCTAAATAAGTGGAATTTATGTATTTTTTCCCCAAAACAAAGGGAATTTCTGTCTTTTTTGCCCTAAAATAAGGAAAATTTCTGACTTATTACCCTGAAATAAGTGAAATTTCTGCAATTTTGCCCAAAAATAAGGGAAATTTCTGCCTTTTTGCCCCCAAATAAGAGGAATTTCACCCTTTTACCTCAAAATAAGGGGAATTTCTGCATTTTTGCCACAAAATATTAGGAATTTCTGACTTTTTGCCCCAAAATAATGAAATTTTCTGTTTTTTTTCCCTGCCATAAGTGAAATTTCTGCAATTTTGCCCCAAAATAAGGGAAATCTCTGGAATTTTGCCCCAAAATAAGTGTAATTTCTGAGTTTTGCCCCCAAATAAGGAGAATTTCTGGCTTTTGCCCCAACATATAGGGAATTTCTGCCTTTTTGCCCCACAATTAGGGGAATTTCTTCAATTTTGCTCCAAAATACGGGGAATTTCTGCCTTTTTGCCCGAAAATAAGAAGAATGCATAACTTTTTGCCATAAAAAATGGAAATTTCTTCATTTTTGCTCCAAAATAAGGGGAATTCTGCTTTTTTGCCTCTAAATAAGTGGAATTTCTGTCTTTTTCCCCCAAAACAAAGGTAATTTCTGTCTTTTTTGCCCCAAAATAAGGAAAATTTCTGACTTATTACCCTGAAGTAAGTGAAATTTCTGCAATTTTTAACCAAAATAGGGGAATTTCTGCTTTTTTGCCTCTAAATAAGTGGAATTTATGTATTTTTCCCCCAAAACAAAGGGAATTTCTGTCTTTTTTGCCCAAAATAAGGAAAATTTCTGACTTATTACCCTGAAATAAATGAACTTTCTTCAATTTTGCCCCAAAATAAGGGAAATTTCTGCTTTCTTGCCCCCAAATAAGGGGAATTTCAGCATTTTTACCTCAAAATAACGGGAACTTCTGCATTTTTGCAACAAAATATTAGGAATTTCTGCATTTTTGCCCCAAAATAAGGAAAATTTCTGCCTTTTTTCACTGAAATAAGTGAAATTTCTGCAATTTTGCCCCAAAATAAGTAAATTTTCTGCAATTTTGCCCCAAAATAAGCAAAATTTCTGACTGATTATCCTGAAATAAGTGAAATTTTTACAATTTTGCCCCAAATTAAGGAAATTTCTGCCTTTTTGCCCCCAATTAAGGGGAATTTCAGCCTTTTTATTCAAAATAAGGGGAATTTCTGCATTTTTGCCCCAAAATATGGAAAATTTCTGCCTTTTTGCCCAAAATAAGAAAAATTTCTGCAATTTTGTACCAAAATATGAGAAATTTCTGCCTTTTTGCCCCAAAATAAGATAATTTCTGCTTTTTTTCCTTGAAATAATTGAAATTTCTTCAATTTTGCCCCAAAATAAGTGAAATTTCTGCAATTTTGCCCCAAATAAGGGAAATTTCTGGAATTTTGCCCCAAAATAAGTGGAATTTCTGAGTTTTGCCCCAAAATAAGGAGAATTTCTGTCTTTTTGCCCCAACATATAGGGAATTTCTGCCTTTTGCCCCACAGTTAGGTTAATTTCTGCAATTTTGCTCTAAAATACAAGGAATTTCTGCATTTTTGCCCGAAAATAAGAAGAATGCATACCTTTTTGCCATAAAAAAGGGAAATTTCTGTAATTTTGCTCCAAAATAAGGGGAATTTCTGCTTTTTTGCCTCTAAATATGTGGAATTTCTGTATTTTCCGCCAAAACAAAGGGAATTTCTGTCTTTTTTGCACCAAATTAAAAAAAATTTCTGACTTATTACCCTGAAATAAGTGAAATTTCTGCAATTTTGCCCCAAAATAAGGGAAATTTCTGACTTTTTGCTCCCAAATAAGAGGAATTTCACCCTTTTACCTCAAAATAAGGAGAATTTCTGCATTTTTTCCACAAAATATTAGGAATTTCTGCTTTTTTGCCTCAAAATAAGGAAAATTTCTGCCTTTTTTTCCTGAAATAAGTGAAATTTCTGCAATTTTGCCCCAAAATAAGGAAAATTTCTGCAATTTTGTCCCAAAATAAGGGAAATTTCTGCAATTTTGTAACAAAATAAAAGAAATTTGTCCCTTTTTGCTTCCCAATAAGAAAATTTCTGATTTTTTTTTCTGAAATAAGTGAAATTTCTGAAATTTTGCCCCAAAATAAGTGAAATTTCTCCAATTTTGCCCCAAAATATGTGAAATTTCTGGAATTTTGCCCGGAAATATGTGGAATTTCTGAGTTTTGACCCAAAATAAGGAGAATTTCTGTCTTTTTGCCCCAACATATAAGGAATTTCTGCCTGTTTGCCCCACAATTAGGGGAATTTCTGCAATTTTGCTCCAAAATACGGGGAATTTCTGCCTTTTTGCCCGAAAATAAGAAGAATCCATACCTTTTTGCCATAAAAAAGGAAAATTTCTTCATTTTTGCTCCAAAAGAAGGGGAATTTCTACTTTTATGCCTCTAAATATGTGGAATTTCTGTCTTTGTCCCCCAATACAAAGGGAATTTCTGTTTTTTTGCCCCAAAATAAGGAAAATTTCTGACTTATTACCCTGAAATAAGTCAAATTTCTGCAATTTTTCCCCAAAATAAGGGAAATTTCTGCCTTTTTGCTCCCAAATAAGGGGAATTTCAGCTTTTTACCTCAAAATAAGGGGAATTTCTGCATTTTTGCCACAAAATATTAGGAATTTCTGCATTTTTGCCTCTAAATAAGTGGAATTTCTGTCTTTTTCCCCCAAAACAAAGGGAATTTCTGTTTTCTGGCCCCAAAAAATGAAAATTTCTGACTTATTACCCTGACATAAGTGAAATTTCTGCAATTTTGTTCCAAAATAAGAGAAATTTCTGCCTTTTTGCCCCCAAATAAGGGGAATTTCAGCATTTAAACTCAAAATAAAAAAAATTTCTGCATTTTTGCCCCAAAATATGGGAAATTTCTGCTTTTTGCCCCAAAATAAGAAAAAATTCTGCAATTTTGTAACAAAATAAAAGAAATTTCTGCCTTTTGGCTCCAAAATAAGAAAATTTCTCCTTTTTTTATGAAATAAGTGAAATTTCTGCAATTTTGCTCAAAAATAAGTTAAATTTCTGAATTTTGCCCTAAAATAAGGAGAATTTCTGTCTTTTTGCCCCAAAATATAGGGAATTTCTGCCTTTTTGCCCCACAATTAGGGGTATTTCTGCAATTTTGCTCCAAAATACGGAGAATTTCTGCCATTTTTGTCCGAAAATAATAAGAATGCATACCTTTTTGCCATAAAAAAGGGAAATTTCTTCATTTTTGCTCCAAAATGAGGGGAATTTCTGCTTTTATACCTCTAAATACGTGGAATTTCTGTCTTTTTCCCGCAAAACAAAAGGAAATTCTGTATTTTTTGCCCCAAAATAAGGAAAATTTCTGACTTATTACCCTGAGATAAGTGAAATTTCTGCAATTTTGCCCCAAAATAAGGGAAATTTCTGCCTTTTTACCCCCAAATAAGGGGAATTTCAGCCTTTTTACCTCAAAATGAAGGGGAATTTCTGCATGTTTGCCCCAAAATATGGGAAATTTCTGCCTTTTTGCCCAAAATAAGAAAAATTTCTGCAATTTTGTACCAAAATATGGGAAATTTCTGCCTTTTTCACCAAAAAAAAAATTTCTGCTTTTTTTCCCTGAAATAAGTGAAATTTCTCTAATATTGCCACAAAATAAGTGAAATTTCTGCATTTTGCCCCAAAATAAGGGAAATTTCTGGAATTTTGCCCCAAAATGAGTGGAATTTCTGAGTTTCCCCAAAATAAGGAGAATTTCTGTCTTTTTGCCCCAACATATGGAATTTCTGCATTTTTGCCCCACAATTAGGTTAATTTCTGCAATTTTGCTCCAAAATACGGGGAATTTCTGCCTTTTTGCCCGAAAATAAGAAGAATGCATACCTTTTTCCATAAAAAAGGGAAATTTCTGTAATTTTGCTCTAAAATAAGGGGAATTTCTGCTTTTTTGCCTCTAAATAAGTGGAATTTATGTATTTTTCCCCCAAAACAAAGGGAATTTCTGTGTTTTTTGCCCAAAATAAGGAAAATTTCTGACTTATTACCCTGAAATAAGTGAAATTTCTGAAATTTTGCCCCAAAATAAGTGAAATTTCTCCAATTTTGCCCCAAAATATGTGAAATTTCTGGAATTTTGCCCGGAAATATGTGGAATTTCTGAGTTTTGACCCAAAATAAGGAGAATTTCTGTCTTTTTGCCCCAACATATAAGGAATTTCTGCCTGTTTGCCCCACAATTAGGGGAATTTCTGCAATTTTGCTCCAAAATACGGGGAATTTCTGCCTTTTTGCCCGAAAATAAGAAGAATCCATACCTTTTTGCCATAAAAAAGGGAAATTTCTTAATTTTTCTCCAAAATAAAGGGAATTTCTGCTTTTTTGCATCTAAATAAGTGGAATTTTTGTCTTTTCCCCCCAAAACAAAGGGAATTTCTGTCTTTTTTGCCCCAAAATAAGGAAAATTTCTGACTTATTACCCTGAAATAAGTGAAATTTCTGCATTTTTTCCCCAAAATAAGGGAAATTTCTGCCTTTTTGCTCCCAAATAAGGGGAATTTCAGCTTTTTACCTCAAAATAAGGGGAATTTCTGCATTTTTGCCACAAAATATTAGGAATTTCTGCATTTTTGCCTCTAAATAAGTGGAATTTCTGTCTTTTTCCCCCAAAACAAAGGGAATTTCTGTTTTCTGGCCCCAAAAAAGGAAAATTTCTGACTTATTACCCTGACATAAGTGAAATTTCTGCAATTTTGTTCCAAAATAAGAGAAATTTCTGCCTTTTTGCCCCCAAATAAGGGGAATTTCAGCATTTAAACTCAAAGTAAAAAAAATTTCTGCCTTTTTGCCCCAAAATAATAAAAAATTCTGCAATTTTGTAACAAAATAAAAGAAATTTCTGCCTTTTGGATCCAAAATAAGAAAATTTCTCCTTTTTTTATGAAATAAGTGAAATTTCTGCAATTTTGCTCAAAAATAAGTTAAATTTCTGAATTTTGCCCTAAAATAAGGAGAATTTCTGTCTTTTTGCCCCAAAATATAGGGAATTTCTGCCTTTTTGCCCCACAATTAGGGGTATTTCTGCAATTTTGCTCCAAAATACGGAGAATTTCTGCCATTTTTGTCCGAAAATAATAAGAATGCATACCTTTTTGCCATAAAAAAGGGAAATTTCTTCATTTTTGCTCCAAAATGAGGGGAATTTCTGCTTTTATACCTCTAAATACGTGGAATTTCTGTCTTTTTCCCGCAAAACAAAAGGAAATTCTGTATTTTTTGCCCCAAAATAAGGAAAATTTCTGACTTATTACCCTGAGATAAGTGAAATTTCTGCAATTTTGCCCCAAAATAAGGGAAATTTCTGCCTTTTTACCCCCAAATAAGGGGAATTTCAGCCTTTTTACCTCAAAATGAAGGGGAATTTCTGCATGTTTGCCCCAAAATATGGGAAATTTCTGCCTTTTTGCCCAAAATAAGAAAAATTTCTGCAATTTTGTACCAAAATATGGGAAATTTCTGCCTTTTTCACCAAAATAAGAAAATTTCTGTTTTTTTTCCCTGAAATAAGTGAAATTTCTCTAATTTTGCCACAAAATAAGTGAAATTTCTGCAATTTTGCCCCAAAATAAGGGAAATTTCTGGAATTTTGCCCCAAAATGAGTGGAATTTCTGAGTTTCCCCAAAATAAGGAGAATTTCTGTCTTTTTGCTCCAACATATAGGGAATTTCTGCATTTTTGCCCCACAATTGGGGGAATTTCTTCAATTTTGCTCCAAAATACGGGGAATTTCTGCCTTTTTGCCCGAAAATAAGAAGAATGCGTAACTTTTTGCCATAAAAAATGGAAATTTCTTCATTTTTGCTCCAAAATAAGGGGAATTCTGCTTTTTTGCCTCTAAATAAGTGGAATTTCTCTTTTTCCCCCAAAACAAAGGTAATTTCTTTTTTTGCCCCAAAATAAGGAAAATTTCTGACTTATTACCCTGAAGTAAGTGAAATTTCTGCAATTTTGCCCCAAAATAAGGAAATTTCTGCCTTTTTGCCCCCAATTAAGGGGAATTTCAGCCTTTTTACTCAAAATAAGGGGAATTTCTGCATTTTTGCCCCAAAATATGGAAAATTTCTGCCTTTTTGCTCCAAAATAAGAAAAATTTCTGCAATTTTGTACCAAAATAAATGAAATTTCTTTCTTTTTGCCCCAAAATAAGAAAATTTCTGCTTTTTTTTTGAAATAAGTGTAATTTCTGCAATTTTGCCCCAATATAAGTGAAATTTCTAGAATTTTGCTCCGAAATAAGTGGAATTTCTGAGTTTTGCCCCAAAATAAGGAGAATTTCTGTCTTTTTGCCCCAACATTTAGGGAATTTCTGCCTTTTTGCCCCACAATTAGGGGAATTTCTGCAATTTTCCTCCTAAATATGGGGAATTTTTGCCTTTTTGCCCGAAAATAAGAAGAATGCATAGCTTTTTGCCATAAAAAAGGGAAATTTCTTAATTTTTCTCCAAAATAAAGGGAATTTCTGCTTTTTTGCATCTAAATAAGTGGAATTTTTGTCTTTTCCCCCCAAAACAAAGGGAATTTCTGTCTTTTTTGCCCCAAAATAAGGAAAATTTCTGACTTATTACCCTGAAATAAGTGAAATTTCTGCATTTTTTCCCCAAAATAAGGGAAATTTCTGCCTTTTTACTTCCAAATAAGGGGAATTTCAGATTTTACCTCAAAATAATGGGAATTTCTGCATTTTTGCCACAAAATATTAGGAATTTCTGCATTTTTGCCTCTAAATAAGTGGAATTTCTGTCTTTTTCCCCCAAAACAAAGGGAATTTCTGTTTTTTGGCCCCAAAATAAGGAAAATTTCTGACTTATTACCCTGACATAAGTGAAATTTCTGCAATTTTGCCCCAAAATAAGGGAAATTTCTGCCTTTTTGATCCCAAATAAGAGGAATTTCACCCTTTTACCTCAAAATAAGGGGAATTTCTGCATTTTTGCCACAAAATATTAGGAATTTCTGCCTTTTTGCCCCAAAATAAGGAAAATTTCTGATTTTTTTCCCTGTCATAAGTGAAATTTCTGCAATTTTGCCCCCAAATAAGGGAAATCTCTGGAATTTCGCCCCAAAATAAGTGGAATTTCTGAGTTTTGCCCCCAAATAAGGAGAATTTCTGTCTTTTTGCCCCAACATATAGGGAATTTCTGCCTTTTTGCCCCACAATTAGGGGAATTTCTGCAATTTTGCTCGAAAATACGGGGAATTTCTGCATTTTTGCCCGAAAATAAGAAGAATGCATAACTTTTTCGCATAAAAAAGGGAAATTTCTTCATTTTTGCTCCAAAATAAGGGGAATTCTGCTTTTTTGCCTCTAAATAAGTGGAATTTCTGTCTTTTTCCCCCAAAACAAAGGTAATTTCTGTCTTTTTTGCCCCAAAATAAGGAAAATTTCTGACTTATTACCCTGAAGTAAGTGAAATTTCTGCAATTTTGAACCAAAATAAGGGGAATTTCTGCTTTTTTGCCTCTAAATAAGAGGAATTTATGTATTTTTCCCCCAAAACAAAAGGAATTTCTGTCTTTTTTTCCCACAATAAGGAAAATTTCAGACTTATTACCCTGAAATAAGTGAACTTTCTGCAATTTTGCCCCAAAATAAGGGAAATTTCTGCTTTTTGCCCCCAAATAAGGGGAATTTCAGCATTTTTACCTCAAAACAAGGGGAATTTCTGCATTTTTGCCACAAAATATTAGGAATTTTGCCTTTTTGCTCCAAAATAAGGAAAATTTCTGCTTTTTTTCACTGAAAAAAGTGAAATTTCTGCAATTTTGTCCCAAAATAAGTGAATTTTCTGCAATTTTGCCCCAAAATAAGGAAAATTTCTGACTGATTACCCTGAAATAAGTGTAATTTCTGCAATTTTGCCCCAAAATAAGGAAATTTCTGCCTTTTTGCCCCCAATTAAGGGGAATTTCAGCCTTTTTACTCAAAATAAGGGGAATTTCTGCATTTTTGCCCCAAAATATGGAAAATTTCTGCCTTTTTGCTCCATAATAAGAAAAATTTCTGCAATTTTGTACCAAAATAAATGAAATTTCTTCCTTTTTGCCCCAAAATAAGAAAATTTCTGCTTTTTTTTTGAAATAAGTGTAATTTCTGCAATTTTGCCCCAATATAAGTGAAATTTCTGGAATTTTGCTCCGAAATAAGTGGAATTTCTGAGTTTTGCCCCAAAATAAGGAGAATTTCTGTCTTTTTGCCCCAACATTTAGGGAATTTCTGCCTTTTTGCCCCACAATTAGGGGAATTTCTGCAATTTTGCTCCAAAACATGGGGAATTTTTGCCTTTTTGCCCGAAAATAAGAAGAATGCATAGCTTTTTGCCATAAAAAAGGGAAATTTCTTAATTTTTCTCCAAAATAAAGGGAATTTCTGCTTTTTTGCATCCAAATAAGTGGAATTTCTGTCTTTTCCCCCCAAAACAAAGGGAATTTCTGTCTTTTTTGCCCCAAAATAAGGAAAATTTCTGACTTATTACCCTGAAATAAGTGAAATTTCTGCAATTTTTCCCCAAAATAAGGGAAATTTCTGCCTTTTTGCTTCCAAATAAGGGGAATTTCAGATTTTACCTCAAAATTAGGGGAATTTATGCATTTTTGCCACAAAATATTAGGAATTTCTGCATTTTTGCCTCTAAATAAGTGTAATTTCTGTCTTTTCCCCCCAAAACAAAGGGAATTTCTGTTTTTTGGCCCCAAAATAAGGAAAATTTCTGACTTATTACCCTGACATAAGTGAAATTTCTGCAATTTTGCCCCAAAATAAGGGAATTTTCTGCATTTTTGATCCCAAAGAAGAGGAATTTCACCCTTTTACCTCAAAATAAGGGGAATTTCTGCATTTTTGCCACAAAATATTAGGAATTTCTGCTTTTTGCCCCAAAATAAGGAAAATTTCTGCCTTTTTTCCCTGTCATAAGTGAAATTTCTGCAATTTTGCCCCCAAATAAGGGAAATCTCTGGAATTTCGCCCCAAAATAAGTGGAATTTCTGAGTATTGCCCCCAAATAAGGAGAATTTTTGTCTTTTTGCCCCAACATATAGGGAATTTCTGCCTTTTTGCCCCAGAATTAGGGGAATTTCTGCAATTTTGCTCCAAAATACGGGGATTTTCTGCATTTTTGCCCGAAAATAAGAAGAATGCATAACTTTTTGGCATAAAAAGGGAAATTTCTTCATTTTTGCTCCAAAATAAGGGGGATTCTGCTTTTTTGCCACTAAATAAGTGGAATTTCTGTCTTTTTCCCCCAAAACAAAGGTAATTTCTGTCTTTTTTGCCCCCAAATAAGGAAAATTTTTTACTTATTGCCCTGAATTAAGTGAAATTTCTGCAATTTTGAACCAAAATAAGGGGAATTTCTGCTTTTTTGCCTCTAAATAAGTGCAATTTATGTATTTTTTCCCCAAAACAAAGGGAATTTCTGTCTTTTTTGTCCAAAATAAAGAAAATTTCTGACTTATTACCCTGAAATAAGTGAAATTTCTGCAATTTTGCCCCAAAATTAGGGAAATTTCTGCTTTTTTGCCCCCAAAGAAGGGGAATTTCAGGATTTTTACCTCAAAATAAAAGGAATTTCTGCATTTTAGCCACAAAATATTAGGAATTTCTGCCTTTTTGCCTCAAAATAAAAAAATTTCTGCCTTTTTTCACTGAAATAAGTGAAATTTCTGCAATTTTGCCCCAAAATAAGTGAAATTTCGGCAATTTTGCCACAAAATGAGGCAAATTTCTGGAATTTTGCCCCAAAATAAGTGGAATTTCTGAGTTTTGCCACCAAAATAAAGAGAATTTTTGTTTTTTTGCCCTAACATATAGGGATTTTCTGCCTTTTTGCCCCACAATTAGGGGAATTTCTGCAATTTTGCTCCAAAATACGGGGAATTTCTGCTTTTTAGCCAGAAAATAAGGGGAATGCATACCTTTTGCCACAAAAAAGAGAAATTTCTTTATTTTTGCTCCAAAATAAAAAGAAATTTCTCCTTTTTTGCCTCTAAAAAAGTGGAATATCTGTCTTTTTCCCCAAAAACAAAAGGAATTTCTGTCTTTTTGCCCCAAAATAAGGAAAATTTCTGACTGATTACCCTGAAATAAGTGAAATTTTTGCTATTTTGCCCCAAAATAAGGAAATTTCTGCCTTTTTGCCCTCTATTAAGGGGAATTTCAGCCTTTTAACTCAAAATAAGGGCAATTTCTGCATTTTTGCCCCAAAATATGGAAAATTTCTGCCTTTTTGCTCCAAAATAAGAAAAATTTCTGCAATTTTGTACCAAAATAAAAGAAATTTCTGCCTTTTTGCCCCAAAATAAGAGAATTTCTGCTTTTTTTTGAAATAAGTGATATTTCTGCAATTTTGCCCCAAAATAAGTGTAATTTCTACAATTTTGCCCCAATATAAGTGAAATTTCTAGAATTTTGCTCCGAAATAAGAGGAATTTCTGAGTTTTGCCCCAAAATAAGGAGAATTTCTGTCTTTTTGCCCCAACATTTAGGGAATTTCTGCCTTTTTGCCCCACAATTAGGGGAATTTCTGCAATTTTGCTCCAAAATACGGGGAATTTCTGCATTTTTGCCCGAAAATAAGAAGAATGCATAACTTTTTGGCATAAAAAAAGGAAATTTCTTCATTTTTGCTCCAAAATAAGGGGAATTCTGCTTTTTTGCCTCTAAATAAGTGGAATTTCTGTCTTTTTCCCCCAAAACAAACGTAATTTCTGTCTTTTTTGCCCCAAAATAAGGAAAATTTCTGACTTATTACCCTGAAGTAAGTGAAATTTCTGCAATTTTGAACCAAAATAAGGGGAATTTCTGCTTTTTTGCCTCTAAATAAGAGGAATTTATGTATTTTCCCCCAAAACAAAGGGAATTTCTGTCTTTTTTGCCCAAAATAAGGAAAATTTCTGACTTATTACCCTGAAATAAGTGAACTTTCTGCAATTTTGCCCCAAAATAAGGGAAATTTCTGCTTTTTGCCCCCAAATAAGGGGAATTTCAGCATTTTTACCTCAAAATAAGGGGAATTTCTGCATTTTTGCCACAAAATATTAGGAATTTCTGCCTTTTTGCTCCAAAATAAGGAAAATTTCTGCTTTTTTTCACTGAAAAAAGTGAAATTTCTGCAATTTTGCCCCAAAATAAGTGAATTTTCTGCAATTTTGCCCCAAAATAAGGAAAATTTCTGACTGATCACCCTGAAATAAGTGTAATTTCTGCAATTTTGCCCCAAAATAAGGAAATTTCTGCCTTTTTGCCCCCAATTAAGGGGAATTTCAGCCTTTTTACTCAAAATAAGGGGAATTTCTGCATTTTTGCCCCAAAATATGGAAAATTTCTGCCTTTTTGCTCCATAATAAGAAAAATTTCTGCAATTTTGTACCAAAATAAATGAAATTTCTTCCTTTTTGCCCCAAAATAAGAAAATTTCTGCTTTTTTTTTGAAATAAGTGTAATTTCTGCAATTTTGCCCCAATATAAGTGAAATTTCTGGAATTTTGCTCCGAAATAAGTGGAATTTCTGAGTTTTGCCCCAAAATAAGGAGAATTTCTGTCATTTTGCCCCTACATTTAGGGAATTTCTGCCTTTTTGCCCCACAATTAGGGGAATTTCAGCAATTTTGCTCCAAAATATGGGGAATTTTTGCCTTTTTGCCCGAAAATAAGAAGAATGCATAGCTTTTTGCCATAAAAAAGGGAAATTTCTTTATTTTTTCTCCAAAATAAAGGGAATTTCTGCTTTTTTGCATCTAAATAAGTGGAATTTCTGTCTTTTCCCCCCAAAACAAAGGGAATTTCTGTCTTTTTTGCCCCAAAATAAGGAAAATTTCTGACTTATTACCCTGAAATAAGTGAAATTTCTACATTTTTTCCGCAAAATAAGGGAAATTTCTGCCTTTTTGCTTCCAAATAAGGGGAATTTCAGATTTTACCTCAAAATAAGGGGAATTTCTGCATTTTTGCAACAAAATATTAGGAATTTCTGCATTTTTGCCTCTAAATAAGTGGAATTTCTGTCTTTTTCCCCCAAAACAAAGGGAATTTCTGTTTTTTGGCCCCAAAATAAGGAAAATTTCTGACCTATTACCCTGACATAAGTGAAATTTCTGCAATTTTGCCCCAAAATAAGGGAAATTTCTGCCTTTTTGATCCCAAATAAGAGGAATTTCACCCTTTTACCTCAAAATAAGGGGAATTTCTGCATTTTTGCCACAAAATATTAGGAATTTCTGCCTTTTTGCCACAAAATAAGGAAAATTTCTGCCTTTTTTCCCTGTCATAAGTGAAATTTCTGCAATTTTGCCCCCAAATAAGGGAAATCTCTGGAATTTCGCCCCAAAATAAGTGGAATTTCTGAGTTTTGCCACCAAATAAGGAGAATTTCGGTCTTTTTAGCCCAACATATAGGGAATTTCTGCCTTTTTGCCCCACAATTAGGGGAATTTCTGCAATTTTGCTCCAAAATACGGGGAATTTCTGCATTTTTGCCCGAAAATAAGAAGAATGCATAACTTTTTGGCATAAAAAAAGGGAAATTTCTTCATTTTTGCTCCAAAATAAGGGGAATTCTGCTTTTTTGCCTCTAAATAAGTGGAATTTCTGTCTTTTTCCCCCAAAACAAAGGTAATTTCTGTCTTTTTTGCCCCAAAATAAGGAAAATTTCTGACTTATTACCCTGAAGTAAGTGAAATTTCTGCAATTTTGAACCAAAATAAGGGGAATTTCTGCTTTTTTGCCTCTAAATAAGAGGAATTTATGTATTTTTCCCACAAAACAAAGGGAATTTCTGTCTTTTTTTCCCAAAATAAGGAAAATTTCAGACTTATTACCCTGAAATAAGTGAACTTTCTGCAATTTTGCCCCAAAATAAGGGAAATTTCTGCTTTTTGCCCCCAAATAAGGGGAATTTCAGCATTTTTACCTCAAAATAAGGGGAATTTCTGCATTTTTGCCACAAAATATTAGGAATTTCTGCCTTTTTGCTCCAAAATAAGGAAAATTTCTGCTTTTTTTCACTGAAAAAAGTGAAATTTCTGCAATTTTGCCCCAAAATAAGTGAATTTTCTGCAATTTTGCCCCAAAATAAGGAAAATTTCTGACTGATTACCCTGAAATAAGTGTAATTTCTGCAATTTTGCCCCAAAATAAGGAAATTTCTGCCTTTTTGCCCCCAATTAAGGGGAATTTCAGCCTTTTTACTCAAAATAAGGGGAATTTCTGCATTTTTGCCCCAAAATATGGAAAATTTCTGCCTTTTTGCTCCAAAATAAGAAAAATTTCTGCAATTTTGTACCAAAATAAATGAAATTTCTTCCTTTTTGCCCCAAAATAAGAAAATTTCTGCTTTTTTTTTGAAATAAGTGTAATTTCTGCAATTTTGCCCCAATATAAGTGAAATTTCTGGAAGTTTGCTCCGAAATAAGTGGAATTTCTGAGTTTTGCCCCAAAATAAGGAGAATTTCTGTCTTTTTGCCCCAACATTTAGGGAATTTCTGCCTTTTTGCCCCACAATTAGGGGAATTTCTGCAATTTTGCTCCAAAATATGGGGAATTTTTGCCTTTTTGCCCGAAAATAAGAAGAATGCATAGCTTTTTGCCATAAAAAAGGGAAATTTCTTAATTTTTCTCCAAAATAAAGGGAATTTCTGCTTTTTTGCATCCAAATAAGTGGAATTTCTGTCTTTTTCCCCCAAAACAAAGGGAATTTCTGTCTTTTTTGCCCCAAAATAAGGAAAATTTCTGACTTATTACCCTGAAATAAGTGAAATTTCTGCAATTTTTCCCCAAAATAAGGGAAATTTCTGCCTTTTTGCTTCCAAATAAGGGGAATTTCAGATTTTACCTCAAAATTAGGGGAATTTCTGCATTTTTGCCACAAAATATTAGGAATTTCTGCATTTTTGCCTCTAAATAAGTGGAATATCTGTCTTTTTCCCCCAAAACAAAGGGAATTTCTGTTTTTTGGCCCCAAAATAAGGAAAATTTCTGACTTATTACACTGACATAAGTGAAATTTCTGCAATTTTGCCCCAAAATAAGGGAAATTTCTGCCTTTTTGATCCCAAATAAGAGGAATTTCACCCTTTTACCTCAAAATAAGGGGAATTTCTGCATTTTTGCCACAAAATATTTGGAATTTCTGCTTTTTGCCCCAAAATAAGGAAAATTTCTGCCTTTTTTCCCTGTCATAAGTGAAATTTCTGCAATTTTGCCCCCAAATAAGGGAAATCTCAGGAATTTCGCCCCAAAATAAGTGGAATTTCTGAGTTTTGCCCCAAAATAAGGAGAATTTTTGTCTTTTTGCCCAAACATATAGGGAATTTCTCCCTTTTTGCCCCAGAATTAGGGGAATTTCTGCAATTTTGCTCCAAAATACGGGGAATTTCTGCATTTTTGCCCGAAAATAAGAAGAATGCATAACTTTTTGGCATAAAAAAGGGAAATTTCTTCATTTTTGCTCCAAAATAAGGGGAATTCTGCTTTTTTGCCACTAAATAAGTGAAATTTCTGTCTTTTTCCCCCAAAACAAAGGTAATTTCTGTCTTTTTTGCCCCCAAATAAGGAAAATTTTTTACTTATTACCCTGAAGTAAGTGTAATTTCTGAAATTTTGAACCAAAATAAGGGGAATTTCTGCTTTTTTGCCTCTAAATAAGTGCAATTTATGTATTTTTTCCCCAAAACAAAGGGAATTTCTGTCTTTTTTGTCCAAAATAAAGAAATTTTCTGACTTATTACCCTGAAATAATTGAAATTTCTGCAATTTTGCCCCAAAATAAGGGAAATTTCTGCTTTTTTGCCCCCAAATAAGGGGAATTTCAGGATTTTTACCTCAAAATAAAAGGAATTTCTGCATTTTAGCCACAAATATTAGGAATTTCTGCCTTTTTGCCCCAAAATAAGAGAATTTCTGCTTTTTTTTGAAATAAGTGAAATTTCTGCAATTTTGCCCCAAAATAAGTGTAATTTCTGCAATTTTGCCCCAATATAAGTGAAATTTCTGGAATTTTGCTCCGAAATAAGTGGAATTTCTGAGTTTTGCCCCAAAATAAGGAGAATTTCTGTCTTTTTGCCCCAACATTTAGGGAATTTCTGCCTTTTTGCCCCACAATTAGGGGAATTTCTGCAATTTTGCTCCAAAATATGGGGAATTTCTGCCTTTTTGCCCGAAAATAAGAAGAATGCATAGCTTTTTGCCATAAAAAAGGGAAATTTCTTCATTTTTGCTCCAAAATAAAGGGAATTTCTGCTTTTTTGCATCTAAATAAGTGGAATTTCTGTCTTTTTCCCCCAAAACAAAGAGAATTTCTGTCTTTTTTGCCCCAATATAAGGAAAATTTCTGACTTATTACCCTGAAATAAGTGAAATTTCTGCAATTTTTCCCCAAAATAAGAGAAAATTTCGGCCTTTTTGCACCCAAATAAAGGGAATTTCAGCTTCTTACCTCAAAATAAGGGGAATTTCTGCATTTTTGCCACAAAATATTAGGAATTTCTGCATTTTTGCCTCAAAATAAGTGGAATTTCTGACTTTTTCCCCCAAAACAAAGGGAATTTCTGTTTTTTGGCCCCAAAATAAGAAAAATTTCTGACTTATTACCCTTACATAAGTGAAATTTCTGCAATTTTGCCCCAAAATAAGAGAAATTTCTGCCTTTTTGCCCCCAAATAAGGGGAATTTCAGTCTTTTAACACAAAATAAAAAAAAATTTCTGCATTTTTGCCCCAAAATATGGGAAATTTCTGCCTTTTTGCCCCAAAATAAGAAAATTTCTGCTTTTTTTATGAAATAAGTGAAATTTCTGCAATTTTGCCCCAAAATAAGGGAAATTTCTGGAATTTTGCCCCAAAATGAGTGGAATTTCTGAGTTTCCCCAAAATAAGGAGAATTTCTGTCTTTTTGCCCCAACATATAGGGAATTTCTGCATTTTTGCCCCACAATTAGGTTAATTTCTGCAATTTTGCTCCAAAATACGGGGAATTTCTGCCTTTTTGCCTGAAAATAAGAAGAATGCATACCTTTTTCCATAAAACAGGGAAATTTCTGTAATTTTGCTCCAAAATAAGGGGAATTTCTGCTTTTTGGCCTCTAAATATGTGGAATTTCTGTCTTTTTCCCCCAAAACAAGGGGAATTTCTGTCCTTTTTGCACCAAAATAAGGAAATTTTCTGACTTATTACCCTGAAATAAGTGAAATTTCTGCAATTTTGCCCCAAAATAAGGGAAATTTCTGCCTTTTTACCCCCAATAAAGATGAATTTCACCCTTTTACCTCAAAATAAGGGGAATTTCTGCATTTTTGCCACAAAATATTAGGAATTTCTGCCTTTTTGCCCTAAAATAAGGAAATTTTCTGCCTTTTTTCCCTGCCATAAGTAAAATTTCTGCAATTTTGCCCCCAAATAAGGGAAATCTCTGGAATTTTGCCCCAAAATAAGTGGAATTTCTGAGTTTTGCCCCCAAATAAGGAGAATTTCTGTCTTTTTGCCCCAACATATAGGGAAATTCGGCCTTTTTGCCCCACAATTAGGGGAATTTCTGCAATTTTGCTCCAAAATACGGGGAATTTCTGCCTATTTGCCCGAAAATAAGAAGAATTCAGAACTTTTTCTATAAAAAAGGGAAATGTCTTCATTTTTGCTCCAAAATAATGGGAATTCTGCTTTTTGCCTCTAAATAAGTGGAATTTCTGTCTTTTTCCCCCAAAACAAAGGTAATTTCTGTATTTTTTGCCCCCAAATAAGGAAAATTTCTGACTTATTACCATGAAGTAAGTAAAATTTCTGCAATTTTGAACCAAAATAAGGGGAATTTCTGCTTTTTTGCCTCTAAATAAGTGGAATTTATGTATTTTTCCCCCAAAACAAAGGGAATTTCTATCTTTTTTGCCCAAAAAAAAGAAAATTTCTTACTTATTACCCTAAAATAAGTGAAATTTCTGCAATTTTGCCCCAAAATAAGGGAAATTTCTGCTTTTTTGCCCCCAAATAAGGGGAATTTCAGCATTTTTACCTCAAAATAAGGGGAATTTCTGCATTTTTGCCACAAAATATTAGGAATTTCTGCCTTTTTGCCCCAAAATAAGGAAAATTTCTGCCATTTTTCACTGAAATAAGTGAAATTTCTGCAATTTTGCCCCAAAATAAGGAAATTTCTGCCTTTTTGCCCCCAAATAAGGGGAATTTCAGCCTTTTAACTCAAAATAAAAAAAAATTTCTGCATTTTTGCCTCAAAATATGGGTAATTTCTGCCTTTTTGCCCCAAAATAAGAAAAAATTCTGCAATTTTGTAACAAAATAAAAGAAATTTCTGCCTTTTGGCTCCAAAATAAGAAAATTTCTGCTTTTTTTATGAAATAAGTGAAATTTCTGCAATTTTGCCCCAAAATAAGTTAAATTTCTGAGTTTTGCCCTAAAATAAGGAGAATTTCTGTATTTTTGCCCCAACATATAGGGAATTTCTGCCTTTTTTCCCCACAATTAGAGGAATTTCTGCAATTTTGCTCCAAAATACGGGTAATTTCTGCCTTTTTTGTCCGAAAATAATAAGAATGCATATTTTTTTGCCATAAAAAAGGGAAATTTCTTCATTTTTGCTCCAAAATGAGGGGAATTTCTGCTTTTATGCCTCTAAATAAGTGGAATTTCTGTCTTTTTCCCCCAAAACAAAGGGAATTTCTGATTTTTTGCCCCAAAATAAGGAAAATTTCTGACTTATTACACTGAAATAAGTGAAATTTCTGCAATTTTGCCCCAAAATAAGGGAAATTTCTGCCTTTTTGCCCCCAAATAAGGGGAATTTCAGCCTTTTTACCTCAAAATAAAGGGGATTTTCTGCATTTTTGCCACAAAATATTAGGAATTTCTGCCTTTTTGCCACAAAATAAGGAAATTTTCTGCCTTTTTTCCCTGCCATAAGTGAAATTTCTGCAATTTTGCCCCAAAATAAGGGAAATCTCTGGAATTTTGCCCCAAAATAAGTGGAATTTCTGAGTTTTGCCCCCAAATAAAGAGAATTTCTGTCTTTTTGCTCAAACATATAGGGAATTTCTGCCTTTTTGCCCCACAATTAGGGGAATTTCTGCAATTTTGCTCCAAAATAAGGGGAATTCTGCATTTTTGCCTCTAAATAAGTGGAATTTCTGTCTTTTTCCCCCAAAACAAAGGTAATTTCTGTCTTTTTTGCCCCCAAATAAGGAAAATTTCTGACTTATTACCCTGAAGTAAGTGAAATTTCTGCAATTTTGAACCAAAATAAGGGGAATTTCTGCTTTTTTGCCTCTAAATAAGTGGAATTTATGTATTTTTCACCCAAAACAAAGGGAATTTCTGTCTTTTTTGCCCAAAATAAGGAAAATTTCTGACTTATTACCCTAAAATAAGTGAAATTTCTGCAATTTTGCCCCAAAATAAGGGAAATTTCTGCTTTTTTGCCCCCAAATAAGGGGAATTTCAGCATTTTTACCTCAAAATAAGGGGAATTTCTGCATTTTTGCCACAAAATATTAGGAATTTCTGCCTTTTTGCCCCAAAATAAGGAAAATTTCTGCCTTTTTTCACTGAAATAAGTGAAATTTCTGCAATTTTGCCCCAAAATAAGTGAAATTTCTGCAATTTTGCCCCAAAATATGGGAAATTTCTGGAATTTAGCTCCAAAATAAGTGGAATTTCTGAGTTTTGCCCCAAAATAAAAAGAATTTCTATTTTTTGCCCTAACATATAGGGAATTTCTGCCTTTTTGCCCCACAATTAGGGGAATTTCTGCAATTTTGCTCCAAAATATGGGGAATTTTTGCTTTTTAGCCTGAAAATAAGGGGAATGTATACCTTTTGCCACCAAAAAGAGAAATTTCTTTTTTTTTGCTCCAAAATAAAAGGAATTTCTGCTTTTTTGCCTCTAAAAAAGTGGAATATCTGTCTTTTTCCCCAAAAACAGGGAATTTCTGTCTTTTTGCCCCAAAATAAGGAAAATTTCTGACTGATTACCCTGAAATAAGTGAAATTTTTGCAATTTTGCCCCAAAATAAGGAAATTTCTGCCTGTTTGCCCCCAATTAAGGGGAATTTCAGCCTTTTTACTCAAAATAAGGGGAATTTCTGCATTTTTGCCCCAAAATATGAAAAATATCTGCCTTTTTGCTCCAAAATAAGAAAAATTTCTGCAATTTTGTACCAAAATAAAAGAAATTTCTGCCTTTTTACCCCAAAATAAGAAAATTTCTTCTTTTTTTTTGAAATAAGTGAAATTTCTGCAATTTTGCCCCAAAATAAGTGTAATTTCTGCAATTTTGCCCCAATATATGTGAAATTTCTGGAATTTTGCTTCGAAATAAGTGGAATTTCTGAGTTTTGCACAAAATAAGGAGAATTTCTGTCTTTTTGCCCCAACATTTAGGGAATTTCTGCCTTTTTGCCCGACAAATTAGGGGAATTTCTGCAATTTTGCTCCAAAATATGGGGAATTTCTGCCTTTTTGCCCGGAAATAAGAAGAATGCATGGCTTTTTGCCATAAAAAAGGGAAATGTCTTCATTTTTGCTCCAAAATAAAGGGAATTTCTGCTTTTTTGCATCTAAATAAGTGGAATTTCTGTCTTTTTCCTCCAAAACAAAGGGAATTTCTGTCTTTTTTGCCCCAAAATAAGGAAAATTTCTTACTTATTACCCTGAAATATGTGAAATTTCTGCAATTTTGCCCCAAAATAAGGGAAATTTCTGTTTTTTTACTCACAAATAAAGGGAATTTCAGCCTTTTAACCTCAAAATAAGGGGAATTTCTGCATTTTTGCCACAAAATATTAGGAATTTTTGCCTTTTTGCCTCTAAATAAGTGGAATTTCTGTATATTTTCCCCAAAACGAAGGGAATTTCTGTTTTTTGGCCCCAAAATAAGGAAAATTTCTTACTTATTACCCTGACATAAGTGAAATTTCTGCAATTTTGTTCCAAAATAAGAGAAATTTCTGCCTTTTTGCCCCCCATAAGGGGAATTTCAGCCTTTTAACTCAAAATAAAAAAAAATTTCTGCATTTTTGCCCCAAAATATGGGAAATTTCTGCCTTTTTGCCCCCAAAATAAGAAAAAATTCTGCAATTTTGTAACAAAATAAAAGAAATTTCTGCCTTTTGGCTCCAAAATAAGAAAATTTCTGCTTTTTTTATGAAATAAGTGAAATTTCTGCAATATTGCCCCAAAATAAGTTAAATTTCTGAGTTTTGCCCTAAAATTAGGAGAATTTCTGTCTTTTTGCCCCAACATATAGGGAATTTCTGCCTTTTTCCCCCACAATTAGGGGAATTTCTGCAATTTTGCTCCAAAATATGGGGAATTTCTGCCTTTTTTGTCCGAAAATAATAAGAATGCATATTTTTTTGCCATAAAAAAGGGAAATTTCTTCATTTTTGCTCCAAAATGAGGGGAATATCTGCTTTTATGCCTCTAAATAAGTGGAATTTCTGTCTTTTTCCCCCAAAACAAAGGGAATTTCTGTCATTTTTGCCCCAAAATAAGAAAAATTTCTGACTTATTACCCTGAAATAAGTGAAATTTCTGCAATTTTGCCCCAAAATAAGGGAAATATCTGCCTTTTTACCCCCAAATAAGGGGAATTTCAGCCTTTTTACCTCAAAATAAGGGGAATTTCTGCATGTTTGCCCCAAAATATGGGAAATTTCTGCCTTTTTGCCCAAAATAAGAAAAATTTCTGCAATTTTGTACCAAAATATGGGAAATTTCTTCCTTTTTGCCCCAAAATAGGAAAAATTCTGCTTTTTTCCCTGAAATAAGTGAAATTTCTCTAATTTTGCCACAAAATAAGTGAAATTTCTGCAATTTTGTCCCAAAATGAGGGAAATTTCTGGAATTTTGCCCCAAAATGAGTGGAATTTCTGAGTTTCCCCAAAATAAGGAGAATTTCTGTCTTTTTGCCCCAACATATAGGGAATTTCTGCCTTTTTACCCGACAAATTAGGGGTATTTCTGCAATTTTGCTCCAAAATATGGGGAATTTCTGCCTTTTTGCCCGAAAATAAGAAGAATGCATAGCTTTTTGCCATAAAAAAGGGAAATTTCTTCATTTTTGCTCCAAAATAAAGGGAATTTCTGCTTTTTTGCATCTAAATAAGTAGAATTTCTGTCTTTTTTCTCCAAAACAAAGGGAATTTCTGTCTTTTTTGCCCCAAAATAAGAAAAATTTCTGACTTATTACCCTGAAATAAGTGAAATTTCTGCAATTTTTCCCCAAAATAAGAGAAAATTTCTGCCTTTTTGCTCCCAAATAAGGGGAATTTCAGGTTTTTACCTCAAAATAAGGGGAATTTCTGCATTTTTGCCACAAAATATTAGGAATTTCTGCATTTTTGCCTCTAAATAAGTGGAATTTCTGTCTTTTTTCCCCCAAAACAAAGGGAATTTCTGTTTTTTGGCCCCAAAATAAGGAAAATTTCTGACTTATTACCCTTACATAAGTGAAATTTCTGCAATTTTGCCCCAAAATAAGAGAAATTTCAGCCTTTTTGCCCCCAAATAAGAGGAATTTCAGCCTTTTAACTCAAAAAAAAAAATTTCTGCATTTTTGTCCCAAAATATGGGAAATTTCTGCCTTTTTGCCCCAAAATAAGAAAAAATTCTGCAATTTTGTAACAAAATAAAAGAAATTTCTGCCTTTTGGCTCCAAAATAAGAAAATTTCTGCTTTTTTTATGAAATAAGTGAAATTTCTGCAATTTTGCCCCAAAATAAGTTAAATTTCTGAGTTTTGCCCTAAAATAAGGAGAATTTCTGTCTTTTTGCCCCAACATATAGGGAATTTCTGCCTTGTTGCCCCACAATTAGGGGAATTCTGCAATTTTGCTCCAAAATACAAGGAATTTCTGCCGTTTTTGTCCGAACATAATAAGAATGCATACCTTTTTGCCATAAAAAAGGGAAATTTCTTCATTTTTGCTCCAAAATGAGGGGAATTTCTGCTTTTATGCCTCTAAATAAGTGGAATTTCTGTCTTTTTCCCCCAAAACAAAGGGAATTTCTGATTTTTTGCCCCAAAATAAGGAAAATTTCTGACTTATTACCCTGAAATAAGTGAAATTTCTGCAATTTTACCCAAAATAAGGGAAATTTCTGCCTTTTTGCCCCCAAATAAGGGGAATTTCAGCCTTTTTACCTCAAAATGAAAGAGAATTTCTGCATGTTTGCCCCAAAATATGGGAAATTTCTGCCTTTTTGCCCAAAATAAGAAAAATTTCTGCAATTTTGTACCAAAATATGGGAAATTTCTGCTTTTTTGCCCCAAAATAGGAAAATTTCTGCTTTTTTTTCCTGAAATAAGTGAAATTTCTCTAATTTTGCCACAAAATAAGTGAAATTTCTGCAATTTTGCCCCAAAATAAGGGAAATTTCTGGAATTTTGCCCCAAAATGACTGGAATTTCTGAGTTTCCCCAAAATAAGAAGAATTTCTGTCTTTTTGCCCCAACATATAGGGAATTTCTCCATTTTTGCCCCACAATTAGGTTAATTTCTGCAATTTTGCTCCAAAATACGGGGAATTTCTGCCTTTTTGCCCGAAAATAAGAAGAATGCATACCTTTTTCCATAAAAAAGGGAAATTTCTGTAATTTTGCTCCAAAATAAGGGGAATTTCTGCTTTTTGGCCTCTAAATATGTGGAATTTCCGTCTTTTTCCCCCAAAACAAGGGGAATTTCTGTCTTTTTTGCACCAAAATAAGGAAATTTTCTGACTTATTACCCTGAAATAAGTGAAATTTCTGCAATTTTGCCCCAAAATAAGGGATATTTCTGCATTTTTGCCCCCAAATAAGAGAAATTTCACCCTTTTACCTCAAAATAAGGGGAATTTCTGCATTTTTGCCACAAAATATTAGGAATTTCTGCCTTTTTGCCCCAAAATAAGGAAATTTTCTGCCTTTTTTCCCTGCCATAAGTGAAATTTCTGCAATTTTGCCCCAAAATAAGGGATATCTCTGGAATTTTGCCCCAAAATAAGTGGAATTTCTGAGTTTTGCCCCCAAATAAAGAGAATTTCTGTCTTTTTGCTCAAACATATAGGGAATTTCTGCCTTTTTGCCCCACAATTAGGGGAATTTCTGCAATTTTGCTCCAAAATAAGGGGAATTCTGCATTTTTGACTCTAAATAATTGGAATTTCTGTCTTTTTCCCCCAAAACAAAGGTAATTTCTGTCTTTTTTGCCCCCAAATAAGGAAAATTTCTGACTTATTACCCTGAAGTAAGTGAAATTTCTGCAATTTTGAACCAAAATAAGGGGAATTTCTGTCTTTTTGCCCCAACATATAGGGAATTTCTGCCTTTTTGCCCCACAATTAGGGGAATTTCTGCAATTTAGCTCCAAAATACGGGGAATTTCTGCCTTTTTGCCCGAAAATAAGAAGAATGCATATCTTTTTGCCATAAAAAATGGAAATTTCTTCATTTTTGCTCCATAATAAGGGGAATTTCTGCTTTTTTGCCTCTAAATAAGTGGAATTTCTGTCTTTTTCCCCCAAAACAAAGGGAATTTCTGTATTTTTTGCCCCAAAATAAGGAAAAATTCTGACTTATTACCCTGAAGTAAGTGAAATTTCTGCAATTTTGCCCCAAAATATGAAAAATTTCTGCCTTTTTGCCCCGAAATAAGGTGAATTTCAGCCTTTTTATCTCAAAATAATGGGAATTTCTGCATTTTTGCCACAAAATATTAGGAATTTCTGCATTTTTGCCCTAAAATAACAAAAATTTCTGCCTTTTTTCCCTGAAATAAGTGAAATTTCTGCAATTTTGCCACAAAATAATTGAAATTTCTGCAATTTTGCCCCAAAATAAAAGAAATTTCTGCAATTTTGCCCCAAAATAAGGGAAATTTCTGGAATTTTGCCCCAAACTAAGTGGAATTTCAGAATTTTGCCCCAAAATAAGGAGAATTTCTGTCTTTTTGCCCTAACATATATGGAATTTCTGCCTTTTTGCCCCACAATTAGGGAAATTTCTGCAATTTTGCTCCAAAATACGGGGAATTTCTGCCTTTTTGCCTGAAAATTAGAAGAATGCATATTTTTTTGCCATAAAATAGGGAAATTTCTTCATTTTTGCTCCAAAATAAGGGGAATTTCTGCTTTTTTGCCTCTAAATAAGTGGAATTTCTGACTTTTTCCTTCAAAACAAAGGGAATTTCTGTATTTTTTGCCCCAAAATAAGGAAAAATTCTGACTTATTACCCTGAAGTAATTGAAATTTCTGCAATTTTGCCCCAAAATATGGGAAATTTCTGCCTTTTTGCCCCCAAATAAGGGGAATTTCAGGCTTTTTGCCTCAAAATAAGGGGAATTTCTGAAATTTTTCCACAAAATATTAGGAATTTCTGCTTTTTGCCCCAAAATAAGGAAAATTTCTGCCTTTTTATACTGAAATAAGTGAAATTTCTGCAATTTTGCCCCCAAGTAAGTGAAATTACTGCAATTTTGCCCCAAAATAAGGGAAATTTCTGGAATTTTGCCCCAAAATAATTGGAATTTCTGAGTTTTGCCCCAAAATAAAGAGAATTTCTGTCTTTTTGCCCTAACATATAGGGAATTTCTTCCTTTTTGTCCCATATGTAGGGGAATTTCATCAATTTTGTTCCAAAATACGAGGAGTTTCTGCCTTTTTGCCCGAAAATAAGAAGTATGCATACCTTTTTGCCATAAAAAAGAAAAATTTCTTCATTTTTGCTCCAAAAAAGGGGAATTTCTGCTTTTTTGCCCCAAAATATGAAAAATTTCTGCCTTTTTGCCCGCAAATAAGGGGAATTTCAGCTTTTTTATCTCAAAATAATGGGAATTTCTGCATTTTTGCCACAGAATATTAGGAATTTCTGCATTTTTCCCCTAAAATAAGGAAAATTTCTGCCTTTTTTCCCTGAAATAAGTGAAATTTCTGCAATTTTGCCACAAAATAAGTGAAATTTCTGCAATTTTGGCCCAAAATAAGTGAAATTTCTGCAATTTTGCCCCAAAATAAGGGAAATTTCTGGAATTTTGCCCCAAACTACGTGGAATTTCAGAGTTTTGCCCCAAAATAAGGAGAATTTCTGCCTTTTTGCCCCATAATTAGGGAAATTTCTGCAATTTTGCTCCAAAATACGTGGAATTTCTGTTTTTGCCTGAAAATAGGAAGAATGCATAACTTTTTGCCATAAAATAGGGAAATTTCTTAATTTTTGCTATAAAATAAGGGGAATTTCTGCTTTTTTGCCTCTAAATAAGTGGAATTTCTGTCTTTTTCCTCCAAAACAAAGGGAATTCCTGTCTTCTTTGCCCCAAATAAGGAAAAATTCTGACTTATTACCCTGAAGTAAGTGAAATTTCTGCAATTTTGCCCCAAAGTAAGGGAAATTTCTGCCTTTTTCCCCCAAATAGGGGGAATTTCAGCCTTTTTACCTCAAAATAAGGGCAATTTCTGCATTTTTGCCACAAAATATTAGGAATTACTGCCTTTTTGCTACAAAATAAGAAAATTTCTGCTTTTTTCCCTGAAATAAGTCAAATTTCTGCAATTTTGCCCCAAAATAATTGAAATTTCTGCAATTTTGCCCCAAAATAAAAGAAATTTCTGCAATTTTGCCCCAAAATAAGGGAAATTTCGGGAATTTTGCCCCACACTAAGTGGAATTTCAGAATTTTGCCCCAAAATAAGGAGAATTTCTGTCTTTTTGCCCTAACATATATGGAATTTCTGCCTTTTTGCCCCACAATTAGGGAAATTTCTGCAATTTTGCTCCAAAATACGGGGAATTTCTGCCTTTTTGCCTGAAAATTAGAAGAATGCATATTTTTTTGCCATAAAATAGGGAAATTTCTTCATTTTTGCTCCAAAATAAGGGGAATTTCTGCTTTTTTGCCTCTAAATAAGTGGAATTTCTGACTTTTTCCTTCAAAACAAAGGGAATTTCTGTATTTTTTGCCCCAAAATAAGGAAAAATTCTGACTTATTACCCTGAAGTAATTGAAATTTCTGCAATTTTGCCCCAAAATATGGGAAATTTCTGCCTTTTTTCCCCCAAATAAGGGGAATTTCAGGCTTTTTGCCTCAAAATAAGGGGAATTTCTGCATTTTTTCCACAAAATATTAGGAATTTCTGCTTTTTGCCCCAAAATAAGGAAAATTTCTGCCTTTTTATACTGAAATAAGTGAAATTTCTGCAATTTTGCCCCCAAATAAGTGAAATTTCTGCAATTTTGCCCCAAAATAAGGGAAATTTCTGGAATTTTGCCCCAAAATAAGTGGAATTTCTGAGTTTTGCCCCAAAATAAAGAGAATTTCTGTCTTTTTGCCCTAACATATAGGGAATTTCTTCCTTTTTGTCCCATATGTAGGGGAATTTCATCAATTTTGTTCCAAAATACGAGGAGTTTCTGCCTTTTTGCCCGAAAATAAGAAGTATGCATACCTTTTTGCCATAAAAAAGAAAAATTTCTTCATTTTTGCTCCAAAAAAGGGGAATTTCTGCTTTTTTGCCCCAAAATATGAAAAATTTCTGCCTTTTTGCCCCCAAATAAGGGGAATTTCAGCTTTTTTATCTCAAAATAATGGGAATTTCTGCATTTTTGCCACAGAATATTAGGAATTTCTGCATTTTTGCCCTAAAATAAGGAAAATTTCTGGCTTTTTTCCCTTAAATAAGTGAAATTTCTGCAATTTTGCCACAAAATAAGTGAAATTTCTGCAGTTTTGGCCCAAAATAAGTGAAATTTCTGCAATTTTGCCCCAAAATAAGGGAAATTTCTGGAATTTTGCCCCAAACTACGTGGAATTTCAGAGTTTTGCCCCAAAATAAGGAGAATTTCTGCCTTTTTGCCCCATAATTAGGGAAATTTCTGCAATTTTGCTCCAAAATACGTGGAATTTCTGTTTTTGCCTGAAAATAGGAAGAATGCATAACTTTTTGCCATAAAATAGGGAAATTTCTTAATTTTTGCTATAAAATAAGGGGAATTTCTGCTTTTTTGCCTCTAAATAAGTGGAATTTCTGTCTTTTTCCTCCAAAACAAAGGGAATTCCTGTCTTTTTTGCCCCAAATAAGGAAAAATTCTGACTTATTACCCTGAAGTAAGTGAAATTTCTGCAATTTTGCCCCAAAGTAAGGGAAATTTCTGCCTTTTTCCCCCAAATAGGGGGAATTTCAGCCTTTTTACCTCAAAATAAGGGCAATTTCTGCATTTTTGCCACAAAATATTAGGAATTTCTGGTTTTTTGCTTCAAAATAAGAAAACTTCTGATTTTTTTCCCTGAAATAAGTGAAATTTCTGCAATTTTGCCCCAAAATAAGTGAAATTCTGCAATTTTGCCTCAAAATAAGGAAAATTTCTGGAATTTTGCCCCAAAATAAGTGGAATTTCTGAGTTTTGCCCCAAAATAAGGGAAATTTCTGCCTTTTTGCCCCCAAATAAGAAGAATTTCAGCCTTTTTACCTCAAAATAAGGGGAATTTTTGCATTTTTGCCACAAAATATCAGGAATTACTGCCTTTTTGCTACAAAATAAGAAAATTTCTGCTTTTTTTCCCTGAAATAAGTCAAATTTCTGCAATTTTGCCCCAAAATAAGTGAAATTTCTGCAATTTTGCCTCAAAAGAATGGAAATTTCTGGAATTTTGCCCCAAAATAAGTGGAATTTCTGAGTTTTGCCCCAAAATAAGGAGAATTTCGGTCTTTTTGCCCCAACATATAGAAAATTTCTGCCTTTTTGCCCCACAATTAGGGGAATTTCTGCAACTTAGCTCCAAAATACGGGGAATTTCTGCCTTTTTGCCCGAGAATAAGAAGAATGCATATCTTTTTGCCATAAATAAGGGAAATTTCTTCATTTTTGCTCCATAATAAGGGGAATTTCTGCTTATTTGCCTCTAAATAAGTGGAATTTCTGTCTTTTTCCCCCAAAGCAAAGGGAAATTCTGTATTTTTGGCCCCAAAATGAGGAAAAATTCTGACTTATTACCCTTAAGTAAGTGAAATTTCTGCAATTTTGCCCCAAAATATGAAAAATTTCTGCCTATTTGCCCCCAAATAAGGGGAATTTCAGCCTTTTTATCTCAAAATAAGGGGAATTTCTGCATTTTTGCCACAAAATATTAGGAATTACTGCCTTTTTGCTACAAAATAAGAAAATTTCTGCTTTTTTCCCTGAAATAAGTCAAATTTCTGCAATTTTGCCCCAAAATAAGTGAAATTTCTGCAATTTTGCCTCAAAAGAAGGGAAATTTCTGGAATTTTGTCCCAAAATAAGTGGAATTTCTGAGTTTTGCCCCAAAATAAGGAGAATTTCTGTCTTTTTGCCCCAACATATAGGGAATTTCTGCCTTTTTGCCCCACAATTAGGGGAATTTCTGCAATTTAGCTCGAAAATACGGGGAATTTCTGCCTTTTTGCCCGAAAATAAGAAGAATGCATATCTTTTTGCCATAAAAAATGGAAATTTCTTCATTTTTGCTCCATAATAAGGGGAATTTCTGCTTTTTTGCCTCTAAATAAGTGGAATTTCTGTCTTTTTCCCCCAAAACAAAGGGAATTTCTGTATTTTTTGCCCCAAAATAAGGAAAAATTCTGACTTATTACCCTGAAGTAAGTGAAATTTCTGCAATTTTGCCCCAAAATATGAAAAATTTCTGCCTTTTTGCCCCGAAATAAGGTGAATTTCAGCCTTTTTATCTCAAAATAATGGGAATTTCTGCATTTTTGCCACAAAATATTAGGAATTTCTGCATTTTTGCCCTAAAATAACAAAAATTTCTGCCTTTTTTCCCTGAAATAAGTGAAATTTCTGCAATTTTGCCACAAAATAATTGAAATTTCTGCAATTTTGCCCCAAAATAAAAGAAATTTCTGCAATTTTGCCCCAAAATAAGGGAAATTTCTGGAATTTTGCCCCAAACTAAGTGGAATTTCAGAATTTTGCCCCAAATAAGGAGAATTTCTGTCTTATTGCCCTAACATATATGGAATTTCTGCCTTTTTGCCCCACAATTAGGGAAATTTCTGCAATTTTGCCCCAAAATAAGTGAAATTTCTGCAATTTTGCCTCAAAAGAAGGGAAATTTCTGGAATTTTGTCCCAAAATAAGTGGAATTTCTGAGTTTTGCCCCAAAATAAGGAGAATTTCTGTCTTTTTGCCCCAACATATAGGGAATTTCTGCCTTTTTGCCCCACAATTAGGGGAATTTCTGCAATTTAGCTCGAAAATACGGGGAATTTCTGCCTTTTTGCCCGAAAATAAGAAGAATGCATATCTTTTTGCCATAAAAAATGGAAATTTCTTCATTTTTGCTCCATAATAAGGGGAATTTCTGCTTTTTTGCCTCTAAATAAGTGGAATTTCTGTCTTTTTCCCCCAAAACAAAGGGAATTTCTGTATTTTTTGCCCCAAAATAAGGAAAAATTCTGACTTATTACCCTGAAGTAAGTGAAATTTCTGCAATTTTGCCCCAAAATATGAAAAATTTCTGCCTTTTTGCCCCGAAATAAGGTGAATTTCAGCCTTTTTATCTCAAAATAATGGGAATTTCTGCATTTTTGCCACAAAATATTAGGAATTTCTGCATTTTTGCCCTAAAATAACAAAAATTTCTGCCTTTTTTCCCTGAAATAAGTGAAATTTCTGCAATTTTGCCACAAAATAATTGAAATTTCTGCAATTTTGCCCCAAAATAAAAGAAATTTCTGCAATTTTGCCCCAAAATAAGGGAAATTTCTGGAATTTTGCCCCAAACTAAGTGGAATTTCAGAATTTTGCCCCAAATAAGGAGAATTTCTGTCTTATTGCCCTAACATATATGGAATTTCTGCCTTTTTGCCCCACAATTAGGGAAATTTCTGCAATTTTGCTCCAAAATACGGGGAATTTCTGCCTTTTTGCCTGAAAATTAGAAGAATGCAAATTTTTTTGCCATAAAATAGGGAAATTTCTTCATTTTTGCTCCAAAATAAGGGGAATTTCTGCTTTTTTGCCTCTAAATAAGTGGAATTTCTGACTTTTTCCTTCAAAACAAAGGGAATTTCTGTATTTTTTGCCCCAAAATAAGGAAAAATTCTGACTTATTACCCTGAAGTAAGTGAAATTTCTGCAATTTTGCCCCAAAATATGGGAAATTTCTGCCTTTTTGCCCCCAAATAAGGGAAATTTCAGGCCTTTTGCCTCAAAATAAGAGGAATTTCTGCATTTTTTCCACAAAATATTAGGAATTTCTGCTTTTTGCCCCAAAATAAGAAAAATTTCTGCCTTTTTATACTGAAATAAGTGAAATTTCTGCAATTTTGCCCCCAAATAAGTGAAATTTCTGCAATTTTGCCCCAAAATAAGGGAAATTTCTGGAATTTTGCCCCAAAATACGTGGAATTTCTGAGTTTTGCCCCAAAATAAAGAGAATTTCTGTCTTTTTGCCCTAACATATAGGGAATTTCTTCCTTTTTGTCCCATATTTAGGGGAATTTCATCAATTTTGTTCCAAAATACGAGGAGTTTCTGCCTTTTTGCCTGAAAATAAGAAGTATGCATACCTTTTTGCCATAAAAAAGAAAAATTTCTTCATTTTTGCTCCAAAAAAGGGGAATTTCTGCTTTTTTGCCTCTAAATAAGTGGAATTTCTGTCTTTTTCCCCCAAAACAAAGGGAATTTCTGTCTTTTTGGCCACAAAATAAAAAAAAAACTCTGACTTATTACCCTGAAGTAAGTGAAAATTCTGCAATTTTTCCCATAAATAAGCGAAATTTTTGCCTTTTTGCCCCCAAATAAGGGGAATTTCAGCCTTTTTACCTCAAAATAAGGGGAATTTCTACATTTTTGTCACAAAATATTAAGAATTTCTGCCTTTTTGCCCCAAAAATTAGAAAAATTTCTGCCTTTTTCCCTGAAATAAGTGAAATTTGCAATTTTGCCCCAAAATATATGAAATTTCTGCAATTTTGCCCCAAAATAAGTGAAATTTCTGCAATTTTGCGCCAAAAGAAGGGAAATTTTTGGAAATTTGCCCCAAAATAAGTGGAATTTCTGAGTTTAGCCCCAAAATAAGGAGAATTTCTGTCTTTTTGCCCCAACATATAGGGAATTTCTGCCTTTTTGCCCCACAATTAGGGGAATTTCTGCAATTTAGCTCGAAAATACGGGGAATTTCTGCCTTTTTGCCCGAAAATAAGAAGAATGCATATCTTTTTGCCATAAAAAATGGAAATTTCTTCATTTTTGCTCCATAATAAGGGGAATTTCTGCTTTTTTGCCTCTAAATAAGTGGAATTTCTGTCTTTTTCCCCCAAAACAAAGGGAATTTCTGTATTTTTTGCCCCAAAATAAGGAAAAATTCTGACTTATTACCCTGAAGTAAGTGAAATTTCTGCAATTTTGCCCCAAAATATGAAAAATTTCTGCCTTTTTGCCCCGAAATAAGGTGAATTTCAGCCTTTTTATCTCAAAATAATGGGAATTTCTGCATTTTTGCCACAAAATATTAGGAATTTCTGCATTTTTGCCCTAAAATAACAAAAATTTCTGCCTTTTTTCCCTGAAATAAGTGAAATTTCTGCAATTTTGCAACAAAATAATTGAAATTTCTGCAATTTTGCCCCAAAATAAAAGAAATTTCTGCAATTTTGCCCCAAAATAAGGGAAATTTCTGGAATTTTGCCCCAAACTAAGTGGAATTTCAGAATTTTGCCCCAAATAAGGAGAATTTCTGTCTTATTGCCCTAACATATATGGAATTTCTGCCTTTTTGCCCCACAATTAGGGAAATTTCTGCAATTTTGCCCCAAAATAAGTGAAATTTCTGCAATTTTGCCTCAAAAGAAGGGAAATTTCTGGAATTTTGTCCCAAAATAAGTGGAATTTCTGAGTTTTGCCCCAAAATAAGGAGAATTTCTGTCTTTTTGCCCCAACATATAGGGAATTTCTGCCTTTTTGCCCCACAATTAGGGGAATTTCTGCAATTTAGCTCGAAAATACGGGGAATTTCTGCCTTTTTGCCCGAAAATAAGAAGAATGCATATCTTTTTGCCATAAAAAATGGAAATTTCTTCATTTTTGCTCCATAATAAGGGGAATTTCTGCTTTTTTGCCTCTAAATAAGTGGAATTTCTGTCTTTTTCCCCCAAAACAAAGGGAATTTCTGTATTTTTTGCCCCAAAATAAGGAAAAATTCTGACTTATTACCCTGAAGTAAGTGAAATTTCTGCAATTTTGCCCCAAAATATGAAAAATTTCTGCCTTTTTGCCCCGAAATAAGGTGAATTTCAGCCTTTTTATCTCAAAATAATGGGAATTTCTGCATTTTTGCCACAAAATATTAGGAATTTCTGCATTTTTGCCCTAAAATAACAAAAATTTCTGCCTTTTTTCCCTGAAATAAGTGAAATTTCTGCAATTTTGCCACAAAATAATTGAAATTTCTGCAATTTTGCCCCAAAATAAAAGAAATTTCTGCAATTTTGCCCCAAAATAAGGGAAATTTCTGGAATTTTGCCCCAAACTAAGTGGAATTTCAGAATTTTGCCCCAAATAAGGAGAATTTCTGTCTTATTGCCCTAACATATATGGAATTTCTGCCTTTTTGCCCCACAATTAGGGAAATTTCTGCAATTTTGCTCCAAAATACGGGGAATTTCTGCCTTTTTGCCTGAAAATTAGAAGAATGCAAATTTTTTTGCCATAAAATAGGGAAATTTCTTCATTTTTGCTCCAAAATAAGGGGAATTTCTGCTTTTTTGCCTCTAAATAAGTGGAATTTCTGACTTTTTCCTTCAAAACAAAGGGAATTTCTGTATTTTTTGCCCCAAAATAAGGAAAAATTCTGACTTATTACCCTGAAGTAAGTGAAATTTCTGCAATTTTGCCCCAAAATATGGGAAATTTCTGCCTTTTTGCCCCCAAATAAGGGAAATTTCAGGCTTTTTGCCTCAAAATAAGAGGAATTTCTGCATTTTTTCCACAAAATATTAGGAATTTCTGCTTTTTGCCCCAAAATAAGAAAAATTTCTGCCTTTTTATACTGAAATAAGTGAAATTTCTGCAATTTTGCCCCCAAATAAGTGAAATTTCTGCAATTTTGCCCCAAAATAAGGGAAATTTCTGGAATTTTGCCCCAAAATACGTGGAATTTCTGAGTTTTGCCCCAAAATAAAGAGAATTTCTGTCTTTTTGCCCTAACATATAGGGAATTTCTTCCTTTTTGTCCCATATTTAGGGGAATTTCATCAATTTTGTTCCAAAATACGAGGAGTTTCTGCCTTTTTGCCCGAAAATAAGAAGTATGCATACCTTTTTGCCATAAAAAAGAAAAATTTCTTCATTTTTGCTCCAAAAAAGGGGAATTTCTGCTTTTTTGCCTCTAAATAAGTGGAATTTCTGTCTTTTTCCCCCAAAACAAAGGGAATTTCTGTCTTTTTGGCCACAAAATAAAAAAAAAACTCTGACTTATTACCCTGAAGTAAGTGAAATTTCTGCAATTTTTCCCATAAATAAGCGAAATTTTTGCCTTTTTGCCCCCAAATAAGGGGAATTTCAGCCTTTTTACCTCAAAATAAGGGGAATTTCTACATTTTTGTCACAAAATATTAAGAATTTCTGCCTTTTTGCCCCAAAAATTAGAAAAATTTCTGCCTTTTTCCCTGAAATAAGTGAAATTTGCAATTTTGCCCCAAAATATATGAAATTTCTGCAATTTTGCCCCAAAATAAGTGAAATTTCTGCAATTTTGCGCCAAAAGAAGGGAAATTTTTGGAAATTTGCCCCAAAATAAGTGGAATTTCTGAGTTTAGCCCCAAAATAAGGAGAATTTCTGTCTTTTTGCCCCAACATATAGAGAATTTCTGCCTTTTTGCCCCACAACTTGGGGAATTTCTGCAATTTTGATCCAAAATACGGGGAATTTCTGCCTTTTGCCGGAAAATAAGAAGAATGCATACCTTTTTGCCATAAAAAATGGAAATTTATTCATTTTTGCTCCAAAATAAGGGGAATTTCTGCTTTTTTGCCTCTAAATAAGTGGAATTTCTGTCTTTTTCCCCCAAAACATAGAAAATTCCTGTCTTTTTTGCCCCAATATAAACAAAATTTCTGCCTTTTTTCCCTGAAATAAGTGAAATTTTTGCAATTTTGCCCCAAAATAATTGAAATTTCTCCAATTTTGCCACAAAATAAGGGAAATTTCTTCAATTTTGCCCAAAAATTAGGGAAATTTCTGGAATTTTGCCCCAAAATAAGTGGAATTTCTTAGTTTTGCCCCAAAATAAGGAGAATTTCTGTATTTTTGCCCCAACATATAGAGAATTTCTGCCTTTTTGCCTCACAATTAAGGGAATTTCTGCAATTTTGCCACAAAATAAGGAAAATTTCTGCATTTTTGCCCCCAAATAAGGGGAATTTCAGCCTTTTTATCACAAAATAAGGGGAATAAAAAAGATTAGGAATTACTGCCTATTTGCCCCAAAATAAGAAAATTTCTGCCTTTTTTCTCTGATTAAGTCAAATTTCTGCAATTTTGCCCCAAAATAAGTGAAATTTCTGCAATTTTGCCCCAAAAGAAGGGAAATTTCTGGAATTTTGCCCCAAAATAAAATGAATTTCTGCTTTTTGCCTCTAAATAAGTGGAATTTCTGTCTTTTTCCTCCATAACAAAGGGAATTTCTGTATTTTTTGCCCCAAAATAAGGAAAAATTCTGACTTATTACCCTGAAGTAAGTGAAATTTCTGCAATTTTGCCCCAAAATATGAAAAATTTCTGCTTTTTTGCCCCCAAATAAGGGGAATTTCAGCCTTTTTATCTCAAAATAATGGGAATTTCTGCATTTTTGCCACAAAATTTAGGAATTTCTGCATTTTTGCCCTAAAATAAGGAAAATTTCTGCCTTTCTTCCCTGAAATAAGTGAAATTTCTGCAATTTTGCCACAAAATAAGTGAAATTTCTGCAATTTTGCCCCAAAATAAGTGAAATTTCTGCAATTTTGTCTCAATAAATGGAAATTTCTGGAATTTTGCCCCAAACTAAGTGGAATTTCAGAGTTTTGCCCCAAAATAAGGAGAATTTCTGACTTTTTGCCCCATAATTAGGGAAATTTCTGCAATTTTGCTCCAAAATACGTGGAATTTCTGTTTTTGCCTGAAAATAGGAAGAATGCATAACTTTTTGCCATAAAATAGGGAAATTTCTTAATTTTTGCTATAAAATAAGGGGAATTTCTGCTTTTTTGCCTCTAAATAAGTGGAATTTCTGTCTTTTTCCTCCAAAACAAAGGGAATTCCTGTCTTTTTTGCCCCAAAATAAGGAAAAATTCTGACTTATTTCCTGAAGTAAGTGAAATTTCTGCAATTTTGCCCCAAAATAAGGGAAATTTCTGCCTTTTTCCCCCAAATAGGGGGAATTTCAGCCTTTTTACCTCAAAATAAGGGGAATTTCTGCATTTTTGCCACAAAATATTAGGAATTTCTGGATTTTTGCTTCAAAATAAGAAAACTTCTGCTTTTTATCCATGAAATAAGTGAAATTTCTGCAATTTTGCCCCAAAATAAGTGAAATTCTGCAATTTTGCCTCAAAATAAGGAAAATTTCTGGAATTTTGCCCCAAAATAAGTGGAATTTCTGAGTTTTGCCCCAAAATAAGGGAAATTTCTGCCTTTTTGCCCCCAAATAAGAAGAATTTCAGCCTTTTTACCTCAAAATAAGGGGAATTTCTGTATTTTTGCCACAAAATATTAGGAATTACTGCCTTTTTGCTACAAAATAAGAAAATTTCTGCTTTTTTTCCCTGAAATAAGTCAAATTTCTGCAATTTTGCCCCAAAATAAGTGAAATTTCTGCAATTTTGCCTCAAAAGAATGGAAATTTCTGGAATTTTTCCCCAAAATAAGTGGAATTTCTGTGTTTTGCCCCAAAATAAGGAGAATTTCTGTCTTTTTGCCCCAACATATAGAAAATTTCTGCCTTTTTGCCCCACAATTAGGGGAATTTCTTCAACTTAGCTCCAAAATACGGGGAATTTCTGCCTTTTTGCTCGAAAATAAGAAGAATGCATATCTTTTTGCCATAAAAAAGGGAAATTTCTTCATTTTTGCTCCATAATAAGGGGAATTTCTGTTTATTTGCCTCTAAATAAGTGGAATTTCTGTCTTTTTCCCCCAAAACAAAGGGAATTTCTGTATTTTTGGCCCCAAAATGAGGAAAAATTCTGACTTTTTACCCTGAAGTAAGTGAAATTTCTGCAATTTTGCCCCAAAATATGAAAAATTTCTGCCTTTTTGCCCCAAATAAGGGGAATTTCAGCCTTTTTATCTCAAAATAAGGGGAATTTCTGCATTTTTGCCACAAAATATTAGGAATTACTGCCTTTTTGCTACAAAATAAGAAAATTTCTGCTTTTTTTCCCTGAAATAAGTCAAATTTCTGCATTTTTGCCCCAAAATAAGTGAAATTTCTGCAATTTTGCCTCAAAAGAAGAGAAATTTCTGAAATTTTGCCCCAAAATAAGTGGAATTTCTGAGTTTTGCCCCAAAATAAGGAGAATTTCTGTCTTTTTGCCTCAACATATAGGCAATTTCTGCCTTTTTGCCCCACAATTAGGGGAATTTCTGCAATTTTGTTCCAAAATACGGGGAATTTCTTCTTTTTTGCCCGAAAATAAGAAGAATGCATACCTTTTTGCCATAAAAAATGGAAATTTCTTGATTTTTGCTCCAAAACAAGAGGAATTTCTGCTTTTTTGCCTCTAAATAAGTGGAATTTCTGTTTTTTTCCCCAAAACATAGGGAATTTCTGTCTTTTTTGACCCAAAATAAGAAAAAATTCTGACTTATTACCCTGAAATAAGTGAAAATTCTGCAATTTTGCCCCTAAATAAGCGAAATTTCTGCCTTTTTGCCCCCAAATAAGGTGAATTTCAGCCTTTTTTCCTCAAAATAAGGGGAATTTCTACATTTTTGACACAAAATTTTAAGAATTTCTGCCTTTTTGCCCCAAAAATTAGAAAAATTTCTGCCTCTTTTCCCTGAAATAAGTGAAATTTGCAATTTTGCCCCAAAATAAGTGAAATTTCTGCAATTTTGCCCCAAAATAAGTGAAATTTCTGCAATTTTGCCCCAAAATAAGTGAAATTTCTGGAATTTTGCCCCAAAATAAGTGGAATTTCTGAGTTTTGCCCTAAAATAAGGAGAATTTCTGTTTTTTGTCCCAACGTATAGAGAATTTCTGCCTTTTTGCCCCACAAGTAGGGGAATTTCTGCAATTTTGCTCCAAAATACGGGAAATTTCTGCCTTTTTGCCCGAAGATAAGAAGAATGCATAACTTTTTGCCATAAAAAAGGGAAATTTCTTCATTTTTGCTCCAAAATAAGGGGAATTTCTGCTTTTTTGCCTCTAAATAAGTAGAATTTCTGTATTTTTCCCCCAAAACATAGAAAATTCCTGGCTTTTTTGCCCCAATATAAAAAAAAATTTCTGCCTTTTTTTTCTGAAATAAGTGAAATTTCTGCAATTTTGCCCTAAAATAAGTGATATTTCTCCAATTTTGCCCCAAAATAAGGGAAATTTCTGGAATTTTGCCTCAAAATAAGTGGAATTTCTTAGTTTTGCCCCAAAATAAGGAGAATTTCTGTCTTTTTGCCCCAACATATAGAGAATTTCTGCCTTTTTGCCTCACAATTAAGGGAATTTCTGCAATTTTGCCCCCAAATAATGAAAATTTCGGCTTTTTTGCCCCCAAATAAGGGGAATTTCAGCCTTTTTACCTAAAAATAATGGGAATTTCTGCATTTTTGCCACAAAAGATTAGGAATTACTGCCTTTTTGCCCCAAAATAAGAAAATTTCTGCATTTTTTCTCTGATTAAGTCAAATTTCTGCAATTTTGCCCCAAAATAAGTAAAATTTCAGCAATTTTGCCCCAAAAGAAGGGAAATTGCTGGAATTTTGCCCCAAAATAAGGGTAATTTCAGCAATTTTGCCCCAAAATAAGGGAAATTTCTGAAATTTTTCCCCAAAATAAGTGGAATTTCTGAGTTTGCCCCAAAATAAGGAGAATTTCTGTATTTTTGCCCTAACATATAGGGAATTTCTGCCTTTTTGCCCCACAATTAGGGGAATTTCTGCAATTTTGCTCCAAAATACGGGGAATTTCTGCCTTTTTGCCAGATAATAAGAAGAATGCATACGTTTTTGCCATAAAAAAGGGAAATTTCTGCAATTTTGCTCCAAAATACGGGGAATTTCTGCATTTTTGCCTCTTAATAAGTGGAATTTCTGTCTTTTCCCCCCAAAACAAAGGGAATTTCTGCATTTTTTGCCCCAACATAAGGAAATTTTCTGACTTATTACCCTAAAATAAGTGAAAATTCTACAATTTTGCCCCAAAATAAGGGAAATCTCTGTATTTTTTCCCCCAAATAAGGGAAATTTCAGCCTTTTTACCTCAAAATAAGGGGAATTTTTGCATTTTTGCCACAAAATATTAGGAATTTCTGCCTTTTTGCCCCAAAATAAGAAAATTTCTGCTTTTAACCCTGAATAAGTGAAATTTCTGCAATTTTGCCCAAAATAATTGAAATTTTTGCAATTTTGCCCCAAAGTAAGGGAAATTTCTGGAATTTTGCCCCAAAATAAGTGGAATTTCTGAGTTTTGCCCCAAAATAAGGAGAATTTCTGTTTTTTTGCCCCAACATATAGGGAATTTTTGCCTTTTTGCCCCACAATTAGGGGAATTTCTGCAATTTTGCTCCAAAATACGGAGAATTTCTGCCTTTTGCCAGAAAATAAGAAGAATGCATACCTTTTTGCCATAAAAAAGGAAAATTTCTTCATTTTTGCTCCAAAATAAAAGGAATTTCTGCTTTTTTGCCTCTAAATAAGTGGAATTTCTGTCTTTTTCCCCCAAAACAAAGAGAATTTCTGTATTTTTTGCCCCAACATAAGGAAATTTTCTGTCTTATTACCCTAAAATAAGTGAAATTTCTGCAATTTTGCCCCAAAATAAGGGAAATCTCTGTTTTTTCCCCCAAATAAGGGAAATTTCATCTTTTTTACCTCAAAATAAGGGGAATTTCTGAATTTTTGCCACAAAATATTAGGAATTTCTGCCTTTTTGCCCCAAAATAAAAAAATTTCTGCTTTTATTCCCTGAAATAAGTGAAATTTCTGCAATTTTGCCCAAAATAAGTGAAATTGTTGCAATTTTGCCCCAAAGTAAGGGAAATTTCTGGAATTTTGCCCCAAAATAAGTGGAATTTCTGAGTTTTGCCCCAAAATAAAGAAAATTTCTGTTTTTATGCCCCAACATATAGGGAATTTTTGCCTTTTTGCCCCACAATTAGGGGAATTTCTGAAATTTTGCTCCAAAATACGGGGAATTTCTGCCTTTTTGCCCGAAAATAAGAAGAATGCATACGTTTTTGCCATAAAAAAGGGAAATTTCTTCATTTTTGCTCCAAAATAAGGGGAATTTATGCTTTTTTGCCTCTAAATAAGTGGAATTTCTGTCTTTTTCCCCCAAAACAAAAGGAATTCCTTTTTTTTTCTTGCCCCAAAATAAGGAAAATTTCTGCCTTTTTTCCCTGAAATAAGTAAAATTTCTGCAATTTTGCCCCAAAATAAGTGAAATTTCTCCAATTTTGCCCCAAAATAAGGGAAATTTCTGCAATTTTGACCCAAAATATAGGAAATTTCAGGAGTTTTGCCCCAAAATAAGTGGAATTTCTGAGTTTTGCCCCAAAATAAGAAGAATTTCTGTATTTTTGCCCCCAACATATAGAGAATTTCTGCCTTTTTGCCCCACAATTAAGGGAATTTCTTCAATTTTGCCCCAAAATAAGGGAAATTTCTGTCTTTTTGCCCCCAAATAAGAAGAATTTCAGCCTTTTTACCTCAAAATAAGGGGAATTTTTGCATTTTTGCCACAAAATATTAGGAATTTTTGCATTTTTGCCCTAAAATAAGGAAAATTTCTGCCTTTTTTCCCTGAAATAAGTTAAATTTCTGCAATTTTGCCACAAAATAAGTGAAATTTCTGCAATTTTGCCCCAAAATAAGGAAAATTTCTGCAATTTTGCCCCAAAAATAAGGGAAATTTCTGGAATTTTGCCCCAAACTAAGTGGAATTTCAGAGTTTTGCCCCAAAATAAGGAGATTTTCTGTCTTTTTGCCCTAACATATAGGGAATTTCTGCCTTTTTGCCACACAATTAGGGAAATTTCTGCAATTTAGCTCAAAAATACGGGGAATTTCTGCCTTTTTGCCTGAAAATAAGAAGAATGCATACCTTTTTGCCATAAAATAGGGAAATTTCTTAATTTTTGCTACAAAATAAGGGGAATTTCTGCTTTTTTGCCTCTAAATACGTGGAATTTCTGTCATTTTCCTCCAAAACAAAGGGAATTCCTGTCTTTTTTGCCCCAAAATAAGGAAAAGTTCTGACTTATTACCCTGAAGTAATTAAAATTTCTGCAATTTTGCCCCAAAATATAGGAATTATCTGCCTTTTTGCTCCCAAATAAGGGGAATTTCAGCATTTTTACCTCAAAATAAGGGGAATTTCTACATTTTTGCCACAAAATATTAAGAATTTCTGCCTTTTTGCCCCAAAAATTAGAAAAATTTCTGCCTTTTTTCCCTGAAATAAGTGAAATTTGCAATTTTACCCCAAAATAAGTGAAATTTCTGCAATTTTGCCCCAGAATAAGTGAAATTTCTGCAATTTTGCCCCAAAATAAGAAAAATTTATGCAATTTTGCCCCAAAATAAGGGAAATTTCTGGAATTTTGCCCCAAAATAAGTGGAATTTCTGAGTTTTGCCCACAAATAAGGAGAATTTTTGTCTTTTTGCCCCAACATATAGGCAATTTCTGCCTTTTTGCCCCACAATTAGGGGAATTTCGGCAATTTTGCTCCAAAATACGGGGAATTTCTGTCTTTTTGCCCGAAAATAAGAAGAATGCATAACTTTTGGCCATAAAAAAAGGAAATTTCTTCATTTTTGCTCCAAAATAAGGGGAATTTCTGCTTTTTTGCCTCTAAATAAGTGGAATTTCTGTCTTTTTCCCCCAAAACAAAAGGAATTCCTTTTTTTTTTTGCCCCAAAATAAGGAAAATTTCTGCCTTTTTTCCCTGAAATAAGTAAAATTTCTGCAATTTTGCCGCAAAATAAGTGAAATTTCTCCAATTTTGCCCCAAAATAAGGGAAATTTCTGCAATTTTGCCCCAAAATAAAGGAAATTTCGGGAGTTTTGCCCCAAAATAAGTGGAATTTCTGAGTTTTGCCCCAAAATAAGAAGAATTTCTGTATTTTTGCCCCCAACATATAGAGAATTTCTGCCTTTTTGCCCCACAATTAGGGGAATTTCTGCAATTTTGCCCCAAAATAAGGGAAATTTCTGTCTTTTTGCCCCCAAATAAGAAGAATTTCAGCCTTTTTACCTCAAAATAAGGGGAATTTTTGCATTTTTGCCACAAAATATTAGGAATTTTTGAATTTTTGCCCTAAAATAAGGAAAATTTCTGCCTTTTTTTTTGAAATATGTTAAATTTCAGCAATTTTGCCACAAAATAAGTGAAATTTCTGCAATTTTGACCCAAAATAAGGAAAATTTCTGCAATTTTGCCCCAAAATAAGGGAAATTTCTGGAATTTTGCCCCAAACTAAGTGGAATTTCATAGTTTTGCCCCAAAATAAAGAGATTTTATGTCTTTTTGCCCTAATATGTAGGGAATTTCTGCCTTTTTGCCCCACAATTAGGGAAATTTCTGCAATTTAGCTCAAAAATATGGAAAATTTCTGCCTTTTTGCCTGAAAATAAGAAGAATGCATACCTTTTTGCCATAAAATAGGGAAATTTTTTAATTTTTGCTACAAATTAGGGGAATTTCTGCTTTTTTGCCTCTAAATAAGTGGAATTTCTGTCTTTTTCCTCCAAAACAAAGGGAATTCCTGTCTTTTTTGCCCCAAAATAAAAAAAAATTCTGACTTATTACCCTGAAGTAAGTGAAATTTCTGCAATTTTGCCCCAAAATAAGGGAAATTTCTGCCTTTTTCCCCCAAATAAGGGGAATTTCAGCCTTTTTACCTCAAAATAAGGGGAATTTCTGCATTTTTGCAACAAAATATTAGGAATTTCTGACTTTTTGCTTCAAAATAAGAAAACTGCCTTTTTTTCCTGAAATAAGTGAAATTTCTGCAATTTTGCCCCAAAATAAGTGAAATTTCTCCAATTTTGCCCCAAAATAAGGGAAATTTCTGGAATTTTGCCCCAAAATAAGTGGCATTTCTAAGTTTTGCCCCAAAATAAGGAGAATTTCTGTCTTTTTGCCCCAACATATAGGCAATTTCTGCCTTTTTGCCCCACAATTAGGCAAATTTCTGCAATTTTGCTCCAAAATACCGTGAATTTTTGCCTTTTTGCCCGAAAATAAGAAGAATGCATACCGTTTTGCCATAAAAAATGGAAATTTCTTGATTTATGCTCAAAAATAAGGGGAATTTCTGCTTTTTTGCCTCTAAATAAGTGGAATTTCTGTCTTTTTTCCCCAAAACAAACGGAATTTCTCTATTTTTTGACCCAAAATAAGAAAAAATTCTGACTTATTACCCTGAAGTAAGTGAAATGTCTGCAATTTTGCCCCAAAATATGGGAAATTTCTGCCTTTTTGCCCCCAAATAAGGGGAATTTCAGGCTTTTTACCTCAAAATAAGGGGAATTTCTGCATTTTTGCCACAAAATATTAGGAATTTCTGCTTTTTGCCCCTAAATAAGGAAAATTTCTGCCTTTTTATCCTGAAATAAGTGAAATTTCTGCACTTTTGCCCCATAATAAGTATAATTTCTGCAATTTTGCCCCAAAATAAAGGAAATTTCTGAATTTTTGCCCCAAAATGAGTAGAATTTCTGAGTTTTGCCCCAAAATAAAGAGAATTTCTGTCTTTTTGCCCTAACATATAGGGAATTTCTGCCTTTTTGCCCCATATTTAGGGGAATTTCTGCAATTTTGCTCCAAAATACGAGGAGTTTCTGCCTTTTTGCATGAAAATAAGAAGTATTCATACCTTTTTGCCATAAAAAAGAAAAATTTCTTCATTTTTGCTTCAAAAAAGGGGAATTTCTGCTTTTTTGCCTCTAAATTAGTGGAATTTCTGTCTTTTTCCCCCAAAACAAAGGGAATTTCTGTCTTTTTGGCCCCAAAATAAAAAAATCTCTGACTCATTACCCTGAAATAAGTGAAAATTCTGCAATTTTGCCCCAAAATAAGCGAAATTTCTGCCTTTTTGCCCCCAAATAAGGGGAATTTCAGCATTTTTACCTCAAAATAAGAAGAATTTCTACACTTTTGCCACAAAATATTAAGAATTTCTCCCATTTTGCCCAAAAAATTAGAAAAATTTCTGCCTTTTTTTCCCTGAAATAAGTGAAATTTGCAATTTTGCCCCAAAATAAGTAAAATTTCTGCAATTTTTCCCCAAAATAAGTGAAATTTCTGCAATTTTGCCCCAAAATAAGAAAAATTTATGCAATTTTGCCCCAAAATAAGGGAAATTTCTGGAATTTTGCCCCAAAATAAGTGGAATTTCTAAGTTTTGCCCACAAATAAGGAGAATTTCTGACTTTTTGCCCAAACATATAGGCAATTTCTGACTTTTTGCCCCACAATTAGGGGAATTTCTGCAATTTTGCTCCAAAATACGGAGAATTTCTGCCTTTTTGCCCGAAAATAAGAAGAATGCATAACTTTTTGCCATAGAAAAGCGAAATTTCTTCATTTTTGCTCCAAAATAAGGGGAATTTCTGCTTTTTTGCCTCTAAATAAGTGGAATTTCTGTGTTTTTCCTTCAAAACAAAGTGAATTTCTATTCTTTTGCCCCAAAATAAGAAAAAATTCTGACTTATTACCCTGAAGTAATTGAAATTTCTGCAATTTTGCCCCAAAATATAAGAAATTTCTGCCTTTTTGCCCCCAAATAAGGGGAATTTCAGCCTTTTTACCTCAAAATAAGGGGAATTTCTGCATTTTTGACACAAAATATTAAAAATTTCTGAATTTTTGCCCCAAAATAAAAAAAATTTCTGCCTTTTTTCCCTGAAATAAGTGAAATTTTTGGAATTTTGCCCAAAATAAGTGAAATTCCTGCAATTTTGCCCCAAAATAAGAGAAATTTCTAAAATTTTGCCCCAAAATAAGTGGAATTTCTGAGTTTTGCCCCAAAATAAGGAGAATTTCTGTCTTTTTGCCCCAACATATAGGCAATTTCTGCCTTTTTGCCCCACAATTAGGGAAATTTCTGCAATTTTGCTCCAAAATACGGGGAATTTCTGCCTTTTTGCCGGAAAATAAGAAGAATGCATAGCGTTTGCCATAGAAAAGGGAAATTTCTTCATTTTTGCTCCATAATAAGGGGAATTTCTGCTTTTTTGCCTCTAAAGAAGTGGAATTTCTGTCTTTTTCCCCAAAAACAAAGGGAATTTCTGTATTTTTTGCCCCAAAATAAGGAAAAATTCTGACTTATTACCCTGAAGTAAGTGAAATTTCTGCAATTTTGCCCCAAAATATGAAAAATTTCTGCCTTTTTGCCCCCAAATAAGGGGAATTTAGGTTTTTTTCCATCAAAATAATGGGAATTTCTGCATTTTTTCCACAAAATATTAGGAATTTCTGCATTTTTTCCCTAAAATAAGGAAAATTTCTGCCTTTTTTCCTTGAAATAAGTGAAATTTCTGCAATTTTGCCACAAAATAAGTGAAATTTCTGCAATTTTGCCCCAAAATAAAAAAAAATTATGCAATTTTGCCCCAAAATAAGGGAAATTTCTGGAATTTTGCCCCAAACTAATTGGAATTTCAGAGTTTTGCCCCAAAATAAAGAGATTTTCTTCCTTTTTGCCCTAACATATAGGGAATTTCTGCCTTTTTGCCCCACAATTAGGGAAATTTCTGCAATTTAGCTAAAAAATACAGGGAATTTCTCCCTTTTTGCCTGAAAATAAGAAGAATGCATACCTTTTTGCCATTAAATATGGAAATTTCTTATTTTTTGCTACAAATTAAGGGGAATTTCTGCTTTTTTGCCTCTAAATAAGTGGAATTTCTGTCTTTTTCCTCCAAAACAAAGGGAATTCCTGTCTTTTTTGCCCCAAAATAAGGAAAAATTCTGACTTATTACCCTGAAGTAAATAAAATTTCTGCAATTTTGCCCCAAAATAAGGGAAATTTCTGCCTTTTTCCCCCAAATAAGGGGAATTTCAGCCTTTTTACCTCAAAATAAGGGGAATTTCTGCATTTTTGCCACAAAATATTAGGAATTTCTGCATTTTTGCCCCAAAATTAGGAAAATTTCTGCCTTTCTTCCCTGAAATAAGTGAAATTTCTGCAATTTTGCCCTAAAATAAGTGAAATTTCTCCAATTTTGCCCCAAAATAAGGGAAATTCCTGGAATTTTGCCCCAAAATAAGTGGAATTTCTGAGTTTTGCCCCAAAATAAGGAGAATTTCTGTCTTTTTGCCCCAACATATAGGCAATTTCTGCCTTTTTGCTCCACAATTAATGGAATTTCTGCAATTTCGCTCCAAAATACAAGGAATTTCTTCTTTTTTGCCAGAAAATAAGAAGAATGCATACCTTTTTGCCATAAAAAAATGGAAATTTCTTGATTTATGCTCAAAAATAAGGGGAATTTCTGCTTTTTTGCCTCTAAATAGTGGAATTTCTGTCTTTTTTCCCCAAAATAATGGGAATTTCTGTCTTTTTTGACCCAAAATAAGAAAAAATTCTGACTTATTACCCTAAAGTAAGTGAAATGTCTGCAATTTTGCCCCAAAATATGTGAAATTTCTGCCTTTTTGCCCCCAAATAAGGGAAATTTCAGGCTTTTTACCTCAAAATAAGGGGAATTTCTGCATTTTTGCCACAAATTATTAGGAATTTCTGCTTTTTGCCCCAAAATAAGGAAAATTTCTGCCTTTTTATCCTGAAATAAGTGAAATTTCTGCACTTTTGCCCCAAAATAAGTGAAATTTCTGCAATTTTGCCCCAAAATAAAGGAAATTTCTAAAATTTTGCCCCAAAATAAGTGGAATTTCTGAGTTTTGCTCTAAAATAAAGAGCATTTCTGTGTTTTTGCCCTAACATATAGGGAATTTCTGCATTTTTGCCCCATAATTAGGGGAATTTCTGCAATTTTGGTCCAAAATACGAGGAGTTTCTGCCTTTTTGCCTGAAAATAAAAAGTATGCATACCTTTTTGCCATTAAAATGGGAAATTTCTTCATTTTTGCTCGAAAAAAAAGGAATTTCTGCTTTTTTACCTCTAAATAAGTGGAATTTCTGTCTTTTTCCCCCAAAACAAAGGGAATTTCTGTCTTTTTGGCCCCAAATAAAAAAATCTCTGACTTATTACCCTGAAGTTAGTGAAAATTCTGCAATTTTGCCCCTAAATAAGCGAAATTTCTGCCTTTTTGCCCCCAAATAAGGGGAATTTCAGCCTGTTTACCACAAAATAAGGGGAATTTCTACATTTTTGCCACAAAATATTAAGAATTTCAGCTTTTTTGCCCCAAAAATTAGAAAAATTTCTGCCTTTTTTTTCTGAAATAAGTGAAATTTGCAATTTTGCCCCAAAATAAGTGAAATTTCTGCAATTTTGCCCAAAAATAAGTGAAATTTCTGCAATTTTGTCCCAAAATAAGAAAAATTAATGCAATTTTGCCCCAAAATAAGGGAAATTTCTGGAATTTTGCCCCAAAATAAGTGGAATTTCTGAGTTTTGCCCCAAAATAAGAAGAATTTCTGTCTTTTTGCCCCAACATATAGGCAATTTCTGCCTTTTTGCCCCACAATTAGGGGAATTTCGGCAATTTTGCTCCAAAATACGGGGAATTTCTGTCTTTTTGCCCGAAAATAAGAAGAATGCATAAATTTTTGCCATAGAAAAGGGAAATTTCTTCATTTTTGCTCCAAAATAAGGGGAATTTCTGCTTTTTTGCCTCTAAATAAGTGGAATTTCTGTGTTTTTCCTACAAAACAAAGTGAATTTCTGTTTTTTTGCCCCAAAATAAGAAAAAATTCTGACTTATTACCCTGAAGTAATTGAAATTTCTGCAATCTTGCCCCAAAATATAGGAAATTTCTGCCTTTTTGCCCCCAAATAAGGGGAATTTCAGCCTTTTTACCTCAAAATAAGGGGAATTTTTGCATTATTGCCACAAAATATTAAAAATTTTTCTCTTTTTGCCCCAAATTAAAAAAATTTCTGCCTTTTTTCCCTGAAATAAGTGAAATTTTTGGAATTTTGCTCAAAATAAGTGAAATTTCTGCAATTTTGCCCCAAAATAAGAGAAATTTCTAAAATTTTGCCCCAAAATAAGTGGAATTTCTGAGTTTTGCCACAAAATAAGGAGAATTTCTGTCTTTTTGCCCCAACATATAGGCAATTTCTTCCTTTTTGCCCCACAATTAGGAAAATTTCTGCAATTTTGCTCCAAAATATGGGGAATTTCTGCCTTTTTGCCGGAAAATAAGAAGAATGCATACCTTTTGCCATAGAAAAGGGAAATTTCTTCATTTTTGCTCCGAAATAAGGGGAATTTCTGCTTTTTTGCCTCTAAATAAGTGGAATTTCTGTCTTTTTCCTCCAAAACGAAGGGAATTCCTGTCTTTTTTGCCCCAAAATAAGGAAAAATTCTGACTTATTACCCTGAAGTAAGTGAAATTTTTGCAATTTTGCCCCTAAATAAGCGAAATTTCTGCCTTTTTGCCCCCAAATAAGGGGAATTTCAGCATTTTTACCTCAAAATAAGGGGAATTTCTACATTTTTCCCACAAAATATTAAGAATTTCTGCCTTTTTGCCCCAAAAATTAGAAAAATTTCTGCCTTTTTTCCTGAAATAAGTAAAATTTGTAATTTTTCCCCAAAATAAGTGAAATTTCTGCAATTTTGCCCCAAAATAAGTGAAATTTCTGCAATTTTGCCCCAAAATAAGAAAAATTTATGCAATTTTGCCCCAAAATAAGGGAAATTTCTTGAATTTTGCCTCAAAATAAGTGGAATTTCTGAGTTTTGCCCCAAAATAAGGAGAATTTCTGTCTTTTTGCCCCAACATATAGGCAATTTCTGCCTTTTTGCACCACAATTAGGGGAATTTCTGCAATTTTGCTCCAAAATACGGGGAATTTCTGCCTTTTTGCCCGAAAATAAGAAGAATTCATAACTTTTTGCCATAGAAAATGGAACTTTCTTCATTTTTGCTCCAAAATAAGGGGAATTTCTGCTTTTTTGCCTCTAAATAAGTGGAATTTCTGTCTTTTTCATTCAAAACAAAGTGAATTTCTGTTTTTTTGCCCCAAAATAAGAAAAAATTCTGACTTATTACCCTGAAGTTATTGAAATTTCTGCAATTTTGCCCCAAAATATGGGAAATATCTTTCTTTTTGCCCACAAATAAGGGGAATTTCAGCCTTTTTACCTCAAAATAAGGGGAATTTCTGCATTTTTGCCACAAAACATTAAAAACTTCTGCCTATTTGCCCCAAAATAAAAAAAATTTCCGCCTTTTTTCCCTGAAATAAGTGAAATTTTTGGAATTTTGCCCAAAATAAGTGAAATTTCTGCAATTTTGCCCCAAAATAAGAGAAATTTCTAAAATTTTTCCCCAAAATAAGTGGAATTTCTGAGTTTTGCCCCAAAATAAGGAGAATTTCTGTCTTTTTGCCCTAACATATATGGAATTTCTGCCTTTTTGCCCCACAAATAGGGAAATTTCTGCAATTTTGCTCCAAAATATGGTGAATTTCTGCCATTTTGCCGGAAAATAAGAAGAATGCATACCTTTTGCCATAGAAAAGGGAAATTTCTTCATTTTTGCTCCGAAATAAGGGGAATTTCTGCTTTTTTGCCTCTAAATAAGTGGAATTTCTGTCTTTTTCCTCCAAAACAAAGGGAATTCCTGTATTTTTGCCCCAAAATAAGGAAAAATTCTGACTTATTACCCTGAAGTAAGTGAAATGTCTGCAATTTTGCCCCAAAGTATGGGAAATTTCCGCATTTTGCCCCCAAATAAGGGGAATTTCAGGCTTTTTACCTCAAAATAAGGAGAATTTCTGCATTTTTGCCACAAAATATTAGGAATTTCTGCTTTTTGCCCCAAAATAAGGAAAATTTCTGCATTTTTATCCTGAAATAAGTGAAATTTCTTCACTTTTGCCCCAAAATAAGTGAAATTTCTGCAATTTTGCCCCAAAATAAAGAGAATTTCTGTCTTTTTGCCCTAACATATAGGGAATTTTTGCCTTTTTGCCCCATATTTAGGGGAATTTCTGCAATTTTGCTCCTAAATACGAGGAGTTTCTGCCTTTTTGCCCGAAAATAAGAAGTATGCATACTTTTTGCCATAAAAAATGGAAATTTCTTCATTTTTGTTCCAAAAAAGGGGAATTTCTGCTTTTTACCTCTAAATAAGTGGAATTTCTGTCTTTTTCCCCCAAAACAAATGGAATTTCTGTCTTTTTGGCCCCAAAATAAAAAGATCTCTGACTTATTACCCTGAAGTAAGTGAAAATTCTGCAATTTTGCCCCTAAATAAGCGAAATTTCTGCCTTTTTTCCCCCAAATAAGGGGAATTTCAGCCTTTTTACCTCAAAATAAGGGGAATTTCTACATTTTTGCCACAAAGTATTAAGAATTTCTGCCTTTTTGCCCCAAAAATTAGAAAAATTTCTGTTTTTTTTCTCTGAAATAAGTGAAGTTTGCAATTTTGCCCCAAAATAAGTGAAATTTCTGCAATTTTACCCCAAAATAAGTGAAATTTCTGCAATTTTGCTTCAACATAAGAAAAATTTATGCAATTTTGCCCCAAAATAAGGGAAATTTCTGGAATTTTGCCCCAAAATAAGTGGAATTTCTGAGTTTTGCCCCAAAATAAGGAGAATTTCTGTATTTTGCCCCAACATATAGGCAATTTCTGCCTTTTTGCCCCACAATTAGGGGAATTTCTGCAATTTTGCTCCAAAATATGGGGAATTTCTGCCTTTTTGCCAGAAAATAAGAAGAATGCATAGCGTTTGCCATAGAAAAGGGAAATTTCTACATTTTTGCTCCAAAATAAGGGGAATTTCTGCTTTTTTGCCTCTAAATAAGTGGAATTTCTGTCTTTTTCCTTCAAAACAAAGTGAATTTCTGTCTTTTTTGCCCCAAAATAAGAAAAAATTCTGACTTATTACCCTGAAGTAATTGAAATTTTTGCAATTTTGCCCCAAAATATAGGAAATTTCTGCCTTTTTGCCCGCAAATAAGGGGAATTTCAGCCTTTTTACCTCAAAATAAGAGGAATTTCTGCATTTTTGCCACAAAATATTAAAAATTTCTGCCTTTTTGCCCCAAAATAAGAAAAATTTCTGCCTTTTTTCTCTGAAATAAGTGAGATTTTTGGAATTTTGCCCAAAATAAGTGAAATTTCTGCAATTTTGCCCCAAAATAAGAGAAATTTCTAAAATTTTGCCCCAAAATAAGAGAATTTCTGTCTTTTTGCCCCAACATATAGGCAATTTCTGCCTTTTTGCCCCACAATTAGGGAAATTTCTACAATTTTGCTCCAAAATACGGGGAATTTCTGCCTTTTTGCCGGAAAATAAGAATGCATACCTTTTGCCATAGAAAAGGGAAATTTCTTCATTTTTGCTCCGAAATAAGAAGAATTTCTGCTTTTTTGCCTCTAAATAAGTGGAATTTTTGTCTTTTTCCTTCAAAACAAAGAGAATTTTTGTCTTTTTTGCCCCAAAATAAGAAAAAATTCTGACTTATTATTCTGAAGTAAGTGAAATTTCTGCAATTTTGCCCCAAAATATGGGACATTTCAGCCTTTTTGCACCCAAATAAAGGGAATTTCAGCCTTTTTACCTCAAAATAAGGGGAATTTCTGCATTTTTGCCACAAAATATTAGGAATTTTTGCTTTTTGCCCCAAAATAAGGAAAAATTCTGCCTTTTTTCCCTGAAATAATTGAATTTTCTGCAATTTTGCCCCCAAATAAGTTAAATTTCTGCAATTTTAGTCCTAAAATAAGGGAAATTTTTGCTTTTTTGTCCCCAAATAAAGGGAATTTCAGCTTTTTACCTCAAAATAAGGGGAATTTCTGCTTTTTTGCCACAAAATATTAAAAATTTCTGCCTTTTTCCCCAAAATAAGAAAAATTTCTGCCTTTTTTTCCTGAAATAAGTGAAATTTTTAAAATTTTGCCTCAAAATAAGTGAAATTTCTGCAATTTTGCCCCAAAATAAGGGAAATTTCTGGAATTTTTCCCCAAAATAAGTGGAATTTTTGAGTTTTGCCCCAAAATAAGGAGAATTTCTGTCTTTTTGCCCCAACATATAGGCAATTTCTGCCTTTTTGCCCCACAATTAGGGGAATTTCTGCAATTTTGCTCCAAAATACGGGGATTTTCTGCCTTTTTTCCCGAAAATAAGAAGAATGCATACCTTTTTGCAATAAAAAAGAGAAATTTATTCATTTTTGCTCCAAAATATGGGGAATTTCTGCTTTCTTGCCTCTAAATAAGTGGAATTTCTGTCTTTTTCCCCCAAAACCAAGGGAAATCCTGTCTTTTTTGCCCCAAAATAAGGAAAATTTAAGACTTATTACCCTGAAATAAGTGAAATTTCTGCAATTTTGCCCCAAAATAAGTGAAATTTCTTCTTTTTGCCCCCAAATAAAGGGAATTTCAGCCTTTTTATCTCAAAATAAGGGGAATTTCTGCATTATTGCGACAAAATATTAGGAATTTCTGCCCTTTTCCCCCAAAATAAGAAAATTTCTGCTTTTTTTCTTGAAATAAGTGAAATTTCTGCTATTTTGCCCCCAAATAAGTGAAATTTCTGCAATTTTGCCCCAAAATAAGGGAAATTTCTGGAATTTTGCCCCAAAATAATTGGAATTTCTGAGTTTTGCCCCAAAACAATGAGAATTTCTGACTTTTTGCCCCAACATATAGAGAATTTCTGCCTTTTTACCCCACAATTAGGGGAATTTCTGCAATTTTGCTCCAAAATATGGGAAATTTCTTCCTTTTTGCCCGAAAATAAAAAGAATGCATACCTTTTTGCCATAAAAAAGGGAAATTTCTTCATTTTTGCTCCAAAATAAGGGGAATTTCTGCTTTTTTGCCTCTAAATAAGTGGAATTTCTGTCTTTTTGCCCCAAAACAAAGGGAATTCCTGTCTTTTTTGCCCAAAAATAAGGAAAATTTCTGAATTATTACCCTGAAATAAGTGAAATTTATGCAATTTTTCCCCAAAATAAAGGAAATTTTTGCCTTTTTGCCCCCAAATAAGGGGAATTACAGCCTTTTTACCTCAAAATAAGGGGAATTTCTGCATTTTTGCCACAAAATATTAGGAATTTCTGCCTTTTTGTACCAAAATAAAAAAAAATTCTGCATTTTTTCCTTGAAATAAGTGAAATTTCTGCAATTTTGCCCCAAAATAATGAAATTTCTGCAATTTTGCCCCAAAATAAGGGAAATTTCTGAAATTTTGCCCCAAAATAAGTGGAATTTCTGAGTTTTGCCAGAAAATAAAAAGAATTTCTGTCTTTTTGCTCCAACATATATAGAATTTCTGCATTTTTGCCCCACAATTAGAGAAATCTCTTCAATTTTGCTGCAAAATACGGAGAATTTCTGCCGTTTTGCCTGAAAATAAGAAGAATGCATACCTTTTTGCCATAATAAATGGAAATTTCTTCATTTTTGCTCCAAAATAAGGGGAATTTCTGCTTTTTTGCCTCTAAATAAGTGGAATTTCTGTCTTTTTCCCCCCCAAAAAAAGGAAAATTCTGTCCTTTTTGCCCCAAAATAAGGAAAATTTCTGACTTATTACTCTGAAATGAGTGAAATTTCAGAAATTTTGCCCCAAAATAAGGGAAATTTCTGACTTTTGTCCCCAAATAAGTGGAATTTCAGCCTTTTTACCTCAAAATAAGGGGAATTTCTGCATTTTTGCCACAAAATATTAGGAATTTCTGCCTTTGTGACCCAACATATGTGAAATTTCTGCAATTTTGCCCAAAAATAAGGGAATTTTTTGGAATTTTTCCCCAAAATAAAAAGAATTTCTGAGTTTTGCCCCAAAATAAGGAGAATTTTTGTCTTTTTGCCCTAACATATAGGCAATTTCTGCCTTTTTGCCCCACAATTAGGTGAATTTCTGCAATTTTGCTCAAAAATACGGGGAATTTCTGCCTTTTTGCCTGAAAATAAGAAGAATGCATACCTTTTTGCCATAAAAAAGGGATATTTCTTCATTTTTGCTCCAAAATAAGGGGAATTTCTGCTTTTTTACCTCTAAATAAGTAGAATTTCTGTCTTTTCCTCCCCCCATAACAAAGGGAATTTCTGTCTTTTTTGCCCCAAAATAAGGAAAAATTCTGATTTATTACCCTGAAGTAAGTGAAATTTCTGCAATTTTGCCCCAAAATAAGGGAAATTTCTGCCTTTTTGCCCCCAAATAAGGGGAATTTTGCCTTTTTACCTCAAAATACGGGGAATTTCTGCATTTTTGCCACAAAATATTAGGAATTTCTGCCTTTTAGCCCCAAAATAAGGAAAATTTCTGCATTTTTTCCCTGAAATAAGTGAAATTTCTGCATTTTGACCCAAAATAAGTGAAATTTCTGCAATATTGCCCCAAAATAAGGGAAATTTCAGGAATTTTGCCCCAAAATAAGTGGAATTTCTGAGTTTTGCCCAAAAATAAGGAGAATTACTGTTTTTGCCCTAACTAAAGGGAATTTCTGCCTTTTTGCCCCACAATTAAGGGAATTTCTGCAATTTTGCTCCAAAATACGGGGAATTTCTGCCTTTTTGCCCGAAAATAAGAAGAATGCATACCTTTTTGCCATAAAAAAGGGAAATTTCTTCATTTTTGCTCCAAAATAAGGGGAATTTCTGCTTTTTTGCCTCTAAATAAGTGGAATTTCTGTCTTTTTCCCCCAAAACAAAGGGAATTTCTGTCTTTTTTGCCCCAAAATAAGGAATAATTCTGACTTATTACCCTGAAGTAAGTGAAATTTCTGCAATTTTGCCCCAAAATAACAAAAATTTCTGCCTTTTTCTTCCCAAATAAGGGGAATTTCAGCATTTTTACCTGAAAATAAGGGGAATTTATGCATTTTTGCCACAAAATATTAGGAATTTCTGCATTTTTGCCCCAAAGTAAGAAAATTTCTGCTTTTTTACCCTGAAATAAGTGAAATTTCTGCAATTTTGCCCCAAAATAAGTGAAATTTCTGCAATTTTGCCCCAAAATAAGGCAAATTTCTGGAATTTTGCCCCAAAATAAGTGGAATTTCTGAGTTTTGCCCCAAAATAAGGAGAATTTTTGTCTTTTTGCCCCAACATATAGGCAATTTCTGCCTTTTAGCCCCACAATTAGGTGAATTTCTGCAATTTTGCTCAAAAATACGGGGAATTTCTGCCTTTTTGCCTGAAAATAAGAAGAATGCATACCTTTTTGCCATAAAAAAGGGATATTTCTTCATTTTTGCTCCAAAATAAGGGGAATTTCTGCTTTTTTACCTCTAAATAAGTAGAATTTCTGTCTTTTCCTCCCCCCATAACAAAGGGAATTTCTGTCTTTTTTGCCCCAAAATAAGGAAAAATTCTGACTTATTACCCTGAAGTAAGTGAAATTTCTGCAATTTTGCCGCAAAATAACAAAAATTTCTGCCTTTTTCTTCCCAAATAAGGGGAATTTCAGCATTTTTCCCTGAAAATAAGGGGAATTTATGCATTTTTGCCACAAAATATTAGGAATTTCTGCATTTTTGCCCCAAAGTAAGAAAATTTCTGCTTTTTTACCCTGAAATAAGTGAAATTTCTACAATTTTGCCCCAAAATAAGTGAAATTTCTGCAATTTTGCCCCAAAATAAGGGAAATTTCTGGAATTTTCCCCCAAAATAAGTGGAATTTCTGAGTTTTGCCCCAAAATAAGGAGAATTTTTGTCTTTTTGCCCCAACATATAGGCAATTTCTGCCTTTTTGCCCCACAATTAGGGGAATTTCTGCAATTTTGCTCCAAAATACGGGGAATTTCTTCCTTTTTTCCCGAAAATAAGAAGAATGCATAACTTTTTGCCATAAAATAGGAAAATTTCTTCATTTTTGCTCCAAACTAAGGGGAATTTCTGCATTTTGGCCTCTAAATAAGTGGAATTTCTGTATTTTCCCCAAAAACAAATGAAATTTTTGTCTTTTTTGCCCCAAAATAAGGAAAAATTCTGACTTATTACCATGAAGTAAGTAAAATTTCTGCAATATTTCCCCAAAATAAGGGAAATCTCTGCCTTTTTGCCCCCAAATCAGGGGAATTTCAGCCTTTTTACCTCAAAATATAGGGAATTTCTGCATTTTTGCCACAAAATATTAGGAATTTCTGCTCTTTTGCCCCAAAATAAGGAAAAATTCTGCCTTTTTTCTTTGAAATAAGTGAAATTTCTAAAATTTTGCCCCAAAATAAGTAAAATTTCTGCAATCTTGCCTTAAGATAAGTGAAATTTCTTCAATTTTGCCCCAAAATAAGCGAAATTTCTAGAATTTTGCCCCAAAATAAATGGAATTTCTGAGTTTTGCCCCAAAATAAGGAGAATTTCTGTCTTTTTCGCCAACATATAGAGAATTTCTGCCTTTTTGCCCCACAATTAGGGAAATTTCTGCAATTTAACTCCAAAATACAGGGAATTTCTGCCTTTTTGCCCCCAAATCAGGTGAATTTCAGCCTTTTTACCTCAAAATAAAAGGAATTTTTGCATTTTTGCAACAAAATATTAGGAATTTTTGCTCTTTTGCCCCAAAATAAAGAAAATTTCTGCCTTTTTTCTCTGAAATAAGTGAAATTTCTGCAATTTTGCCCCAAAATAAGTGAAATTTCTCCAATTTTGTCCCAAAATAAGTGAAATTTCTGAAATATTGCCCCAAAATAAGGGAAATTTCAGGAATTTTGCCCCAAAATAAGTGGAATTTCTGAGTTTTGCCCCAAAATAAGCAGAATTACTGTCTTTTTGCCCTAACTAAAGGGTATTTCTGCCTTTTTGCCCCACAATTAAGGGAATTTCTCCAATTTTGCTCCAAAATACACGGAATTTCTGCATTTTTGCCCGAAAATAAGAAGAATGCATACCTTTTTGCCATAAAAAAGGGAAATTTCTTCATTTTTGCTCCAAAATAAGGGGAATTTCTGCTTTTTTGCCTCTAAATAAGTGGAATTTCTGTCTTTTTCCCCCAAAACAAAGGGAATTTCTGTCTTTTTTGCCCCAAAATAAGGAATAATTCTGACTTATTACCCTGAAGTAAGTGAAATTTCTGCAATTTTGCCCCAAAATAACAAAAATTTCTGCCTTTTTCTTCCCAAATAAGGGGAATTTCAGCATTTTTACCTGAAAATAAGGGGAATTTATGCATTTTTGCCACAAAATATTAGGAATTTCTGCATTTTTGCCCCAAAGTAAGAAAATTTCTGCTTTTTTACCCTGAAATAAGTGAAATTTCTGCAATTTTGCCCCAAAATAAGTGAAATTTCTGCAATTTTGCCCCAAAATAAGGCAAATTTCTGGAATTTTGCCCCAAAATAAGTGGAATTTCTGAGTTTTGCCCCAAAATAAGGAGAATTTTTGTCTTTTTGCCCCAACATATAGGCAATTTCTGCCTTTTTGCCCCACAATTAGGTGAATTTCTGCAATTTTGCTCAAAAATACGGGGAATTTCTGCCTTTTTGCCTGAAAATAAGAAGAATGCATACCTTTTTGCCATAAAAAAGGGATATTTCTTCATTTTTGCTCCAAAATAAGGGGAATTTCTGCTTTTTTACCTCTAAATAAGTAGAATTTCTGTCTTTTCCTCCCCCCATAACAAAGGGAATTTCTGTCTTTTTTGCCCCAAAATAAGGAAAAATTCTGACTTATTACCCTGAAGTAAGTGAAATTTCTGCAATTTTGCCGCAAAATAACAAAAATTTCTGCCTTTTTCTTCCCAAATAAGGGGAATTTCAGCATTTTTCCCTGAAAATAAGGGGAATTTATGCATTTTTGCCACAAAATATTAGGAATTTCTGCATTTTTTCCCCAAAGTAAGAAAATTTCTGCTTTTTTACCCTGAAATAAGTGAAATTTCTACAATTTTGCCCCAAAATAAGTGAAATTTCTGCAATTTTGCCCCAAAATAAGGGAAATTTCTGGAATTTTCCCCCAAAATAAGTGGAATTTCTGAGTTTTGCCCCAAAATAAGGAGAATTTTTGTCTTTTTGCCCCAACATATAGGCAATTTCTGCCTTTTTGCCCCACAATTAGGGGAATTTCTGCAATTTTGCTCCAAAATACGGGGAATTTCTTCCTTTTTTCCCGAAAATAAGAAGAATGCATAACTTTTTGCCATAAAATAGGAAAATTTCTTCATTTTTGCTCCAAACTAAGGGGAATTTCTGCATTTTGGCCTCTAAATAAGTGGAATTTCTGTATTTTCCCCAAAAACAAATGAAATTTTTGTCTTTTTTGCCCCAAAATAAGGAAAAATTCTGACTTATTACCATGAAGTAAGTAAAATTTCTGCAATATTTCCCCAAAATAAGGGAAATCTCTGCCTTTTTGCCCCCAAATCAGGGGAATTTCAGCCTTTTTACCTCAAAATATAGGGAATTTCTGCATTTTTGCCACAAAATATTAGGAATTTCTGCTCTTTTGCCCCAAAATAAGGAAAATTTCTGCCTTTTTTCTTTGAAATAAGTGAAATTTCTAAAATTTTGCCCCAAAATAAGTAAAATTTCTGCAATCTTGCCTTAAGATAAGTGAAATTTCTTCAATTTTGCCCCAAAATAAGCGAAATTTCTAGAATTTTGCCCCAAAATAAATGGAATTTCTGAGTTTTGCCCCAAAATAAGGAGAATTTCTGTCTTTTTCGCCAACATATAGAGAATTTCTGCCTTTTTGCCCCACAATTAGGGAAATTTCTGCAATTTAACTCCAAAATACAGGGAATTTCTGCCTTTTTGCCCCCAAATCAGGTGAATTTCAGCCTTTTTACCTCAAAATAAAAGGAATTTCTGCATTTTTGCAACAAAATATTAGGAATTTTTGCTCTTTTGCCCCAAAATAAAGAAAATTTCTGCCTTTTTTCTCTGAAATAAGTGAAATTTCTGCAATTTTGCCCCAAAATAAGTGAAATTTCTCCAATTTTGTCCCAAAATAAGTGAAATTTCTGAAATATTGCCCCAAAATAAGGGAAATTTCAGGAATTTTGCCCCAAAATAAGTGGAATTTCTGAGTTTTGCCCCAAAATAAGCAGAATTACTGTCTTTTTGCCCTAACTAAAGGGTATTTCTGCCTTTTTGCCCCACAATTAAGGGAATTTCTCCAATTTTGCTCCAAAATACACGGAATTTCTGCATTTTTGCCCGAAAATAAAAAGAATGCATACCTTTTTGCCATAAAAAAGGGAAATTTCTTCATTTTTGCTCCAAAATAAGGGTAATTTCTGCTTTTTTGCCTCTAAATAAGTGGAATTTCTGTCTTTTTCCCCCAAAACAAAGGGAATTTCTGTCTTTTTTTGCCACAAAATAAGGAAAAATTCTGACTTATTACCCTGAAGTAAGTGAAATTTCTGCAATTTTGCCCCAAAATAACAAAAATTTCTGCCTTTTTCTTCCCAAATAAGGGGAATTTCAGCATTTTTACCTCAAAATAAGGGGAATTTATGCATTTTTGCCAGAAAATATTAGTAATTTCTGCATTTTTGCCCCAAAGTAAGAAAATTTCTGCTTTTTTACCCTGAAATAAGTGAAATTTCTGCAATTTTGCCCCAAAATAAGTGAAATTTCTGCAATTTTGCCCCAAAATAAGGCAAATTTCTGGAATTTTGCCCCAAAATAAGTGGAATTTCTGAGTTTTGCCCCAAAATAAGGAGAATTTTTGTCTTTTTGCCCCAACATATAGGCAATTTCTGCCTTTTTGCCCCACAATTAGGTGAATTTCTGAAATTTTGCTCAAAAATACGGGGAATTTCTGCCTTTTTGCCTGAAAATAAGAAGAATGCATACCTTTTTGCCATAAAAAAGGGATATTTCTTCATTTTTGCTCCAAAATAAGGGGAATTTCTGCTTTTTTACCTCTAAATAAGTAGAATTTCTGTCTTTTCCTCCCCCCATAACAAAGGGAATTTCTGTCTTTTTTGCCCCAAAATAAGGAAAAATTCTGACTTATTACCCTGAAGTAAGTGAAATTTCTGCAATTTTGCCGCAAAATAACAAAAATTTCTGCCTTTTTCTTCCCAAATAAGGGGAATTTCAGCATTTTTCCCTGAAAATAAGGGGAATTTATGCATTTTTGCCACAAAATATTAGGAATTTCTGCATTTTTTCCCCAAAGTAAGAAAATTTCTGCTTTTTTATTCTGAAATAAGTGAAATTTCTACAATTTTGCCCCAAAATAAGTGAAATTTCTGCAATTTTGCCCCAAAATAAGGGAAATTTCTGGAATTTTCCCCCAAAATAAGTGGAATTTCTGAGTTTTGCCCCAAAATAAGGAGAATTTTTGTCTTTTTGCCCCAACATATAGGCAATTTCTGCCTTTTTGCCCCACAATTAGGGGAATTTCTGCAATTTTGCTCCAAAATACAGGGAATTTCTTCCTTTTTTCCCGAAAATAAGAAGAATGCATAACTTTTTGCCATAAAATAGGAAAATTTCTTCATTTTTGCTCCAAACTAAGGGGAATTTCTGCATTTTGGCCTCTAAATAAGTGGAATTTCTGTATTTTCCCCAAAAACAAATGGAATTTCTGTCTTTTTTGCCCCAAAATAATGAAAAATTATGACTTATTACCCAGTGTAAGTGAAATTTCTGCAATTTTGCCCTAAAATATAAAAAATTTCTGCCATTTTGCCCCCTATTAAGAGGAATTTCAGCCTTTTTACCTCAAAATAAGGGGAATTTCTGCATTTTTGACACAAAATATTAGGAATTTCTGCCTTTTTGCACCAAAATAAGAAAATTTCTGCTTTTTTTTCCCTGAAATAAGTGAAATTTCTGCAATTATGCCCCAAAATAAGTGAAATTTCTGCAATTTTGCCCCAAAATATGGAAAATTTCTGCCTTTTTGCCCCCAAATAAGGGGAATTTCAGCCTTTTTACCTCAAAATAAGGGGAATTTCTGCATTTTTGCCACAAAATATTAGCAATTTCTGCCTTTTTGCCCCAAAATAAGGAAAATTAGTGCCTGTTTTCTCTGAAATAATTGAAATTTCTGCAATTATGCCCCAAAATATTTGAAATTTCTGCAATTTTGCCCTAAAATAAGTGAAATTTCTCCAATTTTGCCCCAAAATAAAGGAAATTTTTAGAATTTTGCCCCAAAATAAGTGGAATTTCTGAGTTTTGCCCCAAAATAAGGAGAATTTCTGTCTTTTTGCCCCAACATATAGAAAATTTCTGCCTTTTTGCCCCACAATTACGGGAATTTCTGCAATTTTGCTCCAAAATATAAGGAATTTCTGCCTTTTTTCCTGAAAATAAGAAGAATGCATAACTTTTTGCCATCAAAAAAGGAAATTTCTTCATTTTTGCTCAAAAATGAGGGGAATTTTTTGCGTTTTGCCTCTAAATAAGTGTAATTTCTGTCTTTTTCTCCCAAAACAAAGGGAATTTCTGTCTTTTTTGCCCTAAAATAAGGAAAAATTCTGACTTATTACCCTGAAGTAAGTGAAATTTCTGCAATTTTGCCCCAAAATAAAGGAAATTTCTGCCTTTTTGCCCCCAAATAAGGGGAATTTCAGCCTTTTTACCTAAAAATAAGGGGAATATCTGCATTTTTACCACAAAATATTAGGAATTTCTGCATTTTTGCCCCAAAATAGGGAAAATTTCTGCCTTTTTTCGCTGATATAAGTGAAATTTCTGCCTTTTTGCCCAAAATAAGGGAAATTTCTGGAATTTTGCCCCAAAATATGTGTAATTTCTGAGTTTTGCCCTAATATAAGGAGAATTTCGGTCTTTTTGCTCTAACTAAAAGGAATTTCTGCCTTTTTGCCTCACAATTAGGGGAATTTCTGCAATTTTGCTCCAAAATACGGGGAATTTCTGCCTTTTTGCCCGAATATAAGAAGAATGCATACCTTTTTGCCATAAAAAAGTTAAATTTCTTCATTTTTGCTTCAAAATAAGGGGAATTTCTGCTTTTTTGCCTCTAAATAAGTGGAATTTCTGTCTTTTCCCCAAAACAAAGTCCTGTCTTTTTTGCACCAAAATAAGGAAAATTTCTGACTTATTACTCTGAAATACGTGATATTTCTGTAATTTTGCCCCAAAATAAGTGAAATTTCTGCAATTTTGCCCCAAAATAAGGGAAATTTCTGAAATTTTGCCCCAAAATAAGTGGAATTTTTGAGTTTTGCCCCAAAATAAGGAGAATTTCTGTCTTTTTGCCCCAACATATAGGCAATTTCTGCCTTTTTGCCTCACAATTAGGGGAATTTTTGCAATTTTGCTCCAAAATACGGAGAATTTCTGCCTTTTTGCCCAAAAATAAGAAGAATGCATACCTTTTTGCCATAAAAAAGGGAAATTTCTTCATTTTTGCTCCAAAATAAGGGGAATTTCTGATTTTTGGCCTCTAAATAAGTGGAATTTCTGTCTTTTTTCCCCAAAACAAAGAGAATTACTGTTTTTTTTTTGCCGCAAAATAATGAAAAATTCTGACTTATTTCCCTGAAGTAAGTAAAATTTCTGCAATTTTTCCCCAAAATAAAGGAAATTTCTGACTTTTTGACCCCAAATAAGGGGAATTTCAGCCTTTTTACCTAAAATAAGAGGAATTTCTGAATTTTTGCCACAAAATATTAGGAATTTCTGCATTTTTGCCCCAAAATAAAGAAAATTTCTGCCTTTTTTCTCTGAAATAAGTGAAATTTCCGAAATTTTACCCCAAAATAAGTTAAAGTTCTGCAATTTTAGCCCAAAATAAGTGAAATTTCTGCAATTTTGCCCCAAAATAAGGAAAATTTCTGCCTTTTTGCCCCCAAATAAGGGGAATTTCAGCCTTTTTACCTCAAAATAAGGGGAATTTCTGCATTTTTGCCACAAAATATTAGCAATTTCTGCCTTTTTGCCCCAAAATAAGGAAAATTACTGCCTTTTTTCTCTGAAATAAGTGAAATTTCTGCAATTATGCCCCAAAATAATTGAAATTCCTGCAATTTTGCCCCAAAATAAGTGAAATTTCTCCAATTTTGCCCCAAAATAAAGGAAATTTCTAGAATTTTGACCCAAAATAAGTGGAATTTCTGAGTTTTACCCCAAAATAAAGAGAATTTGTCTTTTTGCCCCAACATATAGAAAATTTCTGCCTTTTTGCCCCACAATTAGGGGAATTTCTGCAATTTTGCTCCAAAATACGGGGAATTTCTGCCTTTTTGCCTGAAAATAAGAATAATGCATAACTTTTTGCCATCAAAAAAGGAAATTTCTTCATTTTTGCTCAAAAATGAGGGGAATTTTTGCGTTTTGCCTCTAAATAAGTGAAATTTCTGTCTTTTTCTCCCAAAACAAAGGGAATTTCTGTCTTTTTTGCCCTAAAATAAGGAAAAATTCTGACTTATTACCCTGAAGTAAGTGAAATTTCTGCAATTTTGCCCCAAATAAAGGAAATTTCTGCCTTTTTGCCCCCAAATAAGGGGAATTTCAGCATTTTACATAAAAATAAAGGGAATATCTGCATTTTTACCACAAAATATTAGGAATTTCTGCATTTTTGCTCCAAAATAAGGGAAATTTCTTGAATTTTGCCCCAAAATCTGTGTAATTTCTGAGTTTTGCCCCAAAATAAGGAGAATTTCTGTCTTTTTGCTCTAACTAAAGGGAATTTCTGCCTTTTTGCCTCACAATTAGGGGAATTTCTGCAATTTTGCTCCAAAATACGTGGAATTTCTGCCTTTTTGCCCGAAAATAAGAAGAATGCATACCTTTTTGCCATAAAAAAGTTAAATTTCTTCATTTTTGCTTCAAAATAAGGGGAATTTCTGCTTTTTTGCCTCTAAATAAGTGGAATTTCTGTCTTTTCCCCAAAACAAAGAAAAGTCCTGTCTTTTTTGCCCCAAAATAAGGAAAATTTCTGACTTATTACCCTGAAATACGTGATATTTCTGTAATTTTGCCCCAAAATAAGTGAAATTTCTGCAATTTTGCCCCAAAATAAGGGAAATTTCTGAAATTTTGCCCCAAAATAAGTGGAATTTTTGAGTTTTGCCCCAAAATAAGGAGAATTTCTGTCTTTTTGCCCCAACATATAGGCAATTTCTGCATTTTTACCTCACAATTAGGGGAATTTTTGCAATTTTGCTCCAAAATACGGAGAATTTCTGCCTTTTTGCCCAAAAATAAGAAGAATGCATACCTTTTTGCCATAAAAAAGGGAAATTTCTTCATTTTTGCTCCAAAATAAGGGGAATTTCTGCTTTTTTGCCTATAAATAAGTGGAATTTCTGTCTTTTTTCCCCAAAACAAAAGGAATTACTGTTTTTTTTGGCGCAAAATAAGGAAAAATTCTGACTTATTTCCATGAAGTAAGTAAAATTTCTGCAATTTTTCCCCAAAATAAAGGAAATTTCTGACTTTTTGCCCCCAAATAATGGGAATTTCAGCCTTTTTACCTCAAAATAAGGGGAATTTCTGCATTTTGGCCACAAAATATTAGGAATTTCTGCCTTTTTGCCCCAAAATAAGAAAATTTCTGCTTTTTTTTCCCTGAAATAAGTGAAATTTCTGCAATTTTGCCCCAAAATAAGTGAAATTTCAGCAATATTGCCCCAAAATAAGGGAAATTTCTGGAATTTTGCCCCAAAATGAGAGGAATTTCTGCAATTTTGCCCCAAAATAAGGGAAATTTCTGGAATTTTGCCCCAATTAAGTGGAATTTCTGAGTTTTGCCCGAAAATAAAGAGAATTTCTGTTTTTTTGCCCCAACATATAGGCAATTTGTGCCGTTTTGCCCCACAATTAGGGGAATTTCTGCAATTTTGCTCCAAAATACAGGGTATTTCTGCCTTTTTGCCCGAAAATAAGAAGAATGCATACCTTTTTGCCATAAAAATGGGAAATTTCTTCATTTTTGCTGCATAATAAAAGGAATTTCTGCTTTTTTGCCTCTAAATAAGTGGAATTTCTGTCTTTTTCCCCAAAACAAAGGGAATTTCTGTCTTTTTTGCCCCAAAATAAAGAAAATTTCTGACTTATTACTCTGAAGTAAGTGAAGTTTCTGCAATTTTGCCCCAAAATAAGGGAAATTTTTGGAATTTTGCCCCAAAATAAGTGGATTTTCTGAGTTTTGCGCCAAAATAAAGAGAATTTCTGCCTTTTTGCCCCAACATATGGAGAATTTCTGTTTTTTTGCCCCACAATTAGGGGAATTTCTGCAATTTTGCTCCAAAATACGGGTAATTTCGGCCTTTTTGCCTAAAAATAAGAAGAATGCATACCTTTTTGCTATAAAAATGGGAAATTTCTTCATTTTTGCTCCAAAATAAAAGGAATTTCTGCTTTTTTGCCTCTAAATAAGTGGAATTTCTGTCTTTTTCCCCCAAAACAAAGAGAATTTTTGTCTTTTTTGCCCCAAAATAAAGAAAAATTCTGACTTATTACCTTGTAGTAAGTGAAATTTCTGCAATTTTGCCCCAAAATAAGGGAACTTTCTGCCTTTTTACCCCCAAATAAGGGGAATTTCAGGCTTTTTACCTCAAAATAAAGGGAATTTCTGCATTTTTGCCCCCAAATAAGGGGAATTTCAGCTTTTTTACCTCAAAATAAGGGGAATTTCCGCATTTTTGCCACAAAATATCAGGAATTTCTGCATTTTTGCCCCAAAATAAGAAAATTTCTGCTTTTTTTCCCTGAAATAAGTGAAATTTCTGCAATTTTGCCCCAAAATAAGTGAAATTTCTGCAATTTTGTCCTAAAATAAAGGAAATTTCTGGAATTTTGCCCCAAAATAAGTGGAATTTCTGAGTTTTGCCCCAAAATAAGATGAATTTCTGTCTTTTTGCCCCACAATTAGGGGAATTTCTGCCTTTTTGCCCCACAATTAGGGGAATTTCTGCAATTTTGCTCCAAAATACGGGGAATTTCTGCCTTTTTGCCCGAAAATAAGAAGAATGCCTACCTTTTTGCCATCAAAAAAGGAAATTTCTTCATTTTTGCTCCAAAAAAAGGGGAATTTCTGTTTTTTTGCCTCTAAATAAGTGGAATTTCTGTCTTTTTCCCCCCAAAACAAAGGGAATTTCTGTCTTTTTTGACATAAAATAAGGAATAATTCTGACGTATTACCCTGAAGTAAGTGAAATTTCTGCAATTTTGCCACAAAATAAGGGAATTTTCTGCGTTTTTATTTCCAAAATAAGGGGAATTTTAGCCATTTTACCTCAAATTAGGTGAATTTCTGCATATTTACCCCCCTATTAAGGGGATTTTCAGCATTTTTACCTCAAAATAAGGGGAATTTATGCATTTTTGCCACAAAATATTAGGAATTTCTGCCTTTTTGGCCCAAAATAAGAAAATTTCTGCTTTTTTTCCATGAAATAAGTGAAATTTCTGCAATTTTGCCCCAAAATAATTGAAATTTCTGCAATTTTGCCCCAAAATAAGGGAAATTTCTGTAATTTTGTCCCAAAAATGGAATTTCTGAGTTTTGCCCCAAAATAAGGAGTATTTCTGTCTTTTTGCCCCAACATATAGAGAATTTCTGCCTTTTTGCCCTACAATTAGGCAAATTTCTGCAATTTTGCTCCAAAATACTGAGAATTTCTGCCTTTTTGCCCGAAAATAAGAAGAATGCATACCTTTTTGCCATAAAAAAGGGAAATTTCTTCATTTTTGCTCCAAAATAAAAGGAATTTCTGCTTTTTTGCCACTAAATAAGTGGAATTTCTGTCTTTTTCCCCCAAAACAAAGGGAATTTCTGTCTTTTTTGCCCCAGAATAAGGAAAAATTCTGTCTTATTACCCTGAACTAAGTAAAATTTCTGCAATTTTGCCCCAAAATAAGGGATATTTCTGACTTTTTGCCCCCAAATAAGGGGAATTTCAGCCTTTTTACCTAAAATAAGAGGAATTTCTGAATTTTTGCCACAAAATATTAGGAATTTCTGCATTTTTGTCCCAAAATAAGGAAAATCTCTGCCTTTTTTCTCTGAAATAAGTGAAATTTCTGCAATTTTGCCCCAAAATAAGGGAAATTTCTGGAATTTTGCCCCAAAATAAGTGGAATTTCTGAGTTTTCCCCAAAAAAAAGAGAATTTCTGTCTTTTTGCCCCAACATATAGGCAATTTCTGCCTTTTTCCCCCACAATTATGGGAATTTCTGCAATTTTGCTCCAAAATATGGAGAATTTCTGCCTTTTTGCCCGAAAATAAGAAGAATGCATAACTTTTTGCCATAAAAAAGGGAAATTTTTTCATTTTTGCTCCAAAATAAGTTGAATTTCTACTTTTTTGCCTCTAAATAAGTGGAATATCTGTCTTTTTCCCCTAAAACAAAAGGAATTTCTGTCTTTTTTGCCCCAAAATAATGAAAAATTCTGACTTATTACCCTGAAGTAAGAGAAATTTCTGCAATTTTGCCCTAAAATAAGAAAAAATTCTGCCTTTTTGCCCCCAAATATGGGGAATTTCAGCCTTTTTACCTCAAAATAAGGGGAATTTTTGCATTTTTGCCACAAAATATTAGGAATTTCTGCCTTTTTGCCCCAAAATAAGGAAAATTACTGCCTTTTTACTCTGAAATAAGTGAAATTTCTGCAACTATTCCCCAAAATATGTGAAATTTCTTCAATTTTGCCCCAAAATAAGTGAAATTTCTGCAATTTTGCTCCAAAATAAGGGAAATTTCTGGAATTTTGCCCCAAAATACGTGGAATTTCTGAGTTTTGCCCCAAAATAAGGAGAATTTCTGTCTTTTTGCCCCAACATATAGAGAATTTCTGCCTTTTTGCCCCACAATTAGGGGAATTTCTGCAATTTTGCTCCAAAATACGAGGAATATCTGCCTTTTTTGTGCGAAAATAAGAAGAATGCATAACTTTTTGCCATAAAAAAGTGAAATTTCTTCATTTTTGCTCCAAAATAAGGGGAATTTCTGCTTTTTTGCCTCTAAATAAGTGAAATTTCTGTCTTTTTCCCCCAAAACAAAAGGAGTTCCTGTCTTTTTTGCCCCAAAATAAGGAAAAATTCTGACTTATTACCCTGAAGTAAGTGAAATTTCTGCAATTTTGCCCCAAAATAATGGAAATTTCTGCCTTTTTGCCCCCAAATAAGGGGAAATTCAGCCTTTTTACCTAAAAATAAGGGGAATATCTGCATTTTTACCACAAAATATTAGTAATTTCTGCGTTTTTGCCCCAAAATAAGGAAAATTTCTGCCTTTTTTCCCTTATATAAGTGAAATTTCTGCCTTTTTGCCCGAAAATAAGGGAAATTTCTGGAATTTTGCCCCAAAATATGTGTAATTTCTGAGTTTTGCTCCAAAATAAGGAGAATTTCTGTCTTTTTTCCCTAACTAAAGGGAATTTCTGCCTTTTTGCCTCACAATTAGGGGAATTTCTGCAATTTTGCTCCAAAATACGGGGAATTTCTGCCTTTTTGCCCGAAAATAAGAAGAATGCATACCTTTTTGCCATAAAAAAGTTAAATTTCTTCATTTTTGCTTCAAAATAAGGGGAATTTCTGCTTTTTTGCCTCTAAATAAGTGGAATTTCTGTCTTTTCCCCCAAAACAAAGAAAAGTCCTGTCTTTTTTGCCCCAAAATAAAGAAAATTTCTGACTTATTACCCTGAAATACGTGAAATTTCTGTAATTTTGCCGCAAAATAAGTGAAATTTCTGCAATTTTGCCCCAAAATAAGGGAAATTTCTGAAATTTTGCCCCAAAATAAGTGGAATTTCTGAGTTTTGCCCCAAAATAACGAGAATTTCTGTCTTTTTGCCCCAACATATAGGCAATTTCTGCCTTTTTGCCTCACAATTAGCGGAATTTTTGCAATTTTGCTCCAAAATACGGAGAATTTCTGCCTTTTTGCCCAAAAATAAGAAGAATGCATACCTTTTTGCCATAAAAAAGGGAAATTTCTTCATTTTTGCTCCAAAATAAGGGGAATTTCTGCTTTTTTGCCTATAAATAAGTGGAATTTCTGTCTTTTTTCCCCAAAACAAAGGGAATTACTGTTTTTTTTGCCGCAAAAAAAGGAAACATTCTGACTTATTTCCCTGAAAAAAGTGAAATTTCTGCACTTTTGCCCCAAAATAAAGGAAATTTTTGCCTTTTTGCCCCCAAATAAGGGGAATTTCAGCCTTTTTACCTCAAAATAAGGGGAATTTCTGCATTTTTGCCACAAAATATTAGGAATTTCTGCCTTTTTGCCCCAAAATAAGAAAATTTCTGCTTTTTTTCCCTGAAATAAGTGAAATTTCTGCAATTTTGCCCCAAAATAAGTGAAATTTCAGCAATTTTGCCCCAAAATAAGGGAAATTTCTGGAATTTTGCCCCAAAATAAGTGGAATTTCTGCAATTTTGCCCCAAAATAAGGGAAATTTCTGGAATTTTGCCCCAAAGTAAGTGGAATTTCTGAGTTTTGCCCCAAAATAAAGAGAATTTCTGGTTTTTTGCCCCAACATATAGGCAATTTGTGCCGTTTTGCCCCACAATTAGGGGAATTTCTGCAATTTTGCTCCAAAATACAGTGTATTTCTGCCTTTTTGCCCGAAAATAAGAAGAATGCATACCTTTTTGCCATAAAAATGGAAAATTTCTTCATTTTTGCTCCATAATAAAAGGAATTTCTGCTTTTTTGCCTCTAAATAAGTGGAATTTCTGTCTTTTTCCCCCAAAACAAAGGGAATTTCTGTCTTTTTTGCCCCAAAATAAGGAAAAATTCTGACTTATTACTCTGAAGTAAGTGAAGTTTCTGCAATTTTGCCCCAAAATAAGGGAAATTTTTGGAATTTTGCCCCAAAATAAGTGGAATTTCTGAGTTTTGCCCCAAAATAAAAAGAATTTCTGCCTTTTTGCCCCAACATATGGAGAATTTCTGTTTTTTTGCCCCACAATTAGGGGAATTTCTGCAATTTTGCTCCAAAATACAGGTAATTTCTGCCTTTTTGCCTAAAAATAAGAAGAATGCATACCTTTTTGCCATAAAAATGGGAAATTTCTTCATTTTTGCTCCAAAATAAAAGGAATTTCTGCTTTTTTGCCTCTAAATAAGTGGAATTTCTGTCTTTTTCCCCCAAAACAAAGAGAATTTTTGTCTTTTTTGCCCCAAAATAAAGAAAAATTCTGACTTATTACCTTGTAGTAAGTGAAATTTCTGCAATTTTGCCCCAAAATAAGAGAACTTTCTGCCTTTTTACCCCCAAATAAGGGGAATTTCAGCCTTTTTACCTCAAAATAAAGGAAATTTCTGCATTTTTGCCCCCAAATAAGGGGAATTTCAGCATTTTTACCTCAAAATAAGGGGAATTTCCGCATTTTTGCCACAAAATATTAGGAATTTCTGCATTTTTGCCCCAAAATAAGAAAATTTCTGCTTTTTTTCCCTGAAATAAGTGAAATTTCTGCAATTTTGCCCCAAAATAAGTGAAATTTCTGCAATTTTGTCCTAAAATAAAGGAAAATTCTGGAATTTTGCCCCAAAATAAGTGGAATTTCTGAGTTTTGCCCCAAAATAAGATGAATTTCCGTCTTTTTGCCCCAACATATAGGGAATTTCTGCCTTTTTGCCCCACAATTGGGGGAATTTCTGCAATTTTGCTCCAAAATACGGGGAATTTCTGCCTTTTTGCCCGAAAATAAGAAGAATGCATACCTTTTTGCCATCAAAAAAGGAAATTTCTTCATTTTTGCTCCAAAATAAGGGGAATTTCTGTTTTTTTGCCTCTAAATAAGTGGAATTTCTGTCTTTTTCCCCCCAAAACAAAGGGAATTTCTGTCTTTTTTGACATAAAATAAGAAAAAATTCTGATTTATTACCCTGAAGTAAGTGAAATTTCTGCAATTTTGCCCCAAAATAAGGTAATTTTCTGCGTTTTTGTTTCTAAAATAAGGGGAATTTTAGCCATTTTACCTCAAATTAGGGGAATTTACCCCCTATTAAGGGGAATTTCAGCATTTTTACCTCAAAATAAGGGGAATTTATGCATTTTTGCCACAAAATATTAGGAATTTCTGCCTTTTTGGCCCAAAATAAGAAAATTTCTGCTTTTTTTCCCTGAAATAAGTGAAATTTCTGCAATTTTGCCCCAAAATAAGTGAAATTTCTGCAATTTTGCCCCAAAATAAGGGAAATTTCTGGAATTTTGCCCCAAAAATGGAATTTCTGAGTTTTGCCCCCAAATAAGGAGTATTTCTGTCTTTTTGCCCCATCATATAGAGAATTTCTGCCTTTTTGCCCTACAATTAGGCAAATTTCTGCAATTTTGCTCCAAAATACGGAGAATTTCTGCCTTTTTGCCCGAAAATAAGAAAAATGCATACCTTTTTGCCATAAAAAAGGGAAATTTCTTCATTTTTGCTCCAAAATAAAAGGAATTTCTGCTTTTTTGCCACTAAATAAGTGGAATTTCTGTCTTTTTCCCCCAAAACAAAGGGAATTTCTGTCTTTTTTGCCCCAAAATAAGGAAAAATTCTGTCTTATTAACCTGAACTAAGTAAAATTTCTGCAACTTTGCCCCAAAATAAGGGAAATTTCTGACTTTTTGCCCCCAAATAAGGGGAATTTCAGCCTTTTTACCTAAAATAAAAGGAATTTCTGAATTTTTGCCACAAAATATTAGGAATTTCTGCATTTTTGCCCCAAAATAAGGAAAATTTCTGCCTTTTTTCTATGAAATAAGTGAAATTTCTGAAATTTTGCCTCAAAATAAGTGAAAGTTCTGCAATTTTAGCCCAAAATAAGTGAAATTTCTGCACTTTTGCCCCAAAATAAGGGAAATTTCTGGAATTTTGCCCCAAAATAAGTGGAATTTCTGAGTTTTGCCCCAAAATAAGGAGAATTTCTGTCTTTTTGCCCCAACATATAGGCAATTTCTGCCTTTTTGCCCCACAATTATGGGAATTTCTGCAATTTTGCTCCAAAATATGGAGAATTTCTGCCTTTTTGCCCGAAAATAAGAAGAATGCATACCTTTTTGCCATAAAAAAGGGAAATTTCTTCATTTTTGCCCCAAAATAAGGGGAATTTCTGCTTTTTTGCCTAAATAAGTGGAATATCTGTCTTTTTCCCCTAAAACAAATGGAATTTCTGTGTTTTTTGCTTCAAAATAATGAAAAATTCTGACTTATTACCCTGAAGTAAGTGAAATTTCTGCAATTTTGCCCTAAAATAAGAAAAATTTCTGTATTTTTGCCCTCTATTTAGGGGAATTTCAGCCTTTTTACCTCAAAATAAGGGGAATTTCTGCATTTTTGACACAAAATATTAGGAATTTCTGACTTTTTGCCCCAAAATAAGAAAATTTCTGCTTTTTTCTCTGAAATAAGTGAAATTTCTGCAATTATGCCCCAAAATAAGTGAAATTTCTGCAATTTTGCCCCAAAATAAGGGAAATTGCTGGAATTTTGCCCCAAAATAATGAAATTTCTGAGTTTTGCCCCAAAATAAAGAGAATTTCTGTCTTTTTGCCCCAACATATAGAGAATTTCTGCCTTTTTGCCCCACAATTAGGCAAATTTCGGCAATTTTGCTTTAAAATACCGTGAATTTTTGCCTTTTTGCCCGAAAATAAGAAGAATGCATACCTTTTTGCCATAAAAATGGGAAATTTCTTCATTTTTGCTCCAAAATAAAAGGAATTTCTGCTTTTTTGCCACTAAATAAGTGGAATTTCTGTCTTTTTCCCCCAAAACAAAGAAAATTCCTGTCTTTTTTGACCCAAAACAAGGAAAATTTCTGACTTATTACCCTGAAATAGGTGAAATTTCTGCAATTTTGCCCCAAAATAAGTGAAATTTCTGCAATTTTGCCCCAAAATAAGGAAAATTTCTGGAATTTTGCCCCAAAATAAGTGGAATTTTTGAGTTTTGCCCCAAAATAAGGAGAATTTCTGTCTTTTTGCCCCAACATATAGGCAATTTCTGCCTTTTTCCCCCACAATTATGGGAATTTCTGCAATTTTGCTTCATAATATGGAGAATTTCTGCCTTTTTGCCCGAATATAAGAAGAATGCATACCTTTTTGCCATAAAAAAGGGAAATTTTTTCATTTTTGCTCCAAAATAAGTTGAATTTCTACTTTTTTGCCTCTAAATAAGTGGAATATCTGTCTTTTTCCCCTAAAACAAATGGAATTTCTGTCTTTTTTTGCCCCAAAATAATGAAAAATTCTGACTTATTACCCTGAAGTAAGAGAAATTTCTGCAATTTTGCCCTAAAATAAGAAAAAATTCTGCCTTTTTGCCCCCTATTAAGGGGAATTTCAGCCTTTTTACCTCAAAATAAGGAGAATTTCTGCATTTTTGAAACAACATATTAGAAATTTCTGCCATTTTGCCCCAAAATAAGAAAATTTCTGCTTTTTTCCCTGAAATAAGTGAAATTTCTGCAATTTTGCTCCAAAATAAGGAAACTTTCTGCTTTTTTGCCCCCAAATAATGGGAATTTCAGCCTTTTTACCTCAAAATAAGGAAAATTTTTGCATTTTTGCCACAAAATATTAGGAATTTCTGCCTTTTTGCCCCAAAATAAGGAAAATTACTTCCTTTTTACTCTGAAATAAGTGAAATTTCTGCAATTATGCCCCAAAATATGTGAAATTTTTTCAATTTTGCCCCAAAATAAGTGAAATTTCTGCAATTTTGCTCCCAAATAAAGGAAATTTCTGGAATTTTGCCCCAAAATAAGTGGAATTTCTGAGTTTTGCCCCAAAATAAGGAGAATTTCTGACTTTTTGCTCCAACATATAGAGAATTTCTGCCTTTTTGCCCCACAATTAGGGGAATTTCTGCAATTTTGCTCCAAAATACGAGGAATTTCTGCCTTTTTTGCGCGAAAATAAGAAGAATGCATAACTTTTTGCCATAAAAAATTGAAATTTCTTCATTTTTGCTCCAAAATAAGGGGAATTTCTGCTTTTTTTGCCTCTAAATAAGTGAAATTTCTGTCTTTTTCCCCCAAAACAAAAGGAATTCCTGTCTTTTTTGCCCCAAAATAAGAAAAAATTCTGACTTATTACCCTGAAGTAAGTGAAATTTCTGCAATTTTGCCCCAAAATAAAAGAAATTTCTGCCTTTTTGCCCCCAAATAAGGGGAATTTCAGCATTTTTACATCAAAATAAGGGGAATATATGCATTTTTACCCCAAAATATTAGGAATTTCTGCATTTTTGCCCCAAAATAAGAAAAATTTTTGCTTTTTTTCCCTGAAATAAGTGAAATTTCTGCAATTTTGCCCCAAAATAATGAAATTTCTGCAATTTTGTCCTAAAATAAGGGTAATTTCTGGAATTTTGCCCCAAAATAAGTGGAATTTCTGAGTTTTGCCCCAAAATAAGGAGAATTTCTGTCTTTTTGCCCCAACATATAGGGAATTTCTGCCTTTTTGCCCCACAATTAGGGGAATTTCTGCAATTTTGCTCCAAAATACGGGGAATTTCTGCCTTTTTGCCCGAAAATAAGAAGAATGCATACCTTTTTGCCATCAAAAAAGGTAATTTCTTCATTTTTGCTCCAAAATAAGGGGAATTTTTTTTTTGCCTCTAAATAAGAGGAATTTCTGTCTTTTTTTCCCCAAAACAAAGGGAATTTCTGTTTTTTTGCCCTATAATAAGGAAAAATTCTGACTTATTACCCTGAAGTAAGTAAAATTTCTGCAATTTTGCCCTAAAATAAGGGAAATTTCTGTGTTTTTGTTTCCAAAATAAGGGGAATTTCAGCCATTTTACCTCCAATTAGGGGAATTTCTGCATATTTACCCCCTATTAAGGGGAATTTCAGCATTTTTACCTCAAAATAAGGGGAATTTATGCATTTTTGACAAAAAATATTAGGAATTTCTGCCTTTTTGGCCCAAAATAAGAAAATTTCTGCTTTTTTTCCCTGAAATAAGTGAAATTTCTGCAATTTTGCCCCAAAATAAGTGAAATTTCTTCAATTTTGCCCCAAAGTAAGGGAAATTTCTGGAATTTTGCCCCAAAAATGGAATTTCTGAGTTTTGCCCCAAAAAAAGGAGAATTTCTGTATTTTTGCCCAAACATATAGAGAATTTCTGCCTTTTTGCCCTACAATTAGGCAAATTTCTGCAATTTTGCTCCAAAATACAGGGAATTTCTGCCTTTTTGCCCGAAAATAAGAAGAATGCATACCTTTTTGCCATAAAAAAGGGAAATTTCATTTTTGCTCCAAAATAAAAGGAATTTCTGCTTTTTTGCCACTAAATAAGTGGAATGTCTGTCTTTTTCCCCCAAAACAAAAGGAATTTTTGTCTTTTTTGCCCCAAAATAATAAAAATTTCTGACTTATTACCCTGAAGTAAGTGAAATTTCTGCAATTTTGCCGCAAAATAAGTGAAATTTCTGCAATTTTGCATCAAAATAAGAAAAATTTCTGGAATTTTGCCCCAAAATAAGTGGAATTTCTGAGTTTTGCCCCAAAATAAGGAGAATTTCTGTCTTTTTGCCCCAACATATAGGCAATTTCTGCCTTTTTGCCCCACAATTATGGGAATTTCTGCAATTTTGCTCCAAAATACGGAGAATTTCTGCCTTTTTGCCCGAAAATAAGAAGAATGCATACCTTTTTGCCATAAAAAAGGGAAATTTCTTCATTTTTGCTCCAAAATAAGGGGAATTTCTGCTTTTTTGCCTCTAAATAAGTGGAATATCTGTTTTTTCCCCTAAAACAAATGGAATTTCTGTCTTTTTTGCCTCAAAATAATGAAAAATTCTGACTTATTACCCTGAAGTAAGTGAGATTTCTGCAATTTTGCCCTAAAATAAGAAAAATTTCTGCTTTTTTGCCCCCTATTAATGGGAATTTCAGCCTTTTTACCTCAAAATAAGGGGAATTTCTGCATTTTTGACTCAAAATATTGGAAATTTCTGCATTTTTGCCCCAAAAAAAGAAAATTTCTGCTTTTTTCCCTGAAATAAGTGAAATTTCTGCAATTATGCCCCAAAATAAGTGAAATTTCTGCAATTTTGCCCCAAAATAAGGGAAATTTCTGGAATTTTGCCCAAAAATAATGTAATTTCTGAGTTTTGCCCCAAAATAAGGAGAATTTCTGTCTTTTTGCCCCAGCCTATAGAGAATTTATGCCTTTTTGCCCCACTATTAGGCAAATTTCTGCAATTTTGCTCCAAAATACCGTGAATTTTTGCCTTTTTGCCCGAAAATAATAAGAATGCATACCTTTTTGCCATAAAAAAGGGAAATTTCTTCATTTTTGCTCCAAAATAAGGGGAATTTCTTCTTTTTTGCCTCTAAATAAGTGGAATTTCTGTCTTTTTCCCCCAAAACAAAGAAAATTCCTGTCTTTTTTGCCCCAAAATAAGAAAAATTTCTGACTTATTACCCTGAACTAAGTGAAATCTGCAATTTTGCCTCAAAATAAGTTAAATTTCTGCACTTTTGTCCCAAAATAAGGGAAATTTCTGGAATTTTGCCGCAAAATAAGTGGAATTTCTGAGTTTTGCCCCAAAATAAGGAGAATTTCTGTCTTTTTGCCCCAACATATAGGGAATTTCTGCCTTTTTGCCCCACAATTAGGGGAATTTCTTCAATTTTGCTCCAAAATACGGGGAATTTCTGCCTTTTTGCCCGAAAATAAGAAGAATGCATACCTTTTTGCCATAAAAAAAGGAAATTTCTTCATTTTTGCTCCAAAATAAGGGGAATTTCTGCTTTTTTGCCTCTAAATAAGTGGAATTTCTGTCTTTTTCCCCCAAAACAAAGGGAATTTCTGTATTTTGCCCCAAAATAAGAAGAAATTCTGACTTATTACCCTGAAGTAAGTGAAATTTCTGCAATTTTGCCCCAAAATATGGGAAATTTCTGGAATTTTGCCCCAAAATAAAGGAAATTTTTGCCTTTTTTCCCCCAAATAAGGGGAATTTCAGCCTTTTTACCTCAAAATAAGAGGAATTTCTGCATTTTTGCCACAAAATATTAGGAATTTCTGCTTTTTGCCCCAAAATAAGGAAAATTTCTGCCTTTTTTCCCTGAAATATGTGAAATTTCTGTAATTTTGCCCCAAAATAAGTGAAATTTCTGCAATTTTGCCCCAAAATAAGTGAAATTTCTGCAATTTTGCCCCAAAATAAGGGAAATTTCTGGAATTTTGCCCCAAAATAAGTGGAATTTCTGAGTTTTGCCCCAAAATAAGGAGAATTTCTGTATTTTTGCCCCAACATATAGAGATTTTCTGCATTTTTGTCCCACAATTAGGGGAATTTCAACAATTTTGTTCCAAAATACGGAGAATTTCTGCTTTTTTGCCTGAAAATATGAAGAATGCATACCTTTTTGCCATAAAAAAGGGAAAGTTATTCATTTTTGCTCCAAAATAAGGGAAATTTCTGCTTTTTTGCCTCTAAATAAGTGGAATATCTGTCTTTTTCCCCCAAAACAAAGGGAATTCCTGTCTTTTTTGCCCCATAATATGGAAAAATTCTGACTTATTACCCTGAAGTATGTGAAATTTCTGGAATTTTGCCCCAAAATTAGGTAAATTTCTGCGTTTTTGTTTCCAAAATAAAGGGAATTTCAGCCATTTTACCTCAAATTAGGGGATTTTCTGCATATTTACCCCCTATTAATAGGAATTTCAGCCTTTTTACCTCAAAATAAGGGGAATTTCTGCATTTTTGCAACAATATATTAGGAATTTCTGCCCTTTGGCCCAAAATAAAAAAATTTCTGCTTTTTTTTTCTGAAATAAGTGAAATTTCTATAATTTTGCCCCAAAATAAGTGAAATTTCAGCAATTTTGCCCCAAAATAAGGGAAATTTCTGGAAATTTGCCCCAAAATAATGGAATTTCTTAGTTTTGCCCCAAAATAAGGAGAATTTCTGTCTTTTTGCCCCAACATATAGAGTATTTCTGCCTTTTGTCCCACAAATAGGGGAATTTCTGCAATTTTGCTCCAAAATACGGGGAATTTCTGCCTTTTTGCCCGAAAATAAGTAGAATGCATACCTTTTTGCCATAAAAAAGGGAAATTTCTTCATTTTTGCTCCAAATTAAGGGGAATTTCTGCTTTTTTGCCTCTAAATAAGTGGAATTTCTGTCTTTTTCCACCCAAACAAAAAAAATTCCTGTCTTTTTTGCCCCAAAATAAGGAAAATTTCTGACTTATTACCCTGAAATAAGTGAAATTTCTGCAATTTTGCCCAAAAATAAGTGAAATTTCTGCGATTTTGCCCCAAAATAAGGAAAATTTCTAGAATTTTGCCCCAAAATAAGTGGAATTTCTGAGTTTTGCCACAAAATAAGAAGAATTTCTGTTTTTGCCCCAACATATAGGCAATTTCTGCCTTTTTGCCCCACAATTAGGGGAATTTCTGCAATTTTGCTCAAAAATATGGAGAATTTCTGCCTTTTTGCCCGAAAATAAGAAGAATGCATACCTTTTTGCCATAAAAAAGAGAAAATTCTTCATTTTTGCTCCAAAATAATGGGAATTTCTGCTTTTTTGCTTCTAAATAAGTGGAATTTCTGTTTTTTTCCCCAAAACAAATGGAATTTCTGTCTTTTATGCCCCAAAATAAGGAAAAATTCTGACTTATTACCCTGAAGTAAGTGAAATTTCTGCAATTTTGCCCCAAAATAAGGGAAATTTCTGCCTTTTTACCCCTAATAAGGGGAATTTCAGCCCCTTTACCTCAAAATAAGGAGAATTTCTGCATTTTTGCCACAAAATATTAGGAATTTCTGCCTTTTTGCCCCAAAAAAAGGAAAATTACTGCCTTTTTTCTCTGAAATAAGTGAAATTTCTGCAATTATGCCCCAAAATATGTGAAATTAATGCAATTTTGCCCCAAAATAAGTGAAATTTCTGCAATTTTGCCCCAAAATAAGAAAAATTTCTGGAATTTTACCCCAAAATAAGTGGAATTTCTGAGTTTTGCCCCAAAATAAGAAGAATTTTTGTCTTTTTGCCCCAACATATAGAGAATTTCTGCCTTTTTGCCCCACAATTAGGGGAATTTCTGCAATTTTGCTCCAAAATACGAGGAATTTCTGCCTTTTTTGCGCGAAAATAAGAAGAATGCATAACTTTTTGCCATAAAAAAATTGAAATTTCTTCATTTTTGCTCCAAAATAAGGAAAATTTCTGCTTTTTTGCCTCTAAATAAGTGGAATTTCTATCTTTTTCCCCCAAAACAAAATGAATTCCTGTCTTAATTGCCCCAAAATAAGGAAAAATTCAGAATTATTACCCTGAAGTAAGTGAAATTTTTGCATTTTGCCCCCAAATAAGGGGAATTTCAGCCTTTTTACACCAAAATAAGGGGAATATCTGCATTTTTACCACAAAATATTAGGAATTTCTGCATTTTTGCCCCAAAATAAGGAAAATTTCTGCCTTTTTTCCCTGAAATAAGTGAAATTTCTGCCTTTTTGCCCCAAAATAAGTGAAATTTCTGCAATTTTGCCCCAAAATAAAGGAAATTTCTGGAATTTTGCCCCAAAATATGTGGAATTTCTGAGTTTTGCCCCAAAATAAGAAGAATTTCTGTCTTTTTGCCCTAACTAAAGGGAATTTCTGCCTTTTTGCTCCACAATTAGGGGAATTTCTGCAATTTTGCTCCAAAATATGGGGAATTTTTGCTTTTTTGCCCGAAAATAAGAAGAATGCATATCTTTTTGCCATAAAAAAGTGAAATTTCTTCATTTTTGCTTCAAAATAAGGGGAATTTCTGCTTTTTTGCCTCTAAGTAAGTGGAATTTCTGTCTTATCCCACAAAACAAAGAAAAGTGCTGTCTTTTTTGCCCTAAAATAAGGAAAATTTCTGACTTATTACCCTGAAATAAGTGAAATTTCTGTAATTTTGCGCCAAAAGAAGTGAAATTTCTGCAATTTTGCCCCAAAATAAGGGAAATTTCTGAAATATTTCCCCAAAATAAGTGGAATTTCTGAGTTTTGCCCCAAAATAAGGAGAATTTCTGTCTTTTTGCCCCAACATATAGGCAATTTCTGCCTTTTTGCCTTAAAATTAGGGAAATTTCTGCAATTTTGCTCCAAAATATGGGGAATTTCTGCCTTTTTGCCTGAAAATAAGAAGAATGCATACCATTTTGCCATAAAAAAGGGAAATTTCTTCATTTTTGCTCCAAAATAAGGAGAATTTCTGCTTTTTTGCCTATAAATAAGTGGAATTTCTGTCTTTTTTCCCCAAAACAAAGGGAATTACCGTCTTTTTTACCCCAAAATAAGGAAAAATTCTGCCTTATTACCCTGAACTAAGTAAAATTTCTGCAATTTTGCCCCAAAATAAGGGAAATTTCTGACTTTTTGCCCACAAATAAGGGGAATTTCAGGCTTTTTACCTAAAATAAGAGGAATTTCTGAATTTTTGCCACAAAATATTAGGAATTTCTGCATTTTTGCCCCAAAATAAGGAAAATTTCTGCCTTTTTTCTCTGAAATAAGTGAAATTTCTGAAATTTTGCCCCAAAATAAGTGAAAGTTCTGCAATTTTAGCCCAAAATAAGTGAAATTTCTGCAATTTTGCACCAAAATAAGGAAAATTTCTGGAATTTTGCCCCAAAATAATTGGAATTTCTGAGTTTTGCCCCAAAATAAGGAGAATTTCTGTCTTTTTGCCCCAACATATAAAGAATTTCTGCCTTTTTGCCCCACAATTAGGGGAATTTCTGCAATTTTGCTCCAAAATACGGGGAATTTTTGCCTTTTTGCCCGAAAATAAGAAGAATGCATAACTTTTTGCCATAAAAAAGGGAAATTTCTTCATTTTTGCTCCAAAATAAGGGTAATGTCTGCTTTTTTACCTTTAAATAAATGAAATTTGTGTTTTTTTCCCCCAAAACATAGGGAATTCCTGTAATTTTTGCCCCAAAATAAGGAAAATTTCTGACTTATTACCCTGAAATAAGTGAAATTTCTGCAATTTTGCCCCAAAATAAAGGAAATTTTTGCCTTTTTGCCCCAAAATAAGGGGAATTTCCGCCTTTTTACCTCAAAATAATAGGAATTTCTGCATTTTTGCCACAAAATATTAGGAATTTCTGCCTTTTTGCCCCAAAATAAGAAAATTTCTGCATTTTTTCCCTGAAATAAGTGAAATTTCTGCAATTTTGCCCCAAAATAAGTGAAATTTCTGCAATTTTGCCCCAAAATAAGGAAAATTTCTGGAATTTTGCCCCAAAATAAGTGGAATTTCTGAGTTTTCCCCAAAATAAGGAGAATTTCTGTTTTTTCCCCAACATATAGGCAATTTCTGCCTTTCTGCCCCACAATTAGGGGAATTTCTGCAATTTTGCTCCAAAATACAGGGAATTTCTGCCTTTTTGCCCGAAAATAAGAAGAATGCATACCTTTTTGCCATAAAAATGGGAAATTTCTTCATTTTTGCTCCAAAATAAGAGGAATTTCTGCTTTTTTGCCTCTAAATAAGTGGAATTTCTGTCTTTTTCCCCCAAAACAAAGGGAATTTCTGTCTTTTTTGCCGCAAAATAAGGAAAAATTCTGACTTATTACCCTGAAGTAAGTGAAATTTCTGAAATTTTGCCCCAAAATAAGGGAACTTTCTGCCTTTTTGCACCCAAATAAGGGGAATTTCAGCCTTTTTACCTCAAAATAAGGGGAATTTCTGCTTTTTGCCCCCAAATAAGGGGAATTTCAGCCTTTTTACCTCAAAATAAGGGGAATTTCTGCATTTTTGCCACAAAATATTAGAAATTTCTACATTTTTGCCACAAAATAAGAAAAATTTCTGCTTTTTTTCCCTGAAATAAGTGAAATTTCTGCAATTTTGCCCCAAAATAAGTGAAATTTCTGCAATTTTGCCCCAAAATAAGGGAAATTTTTCGAATTTTGCCCCAAAATAATTGGAATTTCTGAGTTTTGCCCCAAAATAAGGAGAATTTCTGTCTTTTTGCCCCAACATATAGGCAATTTCTGCCTCTTTGCCCCACAATGAGGGGAATTTCTGCAATTTTGCTCCAAAATACGGGGAATTTCTGCCTTTTTGTCCGAAAATAAAAAGAATGCATAACTTTTTGCCATAAAAAAGGGAAATTTCTTCATTTTTGCTCCAAATAAGGGGAATTTCTGCTTTTTTGCCATTAAATAAGTGGAATTTCTGTCTTTTTCCCCCAAAACAAATGGAATTTTTGTATTTTTGCACCAAAAAAGGAAAAATTCTGATTTATTACCCTTAAGTAAGTGAAATTTCTGCAATTTTGCCCCAAAATAAGGGAAATTTCTTCCTTTTTGCCCACAAATAAGGGGAATTTCAGCCTTTTTACCTCAAAATAAGGAGAATTTCTGCATTTTTGCCACAAAATATTATTAATTTCTGCCTTTTTGCCCCAAAATAAAAAAATTTCTGCTTTTTTTCCCCGAAATAAGTGAAATTTCTGCCTTTTTGCCCCAATACAAGTAAAATTTCTGCAATTTTGCCCCAAAATAAGGGAAATTTCTGCAATTTTGCCACAAAATAAGTGGAATTTCTGAGTTTTGCCCCAAAATAAGGAGAAGTTCTGTCTTTTTGCCCTAACTAAAGGGAATTTCTGCCTTTTTGCCCCACAATTAGGGGAATTTCTGAAATTTTGCTCCAAAATACGGGGAATTTCTGCCTTTTTGCCCGAAAATAAGAAGAATGCATACCTTTTTGCCATAAAAAATTGAAATTTCTTCATTTTTGCTCCAAAATAAGGGGAATTTCTGATTTTTTGCCTCTAAATAAGTGGAATTTCTGTCTTTTTCTCCCAAAACAAAGAAAATTCCTGTCTTTTTTGCCCCAAAATAAGGAAAATTTCTGACTTACTACCCTGAAATAAGTGTAATTTCTCCAATTTTGCCCCAAAATAAGTGAAATTTCTGCAATTTTGCCCCAAAATAAAGGAATTTTCTGGAATGTTGCCCCAAAATAAGTGGAATTTCTGAGTTTTGCCGCAAAATAAGGAGAATTTCTGTCTTTTTACCCCAACATATAGGCAATTTCTGCCTTATTCCCCACAATTAGAGGAATTTCTGCAATTTTTCTCCAAAATACGGAGAATTTCTGCTTTTTGCATGAAAATAAGAAGAATGCATACTTTTTTGCCATAAAAAAGGGAAATTTCTTCATTTTTGCTCCAAAATAAGGGGAATTTCTGCTTTTTTGCCTCTAAATAAGTGGAATTTCTCTCTTATTTCCCCAAAACAAAGGGAATTTCTGTATTTTTTGCCCCAAAATAAGAAAAAATTCTGACTTATTACCCTGAAGTAAGTGAAATTTCTGCAATCTTGCACCAAAATTAGGGAAATTAGTGCCTTTTTGCACCCAAATAAGGAGAATTTTAGCCTTTTTACCTCAAAATAAGGGGAATTTCTGCATTTTTGTCACAAAATATTAGGAATTTCTGCCTTTTTGCCCCAAAATAAGGAAAATGTCTGTCTTTTTTCTCTGAAATAAGTAAAATTTCTGCAATTTTGCCCCAAAATAAGTGAAATTTCTGAGTTTTGCCCCAAAATAAGGAGAATTTCTGTTTTTTGCCCCAGCATATCGAGAATTTCTGCCTTTTTGCCCCACAATTACGGGAATTTCTGCAATTTTGCTCCAAAATACGGAGAATTTCTGCCTTTTTGCCCGAAAATAAGAAGAATGCATACCTTTTTGCCATAAAAAGGAAATTTCTTTATTTTTGCTCCAAAATAAAAGGAATTTCTGCTTTTTTGCCTCTAAATAAGTGGAATTTCTGTCTTTTTCCCCCAAAACAAAGGGAATTTTTGTGTTTTTGCACCAAAATAAGGAAAAATTCTGACTTATTACCCTGAAGTAAGTGAAATTTCTGCAATTTTCCAAAAAATAATGGAAATTTCTGAATTTTTGCCTCCAAATAAGGGGAATTTCAGCCTTTTTACCTCAAAATATGGTGAATTTCTGCATTTTTGCCCCCAAATAAGGGGAATTTAAGACTTCTTATCTCAAAATAAGGAGAATTTCTGCATTATTTCCACAAAACATTAGGAATTTCTGCCTTTTTGCCCCAAAATAAGAAAATTTCTCATTTTTTTTCCCTGAAAAAAGTGAAATTTCTGCAATTTTGCCCCAAAATATGTTAAATTTCTGCAATTTTATCCCAAAATAAGAGAAATTTCTGGAATTTTGCCCCCAAATAAGTGGAATTTCTGAGTATTTCCCCAAAATAAGAAGAATTTCTGTCTTTTTGCCCCAACATATAGAGAATTTCTGCCTTTTTGCCCCACAATTAGGGGAATTTCTGCAATTTTGCTCCAAAATACGGGGAATTTCTGCCTTTTTGTCAGAAAATAAGAAGAATGCATACCTTTTTGCCATAAAAAAGAAATTTCTTCATTTTTGCTCTAAAATAAGGGGAATTTCTGCTTTTTTGCCTCTAAATAAGTGGAATTTCTGTGTTTATCCCCCAAAACAAAGGGAATTCCTGTCTTTTTTGCCCCAAAATAAAGAAAATTTCTGACTTATTACCCTTAAATAAGTGAAATTTCTGCAATTTTGCCCGAAAATAAAAGAAATTTTTGCCTTATTGCCCCCAAATAAGGGGAATTTCAGCCTTTTTACCTTAAAATAAGGGGAATTTCTGCATTTTTGCCACAAAATATTAGGAATTTCTGCCTTTTTACCCCAAAATAAGAAAATTTCTGTTTTTTTCCCTGAAATAAGTGAAATTTCTGCAATTTTGCCCCAAAATAAGTGAAATGTCTGCAATTTTGCCCCAAAATAAGGGAAATTTCTGCCTTTTTGCCCCACAATTAGGGGAATTTCTGCAATTTTACTCTTAAATACGGGGAATTTCTGCCTTTTTGCTTGAAAATAAGAAGAATGCATACCTTTTTGCCATAAAATAAGAAAATTTCTTCATTTTTGCTTCAAAAAGGGGAATTTCTGCTTTTTTGCCTCTAAATAAGTGGAATTTCTTTCTTTTTCCCTCAAAACAAAGGGAATTTCTGTCTTTTTTGCCCCAAAATAAGGAAAAATTCTGACTTATTACCCTGAAGTAAGTGATATTTCTGCAATTTTGCCCCAAAATAAGGGAAATTATTGACTTTTGCCCCCAAATAAGGGGAATTTCAGCCTTTTTACCTCGAAATAAGGGGAATTTCTGCATTTTTGCCACAAAATATTAAGAATTTCTGCAATTTTGCCCCAAAATAAGGAAAATTTCTGCCTTTTTTCCCTGAAATAAGTGAAATTTCTGCAATTTTGTTACAAAATATGTAAAATTTCTGCATATTTGCCCCAAAATAAGTGAAATTTCTGCAATTTTGCCCCAAAATAAGGAAAATTTCTGGAATTTTGCCCCAAAATAAGTGGAATTTCTTAGTTTTGCCCCAAAATAAAGAGAATTTCTGTCTTTTTGCCCCAACATATAGAGATTTTCTGCATTTTTGCCCCACAATTAGGGGAATTTCTGCCTTTTTGCCCGAAAATAAGAAGAATGCATAACTTTTTGCCATAAAAAGGAAATTTCTTCATTTTTGCTCCAAAATAAGAGGAATTTCTGCTTTTTGGCCTTTAAATAAGTGGAATTTCTGTCTTTTTCCCCAAAGACAAAGGGAATTTCTGTCTTTTTTGCCCCAAAATAAGGAAAAATTCTGACTTATTACCCTGAAGTAAGTGAAATTTCTGCAATTTTGCCCCAAAATTAGGGAAATTTCTGCCTTTTTGCCTCCAAATAAGGGGAATTTCAGCCTTTTTACCTCAAAATAAGGAGAATTTCTGCATTTTTGTCACAAAATATTAGGAATTTCTGCCTTTTTGCCCCATAATAAGAAAAATTTCTGTCTTTTTTCTCTGAAATAATTTAAATTTCTGCAATTTTGCCACAAAATAAGTGAAATTTCTGCAATTTTGCCCAAAAATAAGTGAAATTTCTGCAATTTTGCCCCAAATTAAGGGAAATTTCTGGAATTTTGCCCCAAAATAAGTGAAATTTCTGAGTTTTGACACAAAATAAGGAGAATTTCTGTCTTTTTGCCCCAATATATAGAGAATTTCTGCATTTTTGTCCCACAATTAAGGGAATTTCTGCAATTTTGCTCCAAAATACAGTTAATTTCTGCCTTTTTGCCCGAAAATAAAAAGAATGCATAACTTTTTGCCATAAAAAAGGGAAATTTCTTCATTTTTGCTCCAAAATAAAGGGAATTTCTGCTTTTTTGCCTCTAAATAAGTGGAATTTCTGTCTTTTTCCCACAAAACAAAGGGAATTCCTGTCTTTTTTGCCCCAAAATAAGGAGAATTTCTGACTTGTTACCCTGAAATAAGTGAAATTTCTGCAATTTTGCCCCAAAATAAAGGAAATTTTTGCCTTTTTGCCCCCAAATAAAGGGAATTTCAGCATTTTTACCTCAAAATAAGGGGAATTTCTGCATTTTTGCCACAAAATATTAGGAATTTCTGCCTTTTTGCCCCAAAATAAGAAAAATTTCTGCTTTTTTTCTCTGAAATAAGTGAAATTTTGCAATTTTGCCCTAAAATAAGTGAAATTTCTGCAATTTTGCCCCAAAATAAGGGAAATTTCTGAAATTTTTCCCCAAAATAAGTGGAATTTCTGAGTTTTGCCCCAAAATAAGGAGAATTTCTGTCTTTTTGCCCCAACATATAGGCAATTTCTGCCTTTTTGCCTCACAATTAGGGGAATTTCTGCAATTTTGCTCCAAAATACGGAGAATTTCTGCCTTTTTGCCCAAAAATAAGAAGAATGCATATCTTTTTGCCATAAAAAAGGGAAATTTCTTCATTTTTGCTCTAAAATAAGGAGATTTTCTGCTTTTTTGCCTATAAATAACTGGAATTTCTGTCTTTTTTCCCCAAAACAAAGGGAATTACGGTCTTTTTTGCCCCAAAATAAGGAAAAATTCTATCTTATTACCATGAACTAAGTAAAATTTCTGCAATTTTGCCCCAAAATAAGGGAAATTTCTGACTTTTTGCCCCCAAATAAGGGGAATTACAGCCTTTTTACCTAAAATAAGAGGAATTTCTGAATTTTTGCCACAAAATATTAGGAATTTCTGCATTTTTGCCCCAAAATAAGGAAAATTTCTGCCTTTTTTCTCTGAAATAAGTGAAATTTCTGAAATTTTGCCCCAAAATAAGTGAAAGTTCTGCAATTTTAGCTTAAAATAAGTGAAATTTCTGCAATTTTGCCCCAAATTAAGGGAAATTTCTAGAATTTTGCCCCAAAATAAGTGGAATTTCTGAGTTTTGCCCCAAAATAAGGAAAATTTCTGTCTTTTTGCCCCAACATATAAAGAATTTCTGCCTTTTTGCCCCACAATTAGGGGAATTTCTGCAATTTTGCTCAAAATACGGGGAATTTTTGCCTTTTTGCCCGAAAATAAGAAGAATGCATAACTTTTTGCCATAAAAAAGTGAAATTTCTTCATATTTGCTCCAAAATAAGGGGAATGTCTGCTTTTTTACCTTTAAATAAATGAAATTTCTGTTTTTTTTCCCCCAAAACATAGGGAATTCCTGTATTTTTTGCCCCAAAATAAGGAAAATTTCTGACTTATTACCCTGAAATAAGTGAAATTTCTGCAATTTTGCCCCAAAATAAAGGAAATTTTTGCCTTTTTGCCCCAAAATAAGGGGAATTTCAGCCTTTTTACCTCAAAATAAGGGGAATTTCTGCATTTTTGCCACAAAATATTAGGAATTTCTGCCTTTTTGCCCCAAAATAAGAAAATTTTTGCTTTTTTTCCCTGAAATAAGTGAAATTTCTGTAATTTTGCCCCAAAATAAGTGAAATTTCTGCAATTTTGCCCCACAATAAGGGAAATTTCTGGAATTTTGCTCCAAAATACAGGAAATTTCTGCCTTTTTGCCCGAAAATAAGAAGAATGCATACCTTTTTGCCATAAAAATGGGAAATTTCTTCATTTTTACTCCAAAATAAGAGGAATTTCTGCTTTTTTGCCTCTAAATAAGTGGAATTTCTGTCTTTTTCCCCCAAAACAAAGAGAATTTCTGTCTTTTTTGCCCCAAAATAAGGAAAAATTCTGACTTATTACCCTGAAGTAAGTGAAATTTCTGAAATTTTGCCCCAAAATAAGGGAACTTTCTGCCTTTTTGCCCCCAAATAAGGGGAATTTCAGCCTTTTTACCTCAAAATAAGGGGAATTTCTGCTTTTTGCCCCCAAATAAGGGGAATTTCAGCCTTTTTACCTCAAAATAAGGGGAATTTCTGCATTTTTGCCACAAAATATTAGAAATTTCTACATTTTTGCCCCAAAATAAGAAAAATTTCTGCTTTTTTTCCCTGAAATAAGTGAAATTTCTGCAATTTTGCCCCAAAATAAGTGAAATTTCTGCAATTTTGCCCCAAAATAAGGCAAATTTCTCGAATTTTGCCCCAAAATAAGTGGAATTTCTGAGTTTTGCCCCAAAATAAGGAGAATTTCTGTCTTTTTGCCCATACATATAGGCAATTTCTGCCTCTTTGCCCCACAATTAGGGGAATTTCTGCAATTTTGCTCCAAAATACGGGGAATTTCTGCCTTTTTGCCCGAAAATAAAAAGAATGCATAACTTTTTGCCATAAAAAAGGGAAATTTCTTCATTTTTGCTCCAAATAAGGGGAATTTCTGCTTTTGTGCCTCTAAATAAGTGGAATTTCTGTCTTTTTCCCCCAAAACAAATGGAATTTTTGTATTTTTGCACCAAAAAAGGAAAAATTCTGACTTATTACCCTGAAGTAAGTGAAATTTCTGCAATTTTGCCCCAAAATAAGGGAAATTTCTGCCTTTTTGCCCCCAAATAAGGGGAATTTCAGCCTTTTTACCTCGAAATAAGGGGATTTTCTGCATTTTTGCCACAAAATATTAGGAATTTCTGCCTTTTTGCCCCAAAATAAAGAAAATTTCTGCCTTTTTTCCCTAAAATATGTGAAATTTCTTCAATTTTGCCACAAAATAAGTAAAATTTCTTCATATTTGCCCCAAAATAAGTGAAATTTCTGCAATTTTGCCCCAAAATAAGGAAAATTTCTGGAATTTTGCCCCAAAATAAGTGGAATTTCTTAGTTTTGACACAAAATAAGGAGAATTTCTGTCTTTTTGCCCCAATATATAGAGAATTTCTGCATTTTTGTCCCACAATTAAAGGAATATCTGCAATTTTGCTCCAAAATACGGGGAATTTCTGCCTTTTTGCCCGAAAATAAGAAGAATGCATAACTTTTTGCCATAAAAAAGGGAAATTTCTTCATTTTTGCTCCAAAATAAGGGGAATTTCTGCTTTTTTGCCTCTAAATAAGTGGAATTTCCGTCTTTTTCCCCCAAAACAAAGGGAATTTTTGTCTTTTTTGCCCCATAATAAGGAAAATTTCTGACTTATTACCCTGAAATAAGTGAAATTTCTGCAATTTTGCCCCAAAATTAGGGAAATTTCTGACTTTTTGCCCCCAAATAAAGGGAATTTCAGCCTTTTTACCTCAAAATAAGGGGAATTTCTGCATTTTTGCCACAAAATATTAGGAATTTCTGCCTTTTTGCCCCAAAATAAGAAAATTTTTGCTTTTTTTCCCTGAAATAAGTGAAATTTCTGTAATTTTGCCCCAAAATAAGTGAAATTTCTGCAATTTTGCCCCACAATAAGGGAAATTTCTGGAATTTTGCCCTAAAATAAGTAGAATTTCTGAGTTCTTCCCCAAAATAAGGAGAATTTCTGTTTTTTGCCCAACATATAGGCAATTTCTGCCTTTCTGCCCCACAATTAGGGGAATTTCTGCAATTTTGCTCCAAAATACAGGAAATTTCTGCCTTTTTGCCCGAAAATAAGAAGAATGCATACCTTTTTGCCATAAAAATGGGAAATTTCTTCATTTTTGCTCCAAAATAAAGAGAATTTCTGCTTTTTTGCCTCTAAATAAGTGGAATTTCTGTCTTTTTTCCCCAAAACAAAGGGAATTACTGTCTTTTTTGCTCCAAAATAAAAAAAAATTCTGTCTTATTACCCTGAACTAAGTAAAATTTCTGCAATTTTGCCCCAAAATAAGGGAAAATTCTGACTTTTTGCCCCCAAATAAGGGGAATTTCAGCCTTTTTACCTAAAATAAGAGGAATTTCTGAATTTTTGCCACAAAATATTAGGAATTTCTGCATTTTTGCCCCAAAATCAGGAAAATTTCTGCCTTTTTTCTCTGAAATAAGTGAAATTTCTGAAACTTTGCCCCAAAATAAGTGAAAGTTCTGCAATTTTAGCCCAAAATAAGTGAAATTTCTGCAATTTTGCCCCAAAATAAGGGAAATTTCTGGAATTTTGCCCCAAAATAAGTGGAATTTCTGAATTTTGCCCCAAAATAAGGAGAATTTCTGTCTTTATGCCCCAACATATAAAGAATTTCTGCCTTTTTCCCTCACAATTAGGGGAATTTCTGCAATTTTGCTCCAAAATACGGGGAATTTTTGACTTTTTGCCCGAAAATAAGAAGAATGCATAACTTTTTGCCATAAAAAAGAGAAATTTCTTCATTTTTGCTCCAAAATAAGGGGAATGTCTGCTTTTTTACCTTTAAATAAATGAAATTTCTGTTTTTTTTCCCCCAAAACATAGGGAATTCCTGTATTTTTTGCCCCAAAATAAGGAAAATTTCTGACTTATTACCCTGAAATAAGTGAAATTTCTGCAATTTTGCCCCAAAATAAAGGAAATTTTTGCTTTTTGCCCCAAAATAAGGGAATTTCTGCATTTTTGCCACAAAATATTAGGAATTTCTGCCTTTTTGCCCCAAAATAAGAAAATTTCTGCTTTTTTTCCCTGAAATAAGTGAAATTTCTGCAATTTTGCCCCAAAATAAGTGAAATTTCTGCAATTTTGCCCCACAATAAGGGAAATTTCTGGAATTTTGCCCCAAAATAAGTGGAATTTCTGAGTTTTTCCCCAAAATATGGAGAATTTCTGTTTTTTCCCCAACATATAGGCAATTTCTGCCTTTCTGCCCCACAATTAGGGGAATTTCTGCAATTTTGCTCCAAAATACAGGGAATTTCTGCCTTTTTGCCCGAAAATAAGAAGAATGCATACCTTTTTGCCATAAAAATGGGAAATTTCTTCATTTTTGCTCCAAAATAAGAGGAATTTCTGCTTTTTTGCCTCTACATACGTGGAATTTCTGTATTTTTCCCCCAAATCAAAGAGAATTTCTGTCTTTTTTGCCCCAAAATAAGGAAAAATTCTGACTTATTACCCTGAAGTAAGTGAAATTTCTGAAATTTTGCCCCAAAATAAGGGAACTTTCTGCCTTTTTGCCCCCAAATAAGGGGAATTTCAGCCTTTTTACCTCAAAATAAGGGGAATTTCTGCTTTTTGCCCCCAAATAAGGGGAATTTCAGCCTTTTTACCTCAAAATAAGGGTAATTTCTGCATTTTTGCCACAAAATATTAGAAATTTCTACATTTTTGCCCCAAAATAAGAAAAATTTCTGCATTTTTTCCCTAAAATAAGTGAAATTTCTGCAATTTTGCCCCAAAATAAGTGAAATTTCTGCAATTTTGCCCCAAAATAAGGGAAATTTCTCGAATTTTGCCCCAAAATAAGTGGAATTTCTGAGTTTTGCCCCAAAATAAGGAGAATTTCTGTCTTTTTGCCCCAACATATAGGCAATTTCTGCCTCTTTGCCCCACAATTAGGGGAATTTCTGCAATTTTGCTCCAAAATACGGGGAATTTCTGCCTTTTTGCCCGAAAATAAAAAGAATGCATAACTTTTTGCCATAAAAAAGGGAAATTTCTTCATTTTTGCTCCATATAAGGGGAATTTCTGCTTTTTTGCCTCTAAATAAGTGGAATTTCTGTATTTTTCCCCCAAAACAAATGGAATTTTTGTATTTTTGCACCAAAAAAGGAAAAATTCTGACTTATTACCCTGAAGTAAGTGAAATTCCTGCAATTTTGCCCCAAAATAAGGGAAATTTCTGCCTTTTTGCCCCCAAATAAGGGGAATTTCAGCCTTTTTACCTCGAAATAAGGGGAATTTCTGCATTTTTGCCACAAAATATTAAGAATTTCTGCCTTTTTGCCCCAAAATAAAGAAAATTTCTGCCTTTTTTCCCTAAAATATGTGAAATTTCTTCAATTTTGCCACAAAATAAGTAAAATTTCTTCATATTTGCCCCAAAATAAGTGAAATTTATGCAATTTTGCCCCAAAATAAGGAAAATTTCTGGAATTTTGCCCCAAAATAAGTGGAATTTCTTAGTTTTGCCCCAAAATAAGGAGAATTTCTGGCTTTTTGCCCCAACATATAGAGATTTTCTGCATTTTTGCCCCACAATTAGGGGAATTTCTGCAATTATGCTCCAAAATATGGGGAAGTTCTGCCTTTTTGCCCGAAAATAAGAAGAATGCATAACTTTTTGCCATAAAAAAGGGAAATTTCTTCATTTTTGCTCCAAAATAAGGGAAATTTCTGCTTTTTGGCCTTTAAATAAGTGGAATTTCTGTCTTTTATCCCCCAAGACAAAGGGAATTTCTGTCTTTTTTGCCCCAAAATAAAGAAAATTTCTGACTTATTACCCTGAAGTAAGTGAAATTTCTGCAATTTTGCCCCAAAATTAGGGAAATTTCTGCCTTTTTGCCCCCAAATAAGGGGAATTTCAGCCTTTTTACCTCGAAATAAGGGGATTTTCTGCATTTTTGCCACAAAATATTAGGAATTTCTGCCTTTTTGCCCCAAAATAAAGAAAATTTCTGCCTTTTTTCCCTAAAATATGTGAAATTTCTTCAATTTTGCCACAAAATAAGTAAAATTTCTTCATATTTGCCCCAAAATAAGTGAAATTTCTGCAATTTTGCCCCAAAATAAGGAAAATTTCTGGAATTTTGCCCCAAAATAAGTGGAATTTCTGTGTTTTGACACAAAATAAGGAGAATTTCTGTCTTTTTGCCCCAATATATAGAGAATTTCTGCATTTTTGTCCCACAATTAAAGGAATTTCTGCAATTTTGCTCCAAAATACGGGGAATTTCTGCCTTTTTGCCCGAAAATAAGAAGAATGCATAACTTTTTGCCATAAAAAAAGGAAATTTCTTCATTTTTGCTCCAAAATAAGGGGAATTTCTGCTTTTTTGCCTATAAATAAGTGGAATTTCTGTCTTTTTTCCCCAAAACAAGGGAATTACTGTCTTTTTTGCCTCAAAATAAAAAAAAATTCTGTCTTATTACCCTGAACTAAGTAAAATTTCTGCAATTTTGCCCCAAAATAAGGGAAAATTCTGACTTTTTGCCCCCAAATAAGGGGAATTTCAGCCTTTTTACATAAAATAAGAGGAATTTCTGAATTTTTGCCACAAAATATTAGTAATTTCTGCATTTTTGCCCCAAAATAAGGAAAATTTCTGCCTTTTTTCCCTAAAATAAGTGAAATTTCTGAAATTTTGCCCCAAAATAAGTGAAAGTTCTGCAATTTTAGCCCAAAATAAGTGAAATTTCTGCAATTTTGCCCCAAAATAAGGGAAATTTCTGGAATTTTGCCCCAAAATAAGTGGAATTTCTGAGTTTTGCCCCAAAATAAGGAGAATTTCTGTCTTTTTGCCCCAACATATAAAGAATTTCTGCATTTTTGCCCCACAATTCGGGAAATTTCTGCAATTTTGCTCCAAAATACGGGGAATTTTTGCCTTTTTGCCCGAAAATAAGAAGAATGCATAACTTTTTGCCATAAAAAAGGGAAATTTCTTCATTTTTGCTCCAAAATAAGGGGAATGTCTGCTTTTTTACCTTTAAATAAATGAAATTTTTGTTTTTTTTCCCCCAAAACATAGGGAATTCCTGTATTTTTTGCCCCAAAATAAGAAAAATTTCTGACTTATTACCCTGAAATAAGTGAAATTTCTCAAATTTTGCTTCAAAATAAGGGGAATTTCAGCCTTTTTACCTCAAAATAAGGGGAATTTCTGCATTTTTGCCACAAAATATTAGGAATTTCTGCCTTTTTGCCCCAAAATAAGAAAATTTCTGCTTTTTTTCCCTGAAATAAGTGAAATGTGTGCAATTTTGCCCAAAAATAAGTGAAATTTCTGCAATTTTCCCCCACAATAAGGGAAATTTCTGGAATTTTGCCCCAAAATAAGTGGAATTTCTGAGTTTTGCCCCAAAATAAGGAGAATTTCTGTTTTTTCCCCAACATATAGGCAATTTTTGCCTTTCTGCCCCACAATTAGGGGATTTTCTGCAATTTTGCTCCAAAATACAGGGAATTTCTGCCTTTTTGCCCGAAAATAAGAAGAATGCATACCTTTTTGCCATAAAAATGGGAAATTTCTTCATTTTTGCTCCAAAATAAGAGGAATTTCTGCTTTTTTGCCTCTAAATAAGTGGAATTTCTGTCTTTTTTCCCCAAAACAAAGAGAATTTCTGTCTTTTTTGCCCCAAAATAAGGAAAAATTCTGACTTATTACCCTGAAGTAAGTGAAATTTCTGAAATTTTGCCCCAAAATAAGGAAACTTTCTGCCTTTTTGCCCCCAAATAAGGGGAATTTCAGCCTTTTTACCTCAAAATAAGGAGAATTTCTGCATTTTTGCCACAAAATATTATTAATTTCTGCCTTTTTGCCCCAAAATAAAAAAATTTCTGCTTTTTTTCCCTGAAATAAGTGAAATTTCTGCCTTTTTGCCCCAATATAAGTGAAATTTCTGTAATTTTGCCCCAAAATAAGAGAAATTTCTGCAATTTTGCCACAAAATAAGTGGAATTTCTGAGTTTTGCCCCAAAATAAGGAGAATTTCTGTCTTTTTGCCCTAACTAAAGGGAATTTCTGCCTTTTTGCCCCACAATTAGGGGAATTTCTGAAATTTTGCTCCAAAATACGGGGAATTTCTGCCTTTTTGCCCGAAAATAAGAAGAATGCATACCTTTTTGCCATAAAAAAGTGAAATTTCTTCATTTTTGCTCCAAAATAAGGGGAATTTCTGCTTTTTTGCCTCTAAATAAGTGGAATTTCTGTCGTTTTCCCCCAAAACAAAGAAAATTCCTGTCTTTTTTGCCCCAAAATAAGGAAAATTTCTGACTTATTACCCTGAAATAAGTGAAATTTCTCCAATTTTGCCCCAAAATAAAGGAAATTTCTGGAATGTTGCCCCAAAATAAGTGGAATTTCTGAGTTTTGCCGCAAAATAAAGAGAATTTCTGTCTTTTTAGCCCAACATATAGGCAATTTCTGCATTTTTGCCCCACAATTAGAGGAATTTCTGCAATTTTTCTCCAAAATACGGAGAATTTCTGCCTTTTTGCACGAAAATAAGAAGAATGCATACTTTTTTGCCATAAAAAAGGGAAATTTCTTCATTTTTGCTCCAAAATAAGGGGAATTTCTGCTTTTTTGCCTCTAAATAAGTGGAATTTCTGTCTTTTTTCCCCAAAACAAAGGGAATTTCTGTCTTTTTTGCCCCAAAATAAGAAAAAATTCTGACTTATTACCCTGAAGTAAGTGAAATTTCTGCAATCTTGCCCCAAAATTAGGGAAATTAGTGCATTTTTGCCCCCAAATAAGGAGAATTTTAGCCTTTTTACCTCAAAATAAGGGGAATTTCTGCATTTTTGTCACAAAATATTAGGAATTTCTGTCTTTTTGCCCCAAAATAAGGAAAATTTCTGTCTTTTTTCTCTGAAATAAGTGAAATTTCTGCAATTTTGCCCCAAAATAAGTGAAATTTCTGAGTTTTGCCCCAAAATAAGGAGAATTTCTGTTTTTTGCCCCAGCATATCGAGAATTTCTGCCTTTTTGCCCCACAATTACGGGAATTTCTGCAATTTTGCTCCAAAATACAGGGAATTTCTGCCTTTTTGCCCGAAAATAAGAAGAATGCATACCTTTTTGCCATAAAAAGGAAATTTCTTTATTTTTGCTCCAAAATAAAAGGAATTTCTGCTTTTTGCCTCTAAATAAGTGGAATTTCTGTCTTTTTCCCCCAAAATAAAGGGAATTTTTGTATTTTTTGCCCCAAAATAAGAAAAATTTCTGACTTATTACCCTGAAATAAGTGAAATTTCTCAAATTTTGCATCAAAATAAGGGGAATTTCAGCCTTTTTACCTCAAAATAAGGGGAATTTCTGCATTTTTGCCACAAAATATTAGGAATTTCTGCCTTTTTGCCCCAAAATAAGGAAATTTCTGCTTTTTTTCCCTGAAATAAGTGAAATGTGTGCAATTTTGCCCAAAAATAAGTGAAATTTCTGCAATTTTCCCCCACAATAAGGGAAATTTCTGGAATTTTGCCCCAAAATAAGTGGAATTTCTGAGTTTTGCCCCAAAATAAGGAGAATTTCTGTTTTTTCCCCAACATATAGGCAATTTCTGCCTTTCTGCCCCACAATTAGGGGATTTTCTGCAATTTTGCTCCAAAATACAGGGAATTTCTGCCTTTTTGCCCGAAAATAAGAAGAATGCATACCTTTTTGCCATAAAAATGGGAAATTTCTTCATTTTTGCTCCAAAATAAGAGGAATTTCTGCTTTTTTGCCTCTAAATAAGTGGAATTTCTGTCTTTTTCCCCCAAAACAAAGAGAATTTCTGTCTTTTTTGCCCCAAAATAAGGAAAAATTCTGACTTATTACCCTGAAGTAAGTGAAATTTCTGAAATTTTGCCCCAAAATAAGGAAACTTTCTGCCTTTTTGCCCCCAAATAAGGGGAATTTCAGCCTTTTTACCTCAAAATAAGGAGAATTTCTGCATTTTTGCCACAAAATATTATTAATTTCTGCCTTTTTGCCCCAAAATAAAAAAATTTCTGCTTTTTTTCCCTGAAATAAGTGAAATTTCTGCCTTTTTGCCCCAATATAAGTGAAATTTCTGTAATTTTGCCCCAAAATAAGGGAAATTTCTGCAATTTTGCCACAAAATAAGTGGAATTTCTGAGTTTTGCCCCAAAATAAGGAGAATTTCTGTCTTTTTGCCCTAACTAAAGGGAATTTCTGCCTTTTTGCCCCACAATTAGGGGAATTTCTGAAATTTTGCTCCAAAATACGGGGAATTTCTGCCTTTTTGCCCGAAAATAAGAAGAATGCATACCTTTTTGCCATAAAAAAGTGAAATTTCTTCATTTTTGCTCCAAAATAAGGGGAATTTCTGCTTTTTTGCCTCTAAATAAGTGGAATTTCTGTCGTTTTCCCCCAAAACAAAGAAAATTCCTGTCTTTTTTGCCCCAAAATAAGGAAAATTTCTGACTTATTACCCTGAAATAAGTGAAATTTCTCCAATTTTGCCCCAAAATAAGTGAAATTTCTGCAATTTTGCCCCAAAATAAAGGAAATTTCTGGAATGTTTCCCCAAAATAAGTGGAATTTCTGAGTTTTGCCGCAAAATAAAGAGAATTTCTGTCTTTTTAGCCCAACATATAGGCAATTTCTGCATTTTTGCCTCACAATTAGAGGAATTTCTGCAATTTTTCTCCAAAATACGGAGAATTTCTGCCTTTTTGCACGAAAATAAGAAGAATGCATACTTTTTTGCCATAAAAAAGGGAAATTTCTTCATTTTTGCTCCAAAATAAGGGGAATTTCTGCTTTTTTGCCTCTAAATAAGTGGAATTTCTGTCTTTTTTCCCCAAAACAAAGGGAATTTCTGTCTTTTTTGCCCCAAAATAAGAAAAAATTCTGACTTATTACCCTGAAGTAAGTGAAATTTCTGCAATCTTGCCCCAAAATTAGAGAAATTAGTGCCTTTTTGCCCCCAAATAAGGAGAATTTTAGCCTTTTTACCTCAAAATAAGGGGAATTTCTGCATTTTTGCCACAAAATATTAGGAATTTCTGCCTTTTTGCCCCAAAATAAGGAAATTTCTGCTTTTTTTCCCTGAAATAAGTGAAATGTGTGCAATTTTGCCCAAAAATAAGTGAAATTTCTGCAATTTTCCCCACAATAAGGGAAATTTCTGGAATTTTGCCCCAAAATAAGTGGAATTTCTGAGTTTTGCCCCAAAATAAGGAGAATTTCTGTTTTTTCCCCAACATATAGGCAATTTCTGCCTTTCTGCCCCACAATTAGGGGATTTTCTGCAATTTTGCTCCAAAATACAGGGAATTTCTGCCTTTTTGCCCGAAAATAAGAAGAATGCATACCTTTTTGCCATAAAAATGGGAAATTTCTTCATTTTTGCTCCAAAATAAGAGGAATTTCTGCTTTTTTGCCTCTAAATAAGTGGAATTTCTGTCTTTTTCCCCCAAAACAAAGAGAATTTCTGTCTTTTTTGCCCCAAAATAAGGAAAAATTCTGACTTATTACCCTGAAGTAAGTGAAATTTCTGAAATTTTGCCCCAAAATAAGGAAACTTTCTGCCTTTTTGCCCCCAAATAAGGGGAATTTCAGCCTTTTTACCTCAAAATAAGGAGAATTTCTGCATTTTTGCCACAAAATATTATTAATTTCTGCCTTTTTGCCCCAAAATAAAAAAATTTCTGCTTTTTTTCCCTGAAATAAGTGAAATTTCTGCCTTTTTGCCCCAATATAAGTGAAATTTCTGTAATTTTGCCCCAAAATAAGGGAAATTTCTGCAATTTTGCCACAAAATAAGTGGAATTTCTGAGTTTTGCCCCAAAATAAGGAGAATTTCTGTCTTTTTGCCCTAACTAAAGGGAATTTCTGCCTTTTTGCCCCACAATTAGGGGAATTTCTGAAATTTTGCTCCAAAATACGGGGAATTTCTGCCTTTTTGCCCGAAAATAAGAAGAATGCATACCTTTTTGCCATAAAAAAGTGAAATTTCTTCATTTTTGCTCCAAAATAAGGGGAATTTCTGCTTTTTTGCCTCTAAATAAGTGGAATTTCTGTCGTTTTCCCCCAAAACAAAGAAAATTCCTGTCTTTTTTGCCCCAAAATAAGAAAAATTTCTGACTTATTACCCTGAAATAAGTGAAATTTCTCCAATTTTGCCCCAAAATAAGTGAAATTTCTGCAATTTTGCCCCAAAATAAAGGAAATTTCTGGAATGTTTCCCCAAAATAAGTGGAATTTCTGAGTTTTGCCGCAAAATAAAGAGAATTTCTGTCTTTTTAGCCCAACATATAGGCAATTTCTGCATTTTTGCCTCACAATTAGAGGAATTTCTGCAATTTTTCTCCAAAATACGGAGAATTTCTGCCTTTTTGCACGAAAATAAGAAGAATGCATACTTTTTTGCCATAAAAAAGGGAAATTTCTTCATTTTTGCTCCAAAATAAGGGGAATTTCTGCTTTTTTGCCTCTAAATAAGTGGAATTTCTGTCTTTTTTCCCCAAAACAAAGGGAATTTCTGTCTTTTTTGCCCCAAAATAAGAAAAAATTCTGACTTATTACCCTGAAGTAAGTGAAATTTCTGCAATCTTGCCCCAAAATTAGAGAAATTAGTGCCTTTTTGCCCCCAAATAAGGAGAATTTTAGCCTTTTTACCTCAAAATAAGGGGAATTTCTGCATTTTTGTCACAAAATATTAGGAATTTCTGTCTTTTTGCCCCAAAATAAGGAAAATTTCTGTCTTTTTTCTCTGAAATAAGTGAAATTTCTGCAATTTTGCCCCAAAATAAGTGAAATTTCTGAGTTTTGCCCCAAAATAAGAAGAATTTCTGTTTTTTGCCCCAGCATATCGAGAATTTCTGCCTTTTTGCCCCACAATTACGGGAATTTCTGCAATTTTGCTCCAAAATACAGGGAATTTCTGCCTTTTTGCCCGAAAATAAGAAGAATGCATACCTTTTTGCCATAAAAAGGAAATTTCTTTATTTTTGCTCCAAAATAAAAGGAATTTCTGCTTTTTGCCTCTTAATAAGTGGAATTTCTGTCTTTTTCCCCCAAAATAAAGGGAATTTTTGTATTTTTGCACCAAAATAAGGAAAAATTCTGACCTATTACCATGAAGTAAGTGAAATTTCTGCAATTTTGCCAAAAAATAAGGGAAATTTCTATCTTTTTGTCTCCAAATAAGGGGAATTTCAGCCTTTTTACCTCAATATATGGTGAATTTCTGCATTTTTGCCCCCAAATAAAGGGAATTTCAGCCTTTATATATCAAAATAAAGAGAATTTCTGCATTATTGCCACAAAACATTAGGAATTTCTGCCTTTTTGCCCCAAAATAAGAAAATTTCTCATTTTTTTCCCTGAAAAAAGTGAAATTTCTGCAATTTTGCGCCAAAATATGTTAAATTTCTGCAATTTTGTCCCAAATAAGGGAAATTTCTGGAATTTTGCCCCCAAATAAGTGGAATTTCTGAGTATTTCCCCAAAATAAGAAGAATTTCTGTCTTTTTGCCCCAACATATAGAGAATTTCTGCCTTTTTGCCCCACAATTAGGGGAATTTCTGCAATTTTGCTTCAAAATACGGGGAATTTCTGCCTTTTTGTCCGAAAATAAGAATGCATACATTTTTGCCATAAAAAAGAAATTTCTTCATTTTTGCTCTAAAATAAGAGAAATTTCTGCTTTTTTGCCTCTAAATAAGTGGAATTTCTGTCTTTATCCCCCAAAACAAAGGGAATTCCTGTCTTTTTTGCCCCAAAATATAGAAAATTTCTGACTTAATACCCTTAAATAAGTGAAATTTCTGCAATTTTGCCTGAAAATAAAGGAAATTTTTGCCTTATTGCCCCCAAATAAGGGGAATTTCAGCCTTTTTACCTTAAAATAAGGGGAATTTCTGCATTTTTGCCACAAAATATTAGGAATTTCTGCCTTTTTGCCCCAAAATAAGAAAATTTCTGCTTTTTTTTCCTGAAATAAGTGAAAATTCTTCAATTTTGCCCCAAAATAAGTGAAATGTCTTCAATTTTGCCCCAAAATAAGGGAAATTTCTGGAATTTTGCCCCAAAATAAGTGGAATTTCTGAGTTTTGCCCCAAAGTAAGGAGAATTTCTGTTTTTTTGCCCCAACATATAGGCAATTTCTGCCTTTTTGTCCCACAATTAGGGGAATTTCTGCAATTTTGCTCCAAAATACGGGGAATTTCTGCCTTTTTGCTTGAAAATAAGAAGAATGCATACCTTTTTGCCATAAAAAAAGAAAATTTCTTCATTTTTGCTCCAAAAAGGGGAATATTTGCTTTTTTGCCTCTAAATAAGTGGAATTTCTTTCTATTTCCCTCAAAACAAATGGAATTTCTGTCTTTTTTGCCCCAAAATAAGGAAAAATTCTGACTTATTACCCTGAAGTAAGTGATATTTCTGCAATTTTGCCCCCAAATAAGGGAAATTTCTTCCTTTTGCCCCCAAATAAGGGGAATTTCAGCCTTTTTACCTCGAAATAAGGGGAATTTCTGCATTTTTGCCACAAAATATTAGGAATTTCTGCCATTTTGCCCCAAAATAAGGAAAATTTCTGCCTTTTTTCCCTGAAATAAGTGAAATTTCTGCAATTTTGTTACAAAATATGTAAAATTTCTGCATATTTGCCCCAAAATAAGTGAAATTTCTGCAATTTTGCCCCCAAAAAAGGAAAATTTCTGTAATTTTGCCCCAAAATAAGTGGAATTTCTGAGTTTTGCCCCAAAATAAAGAGAATTTCGGTCTTTTGGCCCCAACATATAGAGATTTTCTGCATTTTTGCCCCACAATTATGGGAATTTCTGCAATTTTGCTCAAATATACGGGGAATTTCTGCTTTTTTGCCCGATAATAAGAAGAATGCATACCTTTTTGCCATAAAAAAGGGAAATTTTTTAATTTTTGCTCCAAAAAGGGGAATTTCTGCTTTTTTGCCTCTAAATAAGTGGAATTTCTGTTTTTTTCCCCCAAAACAAAGGGAATTTCTGACTTTTGCCCCAAAATAAGGAAAAATTTTGACATATTACCCTGAAGTAAGTGAAATTTCTGCAATTTTGCCCCAAAATAAGGGAAATTTCTGCCTTTTTGCCCCCAAATAAGGGGAATTTCAGCCTTTTTACCCCGAAATAAGGGGAATTTCTGCATTTTTGCCACAAAATATTAGGAATTTCTGCCTTTTTGCCGCAAAATAAAGAAAATTTCTGCCTTTTTTCCCTAAAATATGTGAAATTTCTGCAATTTTGCAACAAAATAAGTAAAATTTCCTCATATTTGCCCCAAAATAAGTGAAATTTCTGCAATTTTGCCCCAAAATAAGGAAAATTTCTGGAATTTTGCCCCAAAATAAGTGGAATTTCTTAGTTTTGCCCCAAAATAAAGAGAATTTTTTCTGTCTTTTTGCACCAACATATAGAGATTTTCTGCATTTTTGCCCCACAATTAGGGGAATTTCTGCAATTATGCTCCAAAATACTGGGAATTTCTGCCTTTTTGCCCGAAAATGAGAAGAATGCATAACTTTTTGCCATAATAAAGGGAAATTTCTTCATTTTTGCTCCAAAATAAGGGGAATTTCTGCTTTTTGGCCTTTATATAAGTGGAATTTCTGTCTTTTTCCCCCAAGACAAAGGGAATTTCTGTCTTTTTTGCCCCAAAATAAGGAAAAATTCTGACTTATTACCCTGAAGTAAGTGAAATTTCTGCAATTTTTCCCCAAAATTAGGGAAATTTCTGACTTTTTGCCTCCAAATAAGGGGAATTTCAGCCTTTTTACCTCAAAATAAAAGGAATTTCTGTTTTTTGCCCCCAAATAAGGGGAATTTCAGCCTTTTTACCTCAAAATAAGGGGAATTTCTGCATTTTTGCCACAAAATATTAGAAATTTCTACATTTTTGCCCCAAAATAAGAAAAATTTCTGCTTTTTTTCCCTGAAATAAGTGAAATTTCTGCAATTCTGCCCCAAAATAAGTGAAATTTCTGCAATTTTGCCCCAAAATAAGGGAAATTTCTGGAATTTTGCCCCAAAATAAGTGGAATTTCTGAGTTTTGCCCCAAAATAAGGAGAATTTCTGTCTTTTTGCCCCAACATATAAAGAATTTCTGCATTTTGCCCCACAATTAGGGGAATTTCTGCAATTTTGCTCCAAAATACGGGGAATTTCTGCAATTTTGCTCCAAAATACGGGGAATTTCTGCCTTTTTGCCCGAAAATAAAAACAATGCATAACTTTTTGCCATAAAAAGGGAAATTTCTTCATTTTTGCTCCATATAAGGGGAATTTCTGCTTTTTTGCCTCTAAATAAGTGGAATTTCTGTCTTTTTCCCCCAAAACAAATGGAATTTTTGTATTTTTGCACAAAAAAGGAATAATTCTGACTTATTACCCTGAAGTAAGTGAAATTTCTGCAATTTTGCCCCAAAATAAGGGAAAGTTCTGCCTTTTTGCCCCCAAATAAGGGGAATTTCAGCCTTTTTACCTCAAAATAAGGGGAATTTCTGCATTTTTGCCACAAAATATTAGGAATTTCTGCCTTTTTGCCCCAAAATAAAGAAAATTTCTGCCTTTTTTCCCTAAAATATGTGAAATTTCTGCAATTTTGCCACAAAATAAGTAAAATTTCTTCATATTTGCCCCAAAATAAGTGAAATTTCTGCAATTTTGCCCCAAAATAAGGAAAATTTCTGGAATTTTGCCCCAAAATAAGTGGAATTTCTTAGTTTTGCCCCAAAATAAAGAGAATTTTTTCTGTCTTTTTGCACCAACATATAGAGATTTTCTGCATTTTTGCCCCACAATTAGGGGAATTTCTGCAATTATGCTCCAAAATACGGGGAATTTCTGCCTTTTTGCCGAAAATAAGTAGAATGCATAACTTTTTGCCATAAAAAAGGGAAATTTCTTCATTTTTGCTCCAAAATAAGGGGAATTTCTGCTTTTTGGCCTTTATATAAGTGGAATTTCTGTCTTTTTCCCTCAAGACAAAGGGAATTTCTGTCTTTTTTGCCCCAAAATAAGGAAAAATTCTGACTTATTACCCTGAGGTAAGTGAAATTTCTGCAATTTTTCCCTAAAATTAGCGAAATTTCTGACTTTTTGCCTCCAAATAAGGGGAATTTCAGCCTTTTTACCTCAAAATAAGGAGAATTTCTGCATTTTTGTCACAAAATATTAGGAATTTCTGCCTTTTTGCCCCAAAATAAGAAAAATTTCTGTTTTTTTTCTCTGAAATAAGTGAAATTTCTGCTATTTTGCCCAAAAATAAGTGAAATTTCTGCAATTTTGCCCCAAATTAAGGGAAATTTCTGGAATTTTGCCCCAAAATAAGTGGAATTTCTGAGTTTTGACACAAAATAAGGAGAATTTCTGTCTTTTTGCCCCAATATATAGAGAATTTCTGCATTTTTGTCCAACAATTAAAGGAATTTCTGCAATTTTGCTCCAAAATACGGGGAATTTCTGCCTTTTTGCCCAAAAATAAGAAGAATGCATACCTTTTTGCCATAAAAAAGGGAAATTTCTTCATTTTTGCTCCAAAATAAGGGGAATTTCTGCTTTTTTGCCTCTAAATAAGTGGAATTTCTGTCTTTTTCCCCCCAAAAAAAGGGAATTTTTGTCTTTTTTGCCCCAAAATAAGGAAAATTTCTGACTTATTACCCTGAAATATGTGAAATTTCTGCAATTTTGCCCCAAAATAAAGGAAATTTTTGCCTTTTTGCCCCCAAAGAAAGGGAATTTCAGCCTTTTACCTCAAAATAAGGGGAATTTCTGCATTTTTGCCACAAAATATTAGGAATTTCTGCCTTTTTGCCCCAAAATAAGAAAATTTCTGCTTTTTTCTCTGAAATAAGTGAAATTTTGCAATTTTGCCCCAAAATAAGTGAAATTTCTGCAATTTTGCCCCAAAATAAGGGAAATTTCTGAAATTTTTTTCCAAAATATTGGAATTTCTGAGTTTTGCCCCAAAATAAGGAGAATTTCTGTCTTTTTGCCCCAACATATAGGCAATTTCTGCCTTTTTGCCTCACAATTAGGGGAATTTCTGCAATTTTGCTCCAAAATACGGGGAATTTCTGCCTTTTTGCCCAAAAATAAGAAGAATGCATACCTTTTTGCCATAAGAAAGGGAAATTTCTTCATTTTTGCTCCAAAATAAGGAGAATTTCTGCTTTTTTGCCTATAAATAAGTGGAATTTCTGTCTTTTTTCCCCAAAACAAAGGGAATTACTGTCTTTTTTGCCCCAAAATAAGGAAAAATTCTGTCTTATTACCCTGAACTAAGTAAAATTTCTGCAATTTTGCCCCAAAATAAGGGAAAATTCAGACTTTTTGCCCCCAAATAAGGGGAATTTCAGCCTTTTTACCTAAAATAAGAGGAATTTCTGAATTTTTGCCACAAAATATTAGGAATTTCTGCATTTTTGCCCCAAAATAAGGAAAATTTCTGCCTTTTTTCTCTGAAATAAGTGAAATTTCTGAAATTTTGCCCCAAAATAAGTGAAAGTTCTGCAATTTTAGCCCAAAATAAGTGAAATTTCTGCAATTTTGCCCCAAAATAAGGGAAATTTCTGGAATTTTGCCCCAAAATAAGTGGAATTTCTGAGTTTTGCCCCAAAATAAGGAGAATTTCTGTCTTTTTGCCCCAACATATAAAGAATTTCTGCCTTTTTGCCCCACAATTAGGGGATTTTCTGCAATTTTGCTCCAAAATACGGGGAATTTTTGCCTTTTTGCCCGAAAATAAGAAGAATGCATAACTTTTTGCCATAAAAAAGGGAAATTTCTTCATTTTTGCTCCAAAATAAGGGGAATGTCTGCTTTTTTACCTTTAAATAAATGAAATTTCTGTTTTTTTTCCCCCAAAACATAGGGAATTCCTGTATTTTTTGCCCCAAAATAAGGAAAATTTCTGACTTATTACCCTGAAATAAGTGAAATTTCTGCAATTTTGCCCCAAAATAAAGGAAATTTTTGCCTTTTGCCCCAAAATAAGGGGAATTTCAGCCTTTTTACCTCAAAATAAGGGGAATTTCTGCATTTTTGCCACAAAATATTAGGAATTTCTGCCTTTTTGCCCCAAAATAAGAAAATTTCTGCTTTTTTTCCCTGAAATAAGTGAAATTTCTGCAATTTTGCCCCAAAATAAGTGAAATTTCTGCAATTTTGCCCCACAATAAGGGAAATTTCTGGAATTTTGCCACAAAATAAGTGGAATATCTGAGTTTTTCCCCAAAATAAAGAGAATTTCTGTTTTTTCCCCAACATATAGGCAATTTCTGCCTTTCTGCCCCACAATTAGGGGAATTTCTGCAATTTTGCTCCAAAATACAGGGAATTTCTGCCTTTTTGCCCGAAAATAAGAAGAATGCATACCTTTTTGCCATAAAAATGGGAAATTTCTTCATTTTTGCTCCAAAATAAGAGGAATTTCTGCTTTTTTGCCTCTAAATAAGTGGAATTTCTGTCTTTTTCCCCCAAAACAAAGAGAATTTCTGTCTTTTTTGCCCCAAAATAAGGAAAAATTCTGACTTATTACCCTGAAGTAAGTGAAATTTCTGAAATTTTGCCCCAAAATAAGGGAACTTTCTGCCTTTTTGCCCCCAAATAAGGGAAATTTCAGCCTTTTTACCTCGAAATAAGGGGAATTTCTGCATTTTTGCCACAAAATATTAGGAATTTCTGCCATTTTGCCCCAAAATAAGGAAAATTTCTGCCTTTTTTCCCTGAAATAAGTGAAATTTCTGCAATTTTGTTACAAAATATGTAAAATTTCTGCATATTTGCCCCAAAATAAGTGAAATTTCTGCAATTTTGCCCCCAAAAAAGGAAAATTTCTGTAATTTTGCCCCAAAATAAGTGGAATTTCTGAGTTTTGCCCCAAAATAAAGAGAATTTCGGTCTTTTGGCCCCAACATATAGAGATTTTCTGCATTTTTGCCCCACAATTATGGGAATTTCTGCAATTTTGCTCAAATATACGGGGAATTTCTGCTTTTTTGCCCGATAATAAGAAGAATGCATACCTTTTTGCCATAAAAAAGGGAAATTTTTTAATTTTTGCTACAAAAAGGGGAATTTCTGCTTTTTTGCCTCTAAATAAGTGGAATTTCTGTTTTTTTCCCCCAAAACAAAGGGAATTTCTGACTTTTGCCCCAAAATAAGGAAAAATTTTGACTTATTACCCTGAAATAAGTGAAATTTCTGCAATTTTGCCCCAAAATAAGGGAAATTTCTGCCTTTTTGCCCCCAAATAAGGGGAATTTCAGCCTTTTTACCTCGAAATAAGGGGAATTTCTGCATTTTTGCCACAAAATATTAGGAATTTCTGCCTTTTTGCCGCAAAATAAAGAAAATTTCTGCCTTTTTTCCCTAAAATATGTGAAATTTCTGCAATTTTGCCACAAAATAAGTAAAATTTCTTCATATTTGCCCCAAAATAAGTGAAATTTCTGCAATTTTGCCCCAAAATAAGGAAAATTTCTGGAATTTTGCCCCAAAATAAGTGGAATTTCTTAGTTTTGCCCCAAAATAAAGAGAATTTTTTCTGTCTTTTTGCACCAACATATAGAGATTTTCTGCATTTTTGCCCCACAATTAGGGGAATTTCTGCAATTATGCTCCAAAATACGGGGAATTTCTGCCTTTTTGCCGAAAATAAGTAGAATGCATAACTTTTTGCCATAAAAAAGGGAAATTTCTTCATTTTTGCTCCAAAATAAGGGGAATTTCTGCTTTTTGGCCTTTATATAAGTGGAATTTCTGTCTTTTTCCCTCAAGACAAAGGGAATTTCTGTCTTTTTTGCCCCAAAATAAGGAAAAATTCTGACTTATTACCCTGAGGTAAGTGAAATTTCTGCAATTTTTCCCTAAAATTAGCGAAATTTCTGACTTTTTGCCTCCAAATAAGGGGAATTTCAGCCTTTTTACCTCAAAATAAGGAGAATTTCTGCATTTTTGTCACAAAATATTAGGAATTTCTGCCTTTTTGCCCCAAAATAAGAAAAATTTCTGTTTTTTTTCTCTGAAATAAGTGAAATTTCTGCTATTTTGCCCAAAAATAAGTGAAATTTCTGCAATTTTGCCCCAAATTAAGGGAAATTTCTGGAATTTTGCCCCAAAATAAGTGGAATTTCTGAGTTTTGACACAAAATAAGGAGAATTTCTGTCTTTTTGCCCCAATATATAGAGAATTTCTGCATTTTTGTCCAACAATTAAAGGAATTTCTGCAATTTTGCTCCAAAATACGGGGAATTTCTGCCTTTTTGCCCGAAAATAAGAAGAATGCATACCTTTTTGCCATAAAAAAGGGAAATTTCTTCATTTTTGCTCCAAAATAAGGGGAATTTCTGCTTTTTTGCCTCTAAATAAGTGGAATTTCTGTCTTTTTCCCCCCCAAAAAAGGGAATTTTTGTCTTTTTTGCCCCAAAATAAGGAAAATTTCTGACTTATTACCCTGAAATATGTGAAATTTCTGCAATTTTGCCCCAAAATAAAGGAAATTTTTGCCTTTTTGCCCCCAAAGAAAGGGAATTTCAGCCTTTTACCTCAAAATAAGGGGAATTTCTGCATTTTTGCCACAAAATATTAGGAATTTCTGCCTTTTTGCCCCAAAATAAGAAAATTTCTGCTTTTTTCTCTGAAATAAGTGAAATTTTGCAATTTTGCCCCAAAATAAGTGAAATTTCTGCAATTTTGCCCCAAAATAAGGGAAATTTCTGAAATTTTTTTCCAAAATATTGGAATTTCTGAGTTTTGCCCCAAAATAAGGAGAATTTCTGTCTTTTTGCCCCAACATATAGGCAATTTCTGCCTTTTTGCCTCACAATTAGGGGAATTTCTGCAATTTTGCTCCAAAATACGGGGAATTTCTGCCTTTTTGCCCAAAAATAAGAAGAATGCATACCTTTTTGCCATAAGAAAGGGAAATTTCTTCATTTTTGCTCCAAAATAAGGAGAATTTCTGCTTTTTTGCCTATAAATAAGTGGAATTTCTGTCTTTTCCCCAAAACAAAGGGAATTACTGTCTTTTTTGCCCCAAAATAAGGAAAAATTCTGTCTTATTACTCTGAACTAAGTAAAATTTCTGCAATTTTGCCCCAAAATAAGGGAAAATTCAGACTTTTTGCCCCCAAATAAGGGGAATTTCAGCCTTTTTACCTAAAATAAGAGGAATTTCTGAATTTTTGCCACAAAATATTAGGAATTTCTGCATTTTTGCCCCAAAATAAGGAAAATTTCTGCCTTTTTTCTCTGAAATAAGTGAAATTTCTGAAATTTTGCCCCAAAATAAGTGAAAGTTCTGCAATTTTAGCCCAAAATAAGTGAAATTTCTGCAATTTTGCCCCAAAATAAGGGAAATTTCTGGAATTTTGCCCCAAAATAAGTGGAATTTCTGAGTTTTGCCCCAAAATAAGGAGAATTTCTGTCTTTTTGCCCCAACATATAAAGAATTTCTGCCTTTTTGCCCCACAATTAGGGGATTTTCTGCAATTTTGCTCCAAAATACGGGGAATTTTTGCCTTTTTGCCCGAAAATAAGAAGAATGCATAACTTTTTGCCATAAAAAAGGGAAATTTCTTCATTTTTGCTCCAAAATAAGGGGAATGTCTGCTTTTTTACCTTTAAATAAATGAAATTTCTGTTTTTTTTTCCCCAAAACATAGGGAATTCCTGTATTTTTTGCCCCAAAATAAGGAAAATTTCTGACTTATTACCCTGAAATAAGTGAAATTTCTGCAATTTTGCCCCAAAATAAAGGAAATTTTTGCCTTTTGCCCCAAAATAAGGGGAATTTCAGCCTTTTTACCTCAAAATAAGGGGAATTTCTGCATTTTTGCCACAAAATATTAGGAATTTCTGCCTTTTTGCCCCAAAATAAGAAAATTTCTGCTTTTTTTCCCTGAAATAAGTGAAATTTCTGCAATTTTGCCCCAAAATAAGTGAAATTTCTGCAATTTTGCCCCACAATAAGGGAAATTTCTGGAATTTTGCCACAAAATAAGTGGAATATCTGAGTTTTTCCCCAAAATAAAGAGAATTTCTGTTTTTTCCCCAACATATAGGCAATTTCTGCCTTTCTGCCCCACAATTAGGGGAATTTCTGCAATTTTGCTCCAAAATACAGGGAATTTCTGCCTTTTTGCCCGAAAATAAGAAGAATGCATACCTTTTTGCCATAAAAATGGGAAATTTCTTCATTTTTGCTCCAAAATAAGAGGAATTTCTGCTTTTTTGCCTCTAAATAAGTGGAATTTCTGTCTTTTTCCCCCAAAACAAAGAGAATTTCTGTCTTTTTTGCCCCAAAATAAGGAAAAATTCTGACTTATTACCCTGAAGTAAGTGAAATTTCTGAAATTTTGCCCCAAAATAAGGGAACTTTCTGCCTTTTTGCCCCCAAATAAGGGGAATTTCAGCCTTTTTACCTCAAAATAAGGGGAATTTCTGTTTTTTGCCCCCAAATAAGGGGAATTTCAGCCTTTTTACCTCAAAATAAGGGGAATTTCTGCATTTTTGCCACAAAATATTAGAAATTTCTACATTTTTGCCCCAAAATAAGAAAAATTTCTGCTTTTTTTCCCTGAAATAAGTGAAATTTCTGCAATTCTGCCCCAAAATAAGTGAAATTTCTGCAATTTTGCCCTAAAATAAGGGAAATTTCTGGAATTTTGCCCCAAAATAAGTGGAATTTCTGAGTTTTGCCCCAAAATAAGGAGAATTTCTGTATTTTTGCCCCAACATATAAAGAATTTCTGCATTTTTGCCCCACAATTAGGGGAATTTCTGCAATTTTGCTCCAAAATACGGGGAATTTTTGTTTTTTTGCCCGAAAATAAAAACAATGCATAACTTTTTGCCATAAAAAAGGGAAATTTCTTCATTTTTGCTCCATATAAGGGGAATTTCTGCTTTTTTGCCTCTAAATAAGTGGAATTTCTGTCTTTTTCCCCCAAAACAAATGGAATTTTTGTATTTTTGCACAAAAAAGGAATAATTCTGACTTATTACCCTGAAGTAAGTGAAATTTCTGCAATTTTGCCCCAAAATAAGGGAAATTTCTGCCTTTTTGCCCCCAAATAAGGGGAATTTCAGCCTTTTTACCACAAAATAAGGAGAATTTCTGCATTTTTGCCACAAAATATTATTATTTTCTGCCTTTTTGCCCCAAAATAAAAAAATTTCTGCTTTTTTTCCCTGAAATAAGTGAAATTTCTGCATTTTTGCCCCAATATAAGTGAAATTTCTGCAATTTTGCCCCAAAATAAGGGAAATTTCTGCAATTTTGCCACAAAATAAGTGGAATTTCTGAGTTTTGCCCCAAAATAAGGAGAATTTCTGTCTTTTTGCCCTAACTAAAGGGAATTTCTGCCTTTTCGCCCCACAATTAGAGGGAATTTCTGAAATTTTGCTCCAAAATACGGGGAATTTCTGCCTTTTTGCCCGAAAATAAGAAGAATGCATACCTTTTTGCCATCAAAAAAGTAATTTATTCTATTTTGCTTCAAAATAAAGGGAATTTCTATTTTTTTGCCTCTAAATAAGTGGAATTTCTGTCTTTTTCCCTCAAAACAAAGGGAATTTCTGTCTTTTTTGCCCTAAAATAAGGAAAAATTCTGACTTATTACCCTGTAGTAAGTGAAATTTCTTCAATTTTGCCCCAAAATAAGGGAAATTTCTGCCTTTTTGCCCCCAAATAAGGGGAATTTCAGTCTTTTTACCTCAAAATAAGGGGAATTTCTGCATTTTTACCACCAAATATTAGGAATTTCTGACTTTTTGCCCCAAAATAAGGAAAATTTTTGCCTTTTTTCCCTGAAATAAGTGAAATTTCTGCCTTTTTGCCCAAAATAAGTGAAATTTCTGCAATTTTGCCCCAAAATAAGGGAAATTTCTGCAATTTTGCCACAAAATAATTGGAATTTCTGAGTTTTGCCCCAAAAAATGGAGAATTTCTGTCTTTTTGCCCCAACATATAGGAAATTTCTGCCTTTTTGCCCCACAATTAGGGGAATTTCTGCAATTATGCTCCAAAATACCGAGAATTTCTGCCTTTTTGCCCGAAAATAAGAAGAATGCATAACTTTTTGCCATAAAAAAGGGAAATTTCTTCATTTTTGCTCCAAAATAAGGGGAATTTCTGCTTTTTTGCCTCTAAATAAGTGGAATTTCTGTCTTTTTCTCCCAAAACAAAGGGAATTTCTGTTTTTTTTGCCCCAAAATAAGGAAAAATTCTGACTTATTACCCTGAAGTACTTGAAATTCCTGCACTTTTGCTCCAAAATTAGGGAAATTTCTGCCTTTTTGCCCCAAAATAATGCGAATTTCAGGCTTTTTACCTCAAAATAAGGGGAATTTCTGCATTTTTGCCACAAAATATTAGGAATATCTGCTTTTTGCCCCAAAATAAGGAAAATTTCTGCTTTTTTCTCTGAAATAAGTTAAATTTCTGCAATTTTGCCCCAAAATAAGTGAAATTTCTGCAATTTTGCCCCAAAATAAGTGAAATTTCTGCAATTTTGCCCCAAAATAAGGAAAATTTCTGGAATTTTGCCCCAAAATAAGGAGAATTTCTGTCTTTTTGCCCCAACATATAGGCAATTTCTGCCTTTTTGCCCAACATTTAGAGGAATTTCTTCAATTTTGCTCCAAAATACGGGGAATATCTGCCTTTGTGCCCCACAATTAGGGGAATTTCTGCAATTTTGCTCCAAAATACGGGGAATTTCTGCCTTTTTGCCCGAAAATATGAAGAATGCATAACTTTTTGCCATAAAAAAGAGAAATTTCTTCATTTTTGCTCCAAAATAAGGAGAATTTCTGCTTTTTGGCCTTTAAATAAATGGAATTTCTGTCTTTTTCCCCCAAGACAAAGGGAATTTCTGTCTTTTTTGCCCCAAAATAAGGAAAAATTCTGACTTATTACCCTGAAGTAAGTTAAATTTCTGCAATTTTGCCCCAAAATTGAGGAATTTTCTGCATTTTTGCTTCCAAATAAGGGGAATTTCAGCCTTTTTACCTCAAAATAAGGAGAATTTCTGCATTTTTGTCACAAAATATTAGGAATTTCTGCCTTTTTGCCCCAAAATAAGGAAAATTTCTGCCTTTTTTCTCTGAAATAAGTTGAATTTCTCCAATTTTGCCACAAAATAAGTGAAATTTCTGCAATTTTGCCCCAAATTAAAGGAAATTTCTGGAATTTTGCCCCAAAATAAGTGGAATTTCTGAGTTTTGACACAAAATAAGGAGAATTTCTGTCTTTTTGCCCCAACATATAGAGAATTTCTGCATTTTTGTCCCACAATTAAGGGAATTTCTGCAATTTTGCTCCAAAATACGGGAAATTTCTGCCTTTTTGCCCGAAAATAAGAAGAATGCATAACTTTTTGCCATAAAAAAGGGAAATTTCTTCATTTTTGCTCCAAAATAAGAGGAATTTCTGCTTTTTTGCCTCTAAATATGTGGAATTTCTGTCTTTTTCCCCAAAACAAAGGGAATTTCAGTCTTTTTTGCCCCAAAATAAGGAAAATTTCTGACTTATTACCCTGAAATATGTGAAATTTCTGCAATTTTGCCCCAAAATAAAGGAAATTTTTGCCTTTTTGCCCCCAAATAAAGGGAATTTCAGCCTTTTTACCTCAAAATAAGGGGAATTTCTACATTTTTGCCCCCAAATAAGGGGAATTTCAGCCTTTTTACCTCAAAATAAGGGGAATTTCCGCATTTTTGCCACAAAATATTAGGAATTTCTGCCTTTTTGCACCAAAATAAGAAAATTTCTGCTTGTTTTCCCTGAAATAATTGAAATTTCTGCAATTTTGCCCCAAAATAATTGAAATTTCTGCAATTTTGTCCTAAAATAAGGGAAATTTCTGGAATTTTGCTTCAAAATGAGTGGAATTTCTGAGTTTTGCTTCAAAATAAGGAGAATTTCTGTCTTTTTGCCCCAACATATAGGAAATTTCTGCCTTTTTGCCCCACAATTAGGGGAATTTCAGCAATTTTGCTCCAAAAGACGGGGAATTTCTGCCTTTTTGCCCGAAAATAAGAAGAATGCATACCTTTTTGCCATAAAAAATGTAATTTCTTCTATTTTGCTCCAAAATAAAGGGAATTTCTATTTTTTTGCCTCTAAATAAGTGGAATTTCTGTCTCTTTCCCTCAAAACAAAGGGAATTTCTGTCTTTTTTGCCCTAAAATAAGAAAAAATTCTTACTTATTACCCTGTAGAAAGTGAAATTTCTTCAATTGTGCCCCAAAATAAGGGAAATTTCTGCCTTTTTGCCCCCAAATAAGGGGTATTTCAGTCTTTTTACCTCAAATTAAGGGGAATTTCTGCATTTTTACCACAAAATATTAGGAATTTCTGCCTTTTTGCCCCAAAATAAAGAAAATTTCTGCCTTTTTTCCCTGAAATAAGTAAAATTTCTGCCTTTTTGCCCCAAAATAAGTGAAATTTCTGCAATTTTCCACATAATAAGTGGAATTTCTGAGTTTTGCCCCAAAATAAGGAGAATTTCTGTCTTTTTGCCCCAACATATAGGGAATTTCTGCCTTTTTGCCCCACAATTAGGGGAATTTCTGCAATTTTGCTCCAAAATACCAAGAATTTCTGCCTTTTTCCCGAAAATATGAAGAATGCATACCTTTTTGCCATAAAAAAGGGAAATTTCTTCATTTTTGCTCCAAAATAAGGGGAATTTCTGCTTTTTTGCCTCTAAATAAGTGGAATTTCTGTCCTTTTCTCCCAAAACAAAGGGAATTTCTGTCTCTTTTGCCCCAAAATAAAGAAAAATTCTGACTTATTACCCTGAAGTAGGTGAAATTTCTGCACTTTTGCTCCAAAATTAGGGAAATTTCTGCCTTTTTGCCCCAAAATAATGCGAATTTCAGCCTTTTTACCTCAAAATAAGGGGAATTTCTGCATTTTTGCCACAAAATATTAGGAATATCTGCTTTTTGCCCCAAAATAAGGAAAATTTCTGCCTTTTTTCTCTGAAATAAGTGAAATTTCTGCAATTTTGCCCCAAAATAAGTGAAATTTCTGCAATTTTGCCCCAAAATAAGTGAAATTTCTGCAATTTTGCCCCAAAATAATGAAAATTTCTGGAATTTTGCCCCAAAATAAATGGAATTTCTGAGTTTTGCCCCAAAATAAAGAAAATTTCTGTCTTTTTGCCCCAACATATAGGCAATTTCTGCCTTTTTGCCCAAAAATTAGGGGAATTTCTTCAAATTTGCTCCAAAATACGGGGAATATCTGCCTTTTTGCCTGAAAATATAAAGAATGCATAACTTTTTGCCATAAAAAAGGGAAATTTCTTCATTTTAGCTCCATAATAAGGGGAATTTCTGCTTTTTTGCCTCTAAATAAGTGGAATTTCTGTCTTTTTTTCCCAAAACGAAGGGAATTTTTGTATTTTTACACCAAAATACGGAAAAATTCTGACTTATTACCCTGAAGTAAGTGAAATTTCTGCAATTTTGCCTCAAAATAAGAGAAATTTCTGCCTTTATGCCCACAAATATGTGGAATTTCAGCCTTTTTACCTCAAAATAAAGAAAATTTCTGCATTTTTGCCACAAAATATTATTAATTTCTGACTTTTTGCCCCAAAATAAAAAAATTTCTGCTTTTTTCCCTGGAATAAGTGAAATTTCTGCAATTTTGCCCCAAAATAAGTGAATTTTCTGCAATTTTGCCCCAAAATAAGGGAAATTTCTGGAATTTTGACCCAAACTAAGTGGAATTACTGAGTTTTGCCCCAAAATAAGGAGAATTTCTGTCTTTTTGCCCCACCATATAAAGAATTTCTGCCTTTTTGCCCCACAATTAGGGGAATTTCTGCAATTTTGTCCCAAAATACAGGGAATTTCTGCCTTTTTGCCCGAAAGTAAGAAGAATGCATATCTTTTTGCCATAAAAAGGAAATTTCTTCATTTTTGCTCAAAAATAAGGGTAATTTCTTCTTTTTTGCCTCTAAATAAGTGGAATTTCTGTATTTTTCCCCCAAAACGAAGGAAATTTCTGTCTTTTTTGCCCCAAAATAAAGAAAAATTCTGACTTATTACCCTGAAGTAAGTGAAATTTCTGCAATTTTGCCCCAAAATAAGAAAAATTTCTGCCTTTTTGCCCACAAATAAGTGGAATTTCAGCCTTTTTACCTCGAAATATGGGGAATTTCTGCATTTTTGCCACAAAATATTAGGAATTTCTGCCTTTTTGCCCCAAAATAAGGAAAATTTCTGCCTTTTTTCACTGAAATAAGTGAAATTTCTGCAGTTTTGCCCCAAAATAAGTGAAATTTCTGCAAATTTGCCCCAAAATAAGTGAAATTTCTGCAATTTTGCCCCAAAATAAGGGAAATTTCTGGAATTTTGCCCCAAAATAGGTGAAATTTCTGAGTTTTGCCCCAAAATAAGAAGAATTTCTGTTTTTTGCCCCAACATATAGAGAATTTCTGCCTTTTTGCCCCACAATTAGGGGAATTTCTGCAATTTTGCTCCAAAATACGGGGAATTTCAGCCTTTTTGCCCGAAAATAAGAAGAATGCATACCTTTTTGCCATAAAAAAAATTCCTTCATTTTTGCTCCAAAAAAAGGAATTTCTGCTTTTTTGCCTCTAAATAAGTGGAATTTCTGTTTTTTTCCCCAAAAACAAAGGAATTTTTTGTATTTTTGCACCAAAATAAGGAAAAATTCTGACTTATTACCCTGAAGTAAGTGAAATTTCTGCAATTTTGCCCCAAAATAAGGGAAAATTCTGCCTTTTTGCCCCCAAATAAGGGGAATTTCAGCCTTTTTACCTCAAAATAAGGTGAATTTCTGCATTTTTGCCACAAAATATTAGGAATTTCTGCCTTTTTGCCCCAAAATAAGAAAATTTCTCCTTTTTTCCCTGAAATAAGTGAAATTTCTGCAATTTTGCCCCAAAATAAGTGAAATTTCTGCAATTTTGTCCCAAAATAAGGGAAATTTCTGGAATTTTGCCCCTAAATAAGTGGAATTTCTGAGTTTTGCCCCAAAATAAAAAGAATTTTTTTTTCCCCAACATATAGAGATTTTCTGCCTTTTTGCCCCACTATTAGGGGAATTTCTGCAATTTTGCTCCAAAATACAGGGAATTTCTGCCTTTTTGCCCGAAAATAAGAAGAATGCATACCTTTTTGCCATAAAAAGTAAATTTCTTCATTTTTGCTCCAAAATAAGGGGAATTTCTGCTTTTTTGCCTCTAAATAATTGGAATTTCTGTCTTTTTCCCCCAAAACAAAGGGAATTCCTGTCTTTTTTGCCCCAAAATAAAGAAAATTTCTGACTTATTACCCTTAAATAAGTGAAATTTCTGCAATTTTGCCCCAAAATAAAGGAAATTTTTGCCTTATTGCCCCCAAATAAAAGGAATTTCAGCCTTTTTACCTCAAAATAAGGGGAATTTCTGCATTTATGCCACAAAATATTAGGAATTTCTGCCGTTTTACCCTAAAATAAGAAAATTTCTGCTTTTTTTCCCTGAAATAAGTGAAATTTCTGCAATTTTGCCCCAAAATAAGTGAAATGTCTGCTATTTTGCCACAAAATAAGGGAAATTTCTGGAATTTTGCCCAAAAATAAGTTTAATTTCTGAGTTTTGCACCAAAATAAGGAGAATTTCTGTCTTTTTGCCCCAACATATAGGCAATTTCTGCCTTTTTGCCCCACAATTAGGGGAAATTCTTCATTTTTGCTCCAAAATAAGGGGAATTTCTGCTTTTTTGCCTCTAAATAAGTGGAATTTCTGTCTTTTTCCCCAAAACAAAAGGAATTTCTGTATTTTTTGCCCCAAAATAAGGAAAAATTCTGACTTTTTACCCTGAAGTAAGTGAAATTTCGGCAATTTTGTCCCAAAATAAGGGAAATTTCTGCCTTTTTGCCCCCAAATAAGGGGAATTTCAGACTTTTTACCTCGAAATAAGGGGAATTTCTGCATTTTTGCAACAAAATATTAGGAATTTCTGCCTTTTTGCTCAAAATAAGGAAAATTTCTGCCTTTTTTCCCTGAAATAAGTGAAATTTCTGCAATTTTGCCCCAAAATAAGTGAAATTTCTGCATATTTACCCAAAAATAAGTGAAATTTCTGCAATTTTGCCCAAAATAAGGAAAATTTCTGGAATTTTGCCCCAAAATAAGTTGAATTTCGAAGTTTTGCCCCAAAATATACAGAATTTCTGTCTTTTTGCCCCAACATATAGAGATTTTCTGCATTTTTGCCCCTCAATTAGGGGAATTTCTGCAATTTTGCTCCAAAATACATGGAATTTCTGCCTTTTTGCCCGAAAATAAAAAGAATGCATATCTTTTTGCCTTAAAAAAAGGGAAATTTCTTCATTTTTGCTCCTAAATAAAGGGAATTTCTGCTTTTTTGCCTCTAAATAAGTGGAATTTCTGTCTTTTTCCCCCAAAACAAAGGGAATTCCTGTCTTTTTTGCCCCAAAATAAGGAAAATTTCTGACTGACTACCCTGAAATATGTGAAATTTCTGCAATTTTGCCCCAAAATAAAGGAAATTTTTTCTTTTTTGCCCCCAAATAAGGGGAATTTCAGCCCTTTTACCTCAAAATAAGGGGAATTTCTGCATTTTTGCCACAAAATATTATTAATTTCTGCCTTTTTGCCCCAAAATAAGAAAATTTCTGCTTTTTTTCCCTGAAATAAGTGAATTTTCTGCAATTTTGCCCCAAAATAAGTGAAATTTCTGCAATTTTGCCCCAAAATAAGGGAAATTTCTGGAATTTTGCCACAAAATAAGTGGAATTTCTGAGTTTTGCCCCAAAAAATGGAGAATTTCTGTCTTTTTGCCCCAACTTATAGGGAATTTCTGCCTTTTTGCCTCACAATTAGGGGAATTTCTGCAATTTTGCTCCAAAATACCGAGAATTTCTGCATTTTTGCCCGAAAATAAGAAGAATGCATACCTTTTTGCCATAAAAAAGGGAAATTTCTTCATTTTTGCTCCAAAATAAGGGGAATTTCTGCTTTTTTGCCTCTAAATAAGTGGAATTTCTGTCTTTTTCTCCCAAAACAAAGGGAATTTCTGTCTTTTTTGCCCCAAAATAAGGAAAAATTCTGACTTATTACCCTGAAGTACGTGAAATTCCCGCACTTTTGCTCCAAAATTAGGGAAATTTCTGCCTTTTTGCCCCAAATAATGCGAATTTCAGCCTTTTTACCTCAAAATAAGGGGAATTTCTGCATTTTTGCCACAAAATATTAAGAATATCTGCTTTTTGCCCCAAAATAAGGAAAATTTCTGCCTTTTTTCTCTGAAATAAGTTAAATTTCTGCAATTTTGCCCCAAAATAAGTGAAATTTCTGCAATTTTGCCCCAAAATAAGTGAAATTTCTTCAATTTTGCCCCAAAATAAGGAAAATTTCTGGAATTTTGCCCCAAAATAAGGAGAATTTCTGTCTTTTTGCCCCAACATATAGGCAATTTCTGCCTTTTTGCCCAACATTTAGGGGAATTTCTTCAATTTTGCTCCAAAATACGGGGAATATCTGCCTTTTTGCCCCACAATTAGGGGAATTTCTGCAATTTTGCTCCAAAATACGGGGAATTTCTGCCTTTTTGCCCGAAAATAAGAAGAATGCATAACTTTTTGCCATAAAAAAGAGAAATTTCTTCATTTTTGCTCCAAAATAAGGGGAATTTCTGCTTTTTGGCCTTTATATAAGTGGAATTTCTGTCTTTTTCCCCCAAGACAAAGGGAATTTCTGTCTTTTTTGCCCCAAAATAAGGAAAAATTCTGACTTATTACCCTGAAGTAAGTTAAATTTTTGCAATTTTGCCCCAAAATTAGGGAATTTTCTGCATTTTTGCTTCCAAATAAGGGGAATTTCAGCATTTTTACCTCAAAATAAGGAGAATTTCTGCATTTTTGTCACAAAATATTAGGAATTTCTGCCTTTTTGCCCCAAAATAAGGAAATTTTTTCTTTTTTCTCTGAAATAAGTGAAATTTCTGCAATTTTGCCCCAAAATAAGTGAAATTTCTGCAATTTTGCCCAAAAATAAGTGAAATTTCTGCAATTTTGCCCCAAATTAAAGGAAATTTCTGGAATTTTGCCCCAAAATAAGTGGAATTTCTGAGTTTTGACACAAAATAAGGAGAATTTCTGTCTTTTTGCCCCAACATATAGAGAATTTCTGCATTTTTGTCCCACAATTAAGGAAATTTCTGCAATTTTGCTCCAAAATACGGAAAATTTCTGCCTTTTTGCCCGAAAATAAGAAGAATGCATAACTTTTTGCCATAAAAAAGGGAAATTTCTTCATTTTTGCTCCAAAATAAGGGGAATTTCTGCTTTTTTGCCTCTAAATAAGTTGAATTTCTGTCTTTTTCCTCCAAAACAAAGGGAATTCCTGTCTTTTTTGCCCCAAAATAAGGAAAATTTCTGACTTATTACCCTGAAATATGTGAAATTTCTGCAATTTTGCCCCAAAATAAAGGAAATTTTTGCCTTTTTTCCCCCAAATAAAGGGAATTTCAGCCTTTTTACCTCAAAATAAGGGGAATTTCTGCATTTTTGCCCCCAAATAAGGGGAATTTCAGCCTTTTTACCTCAAAATAAGGGGAATTTCCGAATTTTTGCCACAAAATATTAGGAATTTCTGACTTTTTGCCCCAAAATAAGAAAATTTCTGCTTTTTTCCCTGAAATAATTGAAATTTCTGCAATTTTGCCCCAAAATAAGTGAAATTTCTGCAATTTTGTCCTAAAATAAGGGAAATTTCTGGAATTTTGCTTCAAAATAAGTGGAATTTCTGAGTTTTGCTTCAAAATAAGAAGAATTTCTGTCTTTTTGCCCCAACATATAGAGAATTTCTGCCTTTTTGCCCCACAATTGGGGGAATTTCTGCAATTTTGCTCCAAAATATGGGGAATTTCTGCCTTTTTGCCCGAAAATAAGAAGAATGCAAACATTTTTGCCATAAAAAAGAAATTTCTTCATTTTTGCTCCAAAATAAAGGGAATTTCTATTTTTTTGCCTCTAAATAAGTGGAATTTCTGTATTTTTCCCCCAAAACAAAGGAAATTCCTGTCCTTTTTGCCCCAAAATAAAGAAAATTTCTGACTTATTACCCTGAAATAAGTGAAATTTCTGCAATTTTGCCCCAAAATAAGGGAAATTTCTACTTTTTTGCTACCAAATAAAGGGAATTTCAACCTTTTTACCTCGAAATAAGGGGAATTTCTGCATTTTTGCTACAAAATATTAAGAATTTCTGCCTTTTTGCCTCAATATAAGGAAAATTTCTGCCTTTATTTCCTGAAATAAGTGAAATTTCTGCATTTTGCCCCAAAATAAGTGAAATTTCTGCATTTTGCCCCAAATTAAGTGGAATTTCTGAGTTTTGCCCCAAAATAAGAAGAATTTCTGTCTTTTTGCCCCAACATATAGAGAATTTCAGCCTTTTTGCCCCACAATTGGGGGAATTTCTGCAATTTTGCTCCAAAATATGTGGAATTTCTGCCTTTTTGCCCAAAAATAAGAAGAATGCAAATATTTTTTGCCATAAAAAGGAAATTTCTTCATTTTTGCTCCAAAATAAGGGGAATTTCTGCTTTTTTGCCTCTAAATAAGTGGAATTTATGTATTTTTCACCCCAAACAAAGGGAATTCCTGTCTTTTTTGCCCCAAAATAAAGAAAGTTTCTGACTTATTACCCTGAAATAAGTGAAATTTCTGCAATTTTGCCCCAAAATAAAAGAAATTTTTGCCTTATTGCCCCCAAATAAGGGGAATTTCAGCCTTTTTACCTCAAAATAAGGGGAATTTCTGCATTTATGCCTCAAAATATTAGGAATTTCTGCCTTTTTGCCCCAAAATAAGAAAATTTCTGCTTTTTTTCCCTGAAATAAGTGAAATTTCTGCAATTTTGCCTCAAAATTAGGGAAATTTCTGCCTTTTTGCCCCCAAATAAGGGGAATTTCAGCCTTTTTACCTCAAAAAAAGAAGAATTTCTGCATTTTTGTCACAAAATATTAGGAATTTCTGCCTTTTTTCCCAAAATAAGGAAAATTTCTGCCTTTTTTCTGAAATAAGTGAAATTTCTGCAATTTTGCCCCAAAATAAGTGAAATTTCTGCAATTTTGCCCCAAAATAAGTGAAATTTCTGCAATTTTGCCCCAAAATAAGGGAAATTTCTGGAATTTTGCCACAAAATAAGTGGAATTTCTGAGTTTTGCCCCAAAAAATGGAGAATTTCTGTCTTTTTGCCCCAACATATAGGGAATTTCTGCCTTTTTGCCTCACAATTAGGGGAATTTCTGCAATTTTGCTCCAAAATACCGAGAATTTCTGCATTTTTGCCCGAAAATAAGAAGAATGCATACCTTTTTGCCATAAAAAAGGGAAATTTCTTCATTTTTGCTCCAAAATAAGGGGAATTTCTGCTTTTTTGCCTCTAAATAAGTGGAATTTCTGTCTTTTTCTCCCAAAACAAAGGGAATTTCTGTCTTTTTTGCCCCAAAATAAGGAAAAATTCTGACTTATTACCCTGAAGTACGTGAAATTCCCGCACTTTTGCTCCAAAATTAGGGAAATTTCTGCCTTTTTGCCCCAAATAATGCGAATTTCAGCCTTTTTACCTCAAAATAAGGGGAATTTCTGCATTTTTGCCACAAAATATTAGGAATATCTGCTTTTTGCCCCAAAATAAGGAAAATTTCTGCCTTTTTTCTCTGAAATAAGTTAAATTTCTGCAATTTTGCCCCAAAATAAGTGAAATTTCTGCAATTTTGCCCCAAAATAAGTGAAATTTCTTCAATTTTGCCCCAAAATAAGGAAAATTTCTGGAATTTTGCCCCAAAATAAGGAGAATTTCTGTCTTTTTGCCCCAACATATAGGCAATTTCTGCCTTTTTGCCCAACATTTAGGGGAATTTCTTCAATTTTGCTCCAAAATACGGGGAATATCTGCCTTTTTGCCCCACAATTAGGGGAATTTCTGCAATTTTGCTCCAAAATACGGGGAATTTCTGCCTTTTTGCCCGAAAATAAGAAGAATGCATAACTTTTTGCCATAAAAAAGAGAAATTTCTTCATTTTTGCTCCAAAATAAGGGGAATTTCTGCTTTTTGGCCTTTATATAAGTGGAATTTCTGTCTTTTTCCCCCAAGACAAAGGGAATTTCTGTCTTTTTTGCCCCAAAATAAGGAAAAATTCTGACTTATTACCCTGAAGTAAGTTAAATTTTTGCAATTTTGCCCCAAAATTAGGGAATTTTCTGCATTTTTGCTTCCAAATAAGGGGAATTTCAGCATTTTTACCTCAAAATAAGGAGAATTTCTGCATTTTTGTAACAAAATATTAGGAATTTCTGCCTTTTTGCCCCAAAATAAGGAAATTTTTTCTTTTTTCTCTGAAATAAGTGAAATTTCTGCAATTTTGCCCCAAAATAAGTGAAATTTCTGCAATTTTGCCCAAAAATAAGTGAAATTTCTGCAATTTTGCCCCAAATTAAAGGAAATTTCTGGAATTTTGCCCCAAAATAAGTGGAATTTCTGAGTTTTGACACAAAATAAGGAGAATTTCTGTCTTTTTGCCCCAACATATAGAGAATTTCTGCATTTTTGTCCCACAATTAAGGAAATTTCTGCAATTTTGCTCCAAAATACGGAAAATTTCTGCCTTTTTGCCCGAAAATAAGAAGAATGCATAACTTTTTGCCATAAAAAAGGGAAATTTCTTCATTTTTGCTCCAAAATAAGGGGAATTTCTGCTTTTTTGCCTCTAAATAAGTGGAATTTCTGTCTTTTTCCTCCAAAACAAAGGGAATTCCTGTCTTTTTTGCCCCAAAATAAGGAAAATTTCTGACTTATTACCCTGAAATATGTGAAATTTCTGCAATTTTGCCCCAAAATAAAGGAAATTTTTGCCTTTTTTCCCCCAAATAAAGGGAATTTCAGCCTTTTTACCTCAAAATAAGGGGAATTTCTGCATTTTTGCCCCCAAATAAGGGGAATTTCAGCCTTTTTACCTCAAAATAAGGGGAATTTCCGAATTTTTGCCACAAAATATTAGGAATTTCTGACTTTTTGCCCCAAAATAAGAAAATTTCTGCTTTTTTCCCTGAAATAATTGAAATTTCTGCAATTTTGCCCCAAAATAAGTGAAATTTCTGCAATTTTGTCCTAAAATAAGGGAAATTTCTGGAATTTTGCTTCAAAATAAGTGGAATTTCTGAGTTTTGCTTCAAAATAAGAAGAATTTCTGTCTTTTTGCCCCAACATATAGAGAATTTCTGCCTTTTTGCCCCACAATTGGGGGAATTTCTGCAATTTTGCTCCAAAATATGGGGAATTTCTGCCTTTTTGCCCGAAAATAAGAAGAATGCAAACATTTTTGCCATAAAAAAGAAATTTCTTCATTTTTGCTCCAAAATAAAGGGAATTTCTATTTTTTTGCCTCTAAATAAGTGGAATTTCTGTATTTTTCCCCCAAAACAAAGGAAATTCCTGTCCTTTTTGCCCCAAAATAAAGAAAATTTCTGACTTATTACCCTGAAATAAGTGAAATTTCTGCAATTTTGCCCCAAAATAAGGGAAATTTCTACTTTTTTGCTACCAAATAAAGGGAATTTCAACCTTTTTACCTCGAAATAAGGGGAATTTCTGCATTTTTGCTACAAAATATTAAGAATTTCTGCCTTTTTGCCTCAATATAAGGAAAATTTCTGCCTTTTTTTCCTGAAATAAGTGAAATTTCTGCATTTTGCCCCAAAATAAGTGAAATTTCTGCATTTTGCCCCAAAATAAGTGGAATTTCTGAGTTTTGCCCCAAAATAAGAAGAATTTCTGTCTTTTTGCCCCAACATATAGAGAATTTCAGCCTTTTTGCCCCACAATTGGGGGAATTTCTGCAATTTTGCTCCAAAATATGTGGAATTTCTGCCTTTTTGCCCAAAAATAAGAAGAATGCAAATATTTTTTGCCATAAAAAGGAAATTTCTTCATTTTTGCTCCAAAATAAGGGGAATTTCTGCTTTTTTGCCTCTAAATAAGTGGAATTTATGTATTTTTCACCCCAAACAAAGGGAATTCCTGTCTTTTTTGCCCCAAAATAAAGAAAGTTTCTGACTTATTACCCTGAAATAAGTGAAATTTCTGCAATTTTGCCCCAAAATAAAAGAAATTTTTGCCTTATTGCCCCCAAATAAGGGGAATTTCAGCCTTTTTACCTCAAAATAAGGGGAATTTCTGCATTTATGCCTCAAAATATTAGGAATTTCTGCCTTTTTGCCCCAAAATAAGAAAATTTCTGCTTTTTTTCCCTGAAATAAGTGAAATTTCTGCAATTTTGCCTCAAAATTAGGGAAATTTCTGCCTTTTTGCCCCCAAATAAGGGGAATTTCAGCCTTTTTACCTCAAAAAAAGAAGAATTTCTGCATTTTTGTCACAAAATATTAGGAATTTCTGCCTTTTTTCCCAAAATAAGGAAAATTTCTGCCTTTTTTCTGAAATAAGTGAAATTTCTGCAATTTTGCCCCAAAATAAGTGAAATTTCTGCAATTTTGCCCCAAAATAAGTGAAATTTCTGCAATTTTGCCCCAAATTAAGGGAAATTTCTGGAATTTTGCCCCAAAATAAGTGGAATTTCTGAGTTTTGCTTCAAAATAAGAAGAATTTCTGTCTTTTTGCCCCAACATATAGAGAATTTCTGCCTTTTTGCCAAACAATTAGGGGAATTTCTGCAATTTTGCTCCAAAATACAGGGAATTACTGCCTTTTTGCCCGAAAATAAAAAGAATGCATACCTTTTTGCCATAAAAATGGCGAATTTCTTCATTTTTGCTCCAAAATGAGGAAAATTTCTGCATTTTTGCCTCTAAATAAGTGGAATTTCTGTCTTTTTCCCCCAAAACAAAAGGAATTCCTTTCTTTTTTGCCCCAAAATAAGGAAAATTTCTGACTTACTACCCTGAAATAAGTGAAATTTCTGCAATTTTGCCCCAAAATAAAAAAAAAATTTTGCCTTCTTGCCCCCAAATAAGGGGAATTTCAGCCTTTTTACCTCAAAATAAGAGGAATTTCTGCATTTTTGCCACAAAATATTATTAATTTCTGCCTTTTTGCCCCAAAATAAGAAAATTTCTGCTTTTTTTTCTGAAATAAGTGAAATTTCTGCAATTTTGCCCCAAAATAAGTGAAATTTCTGCAATTTTGCCCCAAAATAAGGGAAATTTCTGGAATTTTGCCCAAAAATAAGTGGAATTTTTGAGTTTTGCCCCAAAATAAGGAGAATTTCTGTCTTTTTGCCCCAATATATAGGGAAATTTTTCTTTTTTGCCCCACAATTAGAGAAATTTCTGCAATTTTGCTCTAAAATACGGGGAATTTCTGCCTTTTTGCCCGAAAATAAGAAGAATGCATACCTTTTTGCCATAAAAAAGAGAAATTTCTGCAATTTTGCTCCAAAATAAGGGGAATTTCTGCTTTTTTGCCTCTAAATAAGTAAAATTTCTCTCTTTCCCCCCCCCAAAAAAGGGAATTTCTGTCTTTTTGGCCCCAAAATAAAGAAAATTTCTGACTTATTACCCTGAAATATGTGAAATTTCTGAAATTTTGCCCCAAAATGAGGGAAATTTCTCCAATTTTGCCACAAATTAAGGGAAATTTCTGGAATTTTGCCCCAAAATAAGTGGAATTTCTGAGTTTTGCCCCAAAATAAGGAGAATTTCTGTCTCTTTGCCCTAACATATAGGGAATTTCTGCCTTTTTGCACCACAATTAGGGGAATTTCTACAATATTGCTCCAAAATACGGGGAATTTCTGCTTTTTAGCCCGAAAATAAGGGGAATTTATACCTTTTGCCACAAAAAAGGGAAATTTCTTCATTTTTGCTCCAAAATAAGGGGAATTTCTGCTTTTTTGCCTCTAAATAAGTGGAATTTCTGTCTTTTTCCCTCAAAACAAAGAAAATTTCTGTCATTTTTGCCCCAAAATAAGCAAAATTTCTGACTTATTACACTGAAAATAGTGAAATTTCATCAATTTTGCCCCAAAATAAGAGAAATTTCTGCCTTTCTGCCCCTAAAAAAGAGGAATTTCAGACTTTTTACCTCAAAATAAGGGGAATTTCTGCATTTTTGCCACAAAATATTAGGAATTTCTGCCTTTTTGCCCCAAAATAAGGAAAATTTCTGCCTTTCTTCCATGAAATAAGTGAAATTTCTGCAATTTTGCCCTAAAATAAGTGAAATTTCTGCAATTTTTCTCCAAAATAAGAAAAATTTCTGGAATTTTGCCCCAAAATATGTGAAATTTCTGAGTTTTGCCCCATAATAAGAAGAATTTCTGTCTTTTTGCCCCAACATATAGGGAATTTCTGCATTTTGGCCCCACATTTAGGGGAATTTCTGCAATTTTGCTCCAAAATACGGGAAATTTCTGCTTTTTTGCCTGAAAATACGAAGAATGCATTCCTTTTTGCCATAAAAAAAGGGAAATTTCTTCATTTTTGCTCCAAAATAAGGGGAATTTCTGCTTTATTGCCTCTAAATAAGTAAAATTTCTGTCTTTTTCCCACAAAACAAAAAGAATTTCTGTCTTTTTTGCCGAAAAATAAGAAAAATTTCTGACTTATTACCCTGAAATAAGTGAAATTTCTGCAATTTTTTCCCAAAAAAAAAAAAAGACATTTCTGCCTTTTTGCACCCAATTAGGGGAATTCCAGCTTTTTTACCTCAAAATAAGGGGAATTTCTGCATTTTTGCCACAAAATATGAGAAATTTCTGCCTTTTTGCCCCAAAATAAGAAAATTTCTGCTTTTTTTCCCTGAAATAAGTGAAATTTCTGCAATTTTGCCCCAAAATAAGAGAAATTTTTGCAATTTTGCCCCAAAATAAGTGAAATTTCTGCAATTTTTCTCCAAAATAAGAAAAATTTCTGGAATTTTGCCCCAAAATATGTGAAATTTCTGAGTTTTGCCCCAAAATAAGGAGAAATTCTGTCTTTTTGTCCCAACATATAGGGAATTTCTGCCTTTTGGCCCCACATTTAGGGGAATTTCTGCAATTTTGCTCCAAAATACGGGGAATTTCAGCCTTTTTGCCCGAAAATAAGAAGAATGCATACCTTTTTGCCATAAAAAAGAAATTCCTTCATTTTTGCTCCAAAAAAAAGGAATTTCTGCTTTTTTTCCTCTAAATAAGTGGAATTTCTGTTTTTTTCCCCCAAAACAAAGGGATTTTTTGTATTTTTGCACCAAAATAAGGAAAAATTCTGACTTATTACCCTGACGTAAGTGAAATTTCTGCAATTTTGCCCCAAAATAAGGGAAAATTCTGCCTTTTTGCCCCCAAATAAGGGGAATTTCAGCCTTTTTACCTCAAAATAAGGTGAATTTCTGCATTTTTGCCACAAAATATTAGGAATTTCTGCCTTTTTGCCCCAAAATAAGAAAATTTCTCCTTTTTTCCCTGAAATAAGTGAAATTTCTGCAATTTTGCCCCAAAATAAGTGAAATTTCTGCAATTTTGTCCCAAAATAAGGGAAATTTCTGGAATTTTGCCCCTAAATAAGTGGAATTCTTAGTTTTGCCTCAAAATAAAAAGAATTTCTTTTTTTTCCCCAACATATAGAGATTTTCTGCCTTTTTGCCCCACTATTAGGGGAATTTCTGCAATTTTGCTCCAAAATACGGGGAATTTCTGCCTTTTTGCCCGAAAATAAGAAGAATGCATACCTTTTTGCCATAAAAAGTAAATTTCTTCATTTTTGCTCCAAAGTAAGGGGAATTTCTGCTTTTTTGCCTCTAAATAAGTGGAATTTCTGTCTTTTTCCCCCAAAACAAAGGGAATTCCTGTCTTTTTTGCCCCAAAATAAAGAAAATTTCTGACATATTACCCTTATATAAGTGAAATTTCTGCAATTTTGCCCCAAAATAAAGGAAATTTCTGCCTTATTGCCCCCAAATAAAAGGAATTTCAGCCTTTTTACCTCAAAATAAGGGGAATTTCGGCATTTATGCCACAAAATATTAGGAATTTCTGCCGTTTTACCCTAAAATTAGAAAATTTCTGCTTTTTTTCCCTGAAATAAGTGAAATTTCTGCAATTTTGCCCCAAAATAAGTGAAATGTCTGCAATTTTGCCACAAAATAAGGAAAATTTCTGGAATTTTGCCCAAAAATAAGTTTAATTTCTGAGTTTTCCACCAAAATAAGGAGAATTTCTGTCTTTTTGCCCCAACATATAGGCAATTTCTGCCTTATTGCCCTACAATTAGGGGAATTTCTTCATTTTTGCTCCAAAATAAGGGGAATTTCTGCTTTTTTGCCTCTAAATAAGTGGAATTTCTGTCTTTTTCCCCCAAAAGAAAGGGAATTTCTGTCTTTTTTGCCCCAAAATAAGGAAAAATTCTGACTTTTTACCCTGAAATAAGTGAAATTTTGGCAATTTTGTCCCAATATAAAGGGAAATTTCTGCCTTTTTGCCCCCAAAAAGGGAAATTTCAGACTTTTTACCTCGAAATAAGGGGAATTTCTGCATTTTTGCAACATAATATTAGGAATTTCTGCCTTTTTGCTTCAAAATAAGGAAAATTTCTGCCTTTTTTCCCTGAAATAAGTGAAATTTCTGCAATTTTGCCCCAAAATAAGTGAAATTTCTGCATATTTGCCCAAAAATAAGTGAAATTTCTGCAATTTTGCCCAAAATAAGGAAAATTTCTGGAATTTTGCCCCAAAATAAGTGGAATTTCTGAGTTTTGCCCCAAAATATAGAGAATTTCTGTCTTTTTGCCCCAACATATAGAGATTTTCTGCATTTTTGCCCCACATTTAGGGGAATTTCTGCAATTTTGCTCCAAAATACATGGAATTTTTGCCTTTTTGCCCGAAAATAAAAAGAATGCATACCTTTTTGCCTTAAAAAAGGAAAAATTTCTTCATTTTTGCTCCTAAATAAAGGGAATTTCTGCTTTTTTGCCTCTAAATAAGTGGAATTTCTGTCTTTTTCCCCCAAAACAAAGGGAATTCCTGTCTTTTTTGCCCCAAAATAAGGAAAATTTCTGACTGACTACCTTGAAATATGTGAAATTTCTGCAATTTTGCCCCAAAATAAAGAAAATTTTTACTTTTTTGCCCCCAAATAAGGGGAATTTCAGCCTTTTTACCTCAAAATAAGAGGAATTTCTGCATTTTTGCCACAAAATAATAATTTCTGCCTTTTTGCCCCAAAATAAGAAAATTTCTGTTTTTTTTTCCCTGAAATAAGTGAAATTTCTGCAATTTTGCCCCAAAATATGTGAAATTTCTGCAATTTTGCCCCAAAATAAGGGAAATTTCTGGAATTTTGCCCCTAAATAAGTGGAATTTCTGAGTTTTGCCCCAACATATAGGCAATTTCTGCCTTTTGCACCACAATTAGGGGAATTTCTGCAATTTTGCTCCAATATACGGGGAATTTCTGCCTTTTTGCTTGAAAATAAGAAGAATGCATACCTTCTTGCCATAAAAAAGGGAAATTTCTTCATTTTTGCTCCAAAATAAGGGGAATTTCTGCATTTTTGCCTCTAAATAAGTGGAATTTTTGTTTTTTTCCCTCAATACAAAGGGAATTTCTTTATTTTTTGCCCCAAAATAAGGAAAAATTCTGACTTATTACTCTGAAGTAAGTGAAATTTCTGCAATTTTGCCCCAAAATAAAGGAAATTTCTACTTTTTTGCTACCAAATAAAGGGAATTTCAACCTTTTTACCTCGAAATAAGGGGAATTTCTGCATTTTTGCTACAAAATATTAGGAATTTCTGCCTCTTTGCCTCAATATAAGGAAAATTTCTGCCTTTTTTTCCTGAAATAAGTGAAATTTCTGCATTTTGCCCCAAAATAAGTGAAATTTCTGCATTTTGCCCCAAAATAAGTGGAATTTCTGAGTTTTGTCCCAAAATAAGAAGAATTTCTGTCTTTTTGCCCCAACATATAGAGAATTTCTGCCTTTTTGCCCCACAATTAGGGGAATTTCTGCAATTTTGCTCCAAAATATGGGGAATTTCTGCCTTTTTGCCCAAAAATAAGAAGAATGCAAACATTTTTGCCATAAAAAGGAAATTTCTTCATTTTTGCTCCAAAATAAGGGGAATTTCTGCTTTTTAGCCTCTAAATAAGTGTAATTTCTGTATTTTTCCTCCAAAACAAAGGGAATTCCTGTCTTTTTTGCCCCAAAATAAAGAAAATTTCTGACTTATTACCCTGAAATAAATGAAATTTCTGCAATTTTGCCCCAAAATAAAAGAAATTTTTGCCTTATTGCCCCCAAATAAGGGGAATTTCAGCCTTTTTACCTCAAAATAAGGGGAATTTCTGCATTTATGCCTCAAAATATTAGGAATTTCTGCCTTTTTTCCCAAAATAAGGAAAATTTCTGCCTTTTTTCTGAAATAAGTGAAATTTCTGCAATTTTGCCCCAAAATAAGTGAAATTTCTGCAATTTTGCTCCAAAATAAGTGAAATTTCTGCAATTTTGCCCCAAATTAAGGGAAATTTCTGGAATTTTGCCCCAAAACAAGTGGAATTTCTGAGTTTTGCCCCAAAATAAGAAGAATTTCTGTCTTTTTGCCCCAACATATAGAGAATTTCTGCCTTTTTGCCAAACAATTAGGGGAATTTCTGCAATTTTGCTCTAAAATACAGGGAATTACTGCCTTTTTGCCCGAAAATAAGAAGAATGCATACCTTTCTGCCATCAAAATGGCGAATTTCTTCATTTTTGCTCCAAAATAAGGAAAATTTCTGCATTTTTGCCTCTAAATAAGTGGAATTTCTGTCTTTTTCCCCAAAAACAAAAGGAATTCCTTTCTTTTTTGCCCCAAAATAAGGAAAATTTCTGACTTACTACCCTGAAATAAGTGAAATTTCTGCAATTTTGCCCCAAAATAAAAAAAATTTTTTGCCTTCTTGCCCCCAAATAAGGTGAATTTCAGCCTTTTTACCTCAAAATAAGGGGAATTTCTGAATTTTTGCCACAAAATATTATTAATTTCTGCCTTTTTGCCCCAAAATAAGAAAATTTCTGCTTTTTTTTCTGAAATAAGTGAAATTTCTGCAATTTTGTCCCAAAATAAGTGAAATTTCTGCAATTTTGCCCCAAAATAAGGGAAATTTCTGGAATTTTGCCCAAAAATAAGTGGAATTTTTGAGTTTTGCCCCAAAATAAGGAGAATTTCTGTCTTTTTGCCCCAACATATAGGGAAATTTTGCCTTTTTGCCCCACAATTAGGGGAATTTCTGCAATTTTGCTCTAAAATACGGGGAATTTCTGCCTTTTTGCCCGAAAATAAGAAGAATGCATACCTTTTTGCCATAAAAAAGAGAAATTTCTGCAATTTTGCTCCAAAATAAAGGGAATTTCTGCTTTTTTGCCTCTAAATAAGTAAAATTTCTCTCTTTCCCCCTCCCAAAAAGGGGAATTTCTGTCTTTTTGGCCCCAAAATAAAGAAAATTTCTGACTTATTACCCTGAAATAAGTGAAATTTCTGAAATTTTGCCCCATAATGAGGGAAATTTCTCCAATTTTGCCCCAAATTGAGGGAAATTTCTGGAATTTTGCCCCAAAATAAGTGGAATTTCTGAGTTTTGCCCCAAAATAAGGAGAATTTCTGTCTCTTTGCCCTAACATATAGGGAATTTCTGCCTTTTTGCACCACAATTAGGGGAATTTCTACAATTTTGCTCCAAAATACGGGGAATTTCTGCTTTTTAGCCCGAAAATAAGGGGAATTTATACCTTTTGCCACAAAAAAGGGAAATTTCTTCATTTTTGCTCCAAAATAAGGGGAATTTCTGCTTTTTTGCCTCTAAATAAGTGGAATTTCTGTCTTTTTCCCTCAAAACAAAGAAAATTTCTGTCATTTTTGCCCCAAAATAAGCAAAATTTCTGACTTATTACACTGAAAATAGTGAAATTTAATCAATTTTGCCCCAAAATAAGAGATATTTCTGCCTTTCTGCCCCTAAAAAAGGGGAATTTCAGACTTTTTACCTCAAAATAAGGGGAATTTCTGCATTTTTGCCACAAAATATTAGGAATTTCTGCCTTTTTGCCCCAAAATAAAGAAAATTTCTGCCTTTCTTCCCTGAAATAAGTGAAATTTCTGCAATTTTGCCCTAAAATAAGTGAAATTTCTGCAATTTTTCTCCAAAATAAGAAAAATTTCTGGAATTTTGCCCGAAAATATGTGAAATTTCTGAGTTTTGCCCCATAATAAGAAGAATTTCTGTCTTTTTGCCCCAACATATAGGGAATTTCTGACTTTTGGCCCCACATTTAGGGGAATTTCTGCAATTTTGCTCCATAATACGGGAAATTTCTGCCTTTTTGCCTGAAAATAAGAAGAATGCATTCCTTTTTGCCATAAAAAAGGGAAATTTCTTCATTTTTGCTCCAAAATAAGGGGAATTTCTGCTTTATTGCCTCTAAATAAGTAAAATTTCTGTCTTTTTCCCACAAAACAAAAAGAATTTCTGTCTTTTTTGCCGCAAAATAAGAAAAATTTCTGACTTATTACCCTAAAATAAGTGAAATTTCTGCAATTTTTTCCCAAAAAAAAAAGAAATTTCTGCCTTTTTGCACCCAAATAAGGGGAATTCCAGCTTTTTTACCTCAAAATAAGGGGAATTTCTGCATTTTTGCCACAAAATATGAGAAATTTCTGCCTTTTTGCCCCAAAATAAGAAAATATCTGCTTTTTTTCCCTGAAATAAGTGAAATTTCTGCAATTTTGCCCCAAAATAAGAGAAATTTTTGCAATTTTGCCCCAAAATAAGTGAAATTTCTGCAATTTTTCTCCAAAATAAGAAAAATTTCTGGAATTTTGCCCCAAAATATGTGAAATTTCTAAGTTTTGCACCAAAATAAGGAGAAATTCTGTCTTTTTGCCCCAACATATAGGGAATTTCTGCCTTTTGGCCCCACATTTAGGGGAATTTCTGCTATTTTGCTCCAAAATACAGGCAATTTCTTCCTTTTTGTCCGAAAATAAGAAGAATGCATACCTTTTTGCCATAAAATAGGGAAATTTCTTCATTTTTGCTCCAAAATAAGGGGAATTTCTGCTTTTTTGCCTCTAAATAAGTGGAATTTCTGTCTTTTCACCCCAAAACAAAGGGAATTTCTCTATTTTTTGCCCCAAAACAAGAAAAATTTCTGACTTATTACCCTGAAATAAGTGAAATTTCTGCAATTTTACCCCCAAATAATGGAAATTTCTGCATTTTTGCTCCCAAATAAGAGGATTTTCAGCCTTTTTACCACAAAATAAGGGGAATTTCTGCATTTTTGCCACAACATATGAGAAATTTCTGCCTTTTTGCCCCACAATAAGAAAAATTCTAATTTTTTTCCCTGAAATAAGTGAAATTTCTGCAATTTTGCCCCAATATAAGTGAAATTTCTACAATTTGGCCCCAAAATAAGGGAAATTTCTGGAATTTTGCCCCAAAATAAGTGGAATTTTAGAGTTTTACCCCAAAATAAGGAGAATTTCTGTCTTTTTGCCCAAACATATAGGGAATTTCTGCATTTTTGCCCCACAATTAGAGGAATTTCTGCAATTTTGCTCCAAAATATGGGGAATTTCTGCCTTTTTGCCTGAAAATAAGAAGAATGCATTCCTTTTTGCCATAAAAAAGATAAATTTCTTCATTTTTGCTCCAAAATAAGGGGAATTTCTGCTTTATTGCCTCGAAATAAGTAAAATTTCTGTCTTTTACCACAAAACAATGGGAATTTCTGTCTTTTTGCCGCAAAATAAGAAAAATTTTTGACTTATTACCCTGAAATGAGTGAAATTTCTGCAATTTTGCCCCAAAATAAAGGAAATTTCTGCCTTTTTTCCCCCAAATAAGGGGAATTTCAGCCTTTTTACCTCAAAATAAGGGGAATTTCTGCATTTTTGCCACAAAATATTAGAAATTTCTGCCTTTCTGCCTCAAAATAAGGAAAATTTCTGACTTTTTGCCCTGAAATGAGATAAATTTCTAAAATTTTCCCCAAAATAAGGGAAATGTCTGCTTTTTGCCACAAATTAAGAGGAATTTCTTACTTTTTGCCCCCAAATAAGGGGAATTTCAGCCTTTTTACCTCAAAATAATGGGAATTTCTGCATTTTTCCCCAAAATATGGGAAATTTCTGCATTTTGCCCAAAATAAGAAAACTTTCTGCAATTTTGTACCAAAATAAAAGAAATTTCTGCCTTTTTGCCCCCAAATAAGGGGAATTTCAGCCTTTTTACCTCAAAATAAGGGGAATTTCTGATTTTTTGCCACAAAATATTAGGAATTTCTGCCTTTTTGCCCCAAAATAAGAAAAATTTCTGCAATTTTGTACCAAAATAAAAGAAATTTCTGCCTTTTTGATCCAAAATAAGAAAATTTCTGCTTTTTTTCTGAAATAAGTGAAATTTCTGCAATTTTGCCCCAAAATAAGTGAAATTTCTGAGTTTTGCCCCAAAATAAGGAGAATTTCTGTCTTTTTGCCCCAACATATTGGGAATTTCTGCTTTTTGCCCCACAATTAGAGGAATTTCTGCAATTTTGCTCCAAAATACGGGAAATTTCTGCCTTTTTGAACGAAAATAAGAAGAATGCATACCTTTTGCCATAAAAAAGTGAACTTTCTTCATTTTTGTTCCAAAATAAGAGGAATTTCTCCGTTTTTGCCTCTAAATAAGTGGAATTTCTGTCTTTTCCCCCCAAAACAAAGGGATTTTCTGTTTTATTTGCCCCAAGATAAGAAAATTTCTGACTTATTACCCTGAAATAAGTGAAATTTCTGCAATTTTTTCCCAAAATAAAAGAAAATTCTGCCTTTTTGCACCCAAATAAGGGGAATTTCAGCTTTTTTACCTCAAAATAAGGGGAATTTCTGCATTTTTGCCACAAAATATGAGAAATTTCTTCTCTTTTGCCCCAAAATAAGAAAATTTCTGCTTTTTTTCCCTGAAATAAGTGAAATTTCTGCAATTTTGCCCCAAAATAAGTAAAATTTTTGCAATTCTGCCCCCAAAATAAGGGAAATTTCTGCAATTTTGCCCCAAAATAAGTGGAATTTCTGAGTTTTGCCCCAAAATAAAAAGAATTTCTGTCTTTTTGCCCCAACATATAGGGAATTTCAGCCTTTTTGCCCCACAATTAGGGGAATTTCTGCAATTTTGCTCCAAAATACAGGAAATTTCTGCCTTTGTGTCCAAAATAAGAAGAATGCATACCTTTTTGCCACAAAAAAGAGAAATTTCTGCAATTTTGCTATAAAATACGGTGAATTTCTGCCTTTTTGCCCGAAAATAAGAAGAATGCACTCCTTTTTGGAATAAAAAAGGGAAATTTCTTCATTTTTGCTTCAAAATAAAGGGAATTTCTGCTTTTTTACCACAAAATATGAGAAATTTCTGCCATTTTGCCCCGAAATAAGATAAATTCTGCTTTTTTTTCTGAAATAAGTGAAATTTATGCAATTTTGCCCCAAAATAAGTGAACATTCTGCAATTTTGCCCCAAAATAAGGGAAATTTCTGAAATTTTGCCCCAAAATAAGTGGAATTTCTGAGTTTTGCCCCAAAATAATGAGAATTTCTGTCTTTTTGCCCCAACATATAGGGAATTTCTGCCTTTTTGCCCCACAATTAGGGGAATTTCTGAAATTTTGCTCCAAAATACGAGGAATTTCTGCCTTTTTGCCCGAAAATAAAAAGAATGCATACCTTTTTGCCATAAAAAAGGGAAATTTCTGAAATTTTGCTCCAAAATAAGGGCAATTTCTGCTTTTTTGCCTCTAAATAAGTGGAATTTATGTCTTTTTTCCCCAAAACAAATGGAATTTCTGTCTTTTTTGCCCCAAAATAAGGAAAATTTCTGAATTATTACCCTGAAATAAGTGATGTTTCTGCAATTTTGCCCCAAAATAAGAGAAATTTCTGCCTTTTTGCCTCCAAGTAAGGGAAATTTTAGCCTATTTCCCTCAAAATAAAAGGAATTTCTGCATTTTTGCCCCAAAATATGGGAAATTTCTGCCTTTTGGCCCCAAAATAAGAAAAATTTCTGCAATTTTGTACCAAAATAAAAAAATTTCTGCCTTTTTGCCCCAAAATAAGAAAATTTCTGCTTTTTTTCTGAAATAAGTGAAATTTCTGCAATTTTGCCCCAAAATAAGGGAAATTTCTGCCTTTTTGCCCCCAAATACAAGGAATTTCAGCCTTTTTACCTCAAAATAAGGGGAATTTCTGCATTTTTGCAACAAAATATGGGAAATTTCCGACTTTTTGCCTCAAAAAAAAATTTCTTCTTTTTTTCATGAAATAAGTGAAATTTCTGCAATTTTGCCCCAAAATAAGTGAAATTTCTGCAATTTTGCCACAAAATAAAAAAAATTTCTGGAATTGTGCTCCAAAATAAGTGGAATTTCTGAGTTTTGCCCCAAAATAAGGAGAATTTCTGATTTTTGCCTCAAAATATAGGGAATTTCTGCCTTTTTGCCCCACAATTATGGGAATTTCTGAATTTGCTCCAAAATACAGGGAATTTCTGCCTTTTTGCCCAAAAATAAAAAGAATGCATACCCTTTTGCCATAAAAAAGGGAAATTTCTGCAATTTTGCTCCAAAATAAGGGGAATTTCTGCTATTTGCCTCTAAATAAGTGGAATTTCTGTCTTTTTCCCGCAAAACAATGAGAATTTCTGTCCTTTTTGCTCCAAAATAAGGAAAATTTCTGACTTATTACCCTGAAATAAGTGAAATTTCTGCAATTTTGCCCCAAAATAAGAGAAATTTCTGCCTTTTGGCCCCCAAATAAGAGGAATTTCAGCCTTTTTACCTCAAAATAAGGGGAATTTCTGCATTTTTGCCACAAAATATTAGGAATTTCTGTATTTTGCACAAAATAAGGAAAATTTCTGTTTTTTTTCTCTGAAATAAGTGAAATTTCTGCAATTTTGCCCCAAAATAACTGAAATTTCTGCAATTTTGCCCCAAAATTAGGGAAATTTCTGGAATTTTGCCCCAAAATAAGTGCAATTTCTGAGTTTTGCCCCAAAATAAGGAGAATTTCTGTCTTTTTGCCCCAACATATAGGCAATTTCTGCCTTTTTGCCCCACAATTAAGGGAATTTCTGCAATTTTGCTCAAAAATAAAGGGAATTTCTGCTTTTTAGCCTGAAAATAAGGAGAATGTATACCTTTTGCCACAAAAAAGAAAAATTCATTTTTGCTCCAAAATAAAAGGAATTTCTGCTTTTTTGCCTCCAAAAATGTGGAATTTCTGTCTTTTTCCCCTAAAAACAAAGGGAATTTCTGTCTTTTTTGCCCCAAAATAAGGAAAATTTCTGACTTATTACCCTGAAATAAGTGAAATTTCTGAAATTTTGCCCCCAAATAAGGGAAATTTCTGCCTTTTTGCCCCCAAATAAGGGGAATTTCAGCCTTTTTACCTCAAGATAATGGGAATTTCTGCATTTTTTCCCCAAAATATGAGAAATTTCTGCCTTTTTGACCCAAAATAAGAAAAATTTCTGCAATTTTGTACCAAGATAAAAGAAATTTCTGCCTTTTTGCCCCAAAATAAGAAAATTTCTGCTTTTTTTTTCTGAAATAAGTGAAATTTCTGCAATTTTGCCCCAAAATAAGTGAAATTTCTGCAATGTTGCCACAAAATAAAAGAAATTTCTGGAATTTTGCCCCAAAATAAGTGGAATTTCTGAGTTTTGCCCCAAAATAAGGAGAATTTCTGTCTTTTTGCCGCAACATATAGGGAATTTCTGCCTTTTTGCCCCACAATTAGGGGAATTACTGCAATTTTGCTCCAAAATACGGAAAATTTCTACCTTTTGGCTGGAAAATAAGAAGAATGCATAACTTTTTGCCATAAAAAAGGTAAATTTCTTCATTTTTGTTCCAAAATAAGGGGAATTTCTGCTTTTTTGCTTCTAAATAAGCAGAATTTCTGTCTTTTTCCCCTAAAACATAGGGAATTTCTGTCCATTTTGCCCCATAATAAAGAATATTTCTGATTATTACCCTGAAATAAGTGAAATTTCTGCAATTTTGCCCCAAAATAAGAGAAAATTTCTGCTTTTTTGCCCCCAAAATAAGGGGAATTTCAGCCTTTTTACCTCAAAATAAGGGGAATTTCTGCATTTTTGCCACAAAATATTAGGAATTTCTGCCTTTTTGCACCAAAATAAAGGGAAATTTCTGGAATTTTGCCCCCAAAATAAGTGGAATTTCTGAGTTTTGCCCCAAAGTAAGGAGAATTTCTGCCTTTTTGCCCCAACATATAGGGAATTTCTGACTTTTTGCCCCACAATTAGGGGAATTTCTGCAATTTTGCTCTAAAATACGAGGAATTTCTGCCTTTTTGCCCGAAAATAAGAAAAATGCATACCTTTTTGCCATAAAAAGGGAAATTTCTTAATTTTTGGCCCAAAATAAGGGGAATTTCTGCTTTTTGCCACTAAATAATTGGAATTTCTGTATTTCTCTCCCAAAACAAAAAGAATTTCTGTCTTTTTTGCCCCAAAATAAATAAAATTTCTGACATATTACTTTGAAGTAAGTGAAATTTATGCAATTTTGCCCCAAAATAATGGAAATTTCTGACTTTTTGCCCCCAAATAAAGGGAATTTCAGCATTTTTACCTCAAAATAAGGGGAATTTCGGCATTTTTGCTACAAAATATTAGGAATTTCTGCCTTTTTGCCCCAAAAGAAAGGAAATTTCTGGAATTTTGCCCCAAAATAAGTGGAATTTCTGAGTTTTGCCCCAAAATAAGGAGAATTTCTGTCTTTTTGACCTAACATATAGGGAATTTCTGCATTTTTGCCCCACAATTCGGGGAATTTCTGCAATTTTGCTATAAAATACGGTGAATTTCTGCCTTTTTGCCCGAAAATAAGAAGAATGCACTCCTTTTTGGAATAAAAAAGGGAAATTTCTTCATTTTTGCTTCAAAATAAGGGGAATTTCTGCTTTTTTGCCACAAAATATGAGAAATTTCTGCCATTTTGCCCCGAAATAAGATAAATTCTGCTTTTTTTTCTGAAATAAGTGAAATTTATGCAATTTTGCCCCAAAATAAGTGAACATTCTGCAATTTTGCCCCAAAATAAGGGAAATTTCTGAAATTTTGCCCCAAAATAAGTGGAATTTCTGAGTTTTGCCCCAAAATAAGGTGAATTTCTGTAATTTTGCCCCAATATATAGGAAATTTCTGCCTTTTTTCCCCACAAATAGGGGAATTTCTGCAATTTTGCTCCAAAATACGAGGAATTTCAACCTTTTTGCCTGAAAATAAGAAGAATGCATTTCTTTTTGCCATAAAAAAGGGAAATTTCTTCATTTTTACTCCAAAATAAGGGGAATTTCTGCTTTTTTGCATCTAAATAAGTAAAATTTCTGTCTTTTCCCCCCAAAACAAAGGGAATTTCTGTCTTTTATGCCCCAAAATAAGGAAAATTTCTTACTTATTACCCTAAAATAAGTGAAATTTCTGCAATTTTGCCCCAAAATAAGGGAAATTTCTGCAATTTTGCCCCAAAATAAGGGAAATTTCTGGAATTTTGCCCCAAAATAAGTGGAATTTCTGAGTTTTGCTCCAAAATAAAAAGAAATTCTGTCTTTTTGCCCCAACATATAGGGAATTTCTGCCTTTTTGCTTCACAAATAGGGGAATTTCTGCAATTTTGCTCCAAAATACTGGGAATTTCTGCCTTTTTGCCTGAAAATAAGAAGAATGCATTCCTTTTTTTCCATAAAAAAGGAGAATTTCTTCATTTTTGCTTCAAAATAAGGAGAATTCCTGCTTTTTTGCCTCTAAATAAGTAAAATTTCTGTCTTTTTCCCACAAAACAAAGGGAATTTCTGTCTTTTTTGCCGCAAAAAAAGAAAAATTTTTGACTTATTACCCTGAAATAAGTTAAATTTCTGCAATTTTGCTTCAAAATAAGGGAAATTTCTGCCTTTTTGCCCCCAAATAAAGGGAATTTCAGCCTTTTTACCTCAAAATAAGGGGAATTTCTGCATTTTTGCCAAAAAATATTAGGAATTTCTGCCTTTCTGCCCCAAAATTAGGAAAATTTCTGACTTTTTGCCCTGAAATAAGTTAAATTTCTAAAATTTTCCCCAAAATAAGTGAAATGTCTGCTTTTTGCCCAAAAATAAGAGGAATTTCTTACTTTTTGCCCCCAAATAAGGGGAATTTCAGCCTTTTTACCTCAAAATAAAGGGAATTTCTGCATTTTTGCCCCAAAATATGGGAAATTTCTGATTTTGCCCAAAATAAGAAAAATTTCTTCAATTTTGTACCAAAATAAAAGCAATTTCTGCCTTTTTGATCCAAAATAAGAAAATTTCTGCTTTTTTTCTGAAATAAGTGAAATTTCTGCAATTTTGCCCCAAAATAAGTGAAATTTCTTCGTTTTGCCCCAAAATAAGGAGAATTTCTGTCTTTTTGCCCCAACATATAGGGAATTTCTGCGTATTCTAGCCACAATTAGAGGAATTTCTGCAATTTTGCTGCAAAATAGAGGAAATTTCTTCCTTTTTGTACGTAAATAAGAAGAATGCATACCTTTTTGCCATAAAAAAGTGAAATTTCTTCATTTTTGTTCCAAAAGAAGAAGAATTTCTGCTTTTTGCCTCTAAATAAGTGGAATTTCTGTCTTTTCCTTCCAAAACAAAGGGATTTTATGTTTTTTGGCCCCAAAATAAGGAAAATTTCTGACTTATTACCCTGAAATAAGTGAAATTTCTGCAATTTTTTCCCAAAATAAAAGAAAATTCTGCCTTTTTGCACCCAAATAAGGGGAATTTCAGCTTTTTTACCTCAAAATAAGGGGAATTTCTGCATTTTTGCCACAAAATATGAGAAATTTCTTCTCTTTTGCCCCAAAATAAGAAAATTTCTGCTTTTTTCCCTGAAATAAGTGAAATTTCTGCAATTTTGCCCCAAAATAAGTAAAATTTTTGCAATTCTGCCCCCAAAATAAGGGAAATTTCTGCAATTTTGCCCCAAAATAAGTGGAATTTCTGAGTTTTGCCCCAAAATAGAAAGAATTTCTGTATTTTTGCCCCAACATATAGGGAATTTCAGCCTTTTTGCCCCACAATTAGGGGAATTTCTGCAATTTTGCTCCAAAATACAGGAAATTTCTGCCTTTGTGTCCAAAATAAAAAGAATGCATACCTTTTTGCCACAAAAAAGAGAAATTTCTGCAATTTTGCTATAAAATAGGGTGAATTTCTGCCTTTTTGCCCGAAAATAAGAAGAATGCACTCCTTTTTGGAATAAAAAAGGGAAATTTCTTCATTTTTGCTTCAAAATAAGGGGAATTTCTGCTTTTTTACCACAAAATATGAGAAATTTCTGCCATTTTGCCAAGAAATAAGATAAATTCTGCTTTTTTTTTCTGAAAGAAGTGAAATTTATGCAATTTTGCCCCAAAATAAGTGAACATTCTGCAATTTTGCCCCAAAATAAGGGAAATTTCTGAAATTTTGCCCCAAAATAAGTGGAATTTCTGAGTTTTGCCCCAAAATAATGAGAATTTCTGTCTTTTTGCCCCAACATATAGGGAATTTCTGCCTTTTTGCCCCACAATTAGGGGAATTTCTGAAATTTTGCTCCAAAATACGAGGAATTTCTGCCTTTTTGCCCGAAAATAAAAAGAATGCATACCTTTTTGCCATAAAAAAGGGAAATTTCTGAAATTTTGTTCCAAAATAAGGGCAATTTCTGCTTTTTTGCCTCTAAATAAGTGGAATTTATGTCTTTTTTCCCCAAAACAAAGGGAATTTCTGTCTTTTTTGCCCCAAAATAAGGAAATTTTCTGAATTATTACCCTGAAATAAGTGATGTTTCTGCAATTTTTCCCCAAAATAAGAGAAATTTCTGCCTTTTTGCCTCCAAGTAAGGGAAATTTTAGCCTATTTCCCTCAAAATAAGGGGAATTTCTGCATTTTTGCCCCAAAATATGGGAAATTTCTGCCTTTTGGCCCCAAAATAAGAAAAATTTCTGCAATTTTGTACCAAAATAAAAAAATTTCTGCCTTTTTGCCCCAAAATAAGAAAATTTCTGCTTTTTTTCTGAAATAAGTGAAATTTCTGCAATTTTGCCCCAAAATAAGGGAAATTTCTACCTTTTTGCCCCCAAATACGGGGAATTTCAGCATTTTTACCTCAAAATAAGGGGAATTTCTGCATTTTTGCCACAAAATATTAGGAATTTCTGCCTTTTTGCTCCAAAATAAAGGGAAATTTCTGGAATTTTGCCCCCAAACTAAGTGGAATTTCTGAGTTTTGCCCCAAAGTAAGGAGAATTTCTGCCTTTTTGCCCCAACATATAGGGAATTTCTGACTTTTTGCCCCACAATTAGGGGAATTTCTGCAATTTTGCTCTAAAATACGAGGAATTTCTGCCTTTTTGCCCGAAAATAAGAAAAATGCATACCTTTTTGCCATAAAAAGGGAAATTTCTTAATTTTTGCTCCAAAATAAGGGGAATTTCTGCTTTTTGCCACTAAATAATTGGAATTTCTGTATTTCTCTCCCAAAACAAAAAGAATTTCTGTTTTTTTGCCCCAAAATAAATAAAATTTCTGACATATTACTTTGAAGTAAGTGAAATTTATGCAATTTTGCCCCAAAATAATGGAAATTTCTGACTTTTTGCCCCCAAATAAAGGGAATTTCAGCATTTTTACCTCAAAATAAGGGGAATTTTGGCATTTTTGCTACAAAATATTAGGAATTTCTACCTTTTTGCCCCAAAAGAAAGGAAATTTCTGGAATTTTGCCCCAAAATAAGTGGAATTTCTGAGTTTTGCCCCAAAATAAGGAGAATTTCTGTCTTTTTGACCCAACACATAGGGAATTTCTGCATTTTTGCCCCACAATTCGGGGAATTTCTGCTTTTTTGCCACAAAATATGAGAAATTTCTGCCATTTTGCCCTGAAATAAGATAAATTCTGCTTTTATTCTGAAATAAGTGAAATTTATGCAATTTTGCCCCAAAATAAGTGAACATTCTGCAATTTTGCCCCAAAATAAGGGAAATTTCTGAAATTTTGCCCCAAAATAAGTGGAATTTCTGAGTTTTGCCCCAAAATAAGGTGAATTTCTGTAATTTTGCCCCAATATATAGGAAATTTCTGCCTTTTTTCCCCACAAATAGGGGAATTTCTGCAATTTTGCTCCAAAATACGAAGAATTTCAACTTTTTGCCTGAAAATAAGAAGAATGCATTTCTTTTTGCCATAAAAAAGGGAAATTTCTTCATTTTTACTCCAAAATAAGGGGAATTTCTGCTTTTTTGCATCTAAATAAGTAAAATTTCTGTCTTTTCCCCCCAAAACAAAGGGAATTTCTGTCTTTTATGCCCCAAAATAAGGAAAATTTCTTACTTATTACCCTAAAATAAGTGAAATTTCTGCAATTTTGCCCCAAAATAAGGGAAATTTCTGCAATTTTGCATCAAAATAAGGGAAATTTCTGGAATTTTGCCCCCAAATAAGTGGAATTTCTGAGTTTTGCCCCAAAATAAAAAGAAATTCTGTCTTTTTGCCCCAACATATAGGGAATTTCTGCCTTTTTGCCTCACAAATAGGGGAATTTCTGCAATTTTGCTCCAAAATACGGGGAATTTCTGCCTTTTTGCCTGAAAATAAGAAGAATGCATTCCTTTTTTTCCATAAAAAAGGAGAATTTCTTCATTTTTGCTTCAAAATAAGGAGAATTTCTGCTTTTTTGCCTCTAAATAAGTAAAATTTCTGTCTTTTTCCCACAAAACAAAGGGAATTTCTGTCTTTTTTGCCGCAAAAAAAGAAAAATTTTTGACTTATTACCCTGAAATAAGTTAAATTTCTGCAATTTTGCTTCAAAATAAGGGAAATTTCTGCCTTATTGCCCCCAAATAAGGGGAATTTCAGCCTTTTTACCTCAAAATAAGGGGAATTTCTGCATTTTTGCCACAAAATATTAGGAATTTCTGCCTTTCTGCCCCAAAATGAGGAAAATTTCTGACTTTTTGCCCTGAAATAAGTTAAATTTCTAAAATTTTCCCCAAAATAAGTGAAATGTCTGCTTTTTGCCCCAAAATAAGAGGAATTTCTTACTTTTTGCCCCCAAATAAGGGGAATTTCAGCCTTTTTACCTCATAATAAGGGGAATTTCTGCATTTTTGCCCCAAAATATGGGAAATTTCTGATTTTGCCCAAAATAAGAAAAATTTTTGCAATTTTGTACCAAAATAAAAGAAATTTCTGCCTTTTTGCCCCCAAATAAGGGGAATTTCAGCCTTTTTACCTCAAAATAAGGGGAATTTCTGCATTTTTGCCACAAAATATTAAGAATTTCTGCCTTTTGCCCCAAAATAAGAAAAATTTCTTCAATTTTGTACCAAAATAAAAGCAATTTCTGCCTTTTTGATCCAAAATAAGAAAATTTCTGCTTTTTTTCTGAAATAAGTGAAATTTCTGCAATTTTGCCCCAAAATAAGTGAAATTTCTTAGTTTTGCCCCAAAATAAGGAGAATTTCTGTCTTTTTGCCCCAACATATAGGAAATTTCTGCGTTTTCTAGCCACAATTAGAGGAATTTCTGCAATTTTGCTGCAAAATACAGGAAATTTCTTCCTTTTTGTCCGTAAATAAGAAGAATGCATACCTTTTTGCCATAAAAAAGTGAAATTTCTTCATTTTTGTTCCAAAATAAGAAGAATTTCTGCTTTTTGCCTCTAAATAAGTGGAATTTCTGTCTTTTTCCCCCAAAACAAAGGGATTTTCTGTATTTTGGCCCCAAAATATGGAAAATTTCTGACTTATTACCCTGAAATAAGTGAAATTTCTGCAATTTTTTCCCAAAATAAAAAAAAATTCTGCCTTTTTGCACCCAAATAAGGGGAATTTCAGCTTTTTTACCTCAAAATAAGGGGAATTTCTGCATTTTTGCCACAAAATATGAGAAATTTCTTCTCTTTTGCCCCAAAATAAGAAAATTTCTGCTTTTTTTCCCTGAAATAAGTGAAATTTCTGCAATTTTGCCCCAAAATAAGTAAAATTTTTGCAATTCTGCCCCCAAAATAAGGGAAATTTCTGCAATTTTGCCCCAAAATAAGTGGAATTTCTGAGTTTTGCCCCAAAATAAAAAAAATTTCTGTCTTTTTGCCCCAACATATAGGGAATTTCAGCCTTTTTGCCCCACAATTAGGGGAATTTCTGCAATTTTGCTCCAAAATACAGGAAATTTCTGCCTTTGTGTCCAAAATAAGAAGAATGCATACCTTTTTGCCACAAAAAAGAGAAATTTCTGCAATTTTGCTCCAAAATAAGGGGAATTTCTGCTTTTTTGCCTTTATATAAGTAAAATTTCTGTCTTTTTCCCACAAAACTAAGGGAATTTCTGTCTTTTTGCTACAAAATAAGAAAAATTTCTGACTTATTACCCTGAAATAAGTGAAATTTCTTCAATTTTGCCTCAAAATAAGGGAAATTTCTGCCTTTTTGCCCCCAAATAAGGGGAATTTCAGCCTTTTTACCACAAAATATTAGGAATTTCTGCATTTTTGCCACAAAATAAGGAAAATTTCTGACTTTTTGCCCTGAAATAAGTTAAATTTTTAAATTTTTCCCCAAAATATGGGAAATGTCTGCTTTTCGCCCCAAAATAAAGGGAATTTCTTATTTTGCCCCCAAATAAGGGGAATTTCAGCCTTTTTACCTCAAAATAATGGAAATTTCTGCATTTTTGCCCCAAAATATAGGAAATTTCTGCCTTTTTGCCCAAAATAATGGAAATTTTTGCATTTTTGTCCCAAAATATGGGAAATTTCTTCCTTTTTGCCCCCAAATAAAAGGAATTTCAGCCTTTTTACCTCAAAATAAGGGGAATTTCTGCATTTTTGCCCCAAAATATGGTAAATTTCTGCCTTTTTGCCCCAAAATAAGAAAAATTTCTGCAATTTTGTACCAAAATAAAAGAAATTTGTGCCTTTTTGCCCCAAAATAAAAAAATTTCTTCATTTTTTTCTGAAATAAGTGAAATTTCTGCAATTTTGCCCCAAAATAAGGAAAATTTCTGCCTTTATGCCCCCAAATACGGGGAATTTAAGCCTTTTTACCTCAAAATAAGGGGAATTTCTGCATTTTTGCCCCAAAATATAGGAAATTTCTGCCTTTTTGCCCCAAAATAAGAAAATTTCTGCTTTTTTCCATGAAATAAGTGAAATTTCTGCAATTTTGCCAAAAAATAAGTGAAATTTCTGCAATTTTGCCACAAAATAAAAGAAATTTCTGGAATTTTGCCCCAAAATAAGTGGAATTTCTGAGTTTTGCTCCAAAATAAGGAGAATTTCTGTCTTTTTGCCCCAAAATAAGGAAAATTTCTGACTTATTACCCTGAAATAAGTGAAATTTCTGCAATTTTGCCCCAAAATAAGAGAAATTTCTGCCCTTTTGCCCCCGAATAAGGGGAATTTCAGCCTTTTTACCTCAAAATAAAGGGAATTTCTGCATTTTTGCCACAAAATATTAGGAATTTCTGCATTTTGCCAAAAAATAAAAAAAATTTCTGCCTTTTTTCCCTGAAATAAGTGAAATTTCTGCAATTATGCCCCAAAATAAGTGAAATTTCTGCAATTTTGCCCCAAAATAAGGGAAATTTCTGGAATTTTTCCTTAAAATAAGTGGAATTTCATTGTTTTGCCCCAAAATAAGGAGAATTTCTGTATTTTTGCCCTAACATATAGGGAATTTCTGCCTTTTTGCCACACAATTAGCGGAATTTCTGCAATTTTGCTCCAAAATAAAGGGAATTTCTGCTTTTTAGCCTGAAAATAAGGGGAATGTATACCTTTTGCCACAAAAAAGGGAAATTTCTTCATTTTTGCTTTAAAATAAAAGGAATTTCTGCTTTTTTACCTTCAAATATGTGGAATTTCTGTCTTTTTCCCCTAAAAACAAAGGGAATTTCCGTCTTTTTGCCCCAAAATAAAGAAAATTTCTGACTTATTACCCTGAAATAAGTGAAATTTCTGAAATTTTGCCCCAAAATAAGGGAAATTTCTGCCTTTTTGCCCCCAAATAAGGGGAATTTCAGCCTTTTTACCTCAAGATAATGATAATTTCTGCATTTTTTCCCCAAAATATGAGATATTTCTGCCTTTTTGCCCCAAAATAAGAAAAATTTCTGCAATTTTGTACCAAGATGAAAGAAATTTCTGCCTTTTTGCCCAAAATAAGAAAATTTCTGCTTTTTTTTTCTGAAATAAGTGAAATTTCTGCAATTTTGCCCCAAAATAAGGGAAATTTCTGGAATTTTGCCCCAAAATAAGTGGAATTTCTGAGTTTTGCTCCAAAATAAGGAGAATTTCTGTCTTTTTGCCCCAACATATAGGGAATTTCTGCCTTTTTGCCCCACAATTAGGGGAATTTCTGCAATTTTGCTCCAAAATAGTGTGGAATTTCTGCCTTTTTGCCCAAAATAATAAGAATGCATACCTTTTTGCAATAAAAAAGAGAAATTTCTGCAATTTTGCTCCAAAATAATGGGAATTACTGCTTTTTTGCCTCTAAATAAGTGGCATTTCAGTCTTTTTCCCCCAAAACAAAGAGAATTTCTGTCTTTTTTGCACCAAAATAAAAAAAATTTCTGACTTATTACCCTGAAATAAGTGAAATTTCTGCAATTTTGCCCCAAAATATGAGAAATTTCTGCCTTTTTGCCCCAGAATAAGGGGAATTTCAGCCTTTTTTACCTCAAAATAAAAGGAATTTCTGCATTTTTGCCACAAAATATTAGGAATTTCTGCATTTTGCCCAAAAATAAAAAAATTTTCTGCCTTTTTTCCCTGAAATAATGAAATTTCTGCAATTTTGCCCCAAAATAAGTGGATTTCTGAGTTTTGCCCCAAAATAAGTAGTATTTCTGTCTTTTTGCCCCAACATATAGGGAATTTCTGCCTTTTTGCCCCACAATTAGGGGAATTTCTGCAATTTTGCTCCAAAATACGGAAAATTTCTGCCTTTTTGCTGGAAAATAAGAAGAATGCATAACTTTTTGCCATAAAAAAGGGAAATTTTTTCATTTTTGCTCCAAAATATAGGGAATTTCTGCTTTTTTGCTTCTAAATAAGTAGAATTTCTATCTTTTTCCCCCAAAACAAAGGGAATATCTGTCCTTTTTGCCCCCAAATAAGGAATATTTCTGATTATTACCCTGAAATAAGTGAAATTTCTGCAATTTTGCCCCAAAATGAGAGAAAATTTCTGCTTTTTTGCCCCCAAATAAGGGGAATGTCAGCCTTTTTACCTCAAAATAAAGGGAATTTCGGCATTTTTGCTACAAAATATTAGGAATTTGTGCCTTTTTGCCCCAAAAGAAAAGAAATTTCTGGAATTTTGCCCCAAAATAAGTGGAATTTCTGAGTTTTGCCCCAAAATAAGGAGAATTTCAGTCTTTTTGACCCAACATATAGGGAATTTCTGCCTTTTTGCCCCACAATTAGGGAAATTTCTGCAATTTTGCTATAAAATACGCTGACTTTCTGCCTTTTTGCCCGAAAATAAGAAGAATGCATTTTTTTTGGCATAAAAAAGGTAAATTTTTTTATTTTTGCTCCAAAATAAGGGGAATATCTGCTTTTTTGCCACAAAATATGAGAAATTACTGCCTTTTGCCCCAAAATGAGACAAATTCTGCTTTTTTTCCCAGAAATAAGTGAAATTTCTGTAATTTTGCCCCAAAATAAGTGAAATTTCTGCAATTTTGCCCCAAAATAAAGGAAATTTCTGGAATTTTGCCACAAAATACGGGGAATTTCTTCCTTTTTGCCTGAAAATAAGAAGAATGCATTACTTTTTGCCATAAAAAAGGGAAATTTCCTCATTTTTGCTCCAAAATAAGAGGAATTTCTGCTTTTTTGCCTCTAAATAAGTAAAATTTCTGTCTTTTTCCCACAAAACAAAGAAAATTTCTGTCTTTTTTGCCGCAAAATAAGAAAAATTTTTGACTTATTACCCTGAAATAAGTGAAATTTCTGCAATTTTGCCCCAAAATAAGGGAAATTTCTGCCTTTTTGCCCCCAAATAAGGTGAATTTCAGCCTTTTTACCTCAAAATAAGGGGAATTTCTGCATTTTTGCCACAAAATATGAGAAATTTCTGCCTTTTTGCCCCAAAATAAGAAAATTTCTGCTTTTTTTCCCTGAATTAAGTGAAATTTCTGCACTTTTGCCCCAAAATAAGTGAAATTTTTGCAATTTTGCCCCAAAATAAGTGGAATTTCTGAGTTTTGCCCCAAAATAAGGATAATTTCTGTTTTTTTGCCCCAACATATAGGGAATTTCTGCCTTTTTTCCCCACAATTAGGGAAATTTCTGCAATTTTGCTCCAAAATACAGGGAACTTCTGCCTTTTTGTTCAAAATAAGAAGAATTCATAACTTTTTGCCACAAAAAAGGGAAATTTCTGCAATTTTGCTCCAAAATAAGGTGAATTTCTGCTTTTTTGCCTCTAAAAGTGGAATTACTCTCTTTTCCCCCCAAAACAAAGGGAATTTCTGTCTTTTTTGTCCCAAAATAAAAAAAATTTCTGACTTATTACCCTGAAATAAGTGAAATTTCTGCAATTTTGCCTCAAAATAAGGGAAATTTCTGCTTTTTTGCCCCAAAATAAGGGGAATTTCAGCCTTTTTACCTCAAAATAAGGGGAATTTCTGCATTTTTGCCCAAAAATATGGGAAATTTCTGCCTTTTTGCCCCAAAATAAGAAAAAATTCTGCAATTTTGTACTAAAATAAAAGTAATTTCTGCCTTTTTGCCCCAAAATAAGAAAATTTCTGCTTTTTTTTACTGAAATAAGTGAAATTTCTGCAATTTTGCCCAAAAATAAGTGAAATTTCTGAGTTTTGCCCCACAATAAGGAGAATTTCTGTCTTTTTGCCCCAACATATAGGGAATTTCTGCCTTTTTCCCCACAATTAGGGGAATTTCTGCAATTTTGCTCCAAAATACGGGGAATTTCTGCCTTTTTGCCCGAAAATAAGAATGCATACCTTTTTGCCATAAAAAAGGGAAATTTCTTCATTTTTGCTCCAAAATAAGGGGAATTTCTTCTTTTTTGCCTCTAAATAAGTGGAATTTCTATCTTTTTCCCCCAAAACAGAGGGAATTTCTGTATTTTTTGCCCCAAAATAAGGAAAATTTCTGAATTATTACCCTGTAATAAGTGAAATTTCTGCAATTTTGCCCCAAAATAAAGGAAATTTCTGCCTTTTTGCCCCCAAATAAGGGGAATTTCATCCTTTTTACCTCAAAATAAGGGGAATTTCTGCATTTTTGCCACATAATATTAAGAATTTCTGGCTTTTTGCCCCAAAATAAAAAAATTTTCTGCTTTTTTCCCTGAAATAAGTGAAATTTCTGCAATTTTGCCTTAAAATAAGTGAAATTTCTGCAATTTTGCCCCAAAATAAGGGAATTTTCTGGAATTTTGCCCCAAAATAAGTGGAATTTCAGAGTTTTGCCTCAAAATAAGGAGAATTTCTGTCTTTTTGCCCTAACAAATAGGGAATTTCTGCTTTTTTTCCCCACAATTAGAAGATTTTCTGCAATATTGCTCCAAAATAAAGGGAATATCTACTTTTTAGCCTGAAAATAAGGGGAATGTATACCTTTGCCACAAAAAAGAGAAATTTCTTCATTTTTGCTCTAAAATAAAAGGAATTTCGGCTTTTTTACCTCTAAAAATGTGGAATTTCTGTCTTTTTCCCCTAAAAACAAAGGGAATTTCTGTCTTTTTTGCCCCAAATAAGGAAAATTTCTGACTTATTACCCTGAAATAAGTGAAATTTCTGAAATTTTGCCCCAAAATAAAGGAAATTTCTGCCTTTTTGCCCCCAAATAAGGGGAATTTCAGCCTTTTTACCTCAAGATAATGGGAATTTCTGCATTTTTGCCCACAAATACGGGGAATTTCAGCCTTTTTAAATCAAAACAAGGGGAATTTCTGCGTTTTTGCCCCAAATATGGGAAATTTCTGCCTTTTTGCCCCAAAATAAGAAAATTTCTGCTTTTTTCCATTAAATAAGTGAAATTTCTGCAATTTTGCCCCAAAATAAGTGAAATTTCTGCAATTTTGCCCCAAAATAAGGGAAATTTCTGGAATTTTGCCTCAAAATAAGTGGAATTTCTAAGTTTTGGCCTAAAATAAGGAGAATTTCGGTCTTTTTGGCCCCCAAATAAAAGGAATTTCAGCCTTTTTACCTCAAAATAAAGGGAATTTCTGCATTTTTGCCACAAAATATTAGGAATTTCTGAATTTTTGCCCCAAAATAAGGGAAATTTCTGTATTTTGCCCCAAAATAAGTGGAATTTCTGAGTTTTGCCCCAAAATAAGGAGAATTTCTGCCTTTTTGCCCCAACATATAGGGAATTTCTGCCTTTTTGCCCGACAATTAGGGCAATTTCTGCAATTTTGCTCTAAAATACAAGGAATTTCTGCCTTTTTGCCCGAAAATAAGAAGAATGCATACCTTTTTGCCATAAAAAGGGAAATTTCTTCATTTTTGCTCCAAAATAAGGGGAATTTCTGCTTTTTGCCTCTAAATAAGTGGAATTTCTGTCTTTCTCCCCCAAAACAAAAAGAATTTCTGTCTTTTTTGCCCCAAAATAAATAAAATTCTGACTTATTACTTTGAAGTAAGTGAAATTTCTGCAATTTTGCCCCAAAATAATGGAAATTTCTCCTTTTTTGCCCCCAAATAAAGGGAATTTCCGCCTTTTTACCTCAAAATAAGGAGAATTTCGGCATTTTTGCTACAAAATATTAGTTATTTCTGCCTTTTTGCCCAAAAAGAAGGGAAATTTCTGGAATTTTGCCCAAAATAAGTGGAATTTCTGAGTTTTGCCCCAAAATAAAGAGAATTTCTGTCTTTTTGACCCAACATATAGGGAATTTCTGCCTTTTTCCCTCACAATTAGGGGAATTTCTGCAATTTTGCTATAAAATACGGTGAATTTCTCCCTTTTTGCCCGAAAATAAGAAGAATGCATACCTTTTTGCCATAAAAAGGGAAATTTCTTCATTTTTGCTCCAAAATAAGGGGAATTTCTGCTTTTTTCCTCTAAATAAGTGGAATTTCTGTCTTTTTCCCTAAAACAAAAGGAATTTCTGTCTTTTTTACCCCAAAATAAGGAAAATTTCTGACTTATTACTTTGAAGTAAGTGAAATTTCTGCAATTTTGCCCCAAAATAAGGGAAATTTCTGCCTTTTTGCCCCGAAATAAGGGGAATTTCAGCCTTTTTACCTCAAAATATGGGGGATTTCAGCATTTTTGCCACAAAATATTAGGAATTTCTACCTTTCTGCCCCAAAATAAGGAAAATATCTGACTTTTTGCTCTGAACTAAGTTAAATTTCTAAAATTTTTCCCGAAAATAAGGGAAATGTCTGTTTTTGGCACCAAAATAATGGGAATTTCTTACTTTTTGCCCCCAAATAATAGGAATTTCAGCCTTTTTACCTCAAAATAAAAAAAAAATTCTGCATTTTTGCCCAAAAATATGGTGAATTTCTGCCTTTTTGCCCAAAATAAGAAAAATTTCTGCAATTTTGTACCAAAATAAAAGAAATTTCTGCCTTTTTGCCTCAAAATAAGAAAATTTCTGCATTTTTTTCCCTGAAATAATTGAAATTTCTGCAATTTTGCCCCAAAATAAGTGAAATTTCTGCTATTTTGTCCCAAAATAAGGGAAATTTCTGGAATTTTGCCCCAAAATAAGTGGAATTTCTGAGTTTTGCCTTAAAATAGGAGAATTTCTGTCTTTTTGCCCCAACATATAGGGAATTTCTGACTTTTTGCCCCACAATTAGGGGATTCCTGAAATTTTGCTCCAAAATACGAGGAATTTCTGCCTTTTTGCCCGAAAATAAAAGAATGCATAATTTTTTGCCATAAAAAAAGGGAAATTTCTTCATTTTTGCTCCAAAATAAGGGGAATTTCTGCTTTTTTGTCTCTAAATAAGTGGAATTTCTGTCTTTTTCCCCCAAAACAAAGAGAATTTCTATTTTTTGGCCCCAAAATAAGGAAAATTTCTGACTTATTACCCTGAAATAGATGAAGTTTCTGAAATTTTGCCCCAAAATAAGAGAAATTTCTGCCTTTTTGCCTCCAAATAAGGGGAATTTGAGCCTTTTTACCTCAAAATAAAGGGAATTTCTGCATTTTTGCCCCAAAATATGGGAAATTTCTGCATTTTGGCCCCAAAATAAGAAAAATAACTGCAATTTTGTACAAAAATAAAAAAAAAATTTCTGCCTTTTTGCCCCAAAATAAGAAAATTTCTGCTTTTTTTTGAAATAATTGAAATTTCTGCAATTTTGCCCCAAAATAAGTGTAATTTCTGAGTTTTGCCCCAAAATAAGGAGAATTTGTGTCTTTTTGCCCCAACATATAGGGAATTTCTGCATTTTTGCCCAACAATTAGGGGAATTTCAGCAATTTTGCTTTAAAATACGGGGAATTTCTGCCTTTTTGTCCGAAAATGAGAAGAATGCATACCTTTTTGCCGTAAAAATGGAAATTTCTTCATTTTTGCTCCAAAATAAGGGGAATTTCTGCTTTTTTGCCTCTAAATAAGGGAAATTTCTGTCCTTTTTCGCAAAACAAAGGGAATTTCTGTCTTTTTTGCCCCAAAATAAGGAAAATTTCTGACTTTTTACCCTTAAATAAGTGAAATTTCTGCAATTTTGCGCCAAAATATGGGAAATTTCTGATTTTGCCCCAAAATAAGAAAATTTCTGCTTTTTTCCATGAAATAAGTGAAATTTCTGCAATTTTGCCCCAAAATAAGTGAAATTTCTGCAATTTTGCCCCAAAATAAGGGAAATTTCTGGAATTTTGCCCCAAAATAAGTGGAATTTCTGAGTTTTGCCCCAAAATAAGGAGACTTTCTGTCTTTTTGCCCCAACATTTAGGGAATTTCTGCCTTTTTGCCCCAAAATTAGGGGAATTTCTGCAATTTTGCTCCAAAATACGAGGAATTTCTGCCTTTTGCCCGAAAATAAGAAGAATGCATACGTTTTTGCCATAAAAAAGGGAAATTTCTGCAATTTTGCTCCAAAATAAGGGGAATTGCTGCTTTTTTGCCTCTAAATAAGTGGAATTTTTGTCTTATTCCCCCAAAACAAAGAGAATTTCTGTCTTTTTTGCCCCAAATTAAGGAAAATTTCTGACTTATTACCCTTTAATAAGTGAAATTTCTGAAATTTTGCCCCAAAATAAAAGAAATTTCTGCCTTTTTGCTCCCAAATAAGGGAAATTTCAGCCATTTTACCTCAAAATAAGGCGAATTTCTGCATTTTAATCACAAAATATTAGGAATTTCTGCATTTTGCCCAAAAATAAGGAAAATTTCTGCCTTTTTTCCCTGAAATAAGTGAAATTTCTGCAATTTTGCCCCAATATAAGTGAAATTTCTGCAATTTTGCCCCAAAATAAAGTAAATTTCTGGAATTTTGCCCCAAAATAAGTGGAATTTCAGAGTTTTGCCCCAAAATAAGGAGAATTTCTGTCTTTTTGCCCTAACATATAGGGAATTTCTGCCTTTTTGCCCCACAATTAGGGGAATTTCTGCAATTTTGCTCCAAAATAAAGGGAATTTCTGCTTTTTAGCCTGAAAATAAGGGGAATGTATACCTTTTGCCACAAAAAAGGGAAATTTCTTCATTTTTGCTCCAAAATAAAAGGAATTTCTGCTTTTTTGCCTCCAAAAATGTGGAATTTCTGTCTTTTTCCCCTAAAAACTAAGGAAATTTCTGTCTTTTTTGCCCCAAAATAAGGAAAATTTCTTACTTATTACCCTGAAATAAGTGAAATTTCTGAAATTTTGCTCCAAAATAAGGGAAATTTCTGCCTTTTTGCCCCCAAATAAGGGGAATTTCAGCCTTTTCACCTCAAGATAATGGGAATTTCTGCATTTTTCCCTAAAATATCGGAAATTTCTGCATTTTGCCCCAAAATAAGAAAAATTTCTGAAATTTTGTACCAAGATAAAAGACATTTCTGCCTTTTTGCCCCAAAATAAGAAAATTTCTGCTTTTTTTTTTCTGAAATAAGTGAAATTTCTACAATTTTGCTTCAAAATAAATGAAATTTCTGCAATTTTGCCACAAAATAAGGGAAATTTCTGGAATTTTGCCCCAAAATATGTGGAATTTCTGAGTTTTGCCCCAAAATAAGGAGAATTTCTTTCATTTTGCCCCAACATATAGGGAATTTCTGCCTTTTTGCCCCACAATTAGAGGAATTTCTGCAATTTTGCTCCAAAATACAGAAAATTTCTACCTTTTTGCTGGAAAATATAAAGAATGCATAACTTTTTGCTATAAAAAATTGAACTTCTTCATTTTTGCTCCAAAATAAGGGGAATTTCTGTTTTTTGCTTCTAAATAAGTAGAATTTCTGTCTTTTTCCCCCAAAACAAAGGGAATCTGTCCTTTTTGGCCCAAAATAAGGAATATTTCTGATTATTACCCTGAAATAAGTGAAATTTCTGCAAATTTGCCCCAAAATATGAAAAAATTTAAGCTTTTTTGCCCCCAAATGAGGGGAATTTCAGCCTTTTTACCTCAAAATAAGGGGAATTTCTGCATTTTTGCCACAAAATATTAGGAATTTCTGACTTTTTGCCCCAAAATAAGGGAAATTTCTGGAATTTTGCCCCAAAATAAGTGGAATTTCTGAGTTTTGCCCCAAAATAAGGAGAATTTCTGCCTTTTTGCCCCAACATATAGGGAATTTCTGCCTTTTTGCCCCACAATTAGGGGAATTTCTGCAATTTTGCTCTAAAATACGAGGAATTTCTGCCTTTTTGCCGAAAATAAGAAGAATGCATACTTTTTTGGCATAAAAAGGGAAATTTCTTCATTTTTGCTCCAAAATAAGGGGAATTTCTGCTTTTTTGACTCTAAATTAGTGGAATTTCTCTCTTTCTCCCCCAAAACAAAGGGAATTTCTGTTTTTTTTACCCCAAAATAAGGAAAATTTCTGACTTATTACTTTGACGTAAGTGAAATTTTTGCAATTTTGCCCCAAAATAAGGGAAATTTCTGCATTTTTGCCCCCAAATAAGGGGAATTTCAGCATTTTTACCTCAAAATAAGGGGAATTTCTGCATTTTTGCCAAAAAATATTAGGAATTTCTGCCTTTCTGCCCCAAAATAAGGAAAATTTCTGACTTTTTGCCCTGAAATAAGTTAAATTTCTAAAATTTTTCCTGAAAATAAGGGAAATGTCTCCTTTTGGCACCAAAATAATGGGAATTTCTTACTTTTTGCCCCCAAATAAGAGGAATTTCAGCCTTTTTACCTCAAAATAAAAGGAAGTTTTGCATTTTTGCCCCAAAATATGGGAAATTTCTGCCTTTTTGCCCAAAATAAGAAAAATTTCTGCAATTTGTACCAAAATAAAAGAAATTTCTGCCTTTTTGCCTCAAAATAAAAAATTTCTGCATTTTTTCCCTGAAATACGTGAAATTTCTGCAATTTCGCCCCAAAATAATTGAAATTTCTGCAATTTTGCCCCAAAATAAGGGAAATTTCTGGAATTTTGCCCCAAAATAAGTGAAATTTCTGAGTTTTGCCCCAAAATAAGGAGAATTTTTGTCTTTTTGCCCCAACATATAGAAAATTTCTGCCTTTTTGCCCCACAATTAGGGGAATTTCTGAAATTTTGCTCCAAAATACGGGGAATTTCTGCCTTTTTGCCCGATAATAAAAAGAATGCATAACTTTTTGCCATAATAAAGGGAAATTTCTTCATTTTTGCTCCAAAATAAGGGGAATTTCTGCTGTTTTGCCTCTAAATAAGTGGAATTTCTGTCTTTTTCCCCCAAAACAAAGAGAATTTCTGTCTTTTTTGCCCAAAAATAAGGAAAATTTCTTACTTATTACCCTGAAATAAATGATGTTTCTGCAATTTTGCCCCAAAATAAGAGAAATTTCTGCCTTTTTGCCTCCAAATTAGGGGAATTTGAGCCTTTTTCCCTCAAAATAAAGGGAATTTCTGCATTTTTGCCCCAAAATATGGGAAATTTCTGCCTCTTGGCCCCAAAAAAAAAATTTCTGCAATTTTGTACCAAAATAAAAAAAAAATTTCTGCCTTTTTCCCCAAAATAAGAAAATTTCTGCATTTTTCTGAAATAAGTGAAATTTCTGCAATTTTGCCACAAAATAAGTGAAATTTCTGAGTTTTGCCCCAAAATAAGGAGAATTTCTGTCTTTTTGCCCCAACATATAGGGAATTTCTGCTTTTTTGCTCAACAATTAGGGGAATTTCAGCAATTTTGCTTTAAAATACGGGGAATTTCTTTTTTTTTGTCTGAAAATGAGAAGAATGCATACCTTTTTGCCATAAAAAGGGAAATTTCTTCATTTTTTCTCCAAAATAAGGGGAATTTCTGCTTTTTTTGCCTCTAAATATGTGGTATTTCTGTCTTTCTCCCCCAAAACAAAGGAAATTTCTGTCTTTTTTGCCCCAAAATAAGGAAAATTTCTGACTTACTACCCTGAAAGAAGTGAAATTTCTGCAATTTTGCCCCAAAATAAGGGAAATTTCTGCCTTTTTGCCCCCAAATAAGGGGAATTTCAGCCTTTTTACCTCAAAATAAAGGGAATTTCTGCATTTTTGCCACAAAATATTAGGAATTTCTGCCTTTTTGCCATAAAATAAGGAGAATTTCTGTCTTTTTGCCCCAACATATAGGGAATTTCTTCTTTTTCCCTAACAATTAGAGGAATTTCAGCAATTTTGCTTTAAAATACGAGGAATTTCTGCCTTTTTGTCCTAAAATAAGAAAAATGCATACCTTTTTGCCATGAAAAAAAGAAATTTCTTAATTTTTGCATTAAAATAAGGGGAATTTCTGCTTTTTTGCCTCTAAATAAGTGGAATTTCTGTCCTTTTCCCCCTAAACAAAGGGAATTTCTGTCTTTTTTGCCCCAAAATAAGGAAAATTTCTGACTTACTACCCTTAAGTAAGTGAAATTTTGGCAATTTTGCCACAAAATAAGGGAAATTTCTGCCTTTTTGCCCCCAAATAAAAGGAATTTCAGCCTTTTTACCTCAAAATAAGGGGAATTTCTGCATTTTTGCCGCAAAATATTAGGAATTTCTCCCTTTTTGCCCTAAAATAAGGAAAATTTCTGACTTTTTGCCCTGAAATAAGTTAAATTTCTAAAATTTTTCCCAAAAATAAGGGAAATGTCTGCTTTTGGCTGCAAAATAAAGGGGAATTCTTGCTTTTTGCCCCCACATAAGGGAAATTTCAGATTTTTTACCTCAAAATAAAAGAAATGTTTGCATTGTTGCCCCAAAATATGAGAAATTTCTGCTTTTTTGCCCAACATAAGAAAAATTTTTGCAATTTTGTACCAAAATAAAAGATATTTCTGCCTTTTTGCCTCAAAATAAGAAAATTTCTGCATTTTTTCCTGGAAATAAGTGAAATTTCTGCAATTTTGCCCCAAAATAAGTGAAATTTCTGCAATTTTGCCCCAAAATAAGGGAAATTTCGGGAATTTTGCCCCAAAATAAGTGGAATTTCTGAGTTTTGCCCCAAAATAAGGAGAATTTCTACCTTTTTGCCCCAACATATAGGAAATTTCTGCCTTTTTGCCCCACAATTAGGGGAATTTCTGCAATTTTGCTCCAAAATACAGGGAATTTCTTTCTTTTTACCCGAAAATAAGAAGAATGCATAACTTTTTGCCATAAAAAAAGGGAAATTTCTTCATTTTTGCTCCAAAATAAGGGGAATTTCTGCTTTTTTGCCTATAAATAAGTGGAATTTCTGTCTTTTTCCCCCAAAACAAAGGGAATTTCTGTATTTTTTGCCCCAAAATAAGGAAAATTTCGGACTTATTACCCTGAAGGAAGTGAAATTTCTGCAATTTTGCCCCAAAATAAGGGAAATTTCTGCCTTTTGCCCCCAAATAAGGAAAATTTAAGCCGTATTACCTCTAAATATGGGGAATTTCTGCTTTTTTGCCTCTAAATAAGTGGAATTTCTTTCCTTTTCCCCCAAAACAAAGGGAATTTCTGTCTTTTTATCCCTAAAATAAGGAAAATTTCTTACTTATTACCCTGAAATAAGTGAAATTTCTACAATTTTGCCCCAAAACAAGGGAAATTTCTGCCTTTTTGCCCCCAAATATGGGGAATTTCAGCCTTTTTACCTCAAAATAAGGGGAATTTCTGTATTTTTTCCCCAAAATATGGGAAATTTCTGCCTTTTTGCTCCAAAATAAGAAAATTTCTGCTTTTTTCCATGAAATAAGTGAAATTTCTGCAATTTTGCCCCAAAATTAATGAAATTTCTGCAATTTAGCCCCAAAATAAGGGAAATTTCTGGAATTTTGCCCCAAAATAAGTGGAATTTCTGAGTTTTGCCCCAAAATAAGGATAATTTTGGTCTTTTTGCCCCAACATATAGGGAATTTCTGCCTTTTTGCCCCACAATTAGGGGAATTTCTGCAATTTTGCTCCAAAATACGGGGAATTAAATCTTTTTTGCCCGAAAATATAAAGAATGCATACATTTTTGCCATAAAAAAGGGAAATTTCTGTAATTTTGATCCAATGTAATGGGAATTTCTTTTTTGCCTCTAAATAAGTGGAATTTCTGTCTTTTTCCCCCAAAACAAAAGGAATTTCTGTCTTTTTTGCCCCAAAATAAGGAAAATTTCTGACTTATTACCCTGAAGTAAGTGAAATTTCTGCAATTTTGCCCCAAAATAAGGGAAATTTCTGCCTTTTTGCCCCCAAAAGAGGAGATTTTCAGCCTTTTTACCTCAAAATAAGGGGAATTTCTGCATTCTTGCCAAAAAATATTGGGAATTTCTGCCTTTTTGCCCCCAAAAATATTGGGAATTTCTGCCTTTTTGCCCCAAAAAAAGGAAAATTTCTGACTTTTTGCACTGAAATAAGTTAAATTTCTAAAATTTTTTCCCAAAATAAGAGAAATGTCTGCTTTTTGTGCCAAAATAATGTGAATTTCTTACTTTTTGCCCCCAAATAAGGGGAATTTCAGCCTTTTTACCTCAAAATAAAGGGAATTTCTGCATTCTTGCCCCAAAATATGGGAAATTTCTGCCTTTTTGCCCAAAATAATAAAAATTCTGCTTTTTTCCATGAAATGAGTGAAATTTCTGAAATTTTGCCCCAAAATAAGTGAAATTTCTGCAATTTTGCCCCAAAATAAGGGAAATTTCTGAAATTTTTTTCCCCAAAATAAGTGGAATTTCTCAGTTTTGCCTCAAAATAAGGAGAATTTCTGTCTTTTTGCCCCATTATATAGGGAATTTCTGCCTTTATGCCCCACAATTAGGGGAATTTCTGCAATTTTGCTCAAAAATACAGGGAATTTCTGCCTTTTTGCCCGAAAATAAGAAGAATGCATACCTTATTGCCATAAAAAAGGGAAATTTCTGCAATTTTGCTCCAAAACAAGGGGAATTTTTGCTTTTTTGCCTCTGAATAAGTGGAATTTCTGTCTTTTTCCCCCAAAACAAATAGAATTTCTGTCCTTTTAGCCCCAAAATAAGGAAAGTTTCTGACTTATTACCCTGAAATAAGTGAAATTTCTGCAATTTTGTTCCAAAATAAGAGAAATTTCTGCCTTTTTGCCGCCAAATAAGGGGAATTTAAGCCTTTTACCTCAAAATAAGGGGAATTTCTGCATTTTTGCCATAAAATATTAGGAATTTCTGCCTTTTTGCCCCAAAATAAAAATATTTCTGATTTTTTGCACTGAAATAAGTTAAATTTCTAAAATTTTTCCCAAAAATAAGGGAAATGTCTGCTTGGCCCCAAAATAATGGGAATTTCTTACTTTTTGCCCCTAATAAGTGGAATTTCAGCTTTTTTACTTCAAAATAAAAGAAATTTCTGCATTTTTGCCCCAAAATATGGGAAATTTCTGCCTTTTTGCCCAAAATAAGAAAAATTTCTGCAATTTTGCCCCAAAATAAGTGAAATTTCTTTAATTATGCCTCAAAATAAGGGAATTTTCGGGAATTTTGCCCCAAAATAAGTGGAATTTCTGAGTTTTGCCCCAAAATATGAGAATTTTTGTCTTTTTGCCACAACATATAGGGAATTTCTGCCTTTTTGCCCCACAATTAGGTGAATTTCTGAAATTTTGCTCCAAAATAAAGTGAATTTCTTCCTTTTTACCCGAAAATAAGAAGAATGCATAACTTTTTGCCATAAAAAATGGAAATTTCCTCATTTTTGCTCCAAAATAAAGGGAATTTCCTCTTTTTTGCCTCTAAATAAGTGGAATTTCTGTCTTTTTACCCCAACACAAAGGGAATTTCTGTCTTTTTTGCCCCAAAATAAGGAAAATTTCTTACTTATTACCATGAAATAAGTGAAATTTCTGCAATTTTGTCCCAAAATAAGGAAAATTTCTGCCTTTTGCCTCCAAATAAGGAAAATTTCAGCCTTATTACCTCTAAATATTGGGAATTTTTGCTTTTTTGCCTCTAAATAAGTGGAATTTCTTTCATTTTCCCCAAAAACAAAGGGAATTTCTGTCTTTTTGCCCCAAAATAAGGAAAATTTCTGACTTATTACCCTGAAATAAGTAAAATTTCTGCCTTTTTGCCCCAAAATATGAGAAATTTCTGCCTTTTTGCCCCCAAATAAGAAAAATTTCTGCAATTTTGCACCAAAATAAAAGAAATTTCTGCCTTTTTGCCACAAAATAAGAAAATTTCTGCTTTTTTTTCCTGAAATAATTGAAATTTCTGCAATTTTGCCCCAAAATGAGTGAAATTATTGCAATTTTGCCCCCAAATAAGGGAAATTTCTGGAATTTGCTTCAAAATAAGTGGAATTTCTGAGTTTTGCCCCAAAATAAGGAGAATTTTTGTCTTTTTGCCCCAACATATAGGGAATTTCTGCTTTTTTGCCCAAGAATCAGGGGAATTTTTGCAATTTTGCTCCAAAATACGTGGAATTTCTGCCTTTTTGTACTAAAATAAGAAGAATGCATACATTTTTGCCATAAAAAAAGGAAATATCTTCATTTTTGCTCCAAAATAAGGGGAATTTCTGCTTTTTTGCCTTTAAATAAGTTGAATTTCTGTCTTTTTCCCCCAAAACAAAGGGAATTTCTGTCTTTTTTGGAACAAAATAAGGAAAATTTCTGACTTATTACCCTGAAGTAAGTGAAGTTTCTGCAATTTTGCCCCAAAATAAGGGAAATTTCTGCCTTTTTGCCCCCAAATAAGGGGAATTTCAGCCTTTTTACCTCAAAATAAGGGGAATTCCTGCATTTTTGCCACAAAATATTAGGAATTTCTGCCTTTCTTCCCCAAAATAAGGAAAATTTCTGACTTTTTGCCCTGAAATAAGTTAAATTCTTAAAATTTTTCCCCAAAATAAGGGAAATGTCTGCTTTTTGCCCCCAAATAATGGGAATTTTTTACTTTTTGCCCCCAAATAAGGGGAATTTCAGCCTTTTTACCGCAAAATAAGGGGAATTTCTGCATTTTTGCCACAAAATATGAGAAATTTCTGACTTTTTGCCCCAAAATAAGAAAATTTCTCCTTTTTTCCCCTGAAATAAGTGAAATTTCTGCAATTTTGCCCCAAAATAAGGGAAATTTCTGGAATTTTGCCCCAAAATAAGTGGAATTTCTGAGTTTTGCTCCAAAATAAAGGGAATTTCTGTCTTTTTGCCCCAACATATAGGGAATTTCTGCTTTTTTGCCTAACAATTAGGGGAATTTCTGCAATTTTGCTCCAAAATACTGGGAATTTCTTTTTTTTTTGTACGAAAATAAGAAGAATGCATACCTTTTTGCTATAAAAAAGGGAAATTTCTTCATTTTTGCTCCAAAATAAGGGGAATTTCTGCTTTTTTGCCTCTAAATAAGTGGAATTTCTGTCTTTCTCCCCCAAAACAAAGGGAATTTCTGTCTTTTTTGCCCCAAAATATGGAAAATTTCTGACTTATTACGCTGAAGTAAGTGAAATTTCTGCAATTTTTCCACAAAATAAGGGAAATTTCTGCCTTTTGGCCCCCAAATAAGGGGAATTTCAGGCTTTTTACCTCAAATTAATAGGAATTTCTGTATTTTTGCCACAAACGATTAAGAGTTTCTGCCTTTTTGCCCCAAAATAAGGAAAATTTCTGATTTTTGCCCTGAAATAAGTTAGATTTCTAAATTTTTTCCCCAAAATAATGGAAATATCTGCTTTTTGCCCCAAAATAATGGGAATTTCTTACTTTTTGCCCCCAAATAAGGGGAATTTCAGCATTTTTACCTCAAAATAAGGGGAATTTCTGCATTTTTGACCAAAATATAGGAAATTTCTGCCTTTTTGCCCAAAATAAGAAAAATTTCTGCTATTTTGTACCATAATAAAAGATATTTCTGTTTTTTTTGCCCCAAAATAAGAAAATTTCTGACTTTTTGCCCTGAAATAAGTTAAATTTCTAAAATTTTTCCCCAAAATAAGGGAAATGTCTGCTTTTTGCCCCCCAAAAATGGGAATTTTTTACTTTTTGCCCCCAAATAAGGGGAATTTCAGCCTTTTTACCTGAAAATAAGGGGAATTTCTGCATTTTTGCCACAAAATATGGGAAATTTCTGACTTTTTGCCCCAAAATAAGAAAATTTCTCCTTTTTTCCCATGAAATAAGTGAAATTTCTGCAATTTTGCCCCAAAATAAGGGAAATTTCTGGAATTTTGCCCCAAAATAAGTGGAATTTCTGAGTTTTGCTCCAAAATAAGGGGAATTTCTGTCTTTTTGTTCCAACATATAGAGAATTTCTGCTTTTTTGCCTAACAATTAGGGGAATTTCTGCAATTTTGCTCCAAAATACGGAAAATTTCTTTCTTTTTGTACGAAAATAAGAAGAATGCATACCTTTTTGCTATAAAAAAGGGAAATTTCTTCATTTTTGCTCCAAAATAAGGGGAATTTCTGCTTTTTTGCCTCTAAATAAGTGGAATTTCTGTCTTTCTCCCCCAAAACAAAGGGAATTTCTGTCTTTTTTGCCCCAAAATAAGGAAAATTAATGACTTATTACGCTGAAGTAAGTGAAATTTCTGCAATTTTTCCCCAAAATAAGGGAAATTTTTGCCTTTTGGCCCCCAAATAAGGGGAATTTCAGGCTTTTTACGTCAAATTAATAGGAATTTCTGTATTTTTGCCACAAACGATTAAGAGTTTCTGCCTTTTTGCCCCAAAATAAGGAAAATTTCTGATTTTTGTTCTGAAATAAGTTAGATTTCTAAATTTTTTCCCCAAAATAATGGAAATGTCTGCTTTTTGCCCCAAAATAAGGGGAATTTCTTACTTTTTGCCCCCAAATAAGGGGAATTTCAGCCTTTTTACCTCAAAATAAGGGGAATTTCTGCATTTTTGACCAAAATATAGGAAATTTCTGCCTTTTCGCCCAAAATAAGAAAAATTTCTGCTATTTTGTACCATAATAAAAGAAATTTCTGTTTTTTTGCCCCAAAATAAGAAAATTTCTGACTTTTTGCCCTGAAATAAGTTAAATTTCTAAAATTTTTCCCCAAAATAAGGGAAATGTCTGCTTTTTGCCCCCAAAAAATGGGAATTTTTTACTTTTTGCCCCCAAATAAGGGGAATTTCAGCCTTTTTACCTCAAAATAAGGGGAATTTCTGCATTTTTGCCACAAAATATGGGAAATTTCTGACTTTTTGCCCCAAAATAAGAAAATTTCTCCTTTTTTCCCCTGAAATAAGTGAAATTTCTGCAATTTTGCCCCAAAATAAGGGAAATTTCTGGATTTTTTCCCCAAAATAAGTGGAATTTCTGAGTTTTGCTCCAAAATAAGGGGAATTTCTGTCTTTTTGCCCCAACATATAGGGAATTTCTGGTTTTTTGCCTAACAATTAGGGGAATTTCTGCAATTTTGCTCCAAAATACGGGGAATTTCTTTCTTTTTGTATGAAAATAAGAAGAATGCATACCTTTTTGCTATAAAAAATGGAAATTTCTTCATTTTTGCTCCAAAATAAGGGGAATTTCTGCTTTTTTTCCTCTAAATAAGTGGAATTTCTGTCTTTTTCCCCCAAAACAAAGGGAATTTCTGTCTTTTTTGATACAAAATAAAAACAATTTCTGACTTATTACCCTGAAATAAGTGAAATTTCTGCAATTTTGCCCATAAATAAGGGAAATTTCTGCCTTTTTGCCCCCAAATACAGGGGAATTTCAGACTTTTTATTTCAAAATAAGAGGAATTTCTGCATTTTTGCACTAAAATATTGGAAATTTCTGCCTTTTTGCCCCAAAATAAGAAAATTTCTCCTTTTTTCCATGAAATAAGTGAAATATCTGCAATTTTGCCACAAAATTAATGAAATTTCTGCAATTTTGCCCCAAAATAAGGGAAATTTCTGGAATTTTGCCCCAAAATAAGTGGAATTTCTGAGTTTTGCCTCAAAATAAGGAGAATTTCTGCCTTTTTGGCCCATCATATAGGGAATTTCTGCCTTTTTGCCCACAATTAGGGGAATTTCTGCAATTTTGCTCGAAAATACGGGGAATTTCTGCCTTTTTGCCCGAAAATAAGAAGAATGCCTACCTTATTGCCATAAAAAAGGTAAATTTCTGAAATTTTGCTCCAAAATAAGGGGAATTTCTGCTTTTTTGACTCTAAATTAGTGGAATTTCTGTCTTTTTCCCCCAAAACAAAGGGAATTTCTGTCTTTTTATCCCTAAAATAAGGAAAATTTCTTACTTATTACCCTGAAATAAGTGAAATTTCTACAATTTTGCCCCAAAACAAGGGAAATTTCTGCCTTTTTGCCCCCAAATATGGGGAATTTCAGCCTTTTTACCTCAAAATAAGGGGAATTTCTGTATTTTTTCCCCAAAATATGGGAAATTTCTGCCTTTTTGCTCCAAAATAAGAAAATTTCTGCTTTTTTCCATGAAATAAGTGAAATTTCTGCAATTTTGCCCCAAAATAAGTGAAATTTCTGCAATTTAGCCCCAAAATAAGGGAAATTTCTGGAATTTTGCCCCAAAATAAGTGGAATTTCTGAGTTTTGCCCCAAAATAAGGATAATTTTTGTCTTTTTGCCCCAACATATAGGGAATTTCTGCCTTTTTGCCCCACAATTAGGGGAATTTCTGCAATTTTGCTCCAAAATACGGGGAATTAAATCTTTTTTGCCCGAAAATATAAAGAATGCATACATTTTTGCCATAAAAAAGGGAAATTTCTGTAATTTTGATCCAATGTAATGGGAATTTCTTCTTTTTTGCCTCTAAATAAGTGGAATTTCTGTCTTTTTCCCCCAAAACAAAAGGAATTTCTGTCTTTTTTGCCCCAAAATAAGGAAAATTTCTGACTTATTACCCTGAAGTAAGTGAAATTTCTGCAATTTTGCCCCAAAATAAGGGAAATTTCTGCCTTTTTGCCCCCAAAAGAGGAGATTTTCAGCCTTTTTACCTCAAAATAAGGGGAATTTCTGCATTCTTGCCAAAAAATATTGGGAATTTCTGCCTTTTTGCCCCAAAAAATATTGGGAATTTCTGCCTTTTTGCCCCAAAAAAAGGAAAATTTCTGACTTTTTGCACTGAAATAAGTTAAATTTCTAAAATTTTTTCCCAAAATAAGAGAAATGTCTGCTTTTTGCGCCAAAATAATGTGAATTTCTTACTTTTTGCCCCCAAATAAGGGGAATTTCAGCCTTTTTACCTCAAAATAACGGGAATTTCTGCATTTTTGCCCCAAAATATGGGAAATTTCTGCCTTTTTGCCCAAAATAATAAAAATTCTGCTTTTTTCCATGAAATGAGTGAAATTTCTGAAATTTTGCCCCAAAATAAGTGAAATTTCTGCAATTTTGCCCCAAAATAAGGGAAATTTCTGAAATTTTTTTCCCCAAAATAAGTGGAATTTCTCAGTTTTGCCTCAAAATAAGGAGAATTTCTGTCTTTTTGCCCCATTATATAGGGAATTTCTGCCTTTATGCCCCACAATTAGGGGAATTTCTGCAATTTTGCTCAAAAATACAGGGAATTTCTGCCTTTTTGCCCGAAAATAAGAAGAATGCATACCTTATTGCCATAAAAAAGGGAAATTTCTGCAATTTTGCTCCAAAACAAGGGGAATTTTTGCTTTTTTGCCTCTGAATAAGTGGAATTTCTGTCTTTTTCCCCCAAAACAAATAGAATTTCTGTCCTTTTAGCCCCAAAATAAGGAAAGTTTCTGACTTATTACCCTGAAATAAGTGAAATTTCTGCAATTTTGTTCCAAAATAAGAGAAATTTCTGCCTTTTTGCCGCCAAATAAGGGGAATTTAAGCCTTTTACCTCAAAATAAGGGGAATTTCTGCATTTTTGCCATAAAATATTAGGAATTTCTGCCTTTTTGCCCCAAAATAAAAATATTTCTGATTTTTTGCACTGAAATAAGTTAAATTTCTAAAATTTTTCCCAAAAATAAGGGAAATGTCTGCTTGGCCCCAAAATAATGGGAATTTCTTACTTTTTGCCCCTAATAAGTGGAATTTCAGCTTTTTTACTTCAAAATAAAAGAAATTTCTGCATTTTTGCCCCAAAATATGGGAAATTTCTGCCTTTTTGCCCAAAATAAGAAAAATTTCTGCAATTTTGCCCCAAAATAAGTGAAATTTCTTTAATTATGCCTCAAAATAAGGGAAATTTCGGGAATTTTGCCCCAAAATAAGTGGAATTTCTGAGTTTTGCCCCAAAATATGAGAATTTTTGTCTTTTTGCCACAACATATAGGGAATTTCTGCCTTTTTGCCCCACAATTAGGTGAATTTCTGAAATTTTGCTCCAAAATAAAGTGAATTTCTTCCTTTTTACCCGAAAATAAGAAGAATGCATAACTTTTTGCCATAAAAAATGGAAATTTCCTCATTTTTGCTCCAAAATAAAGGGAATTTCCTCTTTTTTGCCTCTAAATAAGTGGAATTTCTGTCTTTTTACCCCAACACAAAGGGAATTTCTGTCTTTTTTGCCCCAAAATAAGGAAAATTTCTTACTTATTACCATGAAATAAGTGAAATTTCTGCAATTTTGTCCCAAAATAAGGAAAATTTCTGCCTTTTGCCTCCAAATAAGGAAAATTTCAGCCTTATTACCTCTAAATATTGGGAATTTTTGCTTTTTTGCCTCTAAATAAGTGGAATTTCTTTCATTTTCCCCAAAAACAAAGGGAATTTCTGTCTTTTTTGCCCCAAAATAAGGAAAATTTCTGACTTATTACCCTGAAATAAGTAAAATTTCTGCCTTTTTGCCCCAAAATATGAGAAATTTCTGCCTTTTTGCCCCCAAATAAGAAAAATTTCTGCAATTTTGCACCAAAATAAAAGAAATTTCTGCCTTTTTGCCACAAAATAAGAAAATTTCTGCTTTTTTTTCCTGAAATAATTGAAATTTCTGCAATTTTGCCCCAAAATGAGTGAAATTATTGCAATTTTGCCCCCAAATAAGGGAAATTTCTGGAATTTGCTTCAAAATAAGTGGAATTTCTGAGTTTTGCCCCAAAATAAGGAGAATTTTTGTCTTTTTGCCCCAACATATAGGGAATTTCTGCTTTTTTGCCCAAGAATCAGGGGAATTTTTGCAATTTTGCTCCAAAATACGGGGAATTTCTGCCTTTTTGTACTAAAATAAGAAGAATGCATACATTTTTGCCATAAAAAACGGAAATATCTTCATTTTTGCTCCAAAATAAGGGGAATTTCTGCTTTTTTGCCTTTAAATAAGTTGAATTTCTGTCTTTTTCCCCCGAAACAAAGGGAATTTCTGTCTTTTTTGGAACAAAATAAGGAAAATTTCTGACTTATTACCCTGAAGTAAGTGAAGTTTCTGCAATTTTGCCCCAAAATAAGGGAAATTTCTGCCTTTTTGCCCCCAAATAAGGGGAATTTCAGCCTTTTTACCTCAAAATAAGGGGAATTCCTGCATTTTTGCCACAAAATATTAGGAATTTCTGCCTTTCTTCCCCAAAATAAGGAAAATTTCTGACTTTTTGCCCTGAAATAAGTTAAATTCTTAAAATTTTTCCCCAAAATAAGGGAAATGTCTGCTTTTTGCCCCCAAATAATGGGAATTTTTTACTTTTTGCCCCCAAATAAGGGGAATTTCAGCCTTTTTACCGCAAAATAAGGGGAATTTCTGCATTTTTGCCACAAAATATGAGAAATTTCTGACTTTTTGCCCCAAAATAAGAAAATTTCTCCTTTTTTCCCCTGAAATAAGTGAAATTTCTGCAATTTTGCCCCAAAATAAGGGAAATTTCTGGAATTTTGCCCCAAAATAAGTGGAATTTCTGAGTTTTGCTCCAAAATAAAGGGAATTTCTGTCTTTTTGCCCCAACATATAGGGAATTTCTGCTTTTTTGCCTAACAATTAGGGGAATTTCTGCAATTTTGCTCCAAAATACTGGGAATTTCTTTTTTTTTTTGTACGAAAATAAGAAGAATGCATACCTTTTTGCTATAAAAAAGGGAAATTTCTTCATTTTTGCTCCAAAATAAGGGGAATTTCTGCTTTTTTGCCTCTAAATAAGTGGAATTTCTGTCTTTCTCCCCCAAAACAAAGGGAATTTCTGTCTTTTTTGCCCCAAAATATGGAAAATTTCTGACTTATTACGCTGAAGTAAGTGAAATTTCTGCAATTTTTCCACAAAATAAGGGAAATTTCTGCCTTTTGGCCCCCAAATAAGGGGAATTTCAGGCTTTTTACCTCAAATTAATAGGAATTTCTGTATTTTTGCCACAAACGATTAAGAGTTTCTGCCTTTTTGCCCCAAAATAAGGAAAATTTCTGATATTTGCCCTGAAATAAGTTAGATTTCTAAATTTTTTCCCCAAAATAATGGAAATGTCTGCTTTTTGCCCCAAAATAAGGGGAATTTCTTACTTTTTGCCCCCAAATAAGGGGAATTTCAGCATTTTTACCTCAAAATAAGGGGAATTTCTGCATTTTTGACCAAAATATAGGAAATTTCTGCCTTTTTGCCAAAAATAAGAAAAATTTCTGCTATTTTGTACCATAATAAAAGATATTTCTGTTTTTTTGCCCCAAAATAAGAAAATTTCTGACTTTTTGCCCTGAAATAAGTTAAATTTCTAAAATTTTTCTCCAAAATAAGGGAAATGTCTGCTTTTTGCCCCCCAAAAATGGGAATTTTTTACTTTTTGCCCCCAAATAAGGGGAATTTCAGCCTTTTTACCTGAAAATAAGGGGAATTTCTGCATTTTTGCCACAAAATATGGGAAATTTCTGACTTTTTGCCCCAAAATAAGAAAATTTCTCCTTTTTTCCCATGAAATAAGTGAAATTTCTGCAATTTTGCCCCAAAATAAGGGAAATTTCTGGAATTTTGCCCCAAAATAAGTGGAATTTCTGAGTTTTGCTCCAAAATAAGGGGAATTTCTGTCTTTTTGTTCCAACATATAGAGAATTTCTGCTTTTTTGCCTAACAATTAGGGGAATTTCTGCAATTTTGCTCCAAAATACGGAAAATTTCTTTCTTTTTGTACGAAAATAAGAAGAATGCATACCTTTTTGCTATAAAAAAGGGAAATTTCTTCATTTTTGCTCCAAAATAAGGGGAATTTCTGCTTTTTTGCCTCTAAATAAGTGGAATTTCTGTCTTTCTCCCCCAAAACAAAGGGAATTTCTGTCTTTTTTGCCCCAAAATAAGGAAAATTAATGACTTATTACGCTGAAGTAAGTGAAATTTCTGCAATTTTTCCCCAAAATAAGGGAAATTTTTGCCTTTTGGCCCCCAAATAAGGGGAATTTCAGGCTTTTTACGTCAAATTAATAGGAATTTCTGTATTTTTGCCACAAACGATTAAGAGTTTCTGCCTTTTTGCCCCAAAATAAGGAAAATTTCTGATTTTTGTTCTGAAATAAGTTAGATTTCTAAATTTTTTCCCCAAAATAATGGAAATGTCTGCTTTTTGCCCCAAAATAAGGGGAATTTCTTACTTTTTGCCCCCAAATAAGGGGAATTTCAGCCTTTTTACCTCAAAATAAGGGGAATTTCTGCATTTTTGACCAAAATATAGGAAATTTCTGCCTTTTCGCCCAAAATAAGAAAAATTTCTGCTATTTTGTACCATAATAAAAGAAATTTCTGTTTTTTTGCCCCAAAATAAGAAAATTTCTGACTTTTTGCCCTGAAATAAGTTAAATTTCTAAAATTTTTCCCCAAAATAAGGGAAATGTCTGCTTTTTGCCCCCAAAAAATGGGAATTTTTTACTTTTTGCCCCCAAATAAGGGGAATTTCAGCCTTTTTACCTCAAAATAAGGGGAATTTCTGCATTTTTGCCACAAAATATGGGAAATTTCTGACTTTTTGCCCCAAAATAAGAAAATTTCTCCTTTTTTCCCCTGAAATAAGTGAAATTTCTGCAATTTTGCCCCAAAATAAGGGAAATTTCTGGATTTTTTCCCCAAAATAAGTGGAATTTCTGAGTTTTGCTCCAAAATAAGGGGAATTTCTGTCTTTTTGCCCCAACATATAGGGAATTTCTGGTTTTTTGCCTAACAATTAGGGGAATTTCTGCAATTTTGCTCCAAAATACGGGGAATTTCTTTCTTTTTGTATGAAAATAAGAAGAATGCATACCTTTTTGCTATAAAAAATGGAAATTTCTTCATTTTTGCTCCAAAATAAGGGGAATTTCTGCTTTTTTTCCTCTAAATAAGTGGAATTTCTGTCTTTTTCCCCCAAAACAAAGGGAATTTCTGTCTTTTTTGATACAAAATAAAAACAATTTCTGACTTATTACCCTGAAATAAGTGAAATTTCTGCAATTTTGCCCATAAATAAGGGAAATTTCTGCCTTTTTGCCCCCAAATACAGGGGAATTTCAGACTTTTTATTTCAAAATAAGAGGAATTTCTGCATTTTTGCACTAAAATATTGGAAATTTCTGCCTTTTTGCCCCAAAATAAGAAAATTTCTCCTTTTTTCCATGAAATAAGTGAAATATCTGCAATTTTGCCACAAAATTAATGAAATTTCTGCAATTTTGCCCCAAAATAAGGGAAATTTCTGGAATTTTGCCCCAAAATAAGTGGAATTTCTGAGTTTTGCCTCAAAATAAGGAGAATTTCTGCCTTTTTGGCCCATCATATAGGGAATTTCTGCCTTTTTGCCCACAATTAGGGGAATTTCTGCAATTTTGCTCGAAAATACGGGGAATTTCTGCCTTTTTGCCCGAAAATAAGAAGAATGCCTACCTTATTGCCATAAAAAAGGTAAATTTCTGAAATTTTGCTCCAAAATAAGGGGAATTTCTGCTTTTTTGACTCTAAATTAGTGGAATTTCTGTCTTTTTCCCCCAAAACAAAGGGAATTTCTGTCTTTTTATCCCTAAAATAAGGAAAATTTCTTACTTATTACCCTGAAATAAGTGAAATTTCTACAATTTTGCCCCAAAACAAGGGAAATTTCTGCCTTTTTGCCCCCAAATATGGGGAATTTCAGCCTTTTTACCTCAAAATAAGGGGAATTTCTGTATTTTTTCCCCAAAATATGGGAAATTTCTGCCTTTTTGCTCCAAAATAAGAAAATTTCTGCTTTTTTCCATGAAATAAGTGAAATTTCTGCAATTTTGCCCCAAAATAAGTGAAATTTCTGCAATTTAGCCCCAAAATAAGGGAAATTTCTGGAATTTTGCCCCAAAATAAGTGGAATTTCTGAGTTTTGCCCCAAAATAAGGATAATTTTTGTCTTTTTGCCCCAACATATAGGGAATTTCTGCCTTTTTGCCCCACAATTAGGGGAATTTCTGCAATTTTGCTCCAAAATACGGGGAATTAAATCTTTTTTGCCCGAAAATATAAAGAATGCATACATTTTTGCCATAAAAAAGGGAAATTTCTGTAATTTTGATCCAATGTAATGGGAATTTCTTCTTTTTTGCCTCTAAATAAGTGGAATTTCTGTCTTTTTCCCCCAAAACAAAAGGAATTTCTGTCTTTTTTGCCCCAAAATAAGGAAAATTTCTGACTTATTACCCTGAAGTAAGTGAAATTTCTGCAATTTTGCCCCAAAATAAGGGAAATTTCTGCCTTTTTGCCCCCAAAAGAGGAGATTTTCAGCCTTTTTACCTCAAAATAAGGGGAATTTCTGCATTCTTGCCAAAAAATATTGGGAATTTCTGCCTTTTTGCCCCAAAAAATATTGGGAATTTCTGCCTTTTTGCCCCAAAAAAAGGAAAATTTCTGACTTTTTGCACTGAAATAAGTTAAATTTCTAAAATTTTTTCCCAAAATAAGAGAAATGTCTGCTTTTTGCGCCAAAATAATGTGAATTTCTTACTTTTTGCCCCCAAATAAGGGGAATTTCAGCCTTTTTACCTCAAAATAAAGGGAATTTCTGCATTCTTGCCCCAAAATATGGGAAATTTCTGCCTTTTTGCCCAAAATAATAAAAATTCTGCTTTTTTCCATGAAATGAGTGAAATTTCTGAAATTTTGCCCCAAAATAAGTGAAATTTCTGCAATTTTGCCCCAAAATAAGGGAAATTTCTGAAATTTTTTTCCCCAAAATAAGTGGAATTTCTCAGTTTTGCCTCAAAATAAGGAGAATTTCTGTCTTTTTGCCCCATTATATAGGGAATTTCTGCCTTTATGCCCCACAATTAGGGGAATTTCTGCAATTTTGCTCAAAAATACAGGGAATTTCTGCCTTTTTGCCCGAAAATAAGAAGAATGCATACCTTATTGCCATAAAAAAGGGAAATTTCTGCAATTTTGCTCCAAAACAAGGGGAATTTTTGCTTTTTTGCCTCTGAATAAGTGGAATTTCTGTCTTTTTCCCCCAAAACAAATAGAATTTCTGTCCTTTTAGCCCCAAAATAAGGAAAGTTTCTGACTTATTACCCTGAAATAAGTGAAATTTCTGCAATTTTGTTCCAAAATAAGAGAAATTTCTGCCTTTTTGCCGCCAAATAAGGGGAATTTAAGCCTTTTACCTCAAAATAAGGGGAATTTCTGCATTTTTGCCATAAAATATTAGGAATTTCTGCCTTTTTGCCCCAAAATAAAAATATTTCTGATTTTTTGCACTGAAATAAGTTAAATTTCTAAAATTTTTCCCAAAAATAAGGGAAATGTCTGCTTGGCCCCAAAATAATGGGAATTTCTTACTTTTTGCCCCTAATAAGTGGAATTTCAGCTTTTTTACTTCAAAATAAAAGAAATTTCTGCATTTTTGCCCCAAAATATGGGAAATTTCTGCCTTTTTGCCCAAAATAAGAAAAATTTCTGCAATTTTGCCCCAAAATAAGTGAAATTTCTTTAATTATGCCTCAAAATAAGGGAAATTTCGGGAATTTTGCCCCAAAATAAGTGGAATTTCTGAGTTTTGCCCCAAAATATGAGAATTTTTGTCTTTTTGCCACAACATATAGGGAATTTCTGCCTTTTTGCCCCACAATTAGGTGAATTTCTGAAATTTTGCTCCAAAATAAAGTGAATTTCTTCCTTTTTACCCGAAAATAAGAAGAATGCATAACTTTTTGCCATAAAAAATGGAAATTTCCTCATTTTTGCTCCAAAATAAAGGGAATTTCCTCTTTTTTGCCTCTAAATAAGTGGAATTTCTGTCTTTTTACCCCAACACAAAGGGAATTTCTGTCTTTTTTGCCCCAAAATAAGGAAAATTTCTTACTTATTACCATGAAATAAGTGAAATTTCTGCAATTTTGTCCCAAAATAAGGAAAATTTCTGCCTTTTGCCTCCAAATAAGGAAAATTTCAGCCTTATTACCTCTAAATATTGGGAATTTTTGCTTTTTTGCCTCTAAATAAGTGGAATTTCTTTCATTTTCCCCAAAAACAAAGGGAATTTCTGTCTTTTTTGCCCCAAAATAAGGAAAATTTCTGACTTATTACCCTGAAATAAGTAAAATTTCTGCCTTTTTGCCCCAAAATATGAGAAATTTCTGCCTTTTTGCCCCCAAATAAGAAAAATTTCTGCAATTTTGTACCAAAATAAAAGAAATTTCTGCCTTTTTGCCACAAAATAAGAAAATTTCTGCTTTTTTTTCCTGAAATAATTGAAATTTCTGCAATTTTGCCCCAAAATGAGTGAAATTATTGCAATTTTGCCCCCAAATAAGGGAAATTTCTGGAATTTGCTTCAAAATAAGTGGAATTTCTGAGTTTTGCCCCAAAATAAGGAGAATTTTTGTCTTTTTGCCCCAACATATAGGGAATTTCTGCTTTTTTGCCCAAGAATCAGGGGAATTTTTGCAATTTTGCTCCAAAATACGTGGAATTTCTGCCTTTTTGTACTAAAATAAGAAGAATGCATACATTTTTGCCATAAAAAAAGGAAATATCTTCATTTTTGCTCCAAAATAAGGGGAATTTCTGCTTTTTTGCCTTTAAATAAGTTGAATTTCTGTCTTTTTCCCCCAAAACAAAGGGAATTTCTGTCTTTTTTGGAACAAAATAAGGAAAATTTCTGACTTATTACCCTGAAGTAAGTGAAGTTTCTGCAATTTTGCCCCAAAATAAGGGAAATTTCTGCCTTTTTGCCCCCAAATAAGGGGAATTTCAGCCTTTTTACCTCAAAATAAGGGGAATTCCTGCATTTTTGCCACAAAATATTAGGAATTTCTGCCTTTCTTCCCCAAAATAAGGAAAATTTCTGACTTTTTGCCCTGAAATAAGTTAAATTCTTAAAATTTTTCCCCAAAATAAGGGAAATGTCTGCTTTTTGCCCCCAAATAATGGGAATTTTTTACTTTTTGCCCCCAAATAAGGGGAATTTCAGCCTTTTTACCGCAAAATAAGGGGAATTTCTGCATTTTTGCCACAAAATATGAGAAATTTCTGACTTTTTGCCCCAAAATAAGAAAATTTCTCCTTTTTTCCCCTGAAATAAGTGAAATTTCTGCAATTTTGCCCCAAAATAAGGGAAATTTCTGGAATTTTGCCCCAAAATAAGTGGAATTTCTGAGTTTTGCTCCAAAATAAAGGGAATTTCTGTCTTTTTGCCCCAACATATAGGGAATTTCTGCTTTTTTGCCTAACAATTAGGGGAATTTCTGCAATTTTGCTCCAAAATACTGGGAATTTCTTTTTTTTTTGTACGAAAATAAGAAGAATGCATACCTTTTTGCTATAAAAAAGGGAAATTTCTTCATTTTTGCTCCAAAATAAGGGGAATTTCTGCTTTTTTGCCTCTAAATAAGTGGAATTTCTGTCTTTCTCCCCCAAAACAAAGGGAATTTCTGTCTTTTTTGCCCCAAAATATGGAAAATTTCTGACTTATTACGCTGAAGTAAGTGAAATTTCTGCAATTTTTCCACAAAATAAGGGAAATTTCTGCCTTTTGGCCCCCAAATAAGGGGAATTTCAGGCTTTTTACCTCAAATTAATAGGAATTTCTGTATTTTTGCCACAAACGATTAAGAGTTTCTGCCTTTTTGCCCCAAAATAAGGAAAATTTCTGATATTTGCCCTGAAATAAGTTAGATTTCTAAATTTTTTCCCCAAAATAATGGAAATGTCTGCTTTTTGCCCCAAAATAAGGGGAATTTCTTACTTTTTGCCCCCAAATAAGGGGAATTTCAGCATTTTTACCTCAAAATAAGGGGAATTTCTGCATTTTTGACCAAAATATAGGAAATTTCTGCCTTTTTGCCCAAAATAAGAAAAATTTCTGCTATTTTGTACCATAATAAAAGATATTTCTGTTTTTTTGCCCCAAAATAAGAAAATTTCTGACTTTTTGCCCTGAAATAAGTTAAATTTCTAAAATTTTTCCCCAAAATAAGGGAAATGTCTGCTTTTTGCCCCCCAAAAATGGGAATTTTTTACTTTTTGCCCCCAAATAAGGGGAATTTCAGCCTTTTTACCTGAAAATAAGGGGAATTTCTGCATTTTTGCCACAAAATATGGGAAATTTCTGACTTTTTGCCCCAAAATAAGAAAATTTCTCCTTTTTTCCCATGAAATAAGTGAAATTTCTGCAATTTTGCCCCAAAATAAGGGAAATTTCTGGAATTTTGCCCCAAAATAAGTGGAATTTCTGAGTTTTGCTCCAAAATAAGGGGAATTTCTGTCTTTTTGTTCCAACATATAGAGAATTTCTGCTTTTTTGCCTAACAATTAGGGGAATTTCTGCAATTTTGCTCCAAAATACGGAAAATTTCTTTCTTTTTGTACGAAAATAAGAAGAATGCATACCTTTTTGCTATAAAAAAGGGAAATTTCTTCATTTTTGCTCCAAAATAAGGGGAATTTCTGCTTTTTTGCCTCTAAATAAGTGGAATTTCTGTCTTTCTCCCCCAAAACAAAGGGAATTTCTGTCTTTTTTGCCCCAAAATAAGGAAAATTAATGACTTATTACGCTGAAGTAAGTGAAATTTCTGCAATTTTTCCCCAAAATAAAAGAAATTTTTTCCTTTTGGCCACCAAATAAGGGGAATTTCAGGCTTTTTACGTCAAATTAATAGGAATTTCTGTATTTTTGCCACAAACGATTAAGAGTTTCTGCCTTTTTGCCCCAAAATAAGGAAAATTTCTGATTTTTGTTCTGAAATAAGTTAGATTTCTAAATTTTTTCCCCAAAATAATGGAAATGTCTGCTTTTTGCCCCAAAATAAGGGGAATTTCTTACTTTTTGCCCCCAAATAAGGGGAATTTCAGCCTTTTTACCTCAAAATAAGGGGAATTTCTGCATTTTTGACCAAAATATAGGAAATTTCTGCCTTTTCGCCCAAAATAAGAAAAATTTCTGCTATTTTGTACCATAATAAAAGAAATTTCTGTTTTTTTGCCCCAAAATAAGAAAATTTCTGACTTTTTGCCCTGAAATAAGTTAAATTTCTAAAATTTTTCCCCAAAATAAGGGAAATGTGTGCTTTTTGCCCCCAAAAAATGGGAATTTTTTACTTTTTGCCCCCAAATAAGGGGAATTTCAGCCTTTTTACCTCAAAATAAGGGGAATTTCTGCATTTTTGCCACAAAATATGGGAAATTTCTGACTTTTTGCCCCAAAATAAGAAAATTTCTCCTTTTTTCCCCTGAAATAAGTGAAATTTCTGCAATTTTGCCCCAAAATAAGGGAAATTTCTGGATTTTTTCCCCAAAATAAGTGGAATTTCTGAGTTTTGCTCCAAAATAAGGGGAATTTCTGTCTTTTTGCCCCAACATATAGGGAATTTCTGGTTTTTTGCCTAACAATTAGGGGAATTTCTGCAATTTTGCTCCAAAATACGGGGAATTTCTTTCTTTTTGTATGAAAATAAGAAGAATGCATACCTTTTTGCTATAAAAAATGGAAATTTCTTCATTTTTGCTCCAAAATAAGGGGAATTTCTGCTTTTTTTCCTCTAAATAAGTGGAATTTCTGTCTTTTTCCCCCAAAACAAAGGGAATTTCTGTCTTTTTTGATACAAAATAAAAACAATTTCTGACTTATTACCCTGAAATAAGTGAAATTTCTGCAATTTTGCCCATAAATAAGGGAAATTTCTGCCTTTTTGCCCCCAAATACAGGGGAATTTCAGACTTTTTATTTCAAAATAAGAGGAATTTCTGCATTTTTGCACTAAAATATTGGAAATTTCTGCCTTTTTGCCCCAAAATAAGAAAATTTCTCCTTTTTTCCATGAAATAAGTGAAATATCTGCAATTTTGCCACAAAATTAATGAAATTTCTGCAATTTTGCCCCAAAATAAGGGAAATTTCTGGAATTTTGCCCCAAAATAAGTGGAATTTCTGAGTTTTGCCTCAAAATAAGGAGAATTTCTGCCTTTTTGGCCCATCATATAGGGAATTTCTGCCTTTTTGCCCACAATTAGGGGAATTTCTGCAATTTTGCTCGAAAATACGGGGAATTTCTGCCTTTTTGCCCGAAAATAAGAAGAATGCCTACCTTATTGCCATAAAAAAGGTAAATTTCTGAAATTTTGCTCCAAAATAAGGGGAATTTCTGCTTTTTTGACTCTAAATTAGTGGAATTTCTGTCTTTTTCCCCCAAAACAAAGGGAATTTCTGTCTTTTTTGCCCCAAAATAAGGAAAATTTCTGACTTATTACCCTGAAATAAGTGAAATTTCTGCAATTTTGCCCCAAAATAAGAGAAATTTCTGCCTTTTTGCCACCAAATAAGGGGAATTTCAGTCTTGTTACCTCAAAATAAGGGGAATTTCTGCATTTTTGCCCCAAAATAAGGGAAATTTCTGCCTTTTTGTCCCAAAATAAGAAAAATTTCTGCAATTTTGTTCCAAAATAAAAGAAATTTCTGCCTTATTGCCCCAAAATAAGAAAATTTCTGCTTTTTTTTCTGAAATAAGTGAAATTTCTGCAATTTTGCCCCAAAATAAGTGAAATTTCTGCAATTTTGCCCGAAAATAAAGGAATTTTCTGGAATTTTGCCCCAAAATAAGTGGAATTTCTGACTTTTGCCCCAAAATAAGGAGAATTTCTGTCTTTTTGCCCTAACATATAGGGAATTTCTGCCTTTTTGTCCCACAATTAGCGGAATTTCTGCAATTTTGCTCCAAAATACAGGGAATTTCTGCTTTTTAGCCCAAAATAAGTGGAATGTATACCTTTTGCCACAAAAAAGGGAAATTTCTTCATTTTTGCTCCAAAATAAGGGAGAATTTCTGCTTTTTTGCCTATAAATAAGTGGAATTTCTGTCTTTTTCCCCCAAAACTAAGGGAATTTCTGTCTTTTTTGCCCCAAAATAAGGAAAATTTCTGAATTATTACCCTGAAATAAGTTAAATTTCTGCTATTTTTCCTCAAAATAAGGGAAATTTCTGCCTTTTTGCCCTCAAATAGGGGGAATTTCAGCCTTTTTACCTCAAAATAAGGGGAATTTCTGCATTTTTGCCCCAAAATACAAGGAATTTCTGCCTTTTTGCCCGAAAATAATAAGAATGCATACTTTTTTGCCATAAAAAAGGGAAATTTCTTCATTTTTGCTCCAAAATGAGGGGAATTTCTGCTTTTATGCCTCTAAATAAGTGGAATTTCTGTCTTTTTCCCCCAAAACAAATGGAATATCTGTCTTTTTTGCCCCAAAATAAGGAAAATTTCTGTCTTATTACCCTGAAATAAGTGAAATTTCTGCAATTTTGCCTCAAAATAAGTGAAATTATTGGAATTTTGCCCCAAAATAAGTGGAATTTCTGAGTTTTGACCCAAAATAAGGAGAATTTCTGTCTTTTTGCCCCAACATATAGGGAATTTCTGCCTTTTTGCCCCACAATTAGAAGAATTTCTGTAATTTTGCTCCAAAATACAGGGAATTTCTGCCTTTTTGCCCGAAAATAAGAAGAATGCATACCTTTTTCCCATAAAAAGGAAAATTTCTTCATTTTTGCTCCAAAATAAGGGGAATTTCTGCTTTTTGGCCTCTAAATTAGTAAAATTTCTGTCTTTTTTCCCCCAAAACAAAGGGAATTTCTGTCTTTTTTGCCCCAAAATAAGGAAAATTTCTGACTTTACCCTGAAGTAAGTGAAATTTCTGCAATTTTGCCCCAAAATAAGGGAAATTTCTGCCTTTTTGTCCCAAAATAAGAAAAATGTCTGCAATTTTGTTCCAAAAGTAAAAGAAATTTCTGCCTTATTGCCCCAAAATAAGAAAATTTCTGCTTTTTTTTCTGAAATAAGTGAAATTTCTGCAATTTTGCCCCAAAATAAGTGAAATTTCTGCAATTTTGCCCGAAAATAAGGGAATTTTCTGGAATTTTGCCCCAAAATAAGTGGAATTTCTGAGTTTTGCCCCAAAATAAGGAGAATTTCTGTCTTTTTGCCCTAACATATAGGGAATTTCTGCCTTTTTGCCCCACAATTAGCGGAATTTCTGCAATTTTGCTCCAAAATACGGGGAATTTCTGCTTTTTAGCCCAAAATAAGTGGAATGTATACCTTTTGCCACAAAAAAGAGAAATTTCTTCATTTTTGCTCCAAAATAAGGGGGAATTTCTGCTTTTTTGCCTATAAATAAGTGGAATTTCTGTCTTTTTCCCCCAAAACAAAGGGAATTTCTGTCTTTTTTGCTCCAAAATAAGGAAAATTTATGAATTATTACCCTGAAATAAGTGAAATTTCTGCAATTTTTCCTCAAAATAAGGGAAATTTTTGCCTTTTTGCCCTCAAATAGGGGGAATTTCAGCCTTTTTACCTCAAAATATGGGGAATTTCTGCATTTTTGCCCTCAAATAGGGGGAATTTCAGCCTTTTTACTTCAAAATAATAGGAATTTCTGTATTTTTGCCACAAACGATTAAGAATTTCTGCCTTTTTGCCCCAAAATAAGGAAAATTTCTGACTTTTTGCCCTGAAATAAGTTAAATTTCTAAATTTTTTCCCCAAAATAATGGAAATGTCTGCTTTTTGCCCCAAAATAAGGGGAATTTCTTACTTTTGGCCCCCTAATAAGGGGAATTTCAGCCTTTTTACCTCAAAATAAGGAGAATTTCTGCATTTTTGACCCAAAATATGTGAAATTTCTGCCTTTTTGCACAAAATAAGAAAAATTTCTGCTATTTTGTACCATAATAAAAGAAATTTCTGCTTCTTTGCCCTGAAATAATTGAAATTTCTGCAGTTTTGCCCCAAAATGAGTGAAATTTCTGCAATTTTGCCCCAAAATAAGAGTAATTTCTGGAATTTTCCCCCAAAATAAGTGGAATTTCTGTGTTTTGCCCCAAAATAAGGAGAATTTCTGTCTTTTTGCCCCAACATATAGGGAATTTCTGCCTTTTTGCCCCACAATTAGGGGAATTTCTGCAATTTTGCTCCAAAATATGGGGAATTTCTGCCTTTTTGCCCGACAATAAGAAGAATGCATACCTTTTTGCCATAAAAAGGAAATTTCTGCAATTTTGCTCCAAAATAAGGGGAATTTCTGCTTTTTTGGCTCTAAATAAGTGGAATTTCTGTCTTTTCCCCCCAAAACAAAGGGAATTTCTGTCTTTTTTGCCCCAAAATAAGGAAAATTTCTGACTTATTACCCTGAAATAAGTGAAATTTCTGCAATTTTGCCCAAAAATAAGGGGAAATTTCTGCCTTTTGCCCTCAAATAAAGAAAATTTCAGCCTTATTACCTCTAAATATGGGGAATTTTTGCTTTTTTGCCTCCCAATAAGTGGAATTTCTTTCCTTTTCCCCCAAAACAAAAAGAATTTCTGTCTTTTTATTCCCAAAATAAGGAAAATTTCTGACTTATTACACTGAAATAAGTGAAATTTCTGCAATTTTGCCCCAAAATAAGGGAAATTTCTGCCTTTTTCCCCCAAATACGGGGAACTTCAGCCTTTTTACCTCAAAATAAGGGGAATTTCTGCATTTTTCCCCAAAATATGGGAAATTTCTGCCTTTTTGCCCCAAAATAAGAAGATTTCTGCTTTTTTCCATGAAATGAGTGAAATTTCTGCAATTTTGCCCCAAAATAAGTGAAATTTCTGCAATTTTGCGCCAAAATAAGGGAAATTTCTGGAATTTTGCCCCAAAATAAGTGGAATTTCTGAGTTTTGCCCCAAAATAAGGAGAATTTCTGTCTTTTTGCCCCAACATATAGGGAATTTTGTCTTTTTGCTTCACAATTAGGGGAATTTCTGCAATTTTGCTCCAAAATACGGGAAACTTCTGCCTTTTTGCCCGAAAATAAGAAGAATGCATACCTTTTTGCCATAAAAAAGGAAAATTTCTGCAATTTTGCTCCAATATAAGGGTAATTTCTGCCTTTTTGCCTCTAAATAAGTGGAATTTCTGTCTTTTCCCCCCAAAAGAAAAGAAATTTCTGTCTTTTTTGGCCCAAAATAAGGAAAATTTCTGACTTATTACCCTGAAGTAAGTTAAATTTCTGCAATTTTGCCCCAAAATAAGGGAAATTTCTGCCTTTTTGCCCCCAAATAAGGGGAATTTCAGCCTTTTTACCTCAAAATAAGGGGAATTTTTGCATTCTTGCCACAAAATATTGGGAATTTCTGCCTTTTTGCCCCAAAATAAGGAAAATTTCTGACTTTTTGCCCTGAAATAAGTTAAATTTCTAAAATTTTTCCCCAAAAAAGGGAAATGTCTGCTTTTTGCCCCAAATAATGGGAATTTTGTACTTTTTGCCCCCAAATAAGGGGAATTTCAGCCTTTTTACCTCAAAATAAGGGGAATTTCTGCATTTTTGCCACAAAATATGGGAAATTTCTTACTTTTTGCCACAAAATAAGAAAATTTCTCCTTTTTTCCCCTGAAATAAGTGAAATTTCTGCAATTTTGCCCCAAAATAAGGGAAATTTCTGGAATTTTGCCCCAAAATAAGTGGAATTTCTGAGTTTTGCTCCAAAATAAGGGGAATTTCTGTCTTTTTGCCCCAACATATAGGGAATTTCTGCTTTTTTGCCTAACAATTAGGGGAATTTCTGCAATTTTGCTCCAAAATACGGGGAATTTCTTTCTTTTTGTACGAAAATAAGAAGAATGCATACCTTTTTGCTATAAAAAAGGGAATTTTCTTCATTTTTGCTCCAAAATAAGGGAAATTTCTGCTTTTTTTCCTCTAAATAAGTGGAATTTCTGTCTTTTTCCCCCAAAATAAAGGGAATTTCTGTCTTTTTTGATCAAAAATAAAAACAATTTCTGACTTATTACCCTGAAATAAGTGAAATTTTTGCAATTTTGCCCATAAATAAGGAAAATTTCTGCCTTTTTGCCCCCAAATACGGGGAATTTCAGACTTTTTATTTCAAAATAAGAGGAATTTCTGCATTTTTGCACTAAAATATTGGAAATTTCTGCCTTTTTGCCCCAAAATAAGAAAATTTCTCCTTTTTTCCATGAAATAACTTAAATATCTGCAATTTTGCCCCAAAATTAATGATATTTCTGCATTTTTGCCCCAAAGTAAGGGAAATTTCTGGAATTTTGCCCCAAAATATGTGGAATTTCTGAGTTTTGCCTCAAAATAAGTAAAATTTCTGCCTTTTTGGCCCATCATATAGGGAATTTCTGCCTTTTTGCCCACAATTAGGGGAATTTCTGCAATTTTGCTCCAAAATACGGGGAATTTCTGCCTTTTTGCCCGAAAATAAGAAGAATGCCTACCCTTTTGCCATAAAAAAGGTAAATTTCTGCAATTTTGCTCCAAAATGAGGGGAATTTCTGCTTTTTTGACTCTAAATTAGTGGAATTTCTGTCTTTTTCCCCCAAAACAAAGGGAATTTCTGTCTTTTTTGCCCCAAAATAAGGAAAATTTCTGACTTATTACCCTGAAATAAGTGAAATTTCTGCAATTTTGCCCCAAAATAAGAGAAATTTCTGCCTTTTTGCCACCAAATAAGGGGAATTTCAGTCTTGTTACCTCAAAATAAGGGGAATTTCTGCATTTTTGCCCCAAAATAAGGGAAATTTCTGCCTTTTTGTCCCAAAATAAGAAAAATTTCTGCAATTTTGTACCAATTAAAAGAAATTTCTGCCTTTTTGCCCCAAAATAAGAAAATTTCTGCTTTTTTTTCTGAAATAAGTGAAATTTCTGCAATTTTGCCCCAAAATAAGTGAAATTTCTGCAATTTTGCCCGAAAATAAGGGAATTTTCTGGAATTTTGCCCCAAAATAAGTGGAATTTCTGAGTTTTGCCCCAAAATAAGGAGAATTTCTGTCTTTTTGCCCTAACATATAGGGAATTTCTGCCTTTTTGCCCCACAATTAGCGGAATTTCTGCAATTTTGCTCCAAAATACGGGGAATTTCTGCTTTTTAGCCCAAAATAAGTGGAATGTATACCTTTTGCCACAAAAAAGGGAAATTTCTTCATTTTTGCTCCAAAATAAGGGGGAATTTCTGCTTTTTTGCCTATAAATAAGTGGAATTTCTGTCTTTTTCCCCCAAAACAAAGGGAATTTCTCTCTTTTTTGCCCCAAAATAAGGAAAATTTATGAATTATTACCCTGAAATAAGTGAAATTTCTGCAATTTTTCCTCAAAATAAGGGAAATTTCTGTTTTTTTGCCCTCAAATAGGGGGAATTTCAGCCTTTTTACCTCAAAATAAGGAGAATTTCTGCATTTTTGCCCTCAAATAGGGGGAATTTCAGCCTTTTTACCTCAAAATAATAGGAATTTCTGTATTTTTGCCACAAACGATTAAGAATTTCTGCCTTTTTGCCCCAAAATAAGGAAAATTTCTGACTTTTTGCCCTGAAATAAGTTAAATTTCTAAATTTTTTCCCCAAAATAATGGAAATGTCTGCTTTTTGCCCCAAAATAAGGGGAATTTCTTACTTTTGGCCCCCTAATAAGGGGAATTTCAGCCTTTTTACCTCAAAATAAGGAGAATTTCTGCATTTTTGACCCAAAATATGTGAAATTTCTGCCTTTTTGCACAAAATAAGAAAAATTTCTGCTATTTTGTACCATAATAAAAGAAATTTCTGCTTCTTTGCCCTGAAATAATTGAAATTTCTGCAATTTTGCCCCAAAATGAGTGAAATTTCTGCAATTTTGCCCCAAAATAAGGGAAATTTCTGGAATTTTCCCCCAAAATAAGTGGAATTTCTGTGTTTTGCCCCAAAATAAGGAGAATTTCTGTCTTTTTGCCCCAACATATAGGGAATTTCTGCCTTTTTGCCCCACAATTAGGGGAATTTCTGCAATTTTGCTCCAAAATATGGGGAATTTCTGCCTTTTTGCCCGAAAATAAGAAGAATGCATACCTTTTTGCCATAAAAAGGAAATTTCTGCAATTTTGTTCCAAAATAAAAGGAATTTCTGCTTTTTTGGCTCTAAATAAGTGGAATTTCTGTCTTTTCCCCCCAAAACAAAGGGAATTTCTGTCTTTTTTGCCCCAAAATAAGGAAAATTTCTGACTTATTACCCTGAAATAAGTGAAATTTCTGCAATTTTGCCCAAAAATAAGGGGAAATTTCTGCCTTTTGCCCTCAAATAAAGAAAATTTCAGCCTTATTACCTCTAAATATGGGGAATTTTTGCTTTTTTGCCTCCCAATAAGTGGAATTTCTTTCCTTTTCCCCCAAAACAAAAAGAATTTCTGTCTTTTTATTCCCAAAATAAGGAAAATTTCTGACTTATTACACTGAAATAAGTGAAATTTCTGCAATTTTGCCCCAAAATAAGGGAAATTTCTGCCTTTTTGCCCCCAAATACGGGGAACTTCAGCCTTTTTACCACAAAATAAGGGGAATTTCTGCATTTTTTCCCCAAAATATGGGAAATTTCTGCCTTTTTGCCCCAAAATAAGAAGATTTCTGCTTTTTTCCATGAAATGAGTGAAATTTCTGCAATTTTGCCCCAAAATAAGTGAAATTTCTGCAATTTTGCGCCAAAATAAGGGAAATTTCTGGAATTTTGCCCCAAAATAAGTGGAATTTCTGAGTTTTGCCCCAAAATAAGGAGAATTTCTGTCTTTTTGCCCCAACATATAGGGAATTTTGCCTTTTTGCTTCACAATTAGGGGAATTTCTGCAATTTTGCTCCAAAATACGGGAAACTTCTGCCTTTTTGCCCGAAAATAAGAAGAATGCATACCTTTTTGCCATAAAAAAGGAAAATTTCTGCAATTTTGCTCCTATATAAGGGTAATTTCTGCCTTTTTGCCTCTAAATAAGTGGAATTTCTGTCTTTTTCCCCCAAAACAAAGGGAATTTCTGTCTTTTTTGCCCCAAAACAAGGAAAATTTCTGACTTATTACCCTGAAGTTAGTGAAGTTTCTGCAATTTTGCCCCAAAATAAGGGAAATTTCTGCCTTTTTGCCCCCAAATAAGGGGAATTTCAGCATTTTTACCTCAAAATAAGGGGAATTTCTGCATTCTTGCCACAAAATATTGGGAATTTCTGCCTTTTTGCCCCAAAATAAGGGAAATTTCTGACTTTTTGCCCTGAAATAAGTTAAATTTCTAAAATTTTTCTCCAAAATAAGGGAAATGTCTGCTTTTTGCCCAAAAATAATGGGAATTTCTTACTTTTTGCCCCCAAATAATGGGAATTTAAGCCTTTTTACCTCAAAATAAGGGGAATTTCTGCATTCTTGCCCCAAAATATGGGAAATTTCTGCCTTTTTGCCCAAAATAAGAAAAATTCTGCTTTTTTCCATGAGATAAGTGAAATTTCTGCAATTTTGCCCTAAAATAAGTGAAATTTCTGCAATTTTGCCCCAAAATAAAGGAAATTTCTGGAATTTTGCCCCAAAATAAGTGGAATTTCTGAGTTTTGCCTCAAAATAACGAGAATTTCTGTATTTTTGCCCCAACATATAGGGAATTACTGCTTTTTTGCCCCACAATTAGGGGAATTTCTGTAATTTTGCTCCAAAATATGGGGAATTTCTGCCTTTTTGCCCGAAAATAAAAGAATGCATACCTTTTTGCCATAAAAAGGGAAATTTCTTCATTTTTCCTCCAAAATAAGGGGAATTTCTGCTTTTTTGCCTCTAAATTAGTGGAATTTCTGTCTTTTTCCCCCAAAACAAAAAGAATTTCTGTCTTTTTTGGCCCAAAATAAGGAAAATTTCTGACTTATTACCCTGAAATAAGTGAAATTTCTGCAATTTTGCCCCAAAATAAGGGGAAATTTCTGCCTTTTGCCCCCAAATATTGAAAATTTTAGCCTTATTACCTCTAAATATGGGGAATTTCTGCTTTTTTGCCTCCCAATAAGTGGAATTTCTTTCCTTTTCCCCGAAAACAAAAAGAATTTCTGTCTTTTTATTCCCAAAATAAGGAAAATTTCTGACTTATTACACTGAAATAAGTGAAATTTCTGCAATTTTGCCCCAAAATAAGATTTCTGCTTTTTTCCATGAAATGAGTGAAATCTCTGCAATTTTGCCCCAAAATAAGTGAAATTTCTGCAATTTTGCGCCAAAATAACTGAAATTTCTGGAATTTTGCCCCAAAATAAGTGGAATTTCTGACTTTTGCCCCAAAATAAGGAGAATTTCTGTCTTTTTGCCCCAACATATAGGGAATTTCTGCCTTTTTGCTTCACAATTAGGGGAATTTCTGCAATTTTGCTCCAAAATACGGGGAATTTCTGCCTTTTTGCCCGAAAATAAGAAGAATGCATTCATTTTTGCCATAAAAAAGGAAAATTTCTGCAATTTTGTACCAATATAAGGGGAATTTCTGCTTTTTTGCCTCTAAATAAGTGAAATTTCTGTCTTTTTCCCCAAAAACAAAGGGAATTTCTGTCTTTTATGCCCCAAAACAAGGAAAATTTCTGACTTATTACCCTGAAGTAAGTGAAGTTTCTGCAATTTTGCCCCAAAATAAGGGAAATTTCTGCATTTTGCCCCCAAATAAGGGGAATTTCAGCCTTTTTACCTCAAAATAAGGGGAATTTCTGCATTCTTGCCACAAAATATTGGGAATTTCTGCCTTTTTGCTCCAAAATAAGGAAATTTTCTGACTTTTTGCACTGAAATAAGTTAAATTTCTAAAATTTTTCTCCAAAATAAGGGAAATGTCTGCTTTTTGCCCCAAAATAATGGGAATTTCTTACTTTTTGCCCCCAAATAATGGGAATTTCAGCCTTTTTACCTCAAAATAAAGGGAATTTCTGCATTCTTGCCCCAAAATATGGGAAATTTCTGCCTTTTTGCCCAAAATAAGAAAAATTCTGTTTTTCCATGAAATAAGTGAAATTTCTGCAATTTTGCCCCAAAATAAGTGAAATTTCTACAATTTTGCCCCAAAATAAGGGAAATTTCTGGAATTTTGCCCCAAAATAATTGGAATTTCTGAGTTTTGCATCAAAATAAGGAGAATTTCTGTATTTTTGCCCCAACTTATAGGGAATTTCTGCCCTTTTGCCCCACAATTAGGGGAATTTCTGTAATTTTGCTCGAAAATACGGGGAATTTCTGCCTTTTTTTTTCCGAAAATAAGAAGAATGCATACCTTTTTGCCATAAAAAGGGAAATTTCTTCATTTTTGCTCCAAAATAAGGGGAATTTCTGCTTTTTTGCCTCTAAATTAGTGGAATTTCTGTCTTTTTTCCCTAAAACAAAGGGAATTTCTGTCGCTTTTGCCCCATAATAAGGAAAATTTCTGACTTGTTACCCTGAAGTAAGTGAAATTTCTGCAATTTTGCCCCAAAATAAGGGAAATTTCTGCCTTTTTGCCCCCAAAAAAGGGGAATTTCAGCCTTTTTACCTCTAAATAAGAAGAATTTCTGTATTTTTGCCACAAAATATTAGGAATTTCTGCCTTTGTGCCCCAAAATAAGGAAAATTTCTGAATTTTTGCCCTGAAATAAGTTAAATTTCTAAATTTTTTACCCAAAATAAGAGAAATGTCTGCTTTTTGCCCCAAAATAATGGGAATTTCTTACTTTTTGCCCCCGAATAAGGGGAATTTCATTCTTTTTACCTCAAAATAAAGGGAATTTCTGCATTTTTGCCCCAAAATATGGGAAATTTCTGCCTTTTTGCCCCCAAATAAGAAAAAATTTCTGCAATTTTGTACCAAAATAAAAGAAATTTCTGCCTTTTTGCCACAAAAAAGAAAATTTCTGCTTTTTTTTCCTGAAATAATTGAAATTTCTGCAATTTTGCCACAAAACGAGTGAAATTATTGCAATTTTGCCCCAAAATAAGGGAAATTTCTGGAATTTTGCTTCAAAATAAGTGGAATTTCTGAGTTTTGCCCCAAAATAAGGAGAATTTTTGTCTTTTTGCCCCAACATATAAGGAATTTCTGCTTATTTGCCCAACAATTAGGGGAATTTTTGCAATTTTGCTCCAAAATACGGGGAATTTCTGCCTTTTTGTACGAAAATAAGAAGAATGCATACATTTTTGCCATATAAAAAGGAAATTTCTTCATTTTTGCTCCAAAATAAGGGGAATTTCTGCTTTTTTGCCTTTAAATAAGTGGAATTTCTGTCTTTTTCCCCCAAAGCAAAGGGAATTTCTGTCTTTTTTGCCCCAAAATAAGGAAAATTTCTGACTTATTACCCTGAAATAAGTGAAATTTCTGCAATTTTGCCCAAAAATAAGGGGAAATTTCTGCCTTTTGCCCTCAAATAAAGAAAATTTCAGCCTTATTACCTCTAAATATGGGGAATTTTTGCTTTTTTGCCTCCCAATAAGTGGAATTTCTTTCCTTTTCCCCCAAAACAAAAAGAATTTCTGTCTTTTTATTCCCAAAATAAGGAAAATTTCTGACTTATTACACTGAAATAAGTGAAATTTCTGCAATTTTGCCCCAAAATAAGGGAAATTTCTGCCTTTTTGCCCCCAAATACGGGGAACTTCAGCCTTTTTACCACAAAATAAGGGGAATTTCTGCATTTTTTCCCCAAAATATGGGAAATTTCTGCCTTTTTGCCCCAAAATAAGAAGATTTCTGCTTTTTTCCATGAAATGAGTGAAATTTCTGCAATTTTGCCCCAAAATAAGTGAAATTTCTGCAATTTTGCGCCAAAATAAGGGAAATTTCTGGAATTTTGCCCCAAAATAAGTGGAATTTCTGAGTTTTGCCCCAAAATAAGGAGAATTTCTGTCTTTTTGCCCCAACATATAGGGAATTTTGCCTTTTTGCTTCACAATTAGGGGAATTTCTGCAATTTTGCTCCAAAATACGGGAAACTTCTGCCTTTTTGCCCGAAAATAAGAAGAATGCATACCTTTTTGCCATAAAAAAGGAAAATTTCTGCAATTTTGCTCCTATATAAGGGTAATTTCTGCCTTTTTGCCTCTAAATAAGTGGAATTTCTGTCTTTTTCCCCCAAAACAAAGGGAATTTCTGTCTTTTTTGCCCCAAAACAAGGAAAATTTCTGACTTATTACCCTGAAGTTAGTGAAGTTTCTGCAATTTTGCCCCAAAATAAGGGAAATTTCTGCCTTTTTGCCCCCAAATAAGGGGAATATCAGCATTTTTACCTCAAAATAAGGGGAATTTCTGCATTCTTGCCACAAAATATTGGGAATTTCTGCCTTTTTGCCCCAAAATAAGGGAAATTTCTGACTTTTTGCCCTGAAATAAGTTAAATTTCTAAAATTTTTCTCCAAAATAAGGGAAATGTCTGCTTTTTGCCCAAAAATAATGGGAATTTCTTACTTTTTGCCCCCAAATAATGGGAATTTAAGCCTTTTTACCTCAAAATAAGGGGAATTTCTGCATTCTTGCCCCAAAATATGGGAAATTTCTGCCTTTTTGCCCAAAATAAGAAAAATTCTGCTTTTTTCCATGAGATAAGTGAAATTTCTGCAATTTTGCCCTAAAATAAGTGAAATTTCTGCAATTTTGCCCCAAAATAAAGGAAATTTCTGGAATTTTGCCCCAAAATAAGTGGAATTTCTGAGTTTTGCCTCAAAATAACGAGAATTTCTGTATTTTTGCCCCAACATATAGGGAATTACTGCCTTTTTGCCCCACAATTAGGGGAATTTCTGTAATTTTGCTCCAAAATATGGGGAATTTCTGCCTTTTTGCCCGAAAATAAAAGAATGCATACCTTTTTGCCATAAAAAGGGAAATTTCTTCATTTTTCCTCCAAAATAAGGGGAATTTCTGCTTTTTTGCCTCTAAATTAGTGGAATTTCTGTCTTTTTCCCCCAAAACAAAAAGAATTTCTGTCTTTTTTGGCCCAAAATAAGGAAAATTTCTGACTTATTACCCTGAAATAAGTGAAATTTCTGCAATTTTGCCCCAAAATAAGGGGAAATTTCTGCCTTTTGCCCCCAAATATTGAAAATTTTAGCCTTATTACCTCTAAATATGGGGAATTTCTGCTTTTTTGCCTCCCAATAAGTGGAATTTCTTTCCTTTTCCCCGAAAACAAAAAGAATTTCTGTCTTTTTATTCCCAAAATAAGGAAAATTTCTGACTTATTACACTGAAATAAGTGAAATTTCTGCAATTTTGCCCCAAAATAAGATTTCTGCTTTTTTCCATGAAATGAGTGAAATCTCTGCAATTTTGCCCCAAAATAAGTGAAATTTCTGCAATTTTGCGCCAAAATAACTGAAATTTCTGGAATTTTGCCCCAAAATAAGTGGAATTTCTGACTTTTGCCCCAAAATAAGGAGAATTTCTGTCTTTTTGCCCCAACATATAGGGAATTTCTGCCTTTTTGCTTCACAATTAGGGGAATTTCTGCAATTTTGCTCCAAAATACGGGGAATTTCTGCCTTTTTGCCCGAAAATAAGAAGAATGCATTCATTTTTGCCATAAAAAAGGAAAATTTCTGCAATTTTGTACCAATATAAGGGGAATTTCTGCTTTTTTGCCTCTAAATAAGTGAAATTTCTGTCTTTTTCCCCAAAAACAAAGGGAATTTCTGTCTTTTATGCCCCAAAACAAGGAAAATTTCTGACTTATTACCCTGAAGTAAGTGAAGTTTCTGCAATTTTGCCCCAAAATAAGGGAAATTTCTGCATTTTGCCCCCAAATAAGGGGAATTTCAGCCTTTTTACCTCAAAATAAGGGGAATTTCTGCATTCTTGCCACAAAATATTGGGAATTTCTGCCTTTTTGCTCCAAAATAAGGAAATTTTCTGACTTTTTGCACTGAAATAAGTTAAATTTCTAAAATTTTTCTCCAAAATAAGGGAAATGTCTGCTTTTTGCCCCAAAATAATGGGAATTTCTTACTTTTTGCCCCCAAATAATGGGAATTTCAGCCTTTTTACCTCAAAATAAAGGGAATTTCTGCATTCTTGCCCCAAAATATGGGAAATTTCTGCCTTTTTGCCCAAAATAAGAAAAATTCTGTTTTTCCATGAAATAAGTGAAATTTCTGCAATTTTGCCCCAAAATAAGTGAAATTTCTACAATTTTGCCCCAAAATAAGGGAAATTTCTGGAATTTTGCCCCAAAATAATTGGAATTTCTGAGTTTTGCATCAAAATAAGGAGAATTTCTGTATTTTTGCCCCAACTTATAGGGAATTTCTGCCCTTTTGCCCCACAATTAGGGGAATTTCTGTAATTTTGCTCGAAAATACGGGGAATTTCTGCCTTTTTTTTTCCGAAAATAAGAAGAATGCATACCTTTTTGCCATAAAAAGGGAAATTTCTTCATTTTTGCTCCAAAATAAGGGGAATTTCTGCTTTTTTGCCTCTAAATTAGTGGAATTTCTGTCTTTTTTCCCTAAAACAAAGGGAATTTCTGTCGCTTTTGCCCCATAATAAGGAAAATTTCTGACTTGTTACCCTGAAGTAAGTGAAATTTCTGCAATTTTGCCCCAAAATAAGGGAAATTTCTGCCTTTTTGCCCCCAAATAAGGGGAATTTCAGCCTTTTTACCTCTAAATAAGAAGAATTTCTGTATTTTTGCCACAAAATATTAGGAATTTCTGCCTTTGTGCCCCAAAATAAGGAAAATTTCTGAATTTTTGCCCTGAAATAAGTTAAATTTCTAAATTTTTTACCCAAAATAAGAGAAATGTCTGCTTTTTGCCCCAAAATAATGGGAATTTCTTACTTTTTGCCCCCGAATAAGGGGAATTTCATTCTTTTTACCTCAAAATAAAGGGAATTTCTGCATTTTTGCCCCAAAATATGGGAAATTTCTGCCTTTTTGCCCCCAAATAAGAAAAAATTTCTGCAATTTTGTACCAAAATAAAAGAAATTTCTGCCTTTTTGCCACAAAAAAGAAAATTTCTGCTTTTTTTTCCTGAAATAATTGAAATTTCTGCAATTTTGCCACAAAACGAGTGAAATTATTGCAATTTTGCCCCAAAATAAGGGAAATTTCTGGAATTTTGCTTCAAAATAAGTGGAATTTCTGAGTTTTGCCCCAAAATAAGGAGAATTTTTGTCTTTTTGCCCCAACATATAAGGAATTTCTGCTTATTTGCCCAACAATTAGGGGAGTTTTTGCAATTTTGCTCCAAAATACGGGGAATTTCTGCCTTTTTGTACGAAAATAAGAAGAATGCATACATTTTTGCCATATAAAAAGGAAATTTCTTCATTTTTGCTCCAAAATAAGGGGAATTTCTGCTTTTTTGCCTTTAAATAAGTGGAATTTCTGTCTTTTTCCCCCAAAGCAAAGGGAATTTCTGTCTTTTTTGCCCCAAAATAAGGAAAATTTCTGACTTATTACCCTGAGGTAAGTGAAATTTCTGCAATTTTGCTCCAAAATAAGGGAAATTTTTGCATTTTTTCCCCAAAATTTAGGGGAATTTCAGCCTTTTGTTTCAAAATAAGGAAAATTACTGACTTTTTGCCCTGAAATAAGTTAAATTTCTAAAATTTTCCACAAAATAAGGGAAATGTCTGCTTTTTGCCCCCAAATAATGTGAATTTCTTACTTTTTGCCCCCAAATAAGGGGAATTTCAGCCTTTTTACCTCAAAATAAGGGGAATTTCTGCATTTTTGCCCCAAAATATGAGAAATTTCTGACTTTTTGCCGCAAATTAAGAAAATTTCTCCTTTTTTCCCCTGAAATAAGTGAAATTTCTGCAATTTTGCCCCAAAATAAGGGAAATTTCTGGAATTTTGCCCCAAAATAAGTGGAATTTCTGAGTTTTGACCCAAGATGAGGAGAATTTCTGTCTTTTTGCCCCAACATATAGGAAATTTCTTCTTTTTTGCCTAACAATTAGGGGAATTTCTGCAATTTTGCTCCAAAATACAGGGAATTTCTGTCTTTTTGTACGAAAATAAGAAGAATGCATACCTTTTTGCCATAAAAAAGGGAAATTTCTTCATTTTTGCTCCAAAATAAGGGGAATTTCTGCTTTTTTCCTATAATAAGTGGAATTTCTGTCTTTTCCCCCCAAAACAAAGGGAATTTCTGTCATTTTGCTCCAAAATATAAACAATCTCTGACTTATTACCCTGAAATAAGTGAAATTTCTGCAATTTTGCCCCAAAATAAGGGAAATTTCTGCCTTTTTGCCCCCAAATACGGGGAATTTCAGACTTTTTATTTCAAAATAAAGGAATTTCTGCATTTTTGCACCAAAATATTGGAAATTTCTGCCTTTTTGCCCCAAATTAAGAAAATTTCTGCTTTTTTCCATGAAATAAGTGAAATTTCTGCAATTTTGCCCCAAAATTAATGAAATTTCTGCAATTTTGCCCCCAAATAATGGAAATTTCTGCAATTTTGCCCCAAAATAAGGGAAATTTCTGGAATTTTCCCCCAAAATAAGTGGAATTCCTGAGTTTTGCCTCAAAATAAGGAGAATTTCTGCCTTTTTGCCCCAACATATAGGGAATTTCTGCCTTTTGACTTCACAATTAGGGGAATTTCTGCAATTTTGCTCCAAAATACGAGGAATTTCTGACTTTTTGCCTAAAAATAAGAAGAATGCATACATTTTTGCCATAAAAAAGGGAAATTTCTGCAATTTTGCTCCAATATAAGGGGAATTTCTGCTTTTTTGCCTCGAAATAAGTGGAATTTCTGTCTTTTTCTCCCAAAACAAAGGGAATTTCTGTCTTTTTTGCCCCAAAACAAGGAAAATTTCTGACTTATTACCCTGAAGTAAGTGAAGTTTCTGCAATTTTGCCCCAAAATAAGGGAAATTTCTGCCTTTTTGCCCCCAAATAAGGGGAATTTCAGCCTTTTTACCTCAAAATAAGGGGAATTTCTGCATTCTTGCCACAAAATATTGGGAATTTCTGCCTTTTTGCCCCAAAATAATGAAAATTTCTGACTTTTTGCACTGAAATTAGTTAAATTTCTAAAATTTTTCTACAAATTAAGGGAAATGTCTGCTTTTTGCCCCAAAATAATGGGAATTTCTTACTTTTTGCCCCCAAATAATGGGAATTTCAGCCTTTTTACCTCAAAATAAGGGGAATTTCTGCATTCTTGCCCCAAAATATGAAAAATTTCTGCCTTTTTGCCAAAAATAAGAAAAATTCTGCTGTTTTTCCATGAAATACGTGAAATTTCTGCAATTTTGCCCCAAAATAAGTGAAATTTCTGCAATTTTGCCCCAAAATAAGGGAAATTTCTGGAATTTTGTCCCAAAATAAGTGGAATTTCTGAGTTTTGCCTCAAAATAAGAAGAATTTCTGTATTTTTGCCCCAACATATAGGGAATTTCTGCCTTTTTGCCCCACAATTAGGGGAATTTCTGTAATTTTGCTCCAAAATACGAGGAATTTCTGCCTTTCTTTCCCGAAAATAAGAAGAATGCCTACCTTTTGCCATAAAAAGGGAAATTTCTTCATTTTTGCTCCAAAATAAGGGGAATTTCTGCATTTTTGCCCCAAAATATGGGAAATTTCTGACTTCTTGCCCTAAAATAAAAAAATTTCTCCTTTTTTCTCCTGAAATAAGTGAAATTTCTGCAATTTTGCCCCAAAATAAGGGAAATTTCTGGAATTTTGCCCCAAAATAAGTGTAATTTCTGAGTTTTGACCCAAAATGAGGAGAATTTCTGTCTTTTTGCCCCAACATATAGGGAATTTCTACTTTTTTGCCTAACAATTAGAGGAATTTCTGCAATTTTGCTCCAAAATACTGGGAATTTCTGCCTTTTTGTACGAAAAAAGAAGAATGCATACCTTTTTGCCATAAAAAAGGGAAATTTCTTCATTTTTGCTCCAAAATAAGGTGAATTTCTGCTTTTTTTCCTCTAAATAAGTGGAATTTCTGTCTTTTTCCCCCAAGACAAAGGGAATTTCTGTCATTTTTGCTCCAAAATAAAAACAATTTCTGACTTATTACCCTGAAATAAGTGAAATTTCTGCAATTTTGCCCCAAAATAAGGGAAATTTCTGCCTTTTTGCACCCAAATACGGGGAATTTCAGACTTTTTATTTCAAAATAAGGGGAATTTCTGCATTTTTGCACCAAAATATAGGAAATTTCTGCCTTTCTTTCCTCAAAATAAGAAAATTTCTGCTTTTTTCCATGAAATAAGTGAAATTTCTGCAATTTTGCCCCAAAATTAATGAAATTTCTGCAATTTTGCCCCAAAATAACGGAAATTTCTGGAATTTTGCCCCAGAATAAGTGGAATTTCTGAGTTTTGCCACAAAATAAGGAGAATTTCTGCCTTTTTGCCCCAACATATAGGGAATTTCTGACTTTTTGCCCCACAATTAGGGGAATTTCTGCAATTTTGCTCCAAAATACGGGGAATTTCTGCCTTTTTCAGAAAATGAGAAGAATGCCTACCTTATTGCCATAAAAAAGGTAAATTTCTGCAATTTTGCTCCAAAATAAGGGGAATTTCTGCTTTTTTGCCTCTAAATTAGTGGAATTTCTGTCTTTTTCCTCCAAAACAAAGGGAATTTCTGTCTTTTTTGCCCCAAAATAAGGAAAATTTCTGACTTATTACCCTGAAATAAGTGAAATTTCTGCAATTTTGCCCCAAAATAAGAAAAATTTCTGCCTTTTTGCCGCCAAATAAGGGGAATTTCAGTCTTTTTACCTCAAAATAAGGGGAATTTCTGCATTTTTGCCCCAAAATAAGGGATATTTCTGCCTTTTTGTCCCAAAATAAGAAAAATTCTGCAATTTTGTACCAAAATAAAAGAAATTTCTGCCTTTTTGCCCCAAAATAAGAAAATTTCTGCTTTTTTTTGTGAAATAAGTGAAATTTCTGCAATTTTGCCCCAAAATAAGTGAAATTTCTGCAATTTTGCCCGAAAATAAGGGAATTTTCTGGAATTTTGCCCCAAAATAAGTGGAATTTCTGAGTTTTGCCCCGAAATAAGGAGAATTTCTGTCTTTTTGCCCTAACATATAGGGAATTTCTGCCTTTTTGCCCCACAATTAGGGGAATTTCTGCAATTTTGCTCCAAAATACAGGGAATTTCTGCTTTTTAGCCCGAAAAAAGTGAAATGTATACTTTTTGCCAAAAAAAAGGAAATTTCCTCATTTTTGCTCCAAAATAAGGGGAATTTCTACTTTTTTGCCTATAAATAAGTGGAATTTCTGTCTTTTTCCCCCAAAACAAAGGGAATTTCTGTCTTTTTTGCCCCAAAATAAGGAAAATTTCTGACTTATTACCCTGAAGTAAGTGAAATTTCTGCAATTTTGCCCCAAAGTAAGGGAAATTTCTGACTTTTGGCCCCCAAATAAGGGAATTTCAGGCTTTTTACCTCAAAATAATAGGAATTTCTGTATTTTTGCCACAAACGATTAAAAATTTCTGCCTTTTTGCCCGAAAATAAGAAAAATTTCTGACTTTTTGCCCTGAAATAAGTTATATTTCTTAATTTTTCCCCAAAATAATGGAAATGTCTGCTTTTTGTTCAATAATAAAAGGAATTTCTTACTTTTTGCCCTCAAATAAGGGGAATTTCAGCCTTTTTACCTCAAAATAAGAGGAATTTCTGCATTTTTGATCCAAAATATGAGAAATTTCTGCCTTTTTGCCCAAAATAAGAAAAAATTCTGCTATTTTGTACCATAATAAAAGAAATTTCTGTATTTGCCACAAAATAAAAAAAATTCTGCTTTTTTTCCCTGAAATAATTGAAATTTCTGCAGTTTTGCCCCAAAATGAGTGAAATTTCTGCAATTTTGCCCCAAAATAAGGGAAATTTCTGGAATTTTCCCCCAAAATAAGTGGAATTTCTGTGTTTTACCCTAAAATAAGGAGAATTTCTGACTTTTTGCCCCAACATATAGGGAATTTCTGCCTTTTTGCCCCACAATTAGGGGAATTTCTGCAATTTTGCTCCAAAATACTGGGAATTTCTGTTTTTTTGCCCGAAAATAAGAAGAATGCATACCTTTTTGCCATAAAAAAGGGAAATTTCTGCAATTTTGCTCCAAAATAAGGGGAATTTCTGCTTTTTTGCCTCTAAATAAGTGGAATTTCTGTTTTTTCCCCCCAAAAAAAGGGAATTTCTGTATTTTTTGCCCCAAAATAAGGAAAATTTCTGACTTATTACCCTGAAATAAGTGAAATTTCTGCAATTTTGCCCCAAAATAAGGAAAATTTCTGCCTTTTTGCCCCCAAATAAGAGGAATTTCAGCCTTTTTACCTCAAAATAAGGGGAATTTCTACATTTTTGCCACAAAATATTAGGAATTTCTGCCTTTTTGCCACAAAATAAGGAAAATTTCTGCCTTTTTTCCCTGAAATAAGTGAAATTTCTGCAATTTTGCCACAAAATAAGTTAAATTTCTGTAATTTTGATCCAAAATAAGGGAAATTTCCGGAATTTTGCCCCAAAATAAGTGGAATTTCTGAGTTTTGCCCCAAAATAAGGAGAATTTCTGTCTATTTGCCCCAACACATAGGGAATTTCTGACTTTTTGCCCCACAATTAGGGGAATTTCTGCATTTTTGCTGCAAAATACGGGGAATTTCTGCCTTTTTGCCTGAAAATAAGAAGAATGCCTACCTTTATGTCATAAAAAAGGAAATTTCTTCATTTATGCTCCAAAATAAGGAGAATTTCTGCTTTTTTGCCTCTAAATAAGTGGAATTTCTGTCTTTCTCCCCCAAAACAAAGGGATTTTCTGTCTTTTTTGCCCCAAAATAAGGAAAATTAATGACTTATTACCCTGAAGTAAGTGAAATTTCTGCAATTTTGCCGCAAAATAAGGGAAATTTCTGCTTTTTTGCCCCCAAATAAGAGGAATTTCAGCCTTTTTACCTCTAAATAAGGGGAATTTCTGCATTTTTGTCAAATATATTAAAAATTTCTGCATTTTTGTCCCAAAATAAAGAAAATTTCTGAATTTTTGCCCTGAAATAAGTTAAATTTCTAAAATTTTTTCCCAAAATAATAGAAATGTCTGCTTTTTGCCCTAAAATAATGGGAATTTTTAATTTTTGCCCCCAAATAAAAGGAATTTCAGCCTTTTTACCTCAAAATAAGGGGAATTTCTGCATTTTTGCCCCAAAATAAGAAAAACTTCTGCAATTTTGTACCAAAATAAAAGAAAGTTCTGCCTTTTTGCCACAAAATATAAAAATTTCTGCTTTTTTCCCCTGAAAAAAGTGAAATTTCTGCAATTTTGCTCCAAAATAATTGACATTTTTGCAATTTTGCCCCAAAATGAGGGAAATTTCTCGAATTTTGCTTCAAAATAAGTGGAATTTCTGAGTTTTGCCCCAAAATAAGGAGAATTTCTGTCTTTTTGCCCCAACATATAGGGAATTTCTGCTTTTTTGCCCAACAATTAGGGGAATTTTGCAATTTTGCTCCAAAATACGGGGAATTTTTCCTTTTTGTACGAAAATAAGAAGAATGCATAACTTTTTGCCATAAATAAAGGAAATTTCTTCATTTTTGCTCCAAAATAAGGGGAATTTCTGCAATTTTGCCTTTAAATAAGTGGAATTTCTGTCTTTTTCCCCCAAAACAAAGGGTATTTCTGTCTTTTTTGCTCCAAAATAAGGAAAATTTCTGACTTATTACCCTGACATAAGTAAAATTTCTGCAATTTTGCTCCAAAATAAGGGAAATTTCTGCCTTTTTGCCACCAAATACGGGGAATTTCAGCCTTTTTACCTCAAAATAAGGGGAATTTTAGCATTTTTGCTCCAAAATATTGGAAATTTCTAAGTTTTTCCCCAGAATAAGGAAATTTCTGCTTTTTTCCATGAAATAAGTGTAATTTCTGCAATTTTTCTCCAAAATATGTGAAATTTCTGCAATTTTGCCCCAAAATAAGGGAAATTTCTGGAATTTTGCCTCAAAATAAGTGGAATTTCTGAGTTTTGCCTCAAAATAAGGAGAATTTCTTTCTTTTTGCCCTAACATATAAAGAATTTCTGCCTTTTTGCCCCACAATTAGGGGAATTTTTGCAATTTTGCTCCAAAATACAAGGAATTTCTTCTTTTTAGCCCGAAAATAAAAGGAATGTATACCTTTTGCCACAAAAAAGGGAAATTTCTTCATTTTTGCTCCGAAATAAGGGGAATTTCTGCTTTTTTGCCTCTAAATAAGTGGAATTTATCTCTTTTTGCACCAAAACAAAGGGAATTTCTGTCATTTTTGCCCCAAAATAAGGAAAATTTCTGACTTATTACCCTGAAATAAGTGAAATTTCTGCAATTTAGCATCAAAATAAGGGAAATTTCTGCCTTTTTGCCCCCAAATAAGGGGAATTTCCGTCTATTTAACTCAAAATAAGGGGAATTTCTGCATTTTTGCCCCAAAATATGGGAAATTTCTGCTTTTTTGTCCCAAAATAAAAAAATTTTCTGCAATTTTGTATCAAAATAAAATAAATTTCTGCCTTTTTGCTACAAAATAAGAAAATTTCTGCTTTTTTTTGAAATAAGTGAAATTTCTGCAATTTGCCACAAAATAAGTAAAATTTCTGCAATTTTGCCCCAAAATAAAAGAAATTTCTGGAATTTTGCCCCAAATAAGAGGAATTTTCGAGTTTTTCCCCAAAATAAGGAGAATTTCTGTCTTTTTGCCAAAAAATATAGGGAATTTCTGCCTTTTTGCCCCACAATTTGGGGAATTTCTGCAATTTTGCTCCAAAATACAGGAAATTTCTTCATTTTGCCCGAAAATAAGAAGAATGCATACCTCTTTGCCATAAAAAAGGGAACAATCTGCAATTTTGCTCCAAAATAAGAAGGATTTCTGCTTTTTTGCCTCTAAATAAGTGGAATTTCTTTTTCCCCCAAAACAAAGGGAATTTCTGTCTTTTTTGCCCCAAAATAAGGAAAATTTCTTACTTATTACCCTGAAATATGTGAAATTTCTGCAATTTTGCCCCAAAATAAGAGAAATTTCAGCCTTTTTGCCCCCAAATAAGAGGAATTTCAGCATTTTACCTTAAAATAAGGGGAATTTCTGCGTTTTTGCCCCAAAATAAAGAAAATTTCTGCCTTTTGTCTCTGAAATATGTGAAATTTCTGCAATTTTGCCCCATAATAAGTGAAATTTCTGCAATTTTGCCCCAAAATAAGGGAAATTTCTGGAATTATGCCCCAAAATAAATTGAATTTCTGAGTTTTGCCTCAAAATAAGAAGAATTTCTGTCTTTTTGCCCTAACATAAAAGGAATTTCTGCCTTTTTGCCCCACAATTAGGGGAATTTCTGCAATTTTGCTCCAAAATAAAGGGAATTTCTGCTTTTTAGCCCGAAAATAAGGGGAATGTATACCTTTTGCCACAAAAAATAGAAATTTCTTCATTTTTGCTCCAAAATAAGGGGAATTTCTGCAATTTTGCCTTTAAATAAGTGGAATTTCTGTCTTTTTCCCCCAAAACAAAGGGTATTTCTGTCTTTTTTGCTCCAAAATAAGGAAAATTTCTGACTTATTACCCTGACATAAGTAAAATTTCTGCAATTTTGCTCCAAAATAAGGGAAATTTCTGCCTTTTTGCCACCAAATACGGGGAATTTCAGCCTTTTTACCTCAAAATAAGGGGAATTTTAGCATTTTTGCTCCAAAATATTGGAAATTTCTAAGTTTTTCCCCAGAATAAGGAAATTTCTGCTTTTTTCCATGAAATAAGTGTAATTTCTGCAATTTTTCTCCAAAATATGTGAAATTTCTGCAATTTTGCCCCAAAATAAGGGAAATTTCTGGAATTTTGCCTCAAAATAAGTGGAATTTCTGAGTTTTGCCTCAAAATAAGGAGAATTTCTTTCTTTTTGCCCTAACATATAAAGAATTTCTGCCTTTTTGCCCCACAATTAGGGGAATTTTTGCAATTTTGCTCCAAAATACAAGGAATTTCTTCTTTTTAGCCCGAAAATAAAAGGAATGTATACCTTTTGCCACAAAAAAGGGAAATTTCTTCATTTTTGCTCCGAAATAAGGGGAATTTCTGCTTTTTTGCCTCTAAATAAGTGGAATTTATCTCTTTTTGCACCAAAACAAAGGGAATTTCTGTCATTTTTGCCCCAAAATAAGGAAAATTTCTGACTTATTACCCTGAAATAAGTGAAATTTCTGCAATTTAGCATCAAAATAAGGGAAATTTCTGCCTTTTTGCCCCCAAATAAGGGGAATTTCAGTCTATTTAACTCAAAATAAGGGGAATTTCTGCATTTTTGCCCCAAAATATGGGAAATTTCTGCTTTTTTGTCCCAAAATAAAAAAATTTTCTGCAATTTTGTATCAAAATAAAATAAATTTCTGCCTTTTTGCTACAAAATAAGAAAATTTCTGCTTTTTTTTGAAATAAGTGAAATTTCTGCAATTTGCCACAAAATAAGTAAAATTTCTGCAATTTTGCCCCAAAATAAAAGAAATTTCTGGAATTTTGCCCCAAATAAGAGGAATTTTCGAGTTTTTCCCCAAAATAAGGAGAATTTCTGTCTTTTTGCCAAAAAATATAGGGAATTTCTGCCTTTTTGCCCCACAATTTGGGGAATTTCTGCAATTTTGCTCCAAAATACAGGAAATTTCTTCATTTTGCCCGAAAATAAGAAGAATGCATACCTCTTTGCCATAAAAAAGGGAACAATCTGCAATTTTGCTCCAAAATAAGAAGGATTTCTGCTTTTTTGCCTCTAAATAAGTGGAATTTCTTTTTCCCCCAAAACAAAGGGAATTTCTGTCTTTTTTGCCCCAAAATAAGGAAAATTTCTTACTTATTACCCTGAAATATGTGAAATTTCTGCAATTTTGCCCCAAAATAAGAGAAATTTCAGCCTTTTTGCCCCCAAATAAGAGGAATTTCAGCATTTTACCTTAAAATAAGGGGAATTTCTGCGTTTTTGCCCCAAAATAAAGAAAATTTCTGCCTTTTGTCTCTGAAATATGTGAAATTTCTGCAATTTTGCCCCATAATAAGTGAAATTTCTGCAATTTTGCCCCAAAATAAGGGAAATTTCTGGAATTATGCCCCAAAATAAATTGAATTTCTGAGTTTTGCCTCAAAATAAGAAGAATTTCTGTCTTTTTGCCCTAACATAAAAGGAATTTCTGCCTTTTTGCCCCACAATTAGGGGAATTTCTGCAATTTTGCTCCAAAATACAGGGAATTTCTGCTTTTTAGCCCGAAAATAAGGGGAATGTATACCTTTTGCCACAAAAAATAGAAATTTCTTCATTTTTGCTCCAAAATAAGGGGAATTTCTGCTTTTTACCCCTAAATAAGTGGAATTTCTGTCTTTTTCCCCCAAAACAAAGCGAATTTCTGTCTTTTTTGCCCCAAAATAAAGAAAATTTCTGACTTAATACCCTGAAATAAGTGAAATTTCTGCAATTTTGCCTCAAAATAAGGGAAATTTCTGCCTTTTTGCCCCCAAATAATGGGAATTTCTGCCTTTTTGTCCCAAAATAAGAAATATTACTGCAATTTTGTACCAAATAAAAAAAATTTCTGCCTTTTTGCCCCAAAATAAGAAAATTTCTGCTTTTTTTTCTGAAATAAGTGAAATTTGTGCAATTTTTCCCCAAAATAAGTGAAATTTCTGCAATTTTGCCCCAAAATAAGGGAAATTTCTGCCTTTTGGCACCCAAATATGAAGAATTTCAGCCTTTTTACCTCAAAATAATAGGAATTTCTGTATTTTTGCCACAAAATATTAAGAATTTTTGCCTTTTTGCCCCAAAATAAGGAAAATTTCTGACTTTTTGCCCTGAAATAAGTTAAATTTCTAAATTTTTTCCCCAAAATAATGTAAATGTCTGCTTTTTGTTCCAAAATAAGGGGAATTTCTTACTTTTTGCCCCCAAATAAAAGGAATTTCAACCTTTTTACCTCAAAATAAGGGGAATTTCTGCATTTTTGACCCAAAATATGGGAAATTTCTGCCTTTTTGCCCAAAATAAGAAAAATTTCTGTTATTTTGTACCATAATAAAAGAAATTTCTGTTTTTTCGCCCCAAAATAAGAAAATTTCTTCTTTTTTTACCTGAAATAATTGAAATTTCTGCAATTTTGCCCCAAAATGAGTGAAATTTCTGCAATTTTGCACCAAAATAAGGGAAATTTTTAGAATTTTCCCCCAAAATAAGTGGAATTTCTGAGTTTTGACCCAAAATAAGAAGAATTTCTGTCTTTTTGCCCCAACATATAGGGAATTTCTGCCTTTTTGCCCCACAATTAGGGAAATTTCTGCAATTTTGCTGCAAAATACAGGGAATTTCTGCCTTTTTGCCTGAAAAAAAGAAGAATGCATACCTTTTTGCCATAAAAAAGAAAAATTTCTGCAATTTTGCTCCAAAATAAGGGGAATTTCTGCTTTTTTGCCTCTAAATATGTGGAATTTCTGTCTTTTTCCCCCAAAACAAATAGAATTTCTGTACTTTTTGCCTCAAAATAAGGAAAATTTCTGCCTTTTTTCCCTGAAATAAGTGAAATTTCTGCAATTTTGCCCCAAAAAAGTTAAATTTCTGTAATTTTTCCCCAAATAAGAGAAATTTCTGGAATTTTGCCCCAAAATAAGTGGAATTTCTGAGTTTTGCCCCAAAATAAGGAGAATTTCTGTCTTTTTGCCCCAACATATAGGGAATTTCTGCCTTTTTGCCCCACAATTAGGGGAATTTCTGCAATTTTGCTGCAAAATAAAGGGAATTTCTGCTTTTAGCCCAAAAATAAGGGGAATGTATACCTTTTGCCACAAAAAAGAAAAATTTCTTCATTTTTGCTCCAAAATAAGGGGAATTTCTGCTTTTTTGCCTCTAAATAAGTGGAATTTCTGTCTTTTTCCCCCAAAACAAAGAGAATTTCTGTCTTTTTTGCCCCAAAATAAAGAAAATTTCTGACTTATTACCCTGAAATAAGTGAAATTTCTGCAATTTTGCCTCAAAATAAGGGAAATTTCTGCCTTTTTGCCCTCAAAAAAGGGGAATTTCAGTCTCTTTAACTCAAAATAATGGGAATTTCTGCATATTTGCCCCAAAATATGGAAAATTTCTGTCTTTTTGTCTCAAAATAAGAAAAATTACTGCAATTTTGTACCAAAATAAAAAAAAAGTTCTGCCTTTTTGCAACAAAATAAGAAAATTTCTGCTTTTTTTTCTGAAATAAGTGAAATTTGTGCAATTTTTCCCCAAAATAAGTGAAATTTCTGCAATTTTGCCCCAAAATAAGGGAAATATCTGCCTTTTGGCACCCAAATATGAAGAATTTCAGCCTTTTTACCTCAAAATAATAGGAATTTCTGTATTTTTGCCACAAAATATTAAGAATTTTTGCCTTTTTGCCCCAAAATAAGGAAAATTTCTGACTTTTTGCCCTGAAATAAGTTAAATTTCTAAATTTTTTCCCCAAAATAATGTAAATGTCTGCTTTTTGTTCCAAAATAAGGGGAATTTCTTACTTTTTGCCCCCAAATAAAAGGAATTTCAACCTTTTTACCTCAAAATAAGGGGAATTTCTGCATTTTTGACCCAAAATATGGGAAATTTCTGCCTTTTTGCCCAAAATAAGAAAAATTTCTGTTATTTTGTACCATAATAAAAGAAATTTCTGTTTTTTCGCCCCAAAATAAGAAAATTTCTTCTTTTTTTACCTGAAATAATTGAAATTTCTGCAATTTTGCCCCAAAATGAGTGAAATTTCTGCAATTTTGCACCAAAATAAGGGAAATTTTTAGAATTTTCCCCCAAAATAAGTGGAATTTCTGAGTTTTGACCCAAAATAAGAAGAATTTCTGTCTTTTTGCCCCAACATATAGGGAATTTCTGCCTTTTTGCCCCACAATTAGGGAAATTTCTGCAATTTTGCTGCAAAATACAGGGAATTTCTGCCTTTTTGCCTGAAAATAAGAAGAATGCATACCTTTTTGCCATAAAAAAGAAAAATTTCTGCAATTTTGCCCCAAAATAAGTGGAATTTCTGAGTTTTGCCCCAAAATAAGGAGAATTTCTGTCTTTTTGCCCCAACATATAGGGAATTTCTGCCTTTTTGCCCCACAATTAGGGGAATTTCTGCAATTTTGCTGCAAAATAAAGGGAATTTCTGCTTTTTAGCCCGAAAATAAGGGGAATGTATACCTTTTGCCACAAAAAAGAAAAATTTCTTCATTTTTGCTCCAAAATAAGGGGAATTTCTGCTTTTTTGCCTCTAAATAAGTGGAATTTCTTTCTTTTTCCCCCAAAACAAAGAGAATTTCTGTCTTTTTTGCCCCAACATAAAGAAAATTTCTGACTTATTACCCTGAAATAAGTGAAATTTTTGCAATTTTGCCTCAAAATAAGGGAAATTTCTGCCTTTTTGCCCTCAAAAAAGGGGAATTTCAGTCTGTTTAACTCAAAATAATGGGAATTTCTGCATATTTGCCCCAAAATATGGAAAATTTCTGCCTTTTTGTCTCAAAATAAGAAAAATTACTGCAATTTTGTACCAAAATAAAAAAAAGTTCTGCCTTTTTGCAACAAAATAAGAAAATTTCTGCTTTTTTTTCTGAAATAAGTGAAATTTCTGCAATTTTGCCACAAAATAAGTGAAATTTCTGCAATTTTGCCCCAAAATAAGGGAAATTTCTGGAATTTTGCTCCAAAATAAGGGGAATTTCTGCTTTTTGCCTCTAAATAAGTGGAATTTCTGTCTTTCTCCCCCAAAACAAAGGGAATTTCTTTCTTTTTTGCCACAAAATAAGGAAAATTTCTTACATATTACCCTGAAGTAAGTGAAATTTCTGAAATTTTACCCCAAAATAAGGGAAATTTCTGCCTTTTTGCCCCCAAATAAGGGGAATTTCAGCCTTTTTACCTCAAAATAAAAGGAATTTCTGCATTTTTGCCACAAAATATTAGGAATATCTGCCTTTTTGCACCAAAATAAAAAAAAATTCTGACTTTTTGCCCTGAAATAAGTTAAATTTCTAAAATTTTTTCCCAAAATAAGGGAAATGTCTGCTTTTTGCCCCAAAAAAGGGGAATTTCCTACTTTTTGCCTCCAAATAAGGGGAATTTAAGCCTTTTTACCACAAAATAAGGGAAATTTCTGCATTTTTGACCCAAAATATGGGAAATTTCTGCCTTTTTGCCCAAAATAAGAAAAATGTCTGCAATTTTGTACCGAAATAAAAGAAATTTCTTTTCTTTGCCCCAAAATAAGAAAATTTCTGCTTTTTATCCCTGAAATAATTAAAATTTCTGCAATTTTGCCTCAAAATAAGTGAAATTTCTGCAATTTTACCCCAAAATATGGAAAATTTCTGGAATTTTGCACCAAAATAAGTGGAATTTCTGAGTTTTGCCCCAAAATAAGGAAAATTTCTGTCTTTTTTCCCCAACATATTGGGAATTTCTGCCTTTTTGCCTCACAATTATAGGAATTTCTGCAATTTTGCTTTAAAATACAGGGAATTTCTGCCTTTTTGCATGAAAATAAGAAGAATGCATACCTTTTTTCCATAAAAAAAGGAAATTTCTTCATTTTTGCTCCAAAATAAGAGGAATTTCTGCTGTTTTGTCTCTAAATAAGTAAAATTTCTGTCTTTTTCCCCCAAAACAAAGGGAATTTCAGTCTTTTTTGCCCCAAAATAAGGAAAATTTCTGACTTATTACCCTGAAATAAGTGAAATTTCTGCAATTTTGCCCCAAAATAAGGGAAATTTCTGCCTTTTTGCCCCCAAATAAGAGGAATTTCAGCCTTTTTACCTCAAAATAAGGGGAATTTCTGCATTTTTGCCAAAAATATTAGGAATTTCTGCCTTTTTGCCACAAAATAAGGAAAATTTCTGCTTTTTTTCCCTGAAATAAGTGAAATTTCTGCAATTTTGCCCCAAAATAAGTTAAATTTCTGTAATTTAGCCCCAAAATAAGGGAAATTTCTGAAATTTTGCTCCAAAATAAGTGGAATTTTTGAGTTTTGCCCCAAAATAAGGAGAATTTCTGTCTATTTGCCCCAACATATAGGGAATTTCTTCTTTTTTGCCCGACAGTTAGGGGAATTTCTGCATTTTTATGCAAAATACAGGGAATTTCTGCCTTTTTGCCTGAAAATAAGAAGAATGCATACCTTTATGTCATAAAAAGGGAAATTAGTTCATTTATGCTCCAAAATAAGAAGAATTTCTGCTTTTTTGCCTCTAAATAAGTGGAATTTCTGTCTTTCTCCCCCAAAACAAAGGGATTTTCTGTCTTTTTTGCCCCAAAATAAGGAAAATTAATGACTTATTACCCTGAAGTAAGTGAAATTTCTGCAATTTTGCCGCAAAATAAGGGAAATTTCTGCTTTTTTGCCCCCAAATAAGGGGAATTTCAGCCTTTTTACTTCTAAATAAAGGGAATTTCTGCATTTTTGCCAAAAATATTAGGAATTTCTGCCTTTTTGCCCCAAAATAAGGAAAATTTCTAAATTTTTGCCCTGAAATAAGTTAAATTTCTAAAATTTTTTCCCAAAATAAGAGAAATGTCTGCTTTTTGCCCCAAAATAATGAGAATTTCTTAAGTTTTGCCCCCAAATAAGGGGAATTTCAGCCTTTTTACCTCAAAATAAGGGGAATTTCTGCATTTTTGCCCCAAAATATGGGAAATTTCTGCCTTTTTGCCCCAAAATAAGAAAAATTTCTGCAATTTTGTACCAAAATAAAAGAAATTTCTGCCTTTTTGCCACAAAATAAGAAAATTTCTGCTTTTTCCCCCTGAAATAAGTGAAATTTCTGCAATTTTGCTCCAAAATAATTGACATTATTGCAATTTTGCCCCAAAATGAGGGAAATTTCTGGAATTTTGCTTCAAAATAAGTGGAATTTCTGAGTTTTGCCCCAAAATAAGGAGAATTTCTGTCTTTTTGCCCCAACATATACGGAATTTCTGCTTTTTTGCCCAACAATTAGGGGAATTTTGCAATTTTGATCCAAAATACGGGGATTTTCTTCCTTTTTGTACGAAAATAAGAAGAATGAATACCTTTTTGCCATAAATAAAGGAAATTTCTTCATTTTTGCTCCAAAATAAGGGGAATTTCTGCATTTTTGCCTTTAAATAAGTGGAATTTCTGTCTTTTTCCCCCAAAACAAAGGTATTTCTGTTTTTTGGCCCCAAAATAAGAAAAATTTCTGAATTATTACCCTGACATAAGTAAAATTTCTGCAATTTTGCTCCAAAATAAGGGAAATTTCTGCCTTTTTGCCACAAAATACTGGGAATTTCAGCCTTTTTACCTCAAAATAAAGGGAATTTTTGCATTTTTGCTCCAAAATATTGGAAATTTCTAAGTTTTTGCCCCAAAATAAGGTAATTTCTGCTTTTTTCCATGAAATAAGTGAAATTTCTGCAATTTTTCCCCAAAATAAGTGAAATTTCTGCAATTTTGCCCCAAAATAAGGGGAATTTCTGGAATTTTTCCTCAAAATAAGTGGAATTTCTGAGTTTTGCCTCAAAATAAGGAGAATTTCTTTCTTTTTGCCCTAACATATAAAGAATTTCTGCCTTTTTGCCCCACAATTAGGGGAATTTCTTCAATTTTGCTCCAAAATACGGGGAATTTCTGCTTTTTAGCCCGAAAATAAGGGGAATGTATACCTTTTGCCACAAAAAGGGAAATTTCTTCATTTTTGCTCCGAAATAAGGGGAATTTCTGCTTTTTTGCCTCTAAATAAGTGGAATTTATCTTTTTTTCCCCAAAAACAAAGGGAATTTCTGTCTTTTTTGCCCCAAAATAAGAAAAATTTCTGACTTATTACCCTGAAATAAGTGAAATTTCTACAATTTAGCCTCAAAATAATGGAAATTTCTGCCTTTTTGCCCCCAAATAAGGGGAATTTCAGTCTTTTTAACTCAAAATAAGGGGAATTTCTGCATTTTTGCCCCAAAATATGGGAAATTTCTGCCTTTTTGTCCCAAAATAAGAAAATTTTCTGCAATTTTGTATCAAAATAAAATAAATTTCTGCCTTTTTGCCACAAAATAAGAAAATTTCTGCTTTTTTTTGAAATAAGTGAAATTTCTGCAATTTACCACAAAATAAGTGAAATTTCTGCAATTTTGCCCCAAAATAAAAGAAATTTCTGGAATTTTGCCCCACAATAAGAGGAATTTTCGAGTTTTGCCCCAAAATAAGGAGAATTTCTGTCTTTTTGCCAAAAAATATAGGGAATTTCTGCCTTTTTGCCCCACAATTAGGGGAATTTCTGCAATTTTGCTCCAAAATACAGGAAATTTCTTCCTTTTTGCCCGAAAATAAGAAGAATGCATACCTTTTTGCCATAAAAAAGGGAACAATCTGCAATTTTGCTCCAAAATAAGGAGGATTTCTGCTTTTTTGCCTCTAAATAAGTGGAATTTCTCTTTTTCCCCAAAACAAAGGGAATTTCTGTCTTTTTTGCCCCCAAATAAGGAAAATTTCTGACTTATTACCCTGACATATGTGAAATTTCTGCAATTTTGCCCCAAAATAAGAGAAATTTCAGCCTTTTTGCCCCCAAATAAGGGGAATTTCAGCTTTTTTACCTCTAAATAAGGGGAATTTCTGCCTTTTGCCCCAAAATAAAGAAAATTTCTGCCTTTTGTCTCTGAAATATGGGAAATTTCTGCAATTTTGCACCATAATAAGTGAAATTTCTTCAATTTTGCCCCAAAATAAAAGAAATTTCTTGAATTATGCCCCAAAATAAATGGAATTTCTGAGTTTTGCCTCAAAATAAGAAGAATTTCTGTCTTTTTGCCCTAACATATAAGGAATTTCTGCCTTTTTGCCCCACAATTAGGGGAATTTCTGCAATTTTGCTCCAAAATACAGGGAATTTCTGCTTTTTAGCCCGAAAATAAGGGGAATATATATCTTTTGCCACAAAAAAAGGAAATTTCTTCATTTTTGCTCCAAAATAAGGGGAATTTCTGCTTTTTGCCCCTAAATAAGTGGAATTTCTGTCTTTTTCCCCCAAAACAAAGGGAATTTCTGTCTTTTTTGCCCCAAAATAAGGAAAATTTCTGACTTAATACCCTGAAATAAGTGTAATTTCTGCAATTTTGCCTCAACATAAGGAAAATTTCTGCCTTTTTGCCCCCAAATAAGGGGAATTTCTGCCTTTTTGTCCCAAAATAAGAAATATTTCTGCAATTTTGTACAAAATAAAAGAAATTTCTGCCTTTTTGCCCCAAAATAAGAAAATTTCTGCTTTTTTTCTGAAATAAGTGAAATTTGTGCAATTTTGCCCCAAAATAAGTGAAATTTCTACAATTTTGCCCCAAAATAAGGGAAATTTCTGCCTTTTGGCACCCAAATATGAAGAATTTCAGCCTTTCTACCTCAAAATAATAGGAATTTCTGTATTTTTGCCACAAACGATTAAGAATTTCTGCCTTTTTGCCCCAAAATAAGGAAAATTTCTGACTTTTTGCCCTGAAATAAGTTAAATTTCTAAATTTTTCCCCAAAATAATGTAAATGTCTGCTTTTTGTTCCAAAATAAGGGGAATTTCTAACTTTTTGCCCCCAAATAAAAGGAATTTCAGCCTTTTTCCCTCAAAATAAGGAGAAATTCTGCATTTTTGACCCAAAATATAAGAAATTTCTGCCTTTTTGCCCAAAATAAGAAAAATTTCTGCTATTTTGTACCATAATAAAAGAAATTTCTGTTTTTTCGCCCCAAAATAAGAAAATTTCTTATATTTTTTCCTGAAATAATTGAAATTTCTGCAATTTTGCCCCAAAATGAGTGAAATTTCTGCAATTTTGCCCCAAAATAAGGGAAATTTCAGGAATTTTCCCCCAAATTAAGTGGAATTTCTGAGTTTTGACCCAAAATAAGGAGAATTTCTGTCTTTTTGCCCCAACATATAGGGAATTTCTGTCTTTTTGCCCCACAATTAGGGAAATTTCTGCAATTTTGCTGCAAAATACAGGGAATTTCTGCCTTTTTGCCCGTAAATAAGAAGAATGCATAACTTTTTGCCAAAAAAAGGGAAATTTCTGCAATTTTGCTCCAAAATAAGGGGAATTTCTGCTTTTTTGCCTCTAAATAAGTGGAATTTCTGTCTTTTTCCCCCAAAACAAAGGGAATTTCAGTCTTTCTTGCCACAAAATAAGGAAAATTTCTGACTTATTTCCCTGAAATAAGTGAAATTTCTGCAATTTTGCCCCAAAATAAGAGAAATTTCTGCCTTTTTGCTGCCAAATAAGGGGAATTTCAGTCTTTTTACCTCAAAATAAGGGAAATTTCTGCATTTTTGCCCCAAAATAAGGAAAATTTCTGCCTTTTTGTCCGAAAAGAAGAAAAATTTCTGCAATTTTGTACCAAAATAAAAGAAATTTCTGCCTTTTTGCCCCAAAATAAGAAAATTTCTGCTTTTTTTTCTGAAATAAGTGAAATTTCTGCAATTTTGCCCCATAATAAGTGAAATTTCTGCAATTTTGCCCGAAAATAAGGGAATTTTCTGGAATTTTGCCCCAAAGTAAGGGAAATTTCTGTCTTTTGGGGCCCAAATAAGGGAATTTCAGGCTTTTTACCTCAAAATAATAGGAATTTCTGTATTTTTGCCACAAACGATTAAGAATTTCTGCCTTTTTGCCCGAAAATAAAGAAAATTTCTGACTTTTTGCCCTGACATAAGTTATATTTCTTAATTTTTTCCCCAAAATAATGGAAATGTCTGCTTTTTGTTCCAAAATAAGGGGAATTTCTTACTTTTTGCCCCCAAATAAAAGGAATTTCAGCCTTTTTACCTCAAAATAAGGAGAATTTCTGCATTTTTGACCCAAAATATGGGAAATTTCTGCCTTTTTGTTCAAAATAAGAAAAATTTCTGCTATTTTGTACCATAATAAAAAAATTTCTGTATTTGCCCCAAAATAAGAAAATTTCTTATATTTTTTCCTGAAATAATTGAAATTTCTGCAATTTTGCCCCAAAATGAGTGAAATTTCTGCAATTTTGCCCCAAAATAAGGGAAATTTCTGGAATTTCCCCCAAAATAAGTGGAATTTCTGTGTTTTGCCCTAAAATAAGGAGAATTTCTGTCTTTTTGCCCCAACATATAGGGAATTTCTGTCTCTTTGCCCCACAATTAGGGGAATTTCTGTAATTTTGCTCCAAAATATGGGGAATTTCTGTTTTTTTGCCCGAAAATAAGAAGAATGCATACCTTTTTGCCATAAAAAAGGGAAATTTCTGCAATTTTGCTCCAAAATAAGGGGAATTTCTGCTGTTTTGTCTCTAAATAAGTGGAATTTCTGTTTTTTCCCCCCAAACAAAGGGAATTTCTGTATTTTTTGCCCCAAAATAAGGAAAATTTCTGACTTATTACCCTGAAATAAGTGAAATTTCTGCAATTTTGCCCCAAAATAAGGGAAATTTCTGGCTTTTTGCCCCCAAATAAGAGGAATTTCAGCCTTTTTACCTCAAAATAAGGGGAATTTCTGCATTTTTGCCAAAAATATTAGGAATTTCTGCCTTTTTGCCACAAAATAAGGAAAATTTCTGCTTTTTTTCCCTGAAATAAGTGAAATTTCTGCAATTTTGCCCCAAAATAAGTTAAATTTCTGTAATTTAGCCCCAAAATAAGGGAAATTTCTGAAATTTTGCTCCAAAATAAGTGGAATTTCTGAGTTTTGCCTCAAAATAAGGAGAATTTCTGTCTTTTTGCCCTAACATATAAGGAATTTCTGCCTTTTTGCCCAACAATTAGGGGAATTTCTGCAATTTTGCTCCAAAATACGGGGAATTTCTGCTTTTTAGCCCGAAAATAAGGGGAATGTATAACTTTTGCCACAAAAAAGGAAAATTTCTTCATTTTTGCTCCAAAATAAGGGGAATTTCTGCTTTTTTGCCTCTAAATAAGTGGAATTTCTCTTTTTTCCCCCAAAACAAAGGGAATTTCTGTCTTTTTTGCCCCAAAATAAGGAAAATTTCTGACTTATTACCCTGAAATAAGTGAAATGTCTGCAATTTTGCCTCAAAATAAGGGAAATTTCTGCCTTTTTGCCCCCAAATAAGGGGAATTTCAGTCTTTTTAACTCGAAATAAGGGGAATTTCTGGATTTTGCCCCACAATATGGAAAATTTCTGCCTTTTGGTCCCAAAATAAGAAAATTTTCTGCAATTTTGTATCAAAATAAAATAAATTTCTGCTTTTTTGCCACAAAATAAGAAAATTTCTGCTTTTTTTCTGAAATAAGTGAAATTTCTGCAATTTGCCACAAAATAAGTGAAATTTCAGCAATTTTGCGCCAAAATAAAAGAAATTTCTGGAATTTAGCCCCAAAATAAGAGGAATTTTCGAGTTTTGCCCCAAAATAAGGAGAATTTCTCTTTTTTGCCAAAAAATATAGGGAATTTCTGCCTTTTTGCCCCACAATTAGGGGAATTTCTGCAATTTTGCTCCAAATACAGGAAATTTCTTCATTTTGCCCGAAAATAAGAAGAATGCATACCTTTTTGCCATAAAAAAGGGAACAATCTGCAATTTTGCTCCAAAATAAGGAGGATTTCTGCTTTTTTGCCTCTAAATAAGTGGAATTTCTGTCTTTTTCCCCCAAAACAAAGGGAATTTCTGTCTTTTTTGCCCCAAAATAAGGAAAATTTCTGACTTAATACCCTGAAATAAGTGAAATTTCTGCAATTTTGCCTCAAAATAAGGGAAATTTCTGCTTTTTTGCCCCCAAATAAGGGGAATTTCTGCCTTTTTGTCCCAAAATAAGAAATATTTCTGCACTTTTGTACAAAATAAAAGAAATTACTGCCTTTTTGCCCCAAAATAAGAAAATTTCTGCTTTTTTTCTGATAAGTGAAATTTGTGCAATTTTGCCCCAAAATAAGTGAAATTTCTGCAATTATGCCCCAAATTAAGGGAAATTTCTGCCTTTTGGCACTCAAATATGAAGAATTTCAGCCTTTTTACCTCAAAATAATAGGAATTTCTGTATTTTTGCCACAAAATATTAAGAATTTCTGCCTTTTTGCCCCAAAATAAGGAAAATTTCTGACTTTTTGCCCTGAAATAAGTTAAATTTCTAAATTTTTTCCCCAAAATAATGTAAATGTCTGCTTTTTGTTTAAAAATAAGGGGAATTTCTTACTTTTTGCCCCCAAATAAAAGGAATTTCAGCCTTTTTACCTCAAAATAAGGGGAATTTCTGCATTTTTGACCCAAAATATGGGAAATTTCTGCCTTTTTGCCCAAAATAAAAAAAATTTCTGCTATTTTGTACCATAATAAAATAAATTTCTGTTTTTTCGCCCCAAAATAAGAAAATTTCTTCTTTTTTTCTCTGAAATAATTGAAATTTCTGCAATTTTGCCCCAAAATGTGTGAAATTTCTGCAATTTTGCCCCAAAATAAGGGAAATTTCTGGAATTTTCCCCCAAAATAAGTGGAATTTCTGAGTTTTGACCCAAAATAAAGAGAACTTCTGTCTTTTTGCCCCAACATATAGGGAATTTCTGCCTTTTTGCCCCACAATTAGGGGAATTTCTGCAATTTTGTTCCAAAATACAGAGAATTTCTGCCTTTTTGCCCGAAAATAAAAAGAATGCATACCTTTTTGCCATAGAAAGTGAAATTTCTTTATTTTTGCTCCAAAATAAGAAGAATTTTTGCTTTTTTGCCTCTAAATAAGTGGAATTTCTGTCTTTCTCCCCCAAAACAAAGGGAATTTCTGTCTTTTTTGCCCAAAAATAAGGAAAATTTCTGACTTATTACCCTGAAATAAGTGAAATTTCTGCAATTTTGGCCCAAAATAAGGAAAATTTCTGCCTTTTGGCCCCCAAATAAGGGGAATTTCAGCCTTTTTACCTCAAAATAATAGGAATTTCTGTATTTTTTGCCCCAAAATAGTGAAAATTTCTGACTTATTACCCTGAAGTAAGTAATATATCTGCAATTTTACGCCAAAATAAGGGAAATTTCTGCCTTTTGGCCCCCATAAGTGGAATTTCAGCCTTTTTACCTCAAAATAATAGGAATATCTGTATTTTAGCCACAAAATATTAAGAATTTCTGCCTTTTTACCCCAAATTAAGGAAAATTTCTGACTTTTTGCACTGAAATTAGTTAAATTTCTAAATTTTTTCCACAAAATAATGGAATTGTCTGCTTTTTGTTCCAAAACAAGGGGAATTTCTTACTTTTTGCCCCCAAATAAGGGGAATTTCAGCCTTTTTACCTCAAAATAAGGGGAATTTCTGCATTTTTGACACAAAATATGGGAAATTTCTGCCTTTTTGCCCAAAATAAGAAAAATTTCTGCTATTTTGTACCATAATAAAAGAAATTTCTGTTTTTTTGCCCCAAAATAAGAAAATTTCTCCTTTTTTTCCCAGAAATAATTGAAACTTCTGCAATTTTGTTCCAAAATGAGTGAAAGTTCTGCAATTTTGCCCAAAATAAGGGAAATTTCTGGAATTTTCCTTCAAAATAAGTGGAATTCCTGAGTTTTGCCCCAAAATAAGGAGAATTTCTGTATTTTTGCCCCAACATATAGGGAATTTCTGCCTTTTTGCCCCACAATTAGAGGAATTTCTGATATTTTGCTGCATAATACGGGGAATTTCTGCCTTTTTGCCCGAAAATAAGAAGAATGCATAACTTTTTGCCTTAAAAAAGGAAAATTTCGGCAATTTTGCTTTAAAATAAGGGGAGTTTCTGCTTTTTTGCCTCTAAATAAGTGGAATTGCTGTCTTTTTCCCCCAAAACAATGGGAATTTCTGTATTTTTTTGCCCCAAAATAAGGAAAATTTCTGACTTATTACCCTGAAATAAGTGAAATTTCTGCAATTTTGCCCCATAATAAGGGAAATTTCTACCTTTTTGCCCCAAAATAAGGAAAATTTCTGACTTTTTACCTCACAATAACAGGAATTTCTGCATTTTTGCCAAAAAATATTTTGAATTTCTGCCTTTTTGCCACAAAATAAGGAAAATTTCTGCCTTTTTTCCCTGAAATACGTGAAATTTCTTCAATTTTGCCCCAAAATAAGTTAAATTTCTGTAATTTTGCCCAAAAATAAGGGAAATTTCTGGAATTTTGCCCCAAAATAAGTGGAATTTCTTTATTTTGCCCCAAAATAAGGAGAATTTCTGTCGTTTTGCCCCAACATATAGGGAATTTCTACTTTTTTGCCCCACAATTAGGGGAATTTCTGCAATTTTGCTGCAAAATACGGGGAATTTCTGCCTTTTTGCCCGAAAATAAGAAGAATGCATACATTTTTGACATAAAAAGGAAAATTTCTTCATTTTTGCTCCAAAATAAGGGAAATTTCTGCTTTTTTGCCTCTAAATAAGTGGAATTTCTGTCTTTCTCCCCCAAAACAAAGGGAATTTCTGTCTTTTTTGCCCCAAAATAAGGAAAATTTCTGACTTATTACCCTGAAGTAAGTGATATTTTTGCAATTTTGCCCCAAAAAATGGTAAATTTCTGCATTTTTGCCCCCAAATAAGGGGAATTTCAGCTTTTTTACCTGTAAATAAGGGGAATTTCTGCCTTTTTGCCCCAAAATAAGGAAAATTTCTTAATTTTTGCCCTGAAATAAGTTAAATTTCTAAAATTTTTTCCCAAAATAAGGGAAATGTCTGCTTTTTGCCCCAAAATAATGGGAATTTCTTAATTTTTGCCCCCAAATAAAAGGAATTTCAGGCTTTTTACCTCAAAATAAGGGGAATTTCTGCATTTTTGCCCCAAAATATGGGAAATTTCTTATTTTTGCCAAAAAAAGAATAATTTCTGCAATTTTGTACCAAAATAAAAGAAATTTCTGCCTTTTTGCCCCAAAATAAAAAATTTCTGCTTTTTTCCCCTGAAATAAGTGAAATTTCTGCAATTTTGCCCCAAAATAAGTGAAATTATTGCAATTTTGCCCCAAAATAAGGGGAATTTCTGGAATTTTGCTTCAAAATAAGTGGAATTTCTGAGTTTTGCCCCAAATCAAAGGGAATTTCTGTCTTTTTTCGCGAAAATAACAAAAAATTCTGACTTATTACCCTGAAATAAGTGAAATTTCTGCAATTGTGCCTCAAAATAAGAGAAATTTCTGCCTTTTTGCTCCAAAATATGGGGAATTTCAGCATTTTACCTCAAAATAAGGGGAATTTCAGCCTTTTTGCACCAAAATAAGAGAAATTCCTGCCTTCATTTTCTGAAATAAGAGAAATTTCTGCAATTTTGCCACAAAAAAGGGACATTTCTTCATTTTAGCCCCAAAATAAGAGTAATTTCTGCCTTTTTACCTCAAAATAAGTGAAATTTCTGCCTTTTTACCCAAAAATAAACGGAATTTCTGTCTTTTTGCTCCAAAATAAAAGGAATTTTTGAATTTTGCCTTGAAATAAGTGAAATTTCTGCAATTTTGCCCCAAAATAAGGGAAATTTCTGCCTTTTTGCCACAAAATAAGGGGAATTTCTGCAATTTTGCCACAAAATAAGGGAAATTTCTGTATTTTTGCCCCAAAATAAAAGGAATTTCAGCCGTTTTATCTCATAATAAGGGGAATCTCTGCATTTTTGCCCCAAAATATGGGGAATTTCTGCATTTTTGCCTCAAAATAAAGAAAATTTCTGCAATTTTGTACCAAAATAAGAAAAATTTCTGCAATTTTGCGACAAAATAAGGGAAATTTCTGCAATGTTGCCCCAAAATAAGGGGAATTTCTAAATTTTTGCCGTGAAATAAGGAGAATTTCTGTCTTTTTGCCCAAAAATAATGTGAATTTCTGCATTTTCTCTCAAAATTAGGGGAATTTGTGCAATTTTGCTTCAAAATATGGGTAATTTTAGCCTTATTGCACCAAAATAAAGGGAATTTCTGCATTTTTGCACCAATATAAAAGGAATTTCTTAGATTTTGCTTAAAATACAGAAAATTTCTGCCTTATTGCCTGAAATTAAGTGGAATTTCTGCCTTTTTGCCCTGAAATATTTGAAATTTCTGCAATTTTACCCCAAAATAGAGGGAATTTCTGTTTTTGGCCCCAAAATTAGGAGAATTTCTGCTTTTTGCCCCAAAATAAAGCAAATTTCTGACTTTTTGCCCTAAAATAAGTGAAATTTGTGCAATTTTGCCCCAAATTAAGGGAAATTTCTGCCTTTTTGCCCAAAATAAAGGGAATTTCATCATTTTACCTCCAAATAAGGGGAATTTCTGCCTTTTTGCCGCAAAATATTTGGTATTTCTGCCTTATTGCTTTCAAATAAGGAAAATTTCTACTTTTCTGCCCGAATTAACAAGAATTTCTGCATTTTTGCCACAAAGTAAAGAAAATTTTTGCCTTTTTGCCCTAAAATAAAGGGAATTTCAACCTTTTAACCTCAAAATAAGGGGAATTTCTGCCTTTTACCCCAAAATATGGGGAATTTCTGCTTTTTTGTTTCAAAATAAGGAAAATTTTTTCAATTTTGTACCAATATAAAAGAAATTTCTGCTTTTTGCCCCAAAATAAAAGGAATATCTGATTTTTTGCCCTGAAATAAATGAAATTTCTGCAATTTTGACCGAAAATAAGGGAAATTTGTGCCTTTTTGCCCCAAAATGTAGGGAATTTCTGCCTTTTTGCCCCAAAATATGGGGAATTTCAGCATTTTACCTCAAAATAAGGGGAATTTCAGCCTTTTTGCACCAAAATATGGGGAATTTCTGACTTTTTGCCACAAAATAAGAAAAATTTCTGCAATTCTGTACCAAAATAAAAGAAATTTCTAAAATTTTGCCTGAAAATAAGGGAAATTTCTGCAATTTTGCCCCAAAATAAGGGAAATTTCTGCCTTTTTGCCATAAAATAAGGGGAATTTCTGTCTTTTTGCCCCAAAATAAAAGAAATTTCAGCCTTTTTACCTCATAATAAGGAGAATCTCTGTTTTTTTTTGCCACAAAATATGGGGAATTTCTGCATTTTTGCCTCAAAATAAAAAAAATTTCTGCAATTTTGTACCAAAATAAAAGAAATTTCTGCCTTTTTGCCCCAAAATAAGAGAAATTCCTGCCTTCTTTCCCTGAAATAGGTGAAATTTCTGCAATTTTGCCCAAAATAAGAAAAATTTCTGCAATTTTGCCACAAAATAAGGGAAATTTCTGCAATTTTGCCCCAAAATAAGGGGAATTTCTGACTTTTTGCCATGAAATAAGGAGAATTTCCGACTTTTTGCCTTAAAATAATGTGAATTTCTGCATTATCCCTCAAAATTAGGGGAATTTTTTCAATTTTGCTTCAAAATATGGGGAATTTCTGCCTTATTGCACCAAAATAAAAAGAATTTCTGCAATTTTGCTCCAAAATAAGGGAAATTTCTGCAATTTTGCTTCAAAATAAGGGAAATTTCTGCCTTTTTGCCACAAAATAAGGGGAATTTCTGTCTTTTTGCCCCAAAATAAAAGGAATGTCAGCCTTTTTACCTCATAATATGGGGAATCTCTGCCTTTTTGCCCCAAAATATGGGGAATTTCTGCATTTTTGCCTCAAAATAAAGAAAATTTTTGTAATTTTGTACCAAAATAAAAGAAATTTCTGCTTTTTTGCCCCAAAGTAAGAGAAATTCCTGTTTTCTTTCCCTGAAATAAGTGAAATTTCTGCAATTTTGCCCAAAATAAGAAAAATTTCTGAAATTTTGCCCCAAAATAAGGGAAATTTCTGCCTTTTTACCACAAAATAAGAAGAATTTCTGCATTTTTGCCCCAAAATAGAGAAAATTTCTGCAATGTTGTACCAAAAGTAAAGAAATTTCTGCCTTTTTGCCCCAAAATAAGAGAAATTCCTTCCTTCTTTCCCTGAAATAAGTGAAATTTCTGCAATTTTGCCCAAAATAAGAAAAATTTTTGCAATTTTGCCACAAAAAAGGAAAATTTCTTCATTTTAGCCCCAAAATAAGAGTAATTTCTTTCTTTTTACCTTAAAATAAGTGAAATTTCTGCCTTTTTACCCAAAAATAAACGGAATTTCTGTCTTTTTGCCCCAAAATAAAAGGAATTTTTGAATTTTGCCTTGAAATAAGTGAAATTCCTGCAATTTTGCCCCAAAATAAGGGAAATTTTTGCCTTTTTGCCACAAAATAAGGGGAATTTCTGCATTTTACCTTCAATTAAGGGGAATTTCTTCTTTTTTGCCACAAAATAAAAGAAATTCCTGCCTTCTTTCCCTGAAATAAGTGAAATTTCTGCAATTTTGCCCAAAATAAGAAAAATTTTTGCAATTTTGCCACAAAAAAGGAAAATTTCTTCATTTTAGCCCCAAAATAAGAGTAATTTCTTTCTTTTTACCTTAAAATAAGTGAAATTTCTGCCTTTTTACCCAAAAATAAACGGACTTTCTGTCTTTTTGTCCCAAAATAAAAGGAATTTTTGAATTTTGCCTTGAAATAAGTGAAATATCTGCAATTTTGCCCCAAAATAAGGGAAATTTTTGCCTTTTTGCCACAAAATAAGGGGAATTTCTGCATTTTTGCCCCAAAATAAAGAAAATTTCTCCAATTTTGTACGAAAAAAAAGAAATTTCTGCCTTTTTGCAAAATAATAAGAGAAATTCCTGCCTTCTTTTCCTGAAAAGTGAAATTTCTGCAATTTTCCCCAAAATAAGAAAAATTTCTGCAATTTTGCTACAAAATAAGGGAAATTTCTGCAATTTTACCCCAAAATAAGGGGAATTTCTGACGTTATGCCCTGAAATAAAGAGAATTTCTGTCTTTTTGCCCCAAAATAATTTGAATTTCTGCATTATTCCTCAAAATTAGATGAATTTGTGCAATTTTGCTTCAAAACACGGGGAATTTCTGCCTTATTACACCAAAATAAAGGGAATTTCTGCATTTTTGCACCAATATAAGGGGAATTTCTGAGATTTTGCTCTAAAATACAGAAAATTTGTGCCTTATTGCCTAAAATTAAGTGGAATTTCTGCCATTTTGCACTGAAATATTTGAAATTTCTGCAATTATACTCTAAAATAAGGGGAATTTCAGTTTTTGGCCCCAAAATTAGGAGAATTTCTGCTTTTTGCCCAAAAATAAGGCAAATTTCTGACTTTTTGCCCTAAAATAAGTGAAATTTCTGCAATTTTGCCTTAAAATAAAAGGAATTTCTGCCTTTTGCCCAAAATAAGGGGAATTTCAGCATTTTACCTCCAAATAAGAAGAATTTCTGCCTTTTTGCCACAAAATATGGGGAATTTCTGCATTATTGCCCCCAAATAAGGAAAGTTTCTGCTTTTCTGCCCCAATTAATGGGAATTTCTGCCTTTTTGCCACAAAATAAAGGGAATTTCTGCCTTTTTGCCCCAAAATAAGAAGAATTTCAGCCTTTTTATCTCAAAATAAGGGGAATTTCTGCCTTTTGCCCCAAAATATAGGGAATTTCTGCCTTTTTGTTCCAAAATAAGAAAAATTTCTTCACCTTTGTACCAAAATAAAAGAAATTTCTGCTTTTTGCCCCAAAATAAAAGGAATTTCTGACTTTTTGCCCTGAAATAAATGAAATTTCTGCAATTTTGCCAAAAAAAAGGGAAATTTGTGCTTTTTTGCCACAAAATGTAGGGAATTTCTGCCTTTTTGCCCAAAAATATGGGGAATTTCATCATTTTACCTCAAAATAAGGGGAATTTCAGCCTTTTTGCACCAAAATATGGGGAATTTCTGACTTTTTGCCACAAAATAAGAAAAATTTCTGCAATTCTGTACCAAAATAAAAGAAATTTCTAAAATTTTGCCTGAAAATAAGGGAAATTTCTGCAATTTTGCCTTAAAATACGGGAAATTTCTTCCTTTTTGCCACAAAATAAGGGGAATTTCTGTCTTTTTGCCCCAAAATAAAAGAAATTTCAGCCTTTTTACCTCATAATAAGGGGAATCTCTGCCTTTTTGCCCCAAAATATAGGGAATTTCTGCATTTTTGCCTCAAAATAAAGAAAATTTTTGCAATTTTGTACCAAAATAAAAGAAATTTCTGCCTTTTTGCCCCAAAATAAGAGAAATTCCTGCCTTCTTTCCCTGAAATAAGTGAATTTTCTGCAATTTTGCCCAAAATAAGAAAAATTTCTGAAATTTTGCCCCAAAATAAGGGAAATTTCTGCCTTTTTGCCACAAAATAAGGGGAATTTCTGCATTTTTGCCCCAAAATAAAGAAAATTTCTGCAATGTTGTACCAAAATAAAAGAAATTTCTGCCTTTTTGCCCCAAAATAAGAGAAATTCCTTCTTTCTTTCCCTGAAATAAGTGAAATTTCTGCGATTTTGCCCAAAATAAGAAAAATTTTTGCAATTTTGCCACAAAAAAGGAAAATTTCTTCATTTTAGCCCCAAAATAAGAGTAATTTCTGCCTTTTTACCTCAAAATAAGTGAAATTTCTTTTTTTTTACCCAAAAATAAACACAATTTCTGTCTTTTTGCCCCAAAATAAAAGAAATTTTTGAATTTTTCTTTGAAATAAGTGAAATTTCTGCAATTTTGCCCCAAAATAAGAGAAATTTCTGCCTTTTTGCCACAAAATAAGGGGAATTTCTGCATTTTTGCCCCAAAATAAAGAAAATTTCTGGAATTTTGTACGAAAAAAAAAAAAGAAATTTCTGCCCTTTTGCCACAAAAAACGAGAAATTCCTGCCTTCTTTCCCTGAAATAAGTGAAATTTCTGCAATTTTGCCCAAAATAAGAAAAATGTCTGCAATTTTGCCACAAAATAAGGGAAATTTCTGCAATTTTACCCCAAAATAAGGGGAATTTCTGACGTTATGCCCTGAAATAAGGAGAATTTCTGTCTTTTTGCCCCAAAATAATTTGAATTTCTGCATTTTCCCTCAAAATTAGATGAATTTGTGCAATTTTGCTTCAAAACACGGGGAATTTCTGCCTTATTACACCAAAATAAAAGGAATTTCTGCATTTTTACACCAATATAAGGGGAATTTCTGAGATTTTGCTCCAAAATACAGGAAATTTGTGCCTTATTGCCGAAAATTAAGTGGAATTTCTGCCTTTTTGCACTGAAATATTTGAAATTTCTGCAATTTTACCCTAAAATAAGGGTAATTTCTGTGTTTGGCCCCAAAATTAGGGGAATTTCTGCTTTTGCCACAAAATAAGGCAAATTTCTGACTTTTTTCCCTAAAATAAGTGAAATTTCTGCAATTTTGCCCCAAAATAAGGGGAATTTCTGCCTTTTGCCCAAAATAAGGGGAATTTCAGCATTTTACCTTCAATTAAGGGGAATTTCTGCTTTTTTGCCACAAAATATGGGGAATTTCTGCATTATTGCCCCCAAATAAGGAAAGTTTCTACTTTTCTGCCCAAATTAATGGGAATTTCTACCTTTTTGCCAAAAAATAAAGGGAATTTCTGCCTTTTTGCCACAAAATAAGGAGAATTTCATCCTTTTTACCTCAAAATAAGGGGAATTTCTGCCTTTTGCCCCAAAATATGGGGAATTTCTGCCTTTTTGTTCTAAAATAAGAAAAATTTCTTCACCTTTGTACCAAAATAAAAGAAATTTCTGCTTTTTGCCCCAAAATAAAAAGAATTTCTGACTTTTTGCCCTGAAATAATTGAAATTTCTGCAATTTTGCCCGAAAATAAGGGAAATTTGTGACCTTTTGCCCCAAAATAGGGAATTTCAACCTTTTTGCCCCAAAATATGGGGAATTTCAGCATTTTACCTCCAAAAGAGGAATTTCAGCCTTTTTGCACCAAAATATGGGGAATTTCTGCCTTTTGCCACAAAATAAGAAAAATTTCTGCAATTCTGTACCAAAATAAAAGAAATTTCTAAAATTTTGCCCGAAAATAAGGGAAATTTCTGCAATTTTGCCCCAAAATAAGGGAAATATCTGGATTTTTGCTCCAAAATAAGGGAAACTTCTGCCTTTTTGCCACAAAATAAGGGGAATTTCTGTCTTTTTGCCCCAAAATAAAAGGAATTACAGCCTTTTTACCTCATAATAAGGGGAATCTCTGCCTTTTTGCCCCAAAATATGGGGAATTTCTGCATTTTTGCCTCAAAATAAAGAAAATTTTTGCAATTTTGTACCAAAATAAATGAAATTTCTGCCTTTTTACCCCAAAATAAGAAAAATTCCTGCCTTCTTTCCCTGAAATATGTGAAATTTCTGCAATTTTGCCCAAAATAAAAAAATTTCTGCAATTTTGCCACAAAATAAGGGAAATTTTTGCAATTTTGCCCCAAAATAAGGGGAATTTCTGACTTTTTGCCGTGAAATAAGGAGAATTTCTGTCTTTTTGCCCCAAAATTATGTGAATTTCTGCATTTTCCCTCAAAATTAGGGGAATTTGTGCAATTTTGCTTCAAAATACGGGGAATTTCTGTCTTATTGCACCAAAATAAAGGGAATTTCTGCATTTTTGCACCAATAAAAGGGGATTTCCTGAGATTTTGTTCCAAAATACAGAAAATTTCTGCCTTATTGCCCGAAATTAAGTGGAATTTCTGCCTTTTTGCCCTGAAATATTTGAAATTTCTCCAATTTTACCCCAATATAAGGGAAAATTCTATTTTTAGCCCCAAAATTAGGGGAATTTCTGCTTTTTGCCCCAAAATAAGGCAAATTTCTGACTTTTTGCCCTGAAATAAGTGAAATTTCTGCAATTTTATCCCAAAATAAGGGGAATTTCTGCCTTTTTGCCCAAAATAAAGAGAATTTCAGCATTTTACCTCCAAATAAGGGGAATTTCTGCCTTTTTGCCACAAAATATGTGAAATTACTGCCTTATTGCCTTCAAATAACGAAAATTTCTGCTTTTGTGCCCCAATTAACAAGAATTTCTGCCTTTTTGCCACAAAGTAAAGGAAATTTTTACCTTTTTGCCCTAAAATATGGGGAATTTCATCATTTTTACCTCAAAATAAGAGGAATTTCTAGCTTTTACTCCAAAATATGGGGAATTTCTGCCTTTTTGTTCCAAAATAAGAAAAATTTCTTCAACTTTGTACCAAAATAAAAGAAATTTCTGCTTTTTGTCCCAAAATAAAAGGAATTTCTGACTTTTTGCCCTGAAATAAATGAAATTTCTGCAATTTTGCCCGAAAATAAGTAAAATTTGTGCCTTTTTGCCCCAAATGAGGGAAATTTCTGCCTTTTAGTCCCAAAATATGGGGAATTTCAGCCTTTAACCTCAAAATAAGGGGAATTTCAGTTTTTTTGCACCAAAATATGGGGAATTTTAGCCTTTTTGCCACAATATAAAAAAAATTTTGCAATTCTGTACCAAAATAAAAGAAATTTCTAAAATTTTGCCCCAAAATAAGGGAAATTTCTACAATTTTGCCCCAAATAAGGGAAAGTTCTTCAATTTTGCCCCAAAATAAGGGGAATTTCTGACTTTTTGCCGCAAAATAAGGAGAATTTCTGTATTTTTGCCCCAAAATAAAGGGAATTTCTGCCTTTTTGCCCCAAAATTAGGGGAGTTTCTGCAATTTTGCTTCAAAATACAAGGAATTTCTGCCTCTTTTCCCAAAAATAAGGGGAACTTCTGCTTTTGCCCCAAATAAAGGGAATTTCTGCATTTTTGACCCGATATTAGGGGAATTTCTGCAATTTTGCTCCAAAATACGGGGAATTTCTGCCTTTTTGCCCGAAATTAAAAGGATTTTCTGCCTTTTTGCCCCCAAATAAGGGAAATTTCTGCAATTTTATCCCAAAATAAGGGGAATTTCTGCCTTTTTGACCCAAAATATAAGGATTTTCTGCCTTTTTGCCCCCAAATAAGGGAAATTTCTGCAATTTTATCCCAAAATAAGGGGAATTTCTGCCTTTTTGACCCAAAATATAAGGAATTTCTGCCTTTTTGCCCCAAAATAAGAAACATTTCTGCAATTTTGCCCCAAAATAAAAGGAATTTCTCACTTTTTGCCCAAAAATAAAGGAAATTTCAGCCTTTTTACCTGAAAATAAGTCAAATCTGCAATTTTGCTTCAAATAAGGGAAATTTCTGCAATTTTGCCACAAAATAAGGTAAATTTCTGCAATTTTGCCCCAAATTAAAGGGAATTTCTGCAATTTTGCCCCAAAATAAGGGGAATTTCTGATTTTTGCCAAAAAATATAGGGAATGTCTGCCTTTTGCCCCAAAATTAGGGGAATTTCTGCAATTTTGCTTCAAAATAAGGGGAATTTCTGCCTTTTTTCCCGGAAATTAGGAAAATGCATATCTTTTTGCCATAAAAAAGGGAAATTTCTTCATTTTTGCGCCAAATTAAAAGGAACTTCTGCCTTTTGCCTCTAAATAAGTGGAATTTCTTTCTTTTATACGCCAAAACAAAGGGAATTTCTGTCTTTTTTGCCCCAAAATAAGGGGAATTTCTGACTTATTACCCTGAAATAAGTGAAATTTCTGCAATTTTGCCCCAAAATAAAGAAAAATTCTTCCTTTTTGCTCCCAAATAAGAGGTATTTCAGCCTTTTTACCTCAAAATAAGGGGAATTTCTGCGTTTTTGCCACAATATATTAGGAATTTCTGCCTTTGTGCCCTAAAATAAGGGAAATTTCTGGAATTTTGCCCCAAAATAAGTGGAATTTCTGAGTTTTGCCACAAAATAAGGAGAATTTCTGTCTTTTTGCCCCAACATATAGGGAATTTCAGCCGTTTTGCCTCACAATTAGGGGAATTTCTGCAATTTTGTTCCAAAATGCGGGGAATTTCTGCTTTTTTGCCTGAAAATAAGGGGAATGTATAACTTTTGCAACAAAAAAAGGAAATTTTTTCATTTTAGCCCCAAAATAAGAGTAATTTCTGCCTTTTTACCTCAAAATAAGTGAAATTTCTGCCTTTTTACCCAAAAATAAAGGGAATTTCTGTCTTTTTGCCCCAAAATAAAAGGAATTTTTGAATTTTGCCTTGAAATAAGTGAAATTTCTGCAATTTTGCCCCAAAATAAGGGTAAATTCTGCCTTTTTGCCACAAAATAAGGGGAATTTCTGCATTTTTGCCCCAAAATAAAGAAAATTTCTGCAATTTTGTACCAAAATAAAAGATATTTCTGCCTTTTTGCCCCAAAATAAGAGAAATTCATGCCTTCTTTCCATGAAAAAAGTGAAATTTCTGCAATTTTGCCCAAAATAAGAAAAATTTCTGCAATTTTGCCACAAAAAAGGGAAATTTCTTCATTTTAGCCCCAAAATAAGAGTAATTTCTGCCTTTTTATCTCAAAATAAGTGAAATTTCAGCCTTTTTACCCAAAAATAAACGGAATTTCTTTTTTTTGCCCCAAAATAAAAGGAATTTTTGAATTTTGCCTTGAAATAAGTGAAATTTCTGCAATTTTGCCCCAAAATAAGAGAAATTTCTGCCTTTTTGCCACAAAATCAGGGGAATTTCTGCATTTTTGCCCCAAAATAAAGAAAATTTCTGCAATTTTGTACCAAAATAAAAGAAATTTCTGCCCTTTTGCCCCAAAATAAGAGAAATTCCAAAGTTCTTTCCCTGAAATAATTGAAATTTCTGCAATTTTGCCCAAAATAAGAAAAATTTCTGCAATTTTGCCCCAAAATAAGAGGAATTTCTGACGTTATGCCCTAAAATAAGGAGAATTTCTGTCTTTTTGCCCCAAAATAATTTGAATTTCTGCATTTTTCCTCAAAATTAGATGAATTTGTGCAATTTTGCTTCAAAACAAGGGGAACTTCTGCTTTATTACACCAAAATAAAGGGAATTTCTGCATTTTTGCACCAATATAAGGGGAATTTCTGAGATTTTGCTCCAAAATACAGAAAATTTCTGCCTTATTGCCTGAAATTAAGTGGAATTTCTGCCTTTTGGCCCTGAAATATTTGAGATTTCTGCAATTTTATCCCAAAATAAGGGAAATTTCTATTTTTAGCCTCAAAATTAAAAGAATTTCTGCTTTTTGCCCCAAAATAAGTCAAATTTCTGACTTTTTGCCCTGAAATAAGTGAAATTTCTGCAATTTAGTCCCAAAACAAGGGGAATTTCTGCCTTTTTGCCCAAAATAAGGGGAATTTCAGCCTTTAACCTCAAAATAAGGGGAATTTCAGTTTTTTTGCACCAAAATATGGGGAATTTTAGCCTTTTTGCCACAATATAAAAAAAAATTTTGCAATTCTGTACCAAAATAAAAGAAATTTCTAAAATTTTGCCCCAAAATAAGGGAAATTTCTACAATTTTGCCCCAAATAAGGGAAAGTTCTTCAATTTTGCCCCAAAATAAGGGGAATTTCTGACTTTTTGCCGCAAAATAAGGAGAATTTCTGTATTTTTGCCCCAAAATAAAGGGAATTTCTGCCTTTTTGCCCCAAAATTAGGGGAGTTTCTGCAATTTTGCTTCAAAATACAAGGAATTTCTGCCTCTTTTCCCAAAAATAAGGGGAACTTCTGCTTTTGCCCCTAATAAAGGGAATTTCTGCATTTTTGACCCGATATTAGGGGAATTTCTGCAATTTTGCTCCAAAATACGGGGAATTTCTGCCTTTTTGCCCGAAATTAAAAGGATTTTCTGCCTTTTTGCCCCCAAATAAGGGAAATTTCTGCAATTTTATCCCAAAATAAGGGGAATTTCTGCCTTTTTGACCCAAAATATAAGGAATTTCTGCCTTTTTGCCCCAAAATAAGAAACATTTCTGCAATTTTGCCCCAAAATAAAAGGAATTTCTCACTTTTTGCCCAAAAATAAAGGAAATTTCAGCCTTTTTACCTGAAAATAAGTCAAATCTGCAATTTGGCTTCAAATAAGGGAAATTTCTGCAATTTTGCCACAAAATAAGGTAAATTTCTGCAATTTTGCCCCAAATTAAAGGAAATTTCTGCAATTTTGCCCCAAAATAAGGGGAATTTCTGATTTTTGCCACAAAATATAGGGAATGTCTGCCTTTTGCCCCAAAATTAGGGGAATTTCTGCAATTTTGCTTCAAAATAAGGGGAATTTCTGCCTTTTTTCCCGGAAATTAGGAAAATGCATATCTTTTTGCCATAAAAAAGGGAAATTTCTTCATTTTTGCGCCAAATTAAAAGGAACTTCTGCCTTTTGCCTCTAAATAAGTGGAATTTCTTTCTTTTATACGCCAAAACAAAGGGAATTTCTGTCTTTTTTGCCCCAAAATAAGGGGAATTTCTGACTTATTACCCTGAAATAAGTGAAATTTCTGCAATTTTGCCCCAAAATAAAGAAAAATTCTTCCTTTTTGCTCCCAAATAAGAGGTATTTCAGCCTTTTTACCTCAAAATAAGGGGAATTTCTGCGTTTTTGCCACAATATATTAGGAATTTCTGCCTTTGTGCCCTAAAATAAGGGAAATTTCTGGAATTTTGCCCCAAAATAAGTGGAATTTCTGAGTTTTGCCACAAAATAAGGAGAATTTCTGTCTTTTTGCCCCAACATATAGGGAATTTCAGCCGTTTTGCCGCACAATTAGGGGAATTTCTGCAATTTTGTTCCAAAATGCGGGGAATTTCTGCTTTTTTGCCTGAAAATAAGGGGAATGTATAACTTTTGCAACAAAAAAAGGAAATTTTTTCATTTTAGCCCCAAAATAAGAGTAATTTCTGCCTTTTTACCTCAAAATAAGTGAAATTTCTGCCTTTTTACCCAAAAATAAAGGGAATTTCTGTCTTTTTGCCCCAAAATAAAAGGAATTTTTGAATTTTGCCTTGAAATAAGTGAAATTTCTGCAATTTTGCCCCAAAATAAGGGTAAATTCTGCCTTTTTGCCACAAAATAAGGGGAATTTCTGCATTTTTGCCCCAAAATAAAGAAAATTTCTGCAATTTTGTACCAAAATAAAAGATATTTCTGCCTTTTTGCCCCAAAATAAGAGAAATTCATGCCTTCTTTCCATGAAAAAAGTGAAATTTCTGCAATTTTGCCCAAAATAAGAAAAATTTCTGCAATTTTGCCACAAAAAAGGGAAATTTCTTCATTTTAGCCCCAAAATAAGAGTAATTTCTGCCTTTTTATCTCAAAATAAGTGAAATTTCAGCCTTTTTACCCAAAAATAAACGGAATTTCTTTTTTTTGCCCCAAAATAAAAGGAATTTTTGAATTTTGCCTTGAAATAAGTGAAATTTCTGCAATTTTGCCCCAAAATAAGAGAAATTTCTGCCTTTTTGCCACAAAATCAGGGGAATTTCTGCATTTTTGCCCCAAAATAAAGAAAATTTCTGCAATTTTGTACCAAAATAAAAGAAATTTCTGCCCTTTTGCCCCAAAATAAGAGAAATTCCTAAGTTCTTTCCCTGAAATAATTGAAATTTCTGCAATTTTGCCCAAAATAAGAAAAATTTCTGCAATTTTGCAACAAAATAAGGGATATTACTGCAATTTTGCCCCAAAATAAGAGGAATTTCTGACGTTATGCCCTAAAATAAGGAGAATTTCTGTCTTTTTGCCCCAAAATAATTTGAATTTCTGCATTTTTCCTCAAAATTAGATGAATTTGTGCAATTTTGCTTCAAAACAAGGGGAACTTCTGCTTTATTACACCAAAATAAAGGGAATTTCTGCATTTTTGCACCAATATAAGGGGAATTTCTGAGATTTTGCTCCAAAATACAGAAAATTTCTGCCTTATTGCCTGAAATTAAGTGGAATTTCTGCCTTTTGGCCCTGAAATATTTGAGATTTCTGCAATTTTATCCCAAAATAAGGGAAATTTCTATTTTTAGCCTCAAAATTAAAAGAATTTCTGCTTTTTGCCCCAAAATAAGTCAAATTTCTGACTTTTTGCCCTGAAATAAGTGAAATTTCTGCAATTTAGTCCCTAAACAAAGGGAATTTCTGCATTTTTGCCCAAAATAAGGGGAATTTCACCATTTTACCTCCAAATAAAGGGAATTTCTGCCTTTTTGCCACAAAATATGGGGAATTACTGCATTATTGCCTTCAAATAAGGAAACTTTCTGCTTTCTACCCCAATTAACAAGAATTTCTTCCTTTCTGCCACAAAGTAAAGGAAATTTTTGCCTTTTTGCCCTAAAATAAGGGGAATTTCACTCTTTTTACCTCAAAATAAGGGGAATTTCTGCCTTTTGCCCCAAAATATGGGGAATTTCTGCCTCTTTGTTCCAAAATAAGTAAAATGTCTTCAACTTCGTACCAAAATAAAAGAAATTTCTGCTTTTTGCCACAAAATAAAAGGAATTTCTGACTTTTAGCCCTGAAATAAATGAAATTTCTGCAATTTTGCCTGAAAATAAGGGAAATTTGTGCATTTTTGCCCCAAAATGTAGGGAATTTCTGCCTTTTTGCCCCAAAATATGGGGAATTTCAGGATTTTACCTCAAAATAAGGAAAATTTCAGCATTTTTGCACCAAAATATGGGGAATTTCTGCCTTTTAGGCACAAAATAAGAAAAATTTCTGCAATTCTCTACCAAAATAAAAGAAATTTCTAAAATTTTGCCTGAAAATAAGGGAAATTTCTGCAATTTTGCCCCAAAATAAGGGAAAATTCTGCCTTTTTGCCATAAAATAAGGGGAATTTCTGTCTTTTTGCCCCAAAATAAAAGAAATTTCAGCCTTTTTACCTTATAATAAGGGGAATCTCTGTTTTTTTTGCCCCAAAATATGGGGAATTTCTGCATTTTGCCTCAAAATAAAAAAATTTCTGCAATTTTGTACCAAAATAAAAGAAATTTCTGCCTTTTTGGCCCAAAATAAGAGAAATTCCTGCCTTCTTTCCCTGAAATAAGTGAAATTTCTGCAATTTTGCCCAAAATAAGAAAAATTTCTGCAATTTTGCCAAAAAATAAAGGAAATTTTTGCAATTTTGTCCCAAAATAAAGGGAATTTCTGACTTTTGCCATAAAATAAGGAGAATTTCTTTCTTTTTGCCCCAAAATAATGTGAATTTCTGCATGTTCCCTCAAAATTAGGGGAATTTGTGTAATTTGCTTCAAAATACAGGGAATTTCTGCCTTCTTCCACCAAAATACAGGGAATTTCTGCATTTTTGCACCAATATAAGGAGATTTTCTGAGATTTTGCTCCAAAATACAGAAAATTTCTGCCTTATTGCCCGAAATTATGTGGAATTTCTGCCTTTTTGCCCTGAAATATTTGAAATTTCTGCAATTTTACCCCAAAAGAAGGGGAATTTCTATTTTTGGCCCCAAAATTAGGGGAATTTCTGCTTTTTGCCCCAAAATAAGGCAATTTTCTGACTTTATGCCCTGAAATAAGTGAAATTTCTGCAATTTTGTCCCAAAATAAGGGGAATTTCTGCCTTTTTGCCCAAAATAAGAAGAATTTCAGCATTTTACCTCCAAATAAGTGGAATTTCTGCCTTTTTGCCACAAAATATGTGGAATTTCTGCCCTATTGCCCTTAAATAAGGAAAATTTCTGCTATTCTGCCCCAATTAACAAGAATTTCTGCCTTTTTGCAACAAAGTAAAGGAAATTTTTGCCTTGTTGCCCTAAATTAAGGGAAATTTCATCCTTTTTACCTCAAAATAATGGGAATTTCTGCCTTTTACCCCAAAATATGGGGAATTTCTGCCTTTTTGTTCCAAAATAAGAAAAATTTCTTCAACTTTGTACCAAAATAAAAGAAATTTCTGCTTTTTGTCCCTAAATATAAGGAATTTCTGACTTTTTGCCTTGAAATAAATGAAATTTCTGCAATTTTGCCCGAAAATAAGGAAAATTTGTGCCTTTTTGCCTTAAAATGAGGGAAATTTCTGCCTTTTTGCCCCAAAATATGGGAAATTTCAGCATTTTAACTCAAAATAAGGGGAATTTCAGCCTTTTTGCACCAAAATATGGGGAATTTTAGCATTTTTGCCACAATATAAGAAAAATTTCTGCAATTCTGTACCAAAATAAAAAAAATTTCTAAAATTTTGCTCCAAAATAAGGGAAAATTCTGCAATTTTGCCCCAAAATAAGGGAAAGTTCTTCAATTTTGCCCCAAAATAAGGGGAATTTCTGACTTTTTGCCGCGAAATAAGAAGAATTTCTGTATTTTTGCCCCAAAATAAAGGGAATTTCAGCCTTTTTGCCCCAAAATTAGGGGAGTTTCTGCAATTTTGCTTCAAAATACAAGGAATTTCTGCCTTTTTTCCCGAAAATAAAAGGAACTTCTGCTTTCGCCTCAAATAAAGGGAATTTATGCATTTTTGCCCCAATATTAGGGGAATTTCTGCAATTTTGCTCTAAAATACGGGGAATTTCTGCCTTTTTTCCCGAAATTAAAAGGATTTTCTGCCTTTTTGCCCCCAAATAAGAGAAATTTCTGCAATTTTATCCCAAAATAAAAGGAATTTCTGCCTTTTTTCCCCAAAATATAAGGAATTTCTGCCTTTTTGCCCCAAAATAAAAAATATTTCTGCAATTTTGCCCCAAAATAAGGGGAATTTCTCACTTTTAGACCAAAAATAAAGGAAATTTCAGCCTTTTTACCTGAAAATAAGTCAAATTTCTGCAATTTTTCCCAAAATAAGGGAAATTTCTGCAATTTTGCACCAAAACAAGGTAAATTTCTGCAATTTTGCCCCAAATTAAAGGAAATTTCTGAAATTTTGCCCCAAAATAAGGGGAATTTCTGATTTTTGCCCCAAAATAAAGGGAATGTCTGCCTTTTGCCCCAAAATAGGAAAATTTCTGCAATTTTGCTTCAAAATAAGGGGAATTTCTGCATTTTTGCCCGAAAATAAGGGGAATGCATACCTTTTTGCCATAAAAAAGGAAAATTTCTTCATTTTTGCGCCAAATTAAGAGGAACTTCTGCCTTTTGCCTCTAAATAAGTGGAATTTCTGTCTTTTTTACCCCAAAACAAAGGAAATTTCTGTCTTTTTTGCCCCAAAATAAGGGGAATTTCTGACTTATTACCCTGAAATAAGTGAAATTTCTGCAATTTTGCCCCAAAATAAGGAAAAATTCTTCCTTTTTGCCCCCAAATAAGAGTAATTTCAGCCTTTTTACCTCAAAATAAGGGGAATTTCTGCATTTTTGCCACAATATATTAGGAATTTCTGCCTTTTTGCCCTAAAATAAGGGAAATTTCTGGAATTTTACCCCAAAATAAGTGGAATTTCTGAGTTTTGACACAAAATAAGGAGAATTTCTGTATTTTTGCCCCAACATATAGGGAATTTCTGCCGTTTTGCCTCACAATTAGGGGAATTTCTGCAATTTTGCTTCAAAATACGGGGAATTTCTGCTTTTTCGCCTGAAAATAAGGGGAATGTATACCTTTTGCCACAAAAAAAGGGAAATTTCTTAATTTTAGCCCCAAAATAAGAGTAATTTCTGCCTTTTTACCTCAAAATAAGTGAAATTTCTTCCTTTTTACCCAAAAAGAAACGGAATTTCTGTCTTTTTGCCCCAAAATAAAAAGAATTTTTGAATTTTTCCTTGAAATTACAGAAATTTCTGCAAATTTGCCCCAAAATAAGGGAAATTTCTGCCTTTTTGCCACAAAATAAGGGTAATTTCTGCATTTTTGTCCCAAAATAAAGAAAATTTCTGCAATTTTGTACCAAAATAAATGATATTTCTGCCTTTTTGCCCCAAAATAAGAGAAATTCATGCCTTCTTTCCCTGAAATAAGTGAAATTTCTGCAATTTTGCACAAAATAAGAAAAATTTCTGCAATTTTGCCACAAAAAAGGGAAATTTCTTCATTTTAGCCCCAAAATAAGAGTAATTTCTGCCTTTTTACCTCAAAATAAGTGAAATTTCTGCCTTTTTACCCAAAAATAAACGGAATTTCTGTCTTTTGCCCCAAAATAAAAGGAATTTTTTAAATTTTGCCTTGGAATAAGTGAAATTTCTGCAATTTTGCCACAAAATAAGGGAAATTTCTGCCTTTTTGCCACAAAATAAGTAGAATTTCTGCATTTTTGCCCCAAAATAAAGAAAATTTCTGCAATTTTGTACCAAAATAAAAGAAATTTCTGCCCTTTTGCCCCAATATAAGAGAAATTCCTAAGTTCTTTCCCTGAAATAAATGAAATTTCTGCAATTTTGGCCAAAATAAGAAAAATTTCTGTAATTTTGCCCCAAAAAAGGGGGAATTTCTGACGTTATGCTCTGAAATAAGGAGAATTTCTGTCTTTTTGCCCCAAAATAATTTGATTTTCTCCATTTTCCCTCAAAATTAGATGAATTTGTGCAATTTTGCTTCAAAACACAGGGAATTTCGGCCTTATTACACCAAAATAAAGGGAATTTCTGCATTTTTGCACCAATATAAGGAGAATTTCTGAGATTTTGCTCCAAAATACGGTAAATTTCTGCCTTATTGCCTAAAAATAAGTGGAATTTCTGCCTTTTTGCACTGAAATATTTGAAATTTCTGCAATTTTACCCCAAAATAAGGGGAATTTCTGTTTTTGGCCCCAAAATTAGGGGAATTTCTGTTTTGCCCCAAAATAAGGCAAATTTCTAACTTTTTGCCCTAAAATAAGTGAAATTTCTGCAATTTTGCCCCAAAATAAGGGAAATTTCTGCCTTTTGCCCAAAATAAGGGGAATTTCAGCATTTTCCCTCCAAATAAGGGGAATTTCTGCCTTTTTGCCACAAAATATGGGGAATTTCTGCATTATTGCCCCCAAATTAGGAATGTTTCTGCTTTTCTGCCCCAATTAATGGAAATTTCTGCCTTTTTGCCACAAAATAAAGTGAATTTCTGCCTTTTTGCCCCAAAATATGGTGAATTTCAGCCTTTTTACCTCAAAATAAGGAGAATTTTTGCCTTTTGCCTTAAAATATGGGGAATTTCTGCCTTTTTGTTCCAAAATAAGAAAAATTTCTTCAACTTTGTACCAAAATAAAAGAAATTTCTGCTTTTTGCCCCAAAATAAAAGGAATTTCTGACTTTTTGCCCTGAAATAAATGAAATTTCTGCAATTTTGCTCCAAAATAAGGGACATTTGTACATTTTTGCCCCAAAATGTAGGGAATTTCTGCCTTTTTGCCCCAAAATATGGTGAATTTCAGCATTTTACCTCAAAATAAGGGGAATTTCAGCCTTTTTGCACCAAAATATGGGGAATTTCTGCATTTTTGCCACAAAATAAGAAAAACTTCTGCAATTCTGTACCAAAATAAAAGAAATTTCTAAAATTGTGCCCAAAAAAAAAATTTCTGGAATTTTGCCCCAAAATAAGGGAAATTTCTTTTTTTTTGCCACAAAATAAGGGGAATTTCTGTCTTTTTGCCCCAAAATAAAAGGAATTTCAGCGTTTTTACCTCATAATAAGGGGAATCTCTGCCTTTTTACCCCAAAATATGGGGAATTTCTGCATTTTTGCCCCCAAAAAAGAAAATTTCTGCAATTTTGTACCAAAAAAAAAAGAATTTTCTGCCCTTTTGCCCCAAAATAAGAGAAATTCCTGCCTTCTGTCCCTGAAATAAGTGAAATTTCTGCAATTTTGCCCAAAATAAGAAAAATTTCTGCAATTTTGCCACAAAATAAGGGAAATTTCTGCAATTTTGCCCCAAAATAAGAGGGATTTCTGACGTTATGCCCTGAAATAAGGAGAATTTCTGTCTTTTTGCCCCAAAATAATTTGAATTTCTGCATTTTCCCTCAAAATTAGATGAATTTGTGCAATTTTGCTTCAAAACACAGGGAATTTCTGCCTTATTACACCAAAATAAAGAGAATTTCTGCATTTTTGCACCATTATAAGGGGAATTTCTGAGATTTTGCTCCAATATACGGAAAATTTGTGCCTTATTGCCTAAAATTAAGTAGAATTTCTGCCTTTTTGCACTGAAATATTTGAAATTTCTGTAATTTTACCCCAAAAGAAGGGGAATTTCTGTTTTTGGCCCCAAAATTAGGAGAATTTCTGCTTTTTGCCCCAAAATAAGGGAAATTTCTGACTTTTTGCCCTAAAATATGTGAAATTTTTGCAATTTTTGCCCCAAAATAAGGGGAATTTCCGCCTTTTTGCCCAAAATAAGGGGAATTTCACCATTTTACCTCCAAATAAAGGGAATTTCTGCCTTTTTGCCACAAAATATGGGGAATTACTGCCTTATTGCCTTCAAATAAGGAAAATTTCTTTTTTTCTGCCCCAATTAACAAGAATTTCTGCCTTTTTGCCACAAAGTAAAGGAAATTTTTGCCTTTTTGCGCTAAAATAAGGGGAATTTCATCCTTTTTACCTAAAAATAAGGGGAATTTCTGCCTTTTGCCCCAAAATATGGGGAATTTCTGCCTTTTTGTTCCAAAATAAGAAAAATTTCTTCAACTTTGTACCAAAATAAAAGAAATTTCTGTTTTTGCCCCAAAATAAAAGGAATTTCTGACTTTGGCCTGAAATAAATGAAATTTATGCAATTTTGCCCGAAAATAAGGGAAATTTGTTCCTTTTTGCTCCTTAATGTAGGGAATTTCTGCCTCTTGCCCCAAAATATGGGGAATTTCAGCATTTTACCTCAAAATAAGGAAAATTTCAGCCTTTTTCAACCAAAATATGGGGAATTTCTGCCTTTTTGCCACAAAATAAGAAAAATTTCTGCAATTCTGTACCAAAATAAAAGAAATTTCTAGAATTTTGCCCGAAAATATGGAAAATTTCTGCAATTTTGCCCCAAAATAAGGAAAATTTCTGCCTTTTTGCCACAAAATAAGGGGAATTTCTGTCTTTTTGCCCCAAAATAAAAGGAATTTCAGCCTTTTTACCTCATAATAAGGGGAATCTCTGCCTTTTTGCCCCAAAATATGGGGAATTTCTGCATTTTTACCTCAAAATAAAGAAGATTTTTGCAATTTTGAACCAAAATAAAAGAATTTTCTGCCTTTTTGCCCCAAAATAAGAGAAATTCCTGCCTTTTTTTCCCTGAAATAAGTGAAATTTCTGCAATTTTGCCCAAAATAAGAAAAATTTCTGCAATTATGCCACAAAATAAGGGAAATTTTTGCAAATTTGCCTCAAAATAAGGGGAATTTCTGATTTTGCCGTGAAATAAGGAGAATTTCTGTCTTTTTGCCCCAAAATAATGTGAATTTCTGCATTTTCCCTCAAAATTAGGGGAATTTGTGCAATTTTGCTTCAAAATACGGGGCATTTCTGCCTTATTGCACCAAAATAAAGAGAATTTCTGAATTTTTGCACCAATATAAAGGGGAATTTCTGAGATTTTGCTCCAAAATACAGAAAATTTCTGCCTTATTGCCCGAAATTAAGTGGAATTTCTGCCTTTTTGCCCTGAAATATTTGAAATTTCTGCAATTTTACCCCAAAATAAGGGGAATTTCTATTTTTAGCCCCAAAATTAGGGGAATTTCTGCTTTTTGCCCAAAATAAGGCAAATTTCTGACTTTTTGCCCTGAAATAAGTGAAATTTCTGCAATTTTGTCCCAAAATAAGGGGAATTTCTGCCTTTTGCCCAAAATAAGGGGAATTTCAGCATTTTACCTCCAAATAAGGGGAATTTCTGCCTTTTTGCCACAAAATATGGGGAATTACTGCCTTATTGCCTTCAAATAAGGAAAATTTCTGCTTTTCTGCCCCAATTAACAAGAATTTCTGCCTTTTTGCCACAAAATAAATGAAATTTTTGCCTTTTTGCCCTAAAATGAGGGGAATTTCATCCTTTTTACCTCATAATAAGGGGAATTTCTGCCTTTTACCCCATAATATGGGGAATTTCTATCTTTTTGTTCCAAAATAAGAAAAATTTCTTCAACTTTGTACCAAAATAAAAGAAATTTCTGCTTTTTGTCCCAAAATAAAAGAAATTTCTAAAATTTTGCCCCAAATAAGGGAAATTTCTGTAATTTTGTCCCAAAATAAGGGAAAGTTCTTCAATTTTGCCCCAAAATAAGGGGAATTTCTGACTTTTTTCCGCAAAATAAGGAGAATTTCTGTATTTTTGCCCCAAAATAAAGGGAATTTCTGCCTTTTTGCCCCAAAATTAGGGGAGTTTCTGCAATTTTGCTTCAAAATACAAGGAATTTCTGCCTTTTTTCCCGAAAATATGGGAAACTTTTGCTTTTGCCCCAAATAAAGGGAATTTCTGCATTTTTGCCCCGATATTAGCGGAATTTCTGCAATTTTGCTTTTAAATACGGGGAATTTATGCCTTTTTGCCCGAAATTAAAAGGATTTTCTGCCTTTTTGCCCCCAAATAAGGGAAATTTCTGCAATTTTATTCCAAAATAAGGGGAATTACTGCCTTTTTGCCCCAAAATATAAGGAATTTCTGCCTTTTGCCCCAAAATAAAAAATATTTCTGCAATTTTCCCCCAAAATAAAAGGAATTTCTCACTTTTTTCCCAAAAATAAAGGAAATTTCAGCCTTTTTACCTGAAAATAAGTCAAATTTCTGCAATTTTGCACCAAATAAGGGAAATTTCTGACTTTTTGCCCTAAAATTAGTGAAATTTTTGCAATTTTGCCCCAAAATAAGGGGAATTTCTGCTTTTTGCCCAAAATAAGGGGAATTTCAGCATTTTACCTCCAAATAAGGGGAATTTCTGCATTTTTGCCACAAAATATGGGGAATTTCTGCATTATTGCCCCCAAATAAACAAAGTTTCTGCTTTTCTGCCCCAATTAATGGGAATTTCTGCCTTTTTGCCACAAAATAAAGGGAATTTTTGCCTTTTTGCCCCAATATAAGGGGCATTTCAGCCTTTTTACCTCAAAATAAAGGGAATTTCTGCCTTTTGCCTGAAAATATGGCGAATTTCTGCCTTTTTGTTCCAAAATAAGAAAAATTTCTTCAACTTTGTACCAACATAAAAGAAATTTCTGCTTTTTTCCCCAAAATAAAAGGAATTTCTGACTCTTTGCCCTGAAATAAATGAAATTTCTGCAATTTTGCCCCAAAATAAGGGAAATTTCTGCCTTTTTGCCCCAAAATGTAGGGAATTTCTGCCTTTTTGCCCCAAAATATGGGGAATTTCAGCATTTTACCTCAAAATAAGGGGAATTTCCGCATTTTTGCACCAAAATATGGGGAATTTCTGCCTTTTTGCCACAAAATAAGAAAAATTTCTGCAATTCTGTACCAAAATAAAAGAAATTTCTAAAATTTTGCCCGAAAATAAGGGATATTTCTACAATTTTGCCCCAAAATAAGGGAAATTTCTGCCTTTCTTCCACAAAATAAGGAGAATTTCTGTCTTTTTGCCCCAAAATAAAAGGGATTTCAGCCTTTTTACCTCATGATAAGGAGAATCTCTGCCTTTTTGCCCCAAAATATGGGGAATTTCTGCCTTTTTGCCTCAAAATAAAGAAGATTTTTGCAATTTTAAACCAAAATAAAAGAAATTTCTGCCTTTTTGCCCCAAAATAAGAGAAATTCCTGCCTTCTTTCCCTGAAATAAGTGAAATTTCTGCAATTTTGCCTAAAATAAAAAAAATTCTGCAATTTTGCCACAAAATAAGGGAAATTTCTGCAATTTTGTCCCAAAATAAGGGGAATTTCTGACTTTTTGCCGTGAAATAAGGAGAAGTTCTGTCTTTTTGCCCCAAAATAATGTGAATTTCTGCATTTTCCCTCAAAATTAGGGGAATTTGTGCAATTTTGCTTTAAAATACGGGGAATTTCTGCCTTATTGCACCAAAATAAAGGGAATTTCTGCAATTTTGCCCCAAAATAAAGAAAATTTCTGCCTTTTTGCCACAAAATAAGGGAAATTTCTGCCTTTTTGCCCCAAAATAAAAGGAATTTCTGTCTTTTTGCCCCAAAATAAAAGGAATTTCAGCCTTTTTACCTCATAATAAGGGGAATCTCTGCCTTTTTGCCCCAAAATATAGGAACTTTCTGCATTTTTGCCTCAAAATAAAGAAAATTTCTGCAATTTTGTATCAAAATAAAAGAAATTTCTACCTTTTTGCCCCAAAATAAGAGAAATTCCTGCCTTCTTTCCCTGAAATAAGTGAAATTTCTGCAATTTTGCCCAAAATAAGAAAAATTTCTGCAATTTTGCCACAAAATAAGAGAAATTTCTGCAATTTTGCCCCAAAATAAGGGGAATTTCTGACTTTTGCCCAAAATAAGGGGAATTTTAGCATTTTACCTCCAAATAAGGGGAATTTCTCCCTTTTTGCCACAAAATATGGGGAATTTCTGCATTATTGCCTCCAAATAAGGAAAGTTTCTGCTTTTCTGCCCCAATTAATGGGAATTTCTGCCTTTTTGCCACAAAATAAAGGGAATTTCTGCCTTTTTGCCACAAAATAAAAGGAATTTCTGACTTTTTGCTTTGAAATAAATGAAATTTCTGCAATTTTGCCGCAAAATAAGGGAAATTTCTGCCTTTTTGCCCCAAAATGTAGGTAATTTCTGCCTTTTTGCCCCAAAATATGAGGAATTTCAGCATTTTACTTCAAAATAAGGGGAATTTCAGCCTTTTTGCACCAAAATATGGGGAATTTCTGCCTTTTTGCCACAAAATAAAAAAAATTTCTGCAATTCTGTACCAAAATAAAATAAATTTCTAAAATTTTGCTCGAAAATAATGGAAATTTCTACAATTTTGCTCCAAAATAAGGGAAGTTTCTGCCTTTTTGCCACAAAATAAGGGGAATTTCAGTATTTTTGCCACAAAATAAAAGGAATTTCAGCCTTTTTACCTCATAATAAGGGGAATCTCTGCCTTTTTGCCCCAAAATAAGGGGAATTTCTGCATTTTTGACCCAAAATAAAGAAAATTTCTGCAATTTTGTAGCAAAATAAAAAAAATTTCTGCCTTTTTGCCCAAAAATAAGAGAAATTCCTGCTTTCTTTCCCTGAAATAAGTGAAATTTCTGCAATTTTGCCCAAAATAAGAAAAATTTCTGCAATTTTGCCACAAAAAAGGGAAATTTCTTAATTTTAGCCCCAAAATAAGAGTAATTTTTGCCTTTTTACCTCAAAATAAGTGAAATTTCTGCCTTTTTACCCAAAAATAAACGGAATTTCTGTCTTTTTGCCCAAAAATAAAAGGAATTTTGAATTTGGCCTTGAAATAAGTTAAATTTCTGCAATTTTGCCCCAAAATTAGGGAAATTTCTGCCTTTTTGCCACAAAATAATGGGAATTTCTGCATTTTTGCCCAAAATAAAGAAAATTTCTGCAATTTTGTACCAAAATAAAAAAAATTTCTGCCTTTTTGCCCCAACATAAGAGAAATTCCTGCCTTCTTTCCCTGAAATAAGTGAAATTTCTGCAATTTTGCCCAAAATAAGAAAAATTTCTGCAATTTTGCCACAAAAAAGGGAAATTTCTTCATTTTAGCCCCAAAATAAGAGTAATTTCTCCCTTTTTACCTCAAAATAAGTGAAATTTCTGCCTTTTTACCTAAAAATAAATGGAATTTCTGTCTTTTTGCCCCAAAATAAAAGGAATTTTTGAATTTTGCCTTGAAATAAGTGAAATTTCTGCAATTTTGCCCTAAAATAAGAAAAATTTCTGCCTTTTTGCCACAAAATAAGGTGAATTTCTGCATTTTTGCCCCAAAATAAAGAAAATTTCTGCAATTTTGTACCAAAATAAAAGAAATTTCTGCCCTTTTGCCCCAAAATCAGAGAAATTTCTGCCTTCTTTCCCTGAAATAAGTGAAATTTCTGCAATTTTGCCCAAAATAAGAAAAATTTCTGCCTTTTTGCCACAAAATAAGGTGAATTTCTGCATTTTTGTTCCAAAATAAAGAAAATTTCTGCAATTTTGTACCAAAATAAAAGAAATTTCTGCCCTTTTGCCTCAAAATAAGAGAAATTTCTGCCTTCTTTCCCTGAAATAAGTGAAATTTCTGCAATTTTGCCCAAAATAAGAAAAATTTCTGCAATTTTCCACAAAATAAGGGAAATTTCTGCAATTTTGCCCCAAAATAAGGGGAAAATCTGACGTTATGCCCTGAAATAAAAAGAATTTCTGTCTATTTGCCCTAAAATAATTTGAATTTCTGCAATTTCCCTCAAAATTAGATGAATTTGTGCAATTTTGCTCAAAACACGGGGAATTTCTGCCTTATTACACCAAAATGAAAGGAATTTCTGCATTTTTGCACCATTATAAGAGGAATTTCTGAGATTTTGCTTCAAAATACGGAAAATTTTTGCCTTATTGCCTAAAATTAAGTGGAATTTCTGCCTTTTTGCACTGAAATGTTTGAAATTTCTGCAATTTTACCCCAAAATAAGAATTTCTGTTTTTCGCCCCAAAATTAGGGGAATTTCTGCTTTTTGCCCCAAAATAAAGCAAATTTCTGACTTTTTGCCCTAAAATAAGTGAAATTTCTGCAATTTTGCCCCAAATAAGGGGAATTTCTGCCTTTTGCCCAAAATAAGGGGAATTTCAGCATTTTACCTCCAAATAAGGGGAATTTCTGCCTTTTTGCCACAAAATATGGGGAATTTCTGCATCATTGCCCCCAAATAAGGAAAGTTTCTGCTTTTCTGCACCAATTAATGGGAATTTCTGCCTTTTTGCCACAAAATAAAGGGAATTTCTGCCTTTTTGCCCCAAAATAAAAGGAATTTCTGACTTTTTGCCCTGAAATAAATGAAATTTCTTCAATTTTGCCCGAAAATAAGGAAAATTTGTGCTTTTTGCCCCAAAATGTAGGTAATTTCTGCCTTTTTGCTCCAAAATATAAGGAATTTCGGCATTTTACCTCAAAATAAGGGAAATTTCAGCCTTTTTGCACCAAAATATGGGGAATTTCTGCCTTTTTGCCACAAAATAAGAAAAATTTCTGCAATTCTGTACCAAAATAAAATAAATTTCTAAAATTTTGCCCGAAAATAAGAAAAATTTTTGCAATTTTGCCCCAAAATAAGGGAAATTTCTGCCTTTTTGCCGCAAAATAAGGGGAATTTCTGTCTTTTTGCCCCAAAATAAAAGGAATTTCAGCCTTTTTACCTCATAATAAGGGGAATCTCTGCCTTTTTGCCCCAAAATATGGGAAATTTCTGCATTTTTGCCTCAAAATAAAGAAAATATCTGCAATTTTGTACCAAAATAAAAGAAATTTCTGCCTTTTTGCCCCAAAATAAGAGAAATTCCTGCCTTCCTTCCCTGAAATAAGTGAAATTTCTGCAATTTTGCACAAAATAAGAAAAATTTCTGCAATTTTGCCACAAAATAATGGAAATTTCTGCAATTTTGCCCCAAAATAAGGGGAATTTCTGACTTTTTGCCGTGAAATAAGGAGAATTTCTGTCTTTTTGCCCAAAATAATGTGAATTTCTGCATTTTCCCTCAAAATTAGGGGAATTTGTGCAATTTTGCTTCAAAATATGGGGAATTTCTGCCTTATTGCACCAAAATAAAGAGAATTTCTGCAATTTTGCCCCAAAATAAGGGAAATTTCTGCCTTTTTGCCACAAAATAAGGAGAATTTCTGTATTTTTGCCTCAAAATAAAGAAAATTTCTGCAATTTTGTACCAAAATAAAAGAAATTTCTGCCTTTTTGCCCCAAAATAAGAGAAATTCCTGCCTTCTTTCCCTGAAATAAGTGAAATTTCTGCAATTTTGCACAAAATAAGAAAAATTTCTGCAATTTTGCCACAAAATAAGGGAAATTTCTGCAATTTTGCCCCAAAATAAGGGAAATTTCTGACTTTTTGCCGTGAAATAAGGAGAATTTCTGTCTTTTTGCCCAAAATAATGTGAATTTCTGCATTTTCCCTCAAAATTAGGGAAATTAGTGCAATTTTGCTTCAAAATATTGGGAATTTCTGCCTTATTGCTCCAAAATAAAGGGAATTTCTGCAATTTTGCCCCAAAATAAGGGAAATTCCTGCCTTTTTGCCACAAAATAAGGGGAATTTCGGCATTTTTGCCCCAAAATAAAGAAAATTTCTGCAATTTTGTAGCAAAATAAAAGAAATTTCTGCCTTTTGCCCCAAAATAAGAGAAATTCCTGCCTTCTTTCCCTGAAATAAGTGAAATTTCTGCAATTTTGCCCAAAATATGAAAAATTTCTGCAATTTTGCCACAAAACAGGGAAATTTCTTCATTTTAGCCCCAAAATAAGAGTAATTTCTGCCTTTTCACCTCAAAATAAGTGAAATTTCTGCTTTTTTACCCAAAAATAAACTGAATTTCTGTCTTTTTGCTCCAAAATAAAAGGAATTTTTGAATTTTGCCTTGAAATAAGTAAAATTTCTGCAATTTTGCCCCAAAATAAGGGAAATTTCTGCCTTTTTGCCACAAAATAAGGGGAATTTCTTCATTTTTGCCCCAAAATAAAGAAAATTTCTGCAATTTTGTACCAAAATAAAAGAAATTTCTGCCCTTTTCCCTCAAAATAAGAGAAATTCCTGCCTTCTTTACCTGAAATAAGTGAAATTTCTGCAATTTTGCCCAAAATAAGAAAAATTTCTGCAATTTTGCCACAAAATAAGGGAAATTTCTAATTTTTTGCCCTGAAATAAGTGAAATTTCTGCAATTTTGTCCCAAAATAAGGGGAATTTCTGCCTTTTTGCCCAAAATAAGGGGAATTTCAGCATTTTACCTCCAAATAAGGGGAATTTCTCCCTTTTTTGCCATAAAGTAAAGGAAATTTTTGCCTTTTTGCCCTAAATTAAGGGGAATTTCATCCTTTTTACCTCAAAATAAGGGGATTTTCTGCCTTTTACTTCAAAATATGGGGAATTTCTGCCTTTTGTTCTAAAATAAGAAAAATTTCTTCAACTTTGTACCAAAATAAAAGAAATTTCTGCTTTTTGTCCCAAAATAAAAGGAATTTCTGACTTTTTGCCCTGAAATAAATGAAATTTCTGCAATTTTGCCCGAAAATAAGGGAAATTTGTGCCTTTTTGCCCCAAAATATGGGGAATTTCAGCATTTTAACTCAAATTAAGGGGAATTTCAGACTTTTTGCACCTAAATATGGAGAATTTCTGCCTTCTTGCCACAAAATAAGAAAAATTTCTGCAATTCTGTACCAAAATAAGGGAAATTTCTGCCTTTTTGCCACAAAATAAGGGGAATTTCTTTCTTTTTGCCCCAAAATAAAAGGAATTTCAACATTTTTACCTCATAATAAGGGGAATCTCTGCCTTTTTGCCCCATAATGAGGGAAATTTCTGCCTTTTTGCCCCAAAATATGTGGAATTTCAGCATTTTACCTCAAAATAAGGGGAATTTCAGCGTTTTTGCACCAAAATATGGGGGAATTTTAGCCTTTTTGCCACAATATAAGAAAAAATTCCTCCAATTCTGTACCAAAATAAAAGAAATTTCTAAAATTTTGCCCCAAAATAAGGGAATTTTCTGCAATTTTGCCCCAAAATAAGGGAAAGTTCTTCAATTTTGCCCCAAATTAAGGGGAATTTCTGACTTTTTGCCGCGAAATAAGGAGAATTTCTGTATTTTTGCCCCAAAATAAAGGGAATTTCTGCCTTTTTGCCCCAAAATTAGGGGAGTTTCTGCAATTTTGCTTCAAAATACAAGGAATTTCTGCCTTTTTTCCCGAAAATAAGGGGAACTTTTGCTTTTGCCCCAAATAAAGGGAATTTCTGCATTTTTGCCACGATATTAGGGGAATTTCTGCAATTTTACTCTAAAATACGGGGAATTTCTGCCTTTTTGCCCGAAAATAAAGGATTTTCTGCCTTTTTGCCCCCAAATAAGGGAAATTTCTGCAATTTTATCCCAAAATAAGGGGAATTTCTGCCTTTTTGCTTCAAAATATAAGGAATTTCTGCCTTTTTTCCCCATAATAAGAAATATTTCTGCAATTTTGCCCCAAAATAAAAGAAATTTCTAACTTTTTTCCCAAAAATAAAGGAAATTTCAGCCTTTTTACCTGAAAATAAGTGAAATTTCTGCAATTTTGCCCCAAATAAGGGAAATTTCTGCAATTTTGCCCCAAAATAAGGTAAATTTCTGCAATTTTGCCCCAAATTAAAGGAAATTTCTGGAATTTTTCCCCAAAATAAGGGGAATTTCTGATTTTTGCCCCAAAATAAAGGGAATGTCTGCCTTTTGCCCCAAAATTAGGGGAATTTCTGCAATTTTGCTTCAAAATCAGGGGAATTTCTGCCTTTTTGCCCGAAAATAAGGAAAATGCATACCTTTTTTCCATAAAAAAGGAAAATTTCTTCATTTTTGCGCCAAATTAAGAGGAACTTCTGCCTTTTGCCTCTAAATAAGTGGAATTTCTGTCTTTTTTACCCCAAAACAAAGGGAATTTCTGTAATTTTGGCCCAAAATAAGGGGAATTTATGATTTATTACCCTGAAATAAGTGAAATTTCTGCAATTTTTCCCCAAAATAAAGAAAAATTCTTCCTTTTTGCCCCCAAATAAGAGGAATTTCAGCCTTTTTACCTCAAAATAAGGGGAATTTCTGCATTTTTGCCACAATATATTAGGAATTTCTGCCTTATTGCCCTAAAATAAAGGAAATTTCTGGAATTTTGCCCCAAAATATGTGGAATTTCTGAGTTTTGCCACAAAATAAAAAGAATTTCTGTCTTTTTGCCCCAACATATAGAGAATTTCTTCCGTTTTGCCTCACAATTAGGGGAATTTCTGCTTTTTGCCACAAAATAAGGCAAATTTCTGTCTTTTTGCCCTAAAATAAGTGAAATTTCTGCATTTTGCCCCAAAACAAGGGGAATTTCTGCCTTTTGCCCGAAATAAGGGGAATTTCAGCATTTTACCTCCAAATAAGGGGAATTTCTGAATTTTGCCACAAAATATGGGGAATTTATGCATTATTGCCCCAAAATAAAGAAAGTTTCTGCTTTTCTGCCCCAATTAATCGGAATTTCTGCATTTTTGCCACAAAATAAAGGGAATTTCTGCCTTTTTGCCCCAAAATAAGAGGAATTTCAGCCTTTTTACCTCAAAATATGGGGAATTTCTGCCTTTTGCCCCAAAATATGGGGAATTTCTGCCTTTTTGTTCCAAAATAAGATAAATTTTTTCATCGTTGTACCAAAATAAAAGAAATTTCTGCTTTTTGCCCCAAAATAAAAGGAATTTCTGACATTTTGCCCTGGAATAAATGAAATTTCTGCAATTTTGCCCGAAAATAAGGGAAATTTGTGCCTTTTTGCCACAAAATGAGGGGAATTTCTGCCTTTTTGCCCCAAAATATGGGGAATTTCAGCATTTTACCTCAAAATAAGGGGAATTTCAGCATTTTTGAACTAAAATATGGGGAATTTCTGCCTTTTTGCCACAAAATAAGAAAAATTTCTGCAATTCTGTACCAAAATAAAAGAAATTTCTAATATTTTGCCTAAAAATAAGGGAAATTTCTGCAATTTTGCCCCAAAATAAGGGAAATTTCTGCCTTTTTGCCACAAAATAAGGGGAATTTCTGTCTTTTTGCCCCAAAATCAAAAGAATTTCAGCCTTTTTACCTCATAATAAGGGGAATCTCTGCCTTTTTCTCCCAAAATATGGGAATTTCTGCATTTTTGCCTCAAAATGAAGAAAATTTCTGCAATTTTGTACCAAAATAAAAGAAATTTCTGCATTTTTGCCCCAAAATAAGAGAAATTACTGCCTTCTTTCCCTGAAATAAGTGAAATTTCTGCAATTTTGCCCAAAATAAGAAAAATTTCTGCAATTTTGCCACAAAATAAGGGAAATTTCTGCAATTTTACCCCAAAATAAGGGGAATTTCTGACTTTTTGCCGTGAAATAAAAAGAATTTCTGTCTTTTTGCCCCAAAATAATGTGAATTTCTGCATTTTCCCTCAAAATTAGGGGAATTTGTGCAATTTTGCTTCAAGATATAGGGAATTTCTGCCTTATTGCACCAAAATAAAGGGAATTTCTGCAATTTTGCCCAAAATAAGGGAAATTTCTGCCTTTTTGCCACGAATAAAGGGAATTTCTGCATTTTTGCCCCAAAATAAATAAAATTTCTGCAATTTTGTTCCAAAATAAAAGAAATTTCTGACTTTTTGCCCCAAAATAAGAGAAATTCCTGCCTTCTTTCTCTGAAATAAGTGAAATTTCTGCAATTTTGCCCAAAATAAGAAAAATTTCTGCAATTTTGCCACAAAAAAGGGAAATTTCTTCATTTTAGCCCCAAAATAAGAGTAATTTCTGCCTTTTTACCTCAAAATAAGTGAATTTTCTGCCTTTTTACCTAAAAATAAACGGAATTTCTGTATTTTTGCCCCAAAATTAAAGGAATTTTTGAATTTTGCCTTGAAATAAGTGAAATTTCTGCAATTTTGCCCTAAAATAAGGGAAATGTCTGCCTTTTTGTCACAAAATAAGGGAAATTTCTGCAATTTTGCCCCAAAATAAGGGGAATTTCTGACGTTATGCCCTGAAATAAAGAGAATTTCTGTCTTTTTGTCCCAAAATAATTTGAATTTCTGCATTTTTCCTCAAAATTAGATGAACTTGTGCAATTTTGCTTCAAAACACAGGGAATTTCTACCTTATTACACCAAAATAAAGGGAATTTCTGCATTTTTGCACCATTATTAAGGGAATTTCTGAGATTTTGCTCCAAAATACGGAAAATTTGTGCCTTATTGCCTAAAATTAAGTGGAATTTCTGCCTTTTTGCACTGAAATATTTGAAATTTCTGCAATTTTACCCCAAAATAATAGGAATTTCTGTTTTTGGCCCCAAAATTAGGGTAATTTCTGCTTTTTGCCCCAAAATAAGGCAAATTTCTGACTTTTTGCCATAAAATAAGTGAAATTTCTGCAATTTTGCGGCAAAATAAGGGGAATTTCTGCCTTTTGCCCAAAATAAGGGGAATTTCAGCATTTTACCTCCAAATAAAGGGAATTTCTGCCTTTTGGTACAAAATATGGGGAATTTCTGCATTATTGCCCCCAAATAAGGAAAGTTTCTGCTTTCTGCCCCAATTAATGGGAATTTCTGCCTTTTTGCCACAAAATAAAGGGAATTTCTGCCTTTTTGCCCCAAAATAAAAGGAATTTCAGCCTTTTTGCCCTGAAATAAAAGAAATTTCTGCAATTTTGCCTGAAAATAAGGGAAATTTGTGCCTTTTTACCCCAAAATGTAGGTAATTTCTGCCTTTTTTCCCCAAAATATGGGGAATTTCAACATTTTACCTCGAAATAAGGGGAATTTCAGCCTTTTTGCACCAAAATATGGGGAATTTCTGCCTTTTTGCCACAAAATAAGAAAAATTTCTGCAATTCTGTACCAAAATAAAATAAATTTCTAAATTTCGCCCGAAAATAAGGGAAATTTCTGCAATTTTTCCCCAAAATAAGGGAAATTTCTGCCTTTTTGCCACAAAATAAGGGGAATTTCTGTCTTTTTGCCCCAAAATAAAAGGAATTTCAGCCTTTTTACCTCATAATAAGGGGAATCTCTGCCTTTTTGCCCCAAAATATGGGAAATTTCTGCATTTTTGCCTCAAAATAAAGAATATTTCTGCAATTTTGTACCAAAATAAAAGAATTTTCTACCTTTTTGCCCAAAATAAGAGAAATTCCTGCCTTCTTTCTCTGAAATAAGTGAAATTTCTGCAATTTTGCCCAAAATAAGGGGAATTTCTGACTTTTTTCCGTGAAATAAGGAGAATTTCTGTTTTTTTGCCCCAAAATAATGTGAATTTCTGCATTTTCCCTCAAAATTAGGGGAATTTGTGCAATTTTGCTTCAAAATATTGGGAATTTCTGCCTTATTGCACCAAAATAAAGGGACTTTCTGCAATTTTACCCCAAAATAAGGGAAATTTCTGCCTTTTTCCCACAAAATATGGGGAATTTCTGCATTTTTGCCCCAAAATAAAGAAAATTTCTATAATTTTGTACCAAAATAAAAGAAATTCCTACCTTCTTTCCCTGAAATAAGTAAAATTTCTGCAATTTTGCCCAAAATAAAAAAATTTCTGCAATTTTGCAACAAAATAAGGGATATTTCTGCAATTTTGCCACAAAATAAGAGGAATTTCTGACGTTTTGCCCTGAAATACGGAGAATTTCTGTCTTTTTCCCCAAAATAATTTGAATTTCTGCATTTTCCCTCAAAATTAGATGAATTTGTGCAATTTTGCTTCAAAACACAAGGAATTTCTGCCTTATTACACCAAAGTAAAGGGAATTTCTGCATTTTTGCACCAATATAAGGGGAATTTCTGAGATATTGCTCCAAAATACGGAAAATTTCTGCCTTATTGCCTAAAATTAAGTGGAATTTCTGCCTTTTTGCACTGAAATGTTTGAAATTTCTGCAATTTTACCCCAAAATAAGGGGAATTTCTGTTTTTGGCCCCAAAATTAGGGGAATTTCTGCTTTTTGCCCCAAAATAAGGCAAATTTCTGACTTTTTGCCCTAAAATAAGTGAAATTTCTGCAATTTTGCCCCAAAATATGGGGAATTTCTGACTTTTGCCCAAAATAAGGGGATTTTCAGCATTTTACCTCCAAATAAGGGGAATTTCTGCCTTTTTGCCACAAAATATGGGGAATTTCTGCATTATTGCCCCCAAATAAAAAAAGTTTCTGCTTTTCTGCCCCAATTAATGGGAATTTCTGCCTTTTTGCCACAAAATAAAGGGAATTTCTGCCTTTTTGCCACAAAATAAAAAAAATTTCTGCAATTCTGTACGAAAATAAAATAAATTTCTAAAATTCTGCTCGAAAATAAGGGATATTTCTACAATTTTGCCCCAAAATAAGGGAAGTTTCTGCATTTTTGCCACAAAATAAGGGGAATTTCAGTATTTTTGCCCCAAAATAAAAGGAATTTCAGCCTTCTTACCTCATAATAAGTAGAATCTCTGCCTTTTTGCCCTAAAATATGGGGAATTTCTGCATTTTGGCCTCAAAATAAAGAAAATTTCTGCAATTTTGTACCAAAATAAAAGAAATTACTGCCTTTTTCCCCCAAAATAAGAGAAATTCCTGCCTTCTTTCCCTGAAATAAGTGAAATTTCTGCAATTTTGCCCAAAATAAGAAAAATTTCTGCAATTTTGCCACAAAATAAGGGAAATTACTGCAATTTTGCCCCAAAATAAGGGGAATTTCTGACTTTTTGCCTTGAAATAAAGAGAATTTCTGTCTTTTTGCCCCAAAATAATGTGAATTTCTGTATTTTGTCTCAAAATTAGGGGAATTTGTGCAATTATGCTTCACAATATGGGGAATTTCTGCCTTATTGCACCAAAATAAAGGGAATTTCTGCAATTTTGCCCCAAAATAAAGAAAATTTCTGCCTTTTTGCCACAAAATAAGGGAAATTTCTGCCTTTTTGCCACAAAATAAGGGGAATTTCTGTCTTTTTGCCCCAAAATAAAAGGAATTTCAGCCTTTTTACCTCATAATAAGGGGAATCTCTGCCTTTTTGCCCCAAAATATAGGAACTTTCTGCATTTTTGCCTCAAAATAAAGAAAATTTCTGCAATTTTGTATCAAAATAAAAGAAATTTCTACCTTTTTGCCCCAAAATAAGAGAAATTCCTGCCTTCTTTCCCTGAAATAAGTGAAATTTCTGCAATTTTGCCCAAAATAAGAAAAATTTCTGCAATTTTGCCACAAAATAAGAGAAATTTCTGCAATTTTGCCCCAAAATAAGGGGAATTTCTGACTTTTTGACGTGAAATAAGGAGAATTTCTGTCTTTTTTGCCCCAAAATAATGTGAATTTCTGCATTTTCCCTCAAAATTAGGGGAATTTGTGCAATTTTGCTTCAAAATATTGGGAATTTCTGCCTTATTGCACCAAAATAAAGGGACTTTCTGCAATTTTACCCCAAAATAAGGGAAATTTCTGCCTTTTTCCCACAAAATATGGGGAATTTCTGCATTTTTGCCCCAAAATAAAGGAAATTTCTACAATTTTGTACCAAAATAAAAGAAATTTCTGCCTTTTTGCCCCAAAATAAAAGAAATTCCTACCTTCTTTCCCTGAAATAAGTGAAATTTTTGCAATTTTGCCCAAAATAAGAAAAATTTCTGCAATTTTGCAACAAAATAAGGGATATTTCTGCAATTTTGCCCCAAAATAAGAGGAATTTCTGACGTTTTGCCCTGAAATACAGAGAATTTCTGTCTTTTTGCCCCAAAATAATTTGAATTTCTGCATTTTCCCTCAAAATTAGATGAATTTGTGCAATTTTGCTTCAAAACACGGGGAATTTCTGCCTTATTACACCAAAATAAAGGGAATTTCTGCATTTTTGCACCAATATAAGGGGAATTTCTGAGATATTGCTCCAAAATACGGAAAATTTCTGCCTTATTGCCTAAAATTAAGTGGAATTTCTGCCTTTTTGCACTGAAATGTTTGAAATTTCTGCAATTTTACCCCAAAATAAGTGGAATTTCTGTTTTTGGCCCCAAAATTAGGGGAATTTCTGCTTTTTGCCCCAAAATAAGGCAAATTTCTGACTTTTTGCCCTAAAATAAGTGAAATTTCTGCAATTTTGCCCCAAAATAAGGGGAATTTCTGCCTTTTGCCCAAAATAAGGGGATTTTCAGCATTTTACCTCCAAATAAGGGGAATTTCTGCCTTTTTGCCACAAAATATAGGGAATTTCTGCATTATTGCCCCCAAATAAGGAAAGTTTCTGCTTTTCTGCCCCAATTAATGGGAATTTCTGCATTTTTGCCACAAAATAAAGGGAATTTCTGCCTTTTTGCCCCAAAATAAAAGGAATTTCTGACTTTTTGCCCTGAAATAAATGAAATTTCTGCAATTTTGCCGCAAAATAAGGGAAATTTCTGTCTTTTTGCCCCAAAATGTAGGTAATTTCTGCCTTTTTGCCCCAAAATATGAGGAATTTCAGCATTTTACTTCAAAATAAGGGGAATTTCAGCCTTTTTGCACCAAAATATGGGGAATTTCTGCCTTTTTGCCACAAAATAAAAAAAATTTCTGCAATTCTGTACCAAAATAAAATAAATTTCTAAAATTTTGCTCGAAAATAATGGAAATTTCTACAATTTTGCTCCAAAATAAGGGAAGTTTCTGCCTTTTTGCCACAAAATAAGGGGAATTTCAGTATTTTTGCCCCAAAATAAAAGGAATTTCAGCCTTTTTACCTCATAATAAGGGGAATCTCTGCCTTTTTGCCCCAAAATAAGGGGAATTTCTGCATTTTTGCCCCAAAATAAAGAAAATTTCTGCAATTTTGTACCAAAATAAAAAAAATTTCTGCCTTTTTGCCCCAACATAAGAGAATTTCCTGCCTTCTTTCCCTGAAATAAGTGAAATTTCTGCAATTTTGCCCAAAATAAGAAAAATTTCTGCAATTTTGCCACAAAAAGGGAAATTTCTTCATTTTAGCCCCAAAATAAGAGTAATTTCTCCCTTTTTACCTCAAAATAAGTGAAATTTCTGCCTTTTTACCTAAAAATAAATGGAATTTCTGTCTTTTTGCCCCAAAATAAAAGGAATTTTTGAATTTTGCCTTGAAATAAGTGAAATTTCTGCAATTTTGCCCTAAAATAAGAATAATTTCTGCCTTTTTGCCACAAAATAAGGTGAATTTCTGCATTATTGCCCCAAAATAAAGAAAATTTCTGCAATTTTGTACCAAAATAAAAAAATTTCTGCCCTTTTGCCCCAAAATAAGAGAAATTTCTGCCTTCTTTCCCTGAAATAAGTGAAATTTCTGCAATTTTGCGCAAAATAAGAAAAATTTCTGCCTTTTTGCCACAAAATAAGGTGAATTTCTGCATTTTTGTTCCAAAATAAAGAAAATTTCTGCAATTTTGTACCAAAATAAAAGAAATTTCTGCCTTTTTGCCCCAAAATAAGAGAAATTCCTGCCTTCTTTCCCTGAAATAAGTGAAATTTCTGCAATTTTGCACAAAATAAGAAAAATTTCTGCAATTTTGCCACAAAATAAGGGAAATTTCTGCAATTTTGCCCCAAAATAAGGGGAATTTCTGACTTTTTGCCGTGAAATAAGGAGAATTTCTGTCTTTTTGCCCAAAATAATGTGAATTTCTGCATTTTCCCTCAAAATTAGGGAAATTAGTGCAATTTTGCTTCAAAATATTGGGAATTTCTGCCTTATTGCTCCAAAATAAAGGGAATTTCTGCAATTTTGCCCCAAAATAAGGGAAATTCCTGCCTTTTTGCCACAAAATAAGGGGAATTTCTGCATTTTTGCCCCAAAATAAAGAAAATTTCTGCAATTTTGTAGCAAAATAAAAGAAATTTCTGCCTTTTTGCCCCAAAATAAGAGAAATTCCTGCCTTCTTTCCCTGAAATAAGTGAAATTTCTGCAATTTTGCCCAAAATAAGAAAAATTTCTGCAATTTTGCCACAAAACAGGGAAATTTCTTCATTTTAGCCCCAAAATAAGAGTAATTTCTGCCTTTTTACCTCAAAATAAGTGAAATTTCTGCTTTTTTACCCAAAAATAAACGGAATTTCTGTCTTTTTGCTCCAAAAAAAAAGGAATTTTTGAATTTTGCCTTGAAATAAGTAAAATTTCTGCAATTTTGCCCCAAAATAAGGGAAATTTCTGCCTTTTTGCCACAAAATAAGGGGAATTTCTTCATTTTTGCCCCAAAATAAAGAAAATTTCTGCAATTTTGTACCAAAATAAAAGAAATTTCTGCCCTTTTCCCTCAAAATAAGAGAAATTCCTGCCTTCTTTACCTGAAATAAGTGAAATTTCTGCAATTTTGCCCAAAATAAGAAAAATTTCTGCAATTTTGCCACAAAATAAGGGAAATTTCTGATTTTTTGCCCTGAAATAAGTGAAATTTCTGCAATTTTGTCCCAAAATAAGGGGAATTTCTGCCTTTTTGCCCAAAATAAGGGGAATTTCAGCATTTTACCTCCAAATAAGGGGAATTTCTGCCTTTTTGCCATAAAGTAAAGGAAATTTTTGCCTTTTTGCCCTAAATTAAGGGGAATTTCATCCTTTTTACCTCAAAATAAGGGGAATTTCTGCCTTTTACCCCAAAATATGGGGAATTTCTGCCTTTTGTTCTAAAATAAGAAAAATTTCTTCAACTTTGTACCAAAATAAAAGAAATTTCTGCTTTTTGCCCCAAAATAAAAGGAATTTCTGACTTTTTGCCCTGAAATAAATGAAATTTCTGCAATTTTGCCCGAAAATAAGGGAAATTTGTGCCTTTTTGCCCCAAAATGTAGGGATTTTCTGCCTTTTTGCCCCAAAATATGGGAAATTTCAGCATTTTAACTCAAATTAAGGGGAATTTCAGACTTTTTGCACCAAAATATGGAGAATTTCTGCCTTCTTGCCACAAAATAAGAAAAATTTCTGCAATTCTGTACCAAAATAAGGGAAATTTCTGCCTTTTTGCCACAAAATAAGGGGAATTTCTGTCTTTTTGCCCCACAATAAAAGGAATTTCAACATTTTTTACCTCATCATAAGAGGAATCTCTGCCTTTTTGCCCCAAAATATGGGGAATTTTTGCATTTTTGCCTCAAAATAAAGAAAATTTCTGAAATTTTGTACCAAAATAAAAGAAATTTCTGCCTTTTTGCCCCAAAAAAGAGAAATTCCTGCCTTCTTTCCCTGAAATAAGTGAAATTTCTGCAATTTTGCCCAAAATAAAAAAAAATTCTGCAATTTTGCCACAAAATAAGGGAAATTTATGCAATTTTGCCCCAAAATAAGCGGAAGTTCTGACTTTTTGCCGTGAAATAAGGAGAATTTCTGTCTTTTTGCCCCAAAATAATGTGAATTTCTGCATTTTCCCTCAAAATTAGGGGAATTTGTGCAATTTTGCTTCAAAATATGGGGAATTTCTGCCTTATTGCACCAAAATAAAGGGAATTTCTGCAATTTTGCCCCAAAATAAGGGAAATTTCTGCCTTTTTCCCACAAAATAAGAGGAATTTCTGCATTTTTGCCCCAAAATAAAGAAAATTTCTTCAATTTTGTACCAAAATAAAAGAAATTTCTGCCTTTTTGCCCCAAAGTAAGAGAAATTCCTGCCTTCTTTCCCTGAAATAAGTATAATTTCTGCAATTTTGCCCAAAATAAGGAAAATTTCTGCAATTTTGCCACAAAAAAGGGAAATTTTTTCATTTTAGCCCCAAAATAAGAGAAATTTCTGCCTTTTTTACCTCAAAATAAGTGAAATTTCTGCCTTTTTACCCAAAAATAAACGAAATTTCTTTCTTTTTGCCTCAAAATAAAAAAAATTTTAGAATTTTTCCTTGAAATAATTGAAATTTATGCAATTTTTCCCCAAAATAAGGGAAATTTCTGCCTTTTTGCCACAAAATAAGAAGAATTTCGGCATTTTTGCCCCAAAATAAGGAAAATTTCTGCAATTTTGTACCAAAAAAAAAGAAATTTCTGCACTTTTGCTCTAAAATAAGAGAAATTCCTGCCTTCTCTCCCTGAAATACGTGAAATTTCTGCAATTTTGCCAAAAATAAGAAAAATTTCTGCAATTTTGCCACAAAATAAGGGAAATTTCTGCAATTTTGTTCCAAAATAAGGGGAATTTTTGACGTTATTCCCTGAATTAAGGAGAATTTCTGCCTTTTTGCCCAAGAATAATTTGATTTTCTGCATTTTCCCTCAAAATTAGATGAATTTGTGCAATTTTGCTTCAAAACACGGGGAATTTCTGCCTTATTACACAAATATAAAGGGAATTTCTGCATTTTTGCACCATTATAAGGGGAATTTCTGAAATTTTGCTCCAAAATACGGAAAATTTCTGACTTATTGCCTAAAATTAAGTGGAATTTCTGCCTTTTTGCCCTGAAATATTTGAAATTTCTCCAATTTTACCCCAAAATAAGGGGAATTTCTGTTTTTGGCCCCAAAATTAGGGGAATTTCTGCTTTTTGCCCCAAAATAAGGGAAATTTCTGACTTTTTGCACTAAAATAAGTAAAATTTTTGCAATTTTGCCCCAAAATAAGGGGAATTTCTGCCTTTTGCTAAAATAAGAAGAATTTCAGCATTTTACCTCCAAATAAGTGGAATTTCTTCCTTTTTGCCACAAAATATGGGGAATTTCTGCATTATTGCCCCCAAATAAGGAACGTTTCTACTTTTCTGCCCCAATTAATGGGAATTCTGCCTTTTTGCCACAAAATAAAGGGAATTTCTGCCTTTTTGCCCCAAAATAAGGGGAATTTCAGCCTGTTTACCTCAAAATAAAAGGAATTTCTGCCTTTTGCCCCAAAATATTGGGAATTCCTGCCTTTTTGTTCCAAAATAAGAAAAATTTCTTCAACTTTGTACCAAAATAAAAGAAATTTCTGCTTTTTGCCCCAAAATAAAAGGAATTTCTGACATTTTGCCCTGAAATAAATGAAATTTCTGCAATTATGCCCGAAAATAAGGGAAATTTGTGCCTTTTTGCCCCAAAATGTAGGGAATTTCTGCCTTTTTGCCCCAAAATATAAGGAATTTCAGCATTTTACCTCAAAATAAGGGAAATTACAGCCTTTTTGCCCCAAAATATGGGGAATTTCAGCATTTTACCGCAAAATAAGGGGAATTTCAGCCTTTTTGCACCAAAATATTGGGAATTTCTGCCTTTTTGCCACAAAATAAAAAAAATTTCTGCTAGTCTTTACCAAAATAAAAGAAATTTCTAAAATTTTGCCCCAAAATAAGGGAAATTTCTCCAATTTTGCCCCAAAATAAGGGAAATTTCTGCCTTTTTGCCAAAAAATATGGGGAAATTCTCTCTTTTTGCCCCAAAATAAAAGAAATTTCAGCCTTTTTACCTCATAATAAGGGGAATCACTGCATTTTTGCCCCAAAATATGGGGAATTTCTGCATTTTTGCCTCAAAATAAAGAAAATTTTTGCAATTTTGATCCAAAATAAAAGAAATTTCTGCCTTTTTGCCCCAAAATAAGAGAAATTCCTGCCTTCTTTCCCTGAAATAAGTGAAATTTCTGCAATTTTGCCCAAAATAAGAAAAATTTCTGCAATTTTGCCACAAAATAAGGAAAATTTTTGCAATTTTGCCCCAAAATAAGGGGAATTTCTGACTTTTTGCCGTGAAATAAGGAGAATTTCTGTCTTTTTGCCCCAAAAAATTGTGAATTTCTGCATTTTCCCTCAAAATTAGGGGAATTTGTGCAATTTTGCTTCAAAATACGGGGAATTTCTGCCTTATTGCACCAAAATAAAGGGAATTTCTGCATTTTTGCACCAATATAAGGGGAATTTCTGAGATTTTGCTCCAAAATACAGAAAATTCTGCCTTATTGCCCGAAATTAAGTGGAATTTCTGCCTTTTTGCCCTGAAATATTTGAAATTTCTGCAATTTTACCCCAAAATAAGGCGAATTTCTATTTTTGGCCACAAAATTAGGGGAATTTCTGATTTTTGCCCCAAAATAAAGCAAATTTCTGACTTTTTGCCCTGAAATAAGTGAAATTTCTGCAATTTTGTCCCTAAATAAGGGGAATTTCTGCCTTTTTGCCCAAAATAAGGGGAATTTCAGCATTTTACCTCCAAATAAGGAGAATTTCTGCCTTTTTGCCACTAAATATGGGGAATTGCTGCCTTATTGCCTTCAAATAAAGAAAATTTCTGCTTTTCTGCCACAATTAACAAGAATTTCTGCCTTTTTGCCACAAAGTAAAGGAAATTTTTGCTTTTTTGCCCTAAAATAAGGGGAATTTCATGCTTTTTACCTCAAAATAAGGGGAATTTCTGCCTTTTACCCCAAAATATGGGGAATTTCTGCTTTTTTGTTCCAAAATAAGAAAAATTTCTTCAACTTTGTACCAAAATATAAGAAATTTCTGCTTTTTGTCCCAAAATAAAAGGAATTTTTGACTTTTTGCCCTGCAATAAATGAAATTTCTTCAATTTTGCCCGAAAATAAGGAAAATTTGTGCCTTTTTGCCCCAAAATGAGGGAAATTTCTGCCTTTTTGTGCCAAAATATGGGGAATTTCAGCATTTTACCTCAAAATAAGAAGAATTTCAGCCTTTTTGCACCAAAATATGGGGAATTTTAGCCTTTTTGCCACAATATAAAAAAAATTTCTGCAATTTTGTACCAAAATAAAAGAAATTTCTAAAATTATGCCCCAAAATAAGAAAAATTTCTGCAATTTTGCCTCAAAATAAGGGGAATTTCTGACTTTTTGCCGCGAAATAAGGAGATTTCTGTATTTTTGCCCCAAAATAAAGGGAATTTCTGCCTTTTTGCCCCAAAATTAGGGGAGTTTCTTCAATTTTGCTTCAAAATACAAGGAATTTCTGCCTTTTTTCCCGAAAATAAGGGGAACTTCTGCGTTTGCCCCAAATAAAGGGAATTTCTGCATTTTTGCCCCGATATTAGCGGAATTTCTGCAATTTTGCTGCAAAATACGGGGAATTTGTGCATTTTTGCCCGAGATTAAAATGATTTTCTGCCTTTTTGCCTCCAAATAAGAAAAATTATTGAAATTTTACCCCAAAATAAAGGGGAATTTCTGCCTTTTTGCCCCAAAATAAGAAATATTTCTGCAATTTTGCCCCAAAATAAGGGGAATTTCTCACTTTTTGCCCAAAATAAAGGAAATTTCAGCCTTTTTACCTGAAAATAAGTGAAATTTCTGCAATTTTGCCCCAAATAAGGGAAATTTCTGCAATTTTGCCCCAAAATGAGGTAAATTTCTGCAATTTTGACCCAAATTAATGGAAATTTCTGGAATTTCGCCTCAAAATAAGGGAAATTTCTGATTTTTGCCCAAAAATAAAGGAAATGTCTGCCTTTTGCCCCAAAATTAGGGGAATTTCTGCAATTTTGCTTCAAAATAAGAGGAATTTCTGCTTTTTGCCCGAAAATAAGGGGAATGCATACCTTTTTGCCATAAAAAAAAGAAATTTCTTCATTTTTGCGCCAAATTAAGTGGAACTTCTGCCTTTTGCGTCTAAATAAGTGGAATTTCTGTCTTTTTTACCCAAAAACAAAGGGAATTTCTGTCTTTTTTGCCCCAAAATAAGTGGAATTTCTGACTTATTACCCGGAAATAAGTGAAATTTCGGCAATTTTGCCCCAAAATAAGGAAAAATTCTTCTTTTTTCCCCCAAATAAGAGGAATTTCAGCCTTTTTACCTCAAAATAAGGGGAATGTCTGAGTTTTGCCACAAAATAAGGAGAATTTCTGTCTTTTTGCCCCAACATATAGGGAATTTCAGCCGTTTTGCCTCACAATTAGGGGAATTTCTGCAATTTTGCTTCAAAATACGGGGAATTTCTGCTTTTTTGTCTAAAAATAAGGGGAATGTATACCTTTTGCCACAAAAAAGAGAAATTTCTTCATTTTAGCTCCAAAATAAGAGTAATTTCTGCCTTTTTACCTCAAAATAAGTGAAATTTCTGCCTTTTTACCGAAAATAAATGGAATTTCTGTCTTTTTGCCCCAAAATAAAAGAAATTTTTGAATTTTGCCTTGAAATAAGTGAAATTTCTGCAATTTTGCCCCAAAATAAGGGAAATTTCTGTTTTTTGCCACAAAATAAGGGGAATTTCTGCATTTTTGCCCCAAAATAAAGAAAATTTCTGCAATTTTGTACCAAAATAAAAGAAATTTCTGCATTTTTGCCCCAAAATAAGAGAAATTCCTGCCTTCTTTCCCTGAAATAAGTGAAATTTCTGCAATTTTGCCCAAAATAAGAAAAATTTCTTCAATTTTGCCACAAAAAAGAGAAATTTCTTCATTTTAGCCCCAAAATAAGAGTAATTTCTGCCTTTTTACCTCAAAATAAGTGAAATTTCTGCCTTTTACCCAAAAATAAACAAAATTTCTGTCTTTTTGCCCCAAAATAAAAGGAATTTTTGAAATTTGCCTTGAAATAAGTGCAATTTCTGCAATTTTGCCCTAAAATAAGGGAAATGTCTGCGTTTTTGCCACAAAATCAGGGGAATTTCTGCATTTTAACCCCAAAATAAAGAAAATTTCTGCAATTTTGTACCAAAATAAAAGAAATTTCTACCCTTTTGCCCCAAAATAAAAGAAATTCCTACCTTCTTTCCCTGAAATAAGTGAAATTTCTGCATTTTGCCCAAAATAAAAAAAATTTCTGCAATTTTGCAACAAAATAAGGGATATTTCTGCAATTTTGCCCCAAAATAAGGGGAATTTCTGACGTTTTGCCCTGAAATAAAGAGAATTTCTGTCTTTTTGCCCCAAAATAATTTGAATTTTTGCATTTTCCCTCAAAATTAGATGAATTTGTGCAATTTTGCTTCAAAACACGGGGAATTTCTGCCTTATTACACCAAAAGAAAGGGAATTTCTGCATTTTTGCACCAATATAAGGGGAATTTCTGAGATATTGCTCCAAAATACAGAAAATTTCTGCCTTATTGCTTAAAATTAAGTGGAATTTCTGCCTTTTTGTACTGAAATATTTGAAATTTCTGCAATTTTACCCCAAAATAAAGGAAATTTCTGTTTTTGGCCCCCAAATTAGGGGAATTTCTGCTTTTTGCCCCAAAATAAGGCAAATTTCTGACTTTTTGCCCTAAAATAAGTGAAATTTCTGCAATTTTGCCGCAAAATAAGGGGAATTTCTGCCTTTTGCCCAAAATAAGGGGAATTTCAGCATTTTACCTCCAAATAAGGGGAATTTCTGCCTTTTTGCCACAAAATATGGGGAATTTCTGCATTATTGCCCCCAAATAAGGAAAGTTTCTGCTTTTCTGCGCCAATTAATGGGAATTTCTGCCTTTTTGCCACAAAATATAGGGAATTTCTGCCTTTTGGCCCAAAAATAAGGGGAATTTCAGCCTTTTTACCTCAAAATAAGGGGAATTTCTGCCTTTTGCCCCAAAATATGGAGAATTTCTGCCTTTTTGTTCCAAAATAAGAAAAATTTCTTCAACTTTGTACCAAAATAAAAGAAATTTCTGCTTTTTGCCCCAAAATAAAGGGAATTTCTGACTTTTTGCAGTGTAATAAGGAGAATTTCTGTCTTTTTGCCCAAAAATAATGTGAATTTCTCCATTTTCCCTCAAAATTAGGGGAATTTGTGCAATTTTGCTTCAAAATACGGGGAATTTCTGCCTTATTGCACCAAAATAAAGGGAATTTCTGCATTTTTGCACCAATATAAGGGGAATTTCTGAGATTTTGCTCCAAAATACAGAAAATTTCTGCCTTATTGCCTGAAATTAAGTGGAATTTCTGCCTTTTTGTCCTGAAATATTTTAAATTTCTGCAATTTTACCCAAAAATAAGGGGAATTTCTATTTTTGGCCCGCAAATTAGGGGAATTTCTGCTTTTTGCCCCAAAATAAGGCAAATTTCTGACTTTTTGCCCTAAAATAAGTGAAATTTCTGCAATTTTGCGGCAAAATAAGGGGAATTTCTGCCTTTTGCCCAAAATAAGGGGAATTTCAGCATTTTACCTCCAAATAAGGGGAATTTCTGCCTTTTTGCCACAAAATATGGGGAATTTCTGCATTATTGCCCCCAAATAAGGAAAGTTTCTGCTTTTCTGCGCCAATTAATGGGAATTTCTGCCTTTTTGCCACAAAATATAGGGAATTTCTGCCTTTTGGCCCCAAAATAAGGGGAATTTCAGCCTTTTTACCTCAAAATAAGGGGAATTTCTGCCTTTTGCCCCAAAATATGGAGAATTTCTGCCTTTTTGTTCCAAAATAAGAAAAATTTCTTCAACTTTGTACCAAAATAAAAGAAATTTCTGCTTTTTGCCCCAAAATAAAGGGAATTTCTGACTTTTTGCAGTGTAATAAGGAGAATTTCTGTCTTTTTGCCCAAAAATAATGTGAATTTCTCCATTTTCCCTCAAAATTAGGGGAATTTGTGCAATTTTGCTTCAAAATACGGGGAATTTCTGCCTTATTGCACCAAAATAAAGGGAATTTCTGCATTTTTGCACCAATATAAGGGGAATTTCTGAGATTTTGCTCCAAAATACAGAAAATTTCTGCCTTATTTCCTGAAATTAAGTGGAATTTCTGCCTTTTTGCCCTGAAATATTTTAAATTTCTGCAATTTTACCCAAAAATAAGGGGAATTTCTATTTTTGGCCCCAAAATTAAGGGAATTTCTGCTTTTTGCCCCAAAATAAGGCAAATTTCTGACTTTTTGCCCTGAAATAAGTGAAATTTCTGCAATTTTGTCCCAAAATAAGGGGAATTTCTGCCTTTTTGCCCAAAATAAGGGGAATTTCAGCATTTTACCTCCAAATAAGGGGAATTTCTGCCTTTTTGCCACTAAATATGGGGAATTACTGCCGTATTGCCTTCAAATGAGGAAAATTTCTGCTTTTCTGCCCCAATTAACAAGAATTTCTTCCTTTTTGCCACAAAGTAAAGGAAATTTTTGCCTTTTTGCCCTAAAATAAGGGGAATTTCATTCTTTTTACCTCAAAATAAGGGGAATTTCTGCCTTTTACCCCAAAATATGGGGAATTTCTGCCTTTTTGTTCCAAAATAAGAAAAATTTCTTTAACTTTGTACCAAAATAAAAGAAATTTCTGCTTTTTGTCCCAAAATAAAAGGAATTTTTGACTTTTTGCCCTGAAATAAATTAAATTTCTTCAATTTTGCCTGAAAATAAGGAAAATTTGTGCCTTTTTGTCCCAAAATGAGGGAAATTTCTGCTTTTTTGCGCCAAAATATGGGGAATTTCAGCATTTTACCTCAAAATAAGGGTAATTTCAGCCTTTTTGCACCAAAATATGTGGAATTTTAGCCTTTTGCCACAATATAAGAAAATTTTCTGCAATTCTGTACCAAAATAAAAGAAATTTCTAAAATTTTGCCCCAAAATAAGGGAAATTTCTGCAATTATTCCCCAAAATAAGGGAAAGTTCTTCAATTTTGCCCCAAAATAAGGGGAATTTATGACTTTTTGCCACGAAATAAGGAGAATTTCTGTATTTTTGCCCCAAAATAAAGGGAATCTCTGCCTTTTTGCCCCAAAATTAGGGGAGTTTCTGCAATTTTGCTTCAAAATACAAGGAATTTCTGCCTTTTTTTCCGAAAATAAGGAGAACTTCTGCTTTGCCCCAAATAAAGGGAATTTCTGCATTTTTGCCCCGAAAATAGGGGAAATTCTACAATTTTGCTGCAAAATACGGGAAATTTATGCATTTTTGCCCGAAATTAAAAGGAATTTCTGCCTTTTTGCCCCCAAATAAAAGAAATTTCTGCAATTTTACCCCAAAATAAGGGGAATTTCTAAATTTTGCCCCAAAATAAGAAATATTTCTGCAATTTTGCCACAAAATAAGGGGAATTTCTCACTTTTTGCCCCAAAATAAAGGAAATTTCAGACTTTTTACCTGAAAATAAGGAAATTTCTGCAATTTTGCCCCAAATAAGGGAAATTTTTGCAATTTTGCCCCAAAATGAGGTAAATTTCTGCAATTTTGCCCCAAATTAAAGGAAATTTCTGGAATTTCGCCTCAAAATAAGGGGAATTTCTGATTTTTGCCCCAAAATAAAGGGAATGTCTGCCTTTTGCCACAAAATTAGGGAAATTTCTGCAATTTTGCTTCAAAATAAAAAGAATTTCTGCTTTTTTGCCCGAAAATAAGGGGAATGCATACCTTTTTGCCATAAAAAAGGGAAATTTCTTCATTTTTGCACCAAATTAAGTGGAACTTCTGCCTTTTGCGTCTAAATAAGTGGAATTTCTGTCTTTTTTACCCAAAAACAAAGGGAATGTCTGTCTTTTTTGCCCTGAAATAAGGAGAATTTCTGTCTTTTTGCCCCAAAATAATTTGAATTTCTGCATTTTCCCTCAAAATTAGGTGAATTTGTGCAATTTTGCTTCAAAACACTGGGAATTTCTGCCTTATTACACCAAAATAAAGGGAATTTCTGCATTTTTGCACCATTATAAGGGGAATTTCTGAGATTTTGCTCCAAAATACGGAAAATTTGTGCCTCATTGCCTAAAATTAAGTGGAATTTCTGCCTTTTTGCACTGAAATATTTGAAATTTCTGCAGTTTTACCCCAAAATAAGGGGAATTTCTGTTTTTGGCCCCAAAATTAGAGAAATTTCTGGTTTTGCCTCAAAATAAGGGAAATTTCTGACTTTTTGCCCTAAAATAAGTGAAATTTCTGCAATTTTGCACCAAAATAAGGGGAATTTCTGCCTTTTGCCCAAAATAAGGGGAATTTCAGCATTTTACCTCAAAATAAGGGGAATTTCAGCCTTTTTGCACCAAAATATGTGGAATTTCTGCCTTTTTTCCACAAAATAAAAAAATTTCTGCAATTCTGTAACAAAATAAAAGAAATTTCTAAAATTTTGCCCAAAAATATGGGAAATTTCTGCAATTTTGCCCCAAAATAGGGGCAATTTCTGCCTTTTTGGCACAAAGTAAGAGGAATTTCTGTCTTTTTGCCCCAAAATAAAAGGAATTTCAGCCTTTTTACCTCATAGTAAGGGGAATCTCTGTGTTTTTGCCCGCAAAAATGAGGAATTTCTGCATTTTTGCCTCAATATAAAGAAAATTTCTGCAATTTTGTACCAAAATAAAAGAAATTTCTTCCTTTTTGTTCCAAAATAAGAGAAATTCCTGCCTTCTTTGCCTGAAATAAGTGAAATTTCTGCAATTTTGCCCAAAATAAAAAAAATTTCTGCAATTTTGCCACAAAATAAGGGAAATTTCTGCAATTTTGCTCCAAAATAAGGGGAATTTCTTACTTTTTGCCGTGAAATAAGGAGAATTTCTGTCTTTCTGCACCAAAATAATGGGATTTCTGCATTTTCCCTCAAAATTAGGGAAATTTGTGCAATTTTGCTTCAAAATATGGGGAATTTCTGCCTTATTGCACCAAAATAAAGGGAATTTCTGCAATTTTGCCCCAAAATAAGGGAAATTTCTGCCTTTTTGCCACAAAATAAAAGGAATTTCTGCATTTTTGCCCCAAAATTAAGAAAATTTCTGCAATTTTGTAGCAAAATAAAAGAAATTTCTGCCTTTTTGCCCCAAAATAAGAAATTTCTGCCTTCTTTCCCTGAAATAAGTGAAAATTCTGCAATTTTGCCCAAAATAAGAAAAATTTCTGCAATTTTGCCACAAAAAAGAGAAATTTCTTCATTTTAGTCGCAAAATAAGAGTAATTTCTGTTTTTTTACCTCAAAATAAGTGAAATTTCTGCCTTTTTACCCAAAAATAAACGGAATTTCTGTCTTTTTGCCCTAAAATAAAAGGAATTTTTGAATTTTGCCTTGAAATAAGTGAAATTTCTGCAATTTTGCCCCAAAATAAGGAAATTTCTGCCTTTTTGCCACAAAATAAGGGGAATTTCTGCATTTTTGCCCTAAAATAAAGAAAATTTCTGCAATTTTGTACCAAAAAAAAAAAGAAATTTCTGCCTTTTTGCCCCAAAATAAGAGAAATTCCTGCCTTCTTTCCCTGAAATAAGTGAAATTTCTGCAATTTTGCCCAAAATAAGAAAAATTTCTGCAATTTTGCCACCAAAAAAGGAAATTTCTTCATTTTAGCCCCAAAATAAAAGTAATTTCTGCCTTTTTACCTCAAAATAAGTGAAATTTCTGCCTTTTTACCCAAAAATAAACGGATTTTCTGTCTTTTTGCCCCAAAATAAAAGGAATTTTTGAATTTTGCCTTGAAATAAGTGAAATTTCTGAAATTTTGCCCCAATATAAGGGTAATTTCTGCCTTTTTGCCACAAAATAAGGGGAATTTCTGCATTTTTGCCCAAAATAAAGAAAAGTTCTGCATTTTTTTACGAAAAAAAAGAAATTTCTGCCCTTTTGCCCCAAAATAAGAGAAATTCCTGCCTTCTTTCCCTGAAATAAGTGAAATTTCTGCAATTTCGCCCAAAATAAGAAAAATTTCTGCAATTTTGCCACAAAATAAGGGAATTTTCTGCAATTTTGCCCCAAAATAAGGGGAATTTCTTACTTTTTGCTGTGTAATAAGGAGAATTTCTGTCTTTTTGCCCCAAAATAATTTGAATTTCTGCATTTTCCCTCAAAATTAGATGAATTTGTGCAATTTTGCTTCAAAACACGGGGAATTTCTGCCTTATTACACCAAAAAAAGGGAATTTCTGCATTTTTGCACCATTATAAGGGGAATTTCTGAGATTTTGCTCCAAAATATGGAAAATTTGTGCCTTATTGCCTAAAATTAAGTGGAATTTCTGCCTTTTTGCACTGAAATATTTGAAATTTCTGCAATTTTACCCCAAAATAAAGGGAATTTCTGTTTTTCGCCCCAAAATTACGGGAATTTCTTCTTTTTGCCCCAAAATAAGGCAAATTTCTGACTTTTTGCCCTAAAATAAGTGAAATTTCTGCAATTTTGCCCCAAAATAATGGGAATTTCTGCCTTTTGCCCAAAATAAGGGGAATTTTAGCATTTTACCTCCAAATAAGGGGAATTTCTGCCTTTTTGCCACAAAATATGGGGAATTTCTGCATTATTGCCCCCAAATAAGGAAAGTTTCTGCTTTTCTGCGCCAATTAATGGGAATTTCTGCCTTTTTGCAACAAAATAAAGGGAATTTCTGCCTTTTTGCCCCAAAATAAGGGGAATTTCAGCCTTTTTACCTCAAAATAAGGGGAATTTCTGCCTTTTGCCCCAAAATATGGGGAATCTGCCTTTTTGTTCCAAAATAAGAAAAATTTCTTCAACTTTGTACCAAAATAAAAGAAATTTCTGCTTTTTGCCCCAAAATAAGAAGAATTTCTGACTTTTTGCCCTGAAATAAATGAAATTTCTGCAATTTTGCCCGAAAATAAGGGAAATTTGTGCCTTTTTGCCTCAAAATGTAGGGAATTTCAGCCTTTTTGCCCCAAAATATGGGGAATTTCAGCATTTTACCTCAAAATAAGGGGAATTTCTGCCTTTTTGCACCAAAATATGGGGAATTTCTGCCTTTTTGCCACAAGAGAAGAAAAATTTCTGCAATTCTGTACCAAAATAAAAGAAATTTCTAAAATTTTGCCCTAAAATAAGGAAAATTTCTGCAATTTTGCCCCAAAATAAGGGAAATTTCTGATTTTTTGCCACAAAATAAGGGGAATTTCTGTATTTTTGCCCCAAAATAAAAGGGATTTCAGCCTTTTTACGTCATAATAAGGGGAATCTCTGCCGTTTTGCCCCAAAATATGGGGAATTTCTGCATTTTGGCCTCAAAATAAAGAAAATTTCTGCAATTTTGTACCAAAATAAAAGAAATTTCTGCCTTTTTGCCCCAAAATAAAAGAAATTCCTGCCTTCTTTCCCTGAAATAAGTGAAATTTCTGCAATTTTGCCAAAATAAGAAAAATTTCTTTAATTTTGCCACAAAAAAGGGAAATTTCTTCATTTTAGCCCCTAAATAAGAGTTATTTCTGCCTTTTTACCTCAAAATAAGTGAAATTTCTGCCTTTTTACCCAAAAATAAAAGGAATTTCTGTCTTTTTGCCCCAAAATAAAAGGAATTTTTGAATTTTGCCTTGAAATAAGTGAAATTTCTGCAATTTTGCCCCAAAATAAGGGAAATTTCTTCCTTTTGGCCACAAAATAAAGGGAATTTCTGCAATTTTGCCCCAAAATAAGGGGAATTTCTGATGTTATGCTCTGAAAGAAGGAGAATTTCTGTCTTTTTGCCCCAAAATAATTTGAATTTCTGCATTTTCCCTCAAAATTAGATGAATTTGTGCAATGTTGCTTCAAAACACGGGGAATTTCTGCCTTATTACACCAAAATAAAGGGAATTTCTGCATTTTTGCACCATTATAAGGAGAATTTCTGAGATTTTGCTCCAAAATACAAAAAATTTGTTCCTTATTGCCTAAAATTAAGTGGAATTTCTTCCTTTTTGCACTGAATTATTTTAAATTTCTGCAATTTTACCCCAAAATAAGGGGAATTTCTGTTTTTTGCCCCAAAATAAGGCAAATTTCTGACTTTTTGCCCTAAAATAAGTGAAATTTCTGCAATTTTGCACCAAAATAAGGGGAATTTCTGCCTTTTGCCCAAAATAAGGGGAATTTGAGCATTTTACCTCCAAATAAATGGAATTTCTGCCTTTTTGCCACAAAATATGGGGAATTAGTGCCTTATTGCCTTCAAATTAGGAAAATTTCTGCTATTCTGCCCCAATAAACAAGAATTTCTGCCTTTTTGCCACAATTTAAAGGAAATTTTTGCCTTTTTGCCCTAAAATAATAGGAATTTCATCCTTTTTACCTCAAAATAAGGGGATTTTCTGCCTTTTGCCCCAAAATAAGGGGAATTTCTGCCTTTTTGTTTCAAAATAAGAAAAATTTCTCCAACTTTGTACCAAAATAAAAGAAATTTCTGGTTTTTGCCCCAAAATAAAAAGAATTTCTGACTTTTTGCCATGAAATAAATGAAATTTCTGCAATTTTGCCCGAAAATAATGGTAATTTGTGCCTTTTTGCCCCAAAATGTAGGGAATTTCTGACTTTTTGCCCCAAAATATGGGGAGTTTCATTATTTTACCCCAAAATAAGGGGAATTTCAGACTTTTTGCACCAAAATATGGGGAATTTCTGCCTTTTTTCCACAAAATAAGAAAATTTTTTGCAATTCTGTACCAAAATAAAATAAATTTCTACAATTTTGCCCGAAAATAAGGGAAATTTCTGCTTTTGCCACAAAATAAGGGGAATTTCTGTTTTTTTGCCTCAAAATAAAAGGAATTTCAGCCTTTTGACCTCATAATAAAGGGAATCTCTGCCTTTTTGCCCCAAAATATGGGGAATTTCTGTATTTTTGCCTCAAAATAAAGAAAATTTCTGTAATTTTGTACCAAAATAAAAGAAATTTCTGCCTTTTTACCATAAAATAAGAGAAATTCCTGCCTTCTTTCCCTGAAATAAGTGAAATTTCTGCAATTTTGCACAAAATAAGAAAAATTTCTGAAATTTTGCCACAAAATAAAGGAAATTTCTGCAATTTTGCCCCAAAATAAGGGGAATTTCTGACTTTTTGCTGTGTAATAAGGAGAATTTCTGACTTTTTGCCCCAAAATAATGTGAATTTCTGCATTTTCCCTCAAAATTAGGGAAATTTGTGCAATTTTGCTTCAAAATATGGGGAATTTCTGCCTTATTGCACCAAAATAAAAGGAATTTCTGCAATTTTGCCCCAAAATAAGGGAAATTTCTGCCTTTTTGGCACAAAATAAGGAGAATTTCTGCATTTTTGCCCCAAAATAAAGAAAATTTCTGCAATTTTGTACCAAAATAAAAGAAATTTCTGCCTTTTTGCCCCATAATAAGAGAAATTCCTGCCTTCTTTCCCTGAAATAAGTGAAATTTCTGCAATTTTGCCCAAAATAAGAAAAATTTCTGCAATTTTGCCACAAAAAAGGGAAATTTCTTCATTTAGCCCCAAAATAAGAGTAATTTCTGCCTTTTTACCTCAAAATAAGTGAAATTTCTGCCTTTTTACACAAAAATAAACGGAATTTCTTTCTTTTTGCCCGAAAATAAAAGGAATTTTTGAATTTTGCCTTGAAATAAGTGAAATTTCTGCAATTTTGCCCAAAATAAGAAAAATTTCTGCAATTTTGCCTCAAAATAAGGGAAATTTCTGCAATTTTGCCCCAAAATAAGGGGAATTTCTGACGTTATGCCCTGAAATAAGGAGAATTTCTGTCTTTTTGCCCCAAAATAATTTGAATTTCTGTATTTTCCCTAAAAATTAGATGAATTTGTGCAATTTTGCTTCAAAACACGGGGAATTTCTGCCTTATTACACCAAAATAAAGGAAATTTCTGCATTTTTGTACCATTACAAGGGGAATTTCTTAGATTTTGCTCCAAAATACAGAAAATTTTTGCCTTATTGTCTAAAATTAAATGGAATTTCTGCCTTTTTGCACTGACATATTTGAAATTTCTGCAATTTTACCCCAAAATAAGGGGAATTTCTGTTTTTGGTGCCAAAATTAGGGGAATTTCTGCTTTTTGCCTCAAAATAAGGCAAATTTCTGACTTTTTGCACTAAAATAAGTGAAATTTCAATTTTGCTCAAAAATAAGGGGAATTTCTTCCTTTTGCCCAAAATAAGGGGAATTTCAGCATTTTACCTCCAAATAAGGGGAATATCTGCCTTTTTGCCACAAAAGAAGAAAAATTTCTGCAATTCTGTACCAAAATAAAAGAAATTTCTAAAATTTTGCCCCAAAATAAGGGAAATTTCTGCAATTTTGCCCCAATTAAGGGAAATTTCTGCCTTTTTGCCACAAAATAAGGAGGATTTCTGTCTTTTTGCCCCAAAATAAAAGGAATTTCAGCCTTTTTACCTCATAATAAGGGGAATCTCTGCCTTTTTGCCCCAAAATATGGGGAATTTCTGCATTTTTGCCTCAAAATAAAGAAAATTTTTGCAATTTTGTACCAAAATAAAAGAAATTTCTGCCTTTTTGCCCCAAAATAAGAGAAATTCCTGCCTTCTTTGCCTGAAATAAGTGAAATTTCTGCAATTTTGCCCAAAATAAGAAAAATTTCTGCAATTTTGCCACAAAATAAGGGAAATTTATGCAATTTTGCCCCAAAGTAAGAAGAATTTCTGACTTTTTGACGTGAAATATGGAGAATTTCTGTCTTTTTGCCCAAAAATAATGTGAATTTCTGCATTTTCCCTCAAAATTAGGGGAATCAGTGCAATTTTGCTTCAAAATACGGGGAATTTCTGCCTTATTGCACCAAAATAAAGGGAATTTCTGCATTTTTGCACCAATATAAGGGGAATTTCTGAGATTTTGCTCCAAAATACAGAAAATTTCTGCCTTCTTGCCCGATATTAAGTGGAATTTCTGCCTTTTTGCCCTGAAATATTTGAAATTTCTGCAATTTTACCCAAAAAAAGGGGGAATTTCTATTTTTGTCCCTAAAATTAGGGGAATTTCTGTTTTCTCCCCCAAAATAAGGCAAATTTCTGACTTTTTGCCCTGAAATAAGTGAAATTTCTGCAATTTTGTCCAAAAATAAGGGGAATTTCTGCCTTTTTGCCCAAAATAAGGGGAATTTCAGCATTTTACCTCCAAATGAGGGGAATTTCTGCCTTTTTGCCACAAAATATGGGGAATTACTGCCTTTTTGCCTTCAAATAAGGAAAATTTCTCCTTTTCTGCCCCAATTAACAAGAATTACTCCTTTTTTGCCACAAAGTAAAGGAATTTTTTGCCTTTTTGCCCTAAAATAAGGGGAATTTCATCCTTTTTACCTCAACATAAGGGGAATTTTTGCCTTTTACTCCAAAATATGAGGAATTTCTGCCTTTTTGTTCCAAAATAAGAAAAATTTCTTCCACTTTGTAACAAAATAAAAGAAATTTCTGTTTTTTGTTCCAAAATAAAAGGAATTTCTGACTTTTTGCCTTGAAATAAATGAAATTTCTTCAATTTTGCCCGAAAATAAGAAAAATTTGTGCCTTTTTGCCCCAAAATGAGGGAAATTTCTGCCTTTTTGCCCCAAAATATGGGGAATTTCAGCATTTTACCTCAAAATAAGGGGAATTTCAGCATTTTTGCACCAAAATATGGGGAATTTAAGCCTTTTTGCCACAATATAAAAAAAATTTCTGCAATTCTGTACCAAAATAAAAGAAATTTCTAAAATTTTGCCCCAAAATAAGGGAAATTTCTGCAATTTTTCCCGAAAATAAGGGAAAGTTCTTCAATTTTGCCCCAAAATAAGGGGAATTTCTGAATTTTTGCCGCGAAATAAGGAGAATTTCTGTATTTTTGCCCCAAAATAAAGGAAATTTCTGCCTTTTTGCCCCAAAATTAAGGGAGTTTCTGCAATTTTGTTTCAAAATACAAGGAATTTCTGCCTTTTTTTCCCGAAAATAAGGGGAACTTCTGCTTTTGCCCCAAATAAAGGGAATTTCTGCATTTTTGCCCCGATATTAGGGGAATTTCTGCAATTTTGCTCCAAAATACGGGGAATTTCTGCCTTTATGCCCGAAATTAAAAGGATTTTCTGCCTTTTTGCCCCCAAATAAGGGAAATTTCTGCAATTTTATCCCAAAATAAGGAGAATTTCTGCCTTTTTGCCCCAAATATAAGGAATTTCTGCCTTTTTGCCCCAAAATAAGAAATATTTCTGCAATTTTGCCGCAAAATAAGGGGAATTTCTCACTTTTTGCCCAAAAATAAAGGAAATATCAGCCTTTGTACCTGAAAGTAAGTGAAATTTCTCCAATTTTGCCCCAAATTAAAGGAAATTTCTGGAATTTTTCCCCAAAATAAGGGGAATTGCTGATTTTTGCCCCAAAATAAAGGGAATGTCTGCCTTTTACCCCAAAATTAGGGGAATTTCTGCAATTTTGCTTCAAAATAAGAGGAATTTCTGCCTTTTTGCCTGAAAATAAGGGGAATGCATAACTTTTTGCCATAAAAAAGGGAAATTTCTTCATTTTTGCCACAAATTAAGAGGAACTTCTGCCTTTTGCCTATAAATAAGTGGAATTTCTGTCTTTTTTACCCCAAAACAAAAAAAATTTCTGTCTTTTTTGCCTCAAAATAAGGAAAGTTTCTGACTTCTTACCCTGACATAAGTGAAATTTCTGCAACTTTGCCCCAAAATAAGGAAAAATTCTTACTTTTTGCCCCCAAATAAGAGGATTTTCAGCCTTTTTACCTCAAAATAAGGGGAATTTCTGCATTTTTGCCACAATATATTAGGAATTTCTGCTTTTTTGCCCTAAAATAAAAGAAATTTCTGAAATTTTGCCACAAAATAAGTGGAATTTCTGAGTTTTGCCACAAAATAAGGAGAATTTCTGTCTTTTTGCCCCAACATATGGGGAATTTCTGCCGTTTTGCCTCACAATTAGGGGAATTTCTGCAATTTTGCTTCAAAATACAGGGAATTTCTGCTTTTTTGCCTGAAAATAAGGGGAATGTATACCTTTTGCCACAAAAAAAAAGAAATTTCTTCATTTTAGCCACAAAATAAGAGTAATTTCTGCCTTTTTACCTCAAATTAAGTGAAATTTCTGCCTTTTAACCCAAAAATAAACTGAATTTCTGTCTTTTTGCCCCAAAATAAGAGGACTTTTTGAATTTTTCCTTGAAATAAGTGAAATTTCTGCAATTTTGCCCCAAAATAAGGGAAATTTCTGCCTTTTTGCCACAAAATAAAAGGAATTTCTGCATTTTTGCCCCAAAATAAAGAAAATTTCTGCAATTTTGTACCAAAATAAAAGAAATTTCTGCCTTTTTGCCCCATAATAAGAGAAATTCCTGCCTTCTTTCCCTGAAATAAGTGAAATTTCTGCAATTTTGCCCAAAATAAGAAAAATTTCTGCAATTTTGCCACAAAAAAGGAAAATTTCTTCATTTTAGCCCCAAAATAAGAGTAATTTCTGCCTTTTTACCTCAAAATAAGTGAAATTTCTGCCTTTTTACCCAAAAATAAACGGAATTTCTTTCTTTTTGCCCCAAAATAAAAGGAATTTTTGAATTTTGCCTTGAAATAAGTGAAATTTCAGCAATTTTGCCCAAAATAAGAAAAATTTCTGCAATTTTGCCTCAAAATAAGGGAAATTTCTGCAATTTTGCCCCAAAATAAGGGGAATTTCTGACGTTATGCCCTGAAATAAGGAGAATTTCTGTCTTTTTGCCCCAAAATAATTTGAATTTCTGTATTTTCCCTAAAAATTAGATGAATTTGTGCAATTTTGCTTCAAAACACGGGGAATTTCTGCCTTATTACACCAAAATAAAGGAAATTTCTGCATTTTTGCACCATTATAAGGGGAATTTCTTAGATTTTGCTCCAAAATACGGAAAATTTGTGCCTTATTGTCTAAAATTAAATGGAATTTCTGCCTTTTTGCACTGAAATATTTGAAATTTCTGCAATTTTACCCCAAAATAAAGGGAATTTCTGTTTTTGGCGCCAAAATTAGGGGAATTTCTGCTTTTTGCCTCAAAATAAGGCAAATTTCTGACTTTTTGCACTAAAATAAGTGAAATTTCTGAAATTTTGCTCAAAAATAAGGGGAATTTCTTCCTTTTGCCCAAAATAAGGGGAATTTCAGCATTTTACCTCCAAATAAGGGGAATTTCTGCCTTTTTGCCACAAAAGAAGAAAAATTTCTGCAATTCTGTACCAAAATAAAAGAAATTTCTAGAATTTTGCCCCAAAATAAGGGAAATTTCTGCAGTTATGCCCCAAAATAAGGGAAATTTCTGCCTTTTTGCCACAAAATAAGGAGTATTTCTGTCTTTTTGCCCCAAAATAAAAGGAATTTCAGCCTTTTTACCTCATAATAAGGGGAATCTCTGCCTTTTTGCCCCAAAATATGGGGAATTTCTGCATTTTTGCCTCAAAATAAAGAAAATTTTTGCAATTTTGTACCAAAATAAAAGAAATTTCTGCCTTTTTGCCCCAAAATAAGAGAAATTCCTGCCTTCTTTTTCTGAAATAAGTGAAATTTCTGCAATTTTGCCCAAAATAAGAAAAATTTCTGCAATTTTGCCACAAAATAAGGGAAATTTATGCAATTTTGCCCCAAAGTAAGGGGAATTTCTGACTTTTTGACGTGAAATATGGAGAATTTCTGTCTTTTTGCCCCAAAATAATGTGAATTTCTGCATTTTCCCTCAAAATTAGGGGAATTAGTGCAATTTTGCTTCAAAATACGGGGAATTTCTGCCTTATTGCACCAAAATAAAGGGAATTTCTTCATTTTTGCACCAATATAAGGGGAATTTCTGAGATTTTGCTCCAAAATACAAAACATTTCTGCCTTATTGCCCGATATTAAGTGGAATTTCTGCCTTTTTGCCCTGAAATATTTGAAATTTCTGCAATTTTACCCAAAAAAAGGGGAATTTCTATTTTTGTCCCTAAAATTAGGGGAATTTCTGATTTTCCCCCAAAATAAGGCAAATTTCTGACTTTTTGCCCTGAAATAAGTGAAATTTCTGCAATTTTGTCCAAAAATAAGGGGAATTTCTGCCTTTTTGCCCAAAATAAGGGGAATTTCAGCATTTTACCTCCAAATGAGGGGAATTTCTGCCTTTTTGCCACAAAATATGGGGACTTACTGCCTTTTTGCCTTCAAATAAGGAAATTTTCTGCTTTTCTGCCCCAATTAACAAGAATTTCTCCTTTTTTGACACAAAGTAAAGGAAAATTTTTGCCTTTTTGCCCTAAAATAAGGGGAATTTCATCCTTTTTACCTCATCATAAGGGGAATTTTTGCCTTTTACTCCAAAATATGAGGAATTTCTGCCTTTTTGTTCCAAAATCAGAAAAATTTCTTCCACTTTGTAACAAAATAAAAGAAATTTCTGTTTTTTGTTCCAAAATAAAAGGAATTTCTGACTTTTTGCCTTGAAATAAATGAAATTTCTTCAATTTTGCCAGAAAATAAGAAAAATTTGTGCCTTTTTGCCCCAAAATGAGGGAAATTTCTGCCTTTTTGCCACAAAATATGGGGAATTTCAGCATTTTACCTCAAAATAAGGGGAATTTCAGCATTTTTGCACCAAAATATGGGGAATTTTAGCCTTTTTGCCACAATATAAAAAAAATTTCTGCAATTCTGTACCAAAATAAAAGAAATTTCTAAAATTTTGCCCCAAAATAAGGGAAATTTCTGCAATTTTTCCCGAAAATAAGGGAAAGTTCTTCAATTTTGCCCCAAAATAAGGGGAATTTCTGAATTTTTGCCGCGAAATAAGGAGAATTTCTGTATTTTTGCCCCAAAATAAAGGAAATTTCTGCCTTTTTGCCCCAAAATTAAGGGAGTTTCTGCAATTTTGCTTCAAAATACAAAGAATTTCTGCCTTTTTTCCCGAAAATAAGGGGAACTTCTGCTTTTGCCCCAAATAAAGGGAATTTCTGCATTTTTGCCCCGATATTAGGGGAATTTCTGCAATTTTGCTCCAAAATACGGGGAATTTCTGCCTTTATGCCCGAAATTAAAAGGATTTTCTGCCTTTTTGCCCCCAAATAAGGGAAATTTCTGCAATTTTATCCCAAAATAAGGAGAATTTCTGCCTTTTTGCCCCAAATATAAGGAATTTCTCCCTTTTTGCCCCAAAATAAGAAATATTTCTGCAATTTTGCCGCAAAATAAGGGGAATTTCTCACGTTTTGCCCAAAAATAAAGGAAATATCAGCCTTTTTACCTGAAAGTAAGTGAAATTTCTCCAATTTTGCCCCAAGTTAAAGGAAATTTCTGGAATTTTTCCCCAAAATAAGGGGAATTGCTGATTTTTGCCCCAAAATAAAGGGAATGTCTGCCTTTTACCCCAAAATTAGGGGAATTTCTGCAATTTTGCTTCAAAATAAGGGGAATTTCTGCCTTTTTGCCTGAAAATAAGGGGAATGCATACCTTTTTGCCATAAAAAAGGGAAATTTCTTCATTTTTGCCACAAATTAAGAGGAACTTCTGCCTTTTGCCTCTAAATAAGTGGAATTTCTGTCTTTTTTACCCCAAAACAAAAAAAAATTTCTGTCTTTTTTGCCTCAAAATAAAGAAAATTTCTGACTTATTACCCTGACATAAGTGAAATTTCTGCAACTTTGCCCCAAAATAAGGAAAAATTCTTCCTTTTTGCCCCCAAATAAGAGGAATTTCAGCCTTTTTACCTCAAAATAAGGGGAATTTCTGCATTGTTGCCACAATATATTAGGAATTTCTGCTTTTTTGCCCTAAAATAAAAGAAATTTCTGGAATTTTGCCCCAAAATAAGTGGAATTTCTGAGTTATGCCACAAAATAAGGAGAATTTCTGTCTTTTTGCCCCAACATATAGGGAATTTCTGCCGTTTTGCCTCACAATTAGGGGAATTTCTGCAATTTTGCTTCAAAATACGGGGAATTTCTGCTTTTTTGCCTGAAAATAAGGGGAATGTATACCTTTTGCCACAAAAAAAAGAAATTTCTTCATTTTAGCCCCAAAATAAGAGTAATTTCTGCCTTTTTACCTCAAATTAAGTGAAATTTCTGCCTTTTAACCCAAAAATGAACTGAATTTCTGTCTTTTTGCCCAAAAATAAGAGGACTTTTTGAATTTTTCCTTGAAATAAGTGAAATTTCTGCAATTTTTCCCCAAAATAAGGGAAATTTCTGCCTTTTTGCCACAAAATAAGGGGAATTTCTGCATTTTTGTCCCAAAATATAGAAAATTTCTGCAATTTTGTACCAAAATATAAGAAATTTCTGCCTTTTTGTCCCAAAATAAGAGAAATTCCTGCCTTCTTTGCCTGAAATAAGTGAAATTTCTGCAATTTTGCCCAAAATAAGAAAAATTTCTGCAATTTTGCCACAAAATAAGGGAAATTTCTGCAATTTTTCCCCAAAATATGGGGAATTTCTGACTTTTTGCCGTGAAATAAGGAGAATTTCTGTCTTTTTGCCCCAAAATAATGTGAATTTCTGCATTTTCCCTCAAAATTAGGGGAATTTGTGCAATTTTCCTTCAAAATATGAGGAATTTCTGCCTTATTGCACCAAAATAAAGGAAATTTCTGCAATTTTGCCCCAAAATAAGGGAAATTTCTGCCTTTTTGCCACAAAATAAGGGGAATTTCTGCATTTTTGCCCCAAAATAAAGAAAATTTCTGCAATTTTGTACCAAAATAAAAGAAATTTCTGCTTTTTTGCCCCAAAATAAGAGAAATTCCTGCCTTCTTTCCCTGAAATAAGTGAAATTTCTGCAATTTTGCCTAAAATAATAAAAATTTCTGCAATTTTGCCACAAAAAAGGGAAATTTCTTCATTTTAGCCCAAAAATAAGAGTAATTTCTGCCTTTTTACCTCAAAATAAGTGAAATTTTTGCCTTTTTACCCAAAAATAAACGGAATTTCTCTCTTTTTGCCCCAAAATAAAAGGAATTTCTGAATTTTGCCTTGAAACAAGTGAAATTTCTGCAATTTTGCCCCTAAATAAGGGAAATTTCTGTTTTTTTGCCACAAAATAAGAGGAATTTCTTCATTTTTGCCCCAAAATAAAGAAAATTTCTGCAATTGTGTACCAAAATAAAAGAAATTTCTGCCCTTTTGCCCCAAAATAAGAGAAATTCCTGACTTCTTTCCCTGAAATAAGTGAAATTTCTACAATTTTGCCCAAAATAAGAAAAATTTCTGCAATTTTGCCACAAAATAAGGAAAATTTCTGCAATTTTGCCCCAAAATAAGGGGAATTTCTGAAGTTATGCCCTGAAATAAGGAGAATTTCTGTATTTTTGCCCCAAAATAATTTGAATTTCTGTATTTTCACTCAAAATTAGATGAATTTGCAATTTTGCTTCAAAACACGGGGAATTTCTGCCTTTTTACACCAAAATAAAGGGAATTTCTGCATTTTTGCATCATTATAAGAGGAATTTCTGAGATTTTGCTCCAAAATACGGAAAATTTGTGCCTTATTGTCTAAAATTAAGTGGAATTTCTGCCTTTTTGCACTGAAATATTTGAAATTTCTGCAATTTTACACAAAATAAGGGGAATTTCTGTTTTTGGCCCCCAAATTGGTGGAATTTCTTCTTTTTGCCCCAAAATAAGGGAAATTTCTGACTTTTTGCCCTAAAATAAGTGAAATTTCTGCAATTTTGCCCCAAAATAAGGGAAATTTCTGCAATTTTTCCCGAAAATAAGGGAAAGTTCTTCAATTTTGCCCCAAAATAAGGGGAATTTCTGAATTTTTGCCGTGAAATAAGGAGAATTTCTGTATTTTTGCCCCAAAATAAAGGAAATTTCTGCCTTTTTGCCCCAAAATTAAGGGAGTTTCTGCAATTTTGCTTCAAAATACAAGGAATTTCTGCCTTTTTTCCCGAAAATAAGGGGAACTTCTGCTTTTGCCCCAAATAAAGGGAATTTCTGCATTTTTGCCCCGATATTAGGGGAATTTCTGCAATTTTGCTCCAAAATACGGGGAATTTCTGCCTTTATGCCCGAAATTAAAAGGATTTTCTGCCTTTTTGCCCCCAAATAAGGGAAATTTCTGCAATTTTATCCCAAAATAAGGAGAATTTCTGCCTTTTTGCCCCAAATATAAGGAATTTCTGCCTTTTTGCCCCAAAATAAGAAATATTTCTGCAATTTTGCCGCAAAATAAGGGGAATTTCTCACGTTTTGCCCAAAAATAAAGGAAATATCAGCCTTTTCACCTGAAAGTAAGTGCAATTTCTCCAATTTTGCCCCAAATTAAAGGAAATTTCTAGAATTTTTCCCCAAATTAAGGGGAATTGCTGATTTTTGCCCCAAAATAAAGGGAATGTCTGCCTTTTACCCCAAAATTAGGGGAATTTCTGCAATTTTGCTTCAAAATAAGGGGAATTTCTGCCTTTTTGCCTGAAAATAAGGGGAATGCATACCTTTTTGCCATAAAAAAGGGAAATTTCTTCATTTTTGCCACAAATTAAGAGGAACTTCTGCCTTTTGCCTCTAAACAAGTGGAATTTCTGTCTTTTTTACCACAAAACAAAAAAAAATTTCTGTCTTTTTTGCCTCAAAATAAGGAAAATTTCTGACTTATTACCCTGACATAAGTGAAATTTATGCAACTTTGCCCCAAAATAAGGAAAAATTCTTCCTTTTTGCCCCCAAATAAGAGGAATTTCATCCTTTTTACCTCAAAATAAGGGGAATTTCTGCATTTTTGCCACAATATATTAGGAATTTCTGCTTTTTTGCCCTGAAATAAAAGAAATTTCTGGAATTTTGCCCCAAAATAAGTGGAATTTCTGAGTTTTGCCACAAAATAAGGAGAATTTCTGTATTTTTGCCCCAACATATAGGGAATTTCTGCCGTTTTGCCTCACAATTAGGGGAATTTCTGCAATTTTGCTTCAAAATACGGGGAATTTCTGCTTTTTTGCCTGAAAATAAGGGGAATGTATACCTTTTGCCACAAAAAAAAGAAATTTCTTCATTTTAGCCCCAAAATAAGAGTAATTTCTGCCTTTTTACCTCAAATTAAGTGAAATTTCTGCCTTTTAACCCAAAAATGAACTGAATTTCTGTCTTTTTGCCCCAAAATAAGAGGACTTTTTGAATTTTTCCTTGAAATAAGTGAAATTTCTGCAGTTTTTCCCCAAAATAAGGGAAATTTCTGCCTTTTTGCCACAAAATAAGGGGAATTTCTGCATTTTTGTCCCAAAATATAGAAAATTTCTGCAATTTTGTACCAAAATATAAGAAATTTCTTCCTTTTTGCCCCAAAGTAAGAGAAATTCCTGCCTTCTTTTCCTGAAATAAGTGAAATTTCTGCAATTTTGCCCAAAATAAGAAAAATTTCTGCAATTTTGCCACAAAATAAGGGAAATTTCTGCAATTTTTCCCCAAAATAAGGGGAATTTCTGACTTTTTGCCGTGAAATAAGGAGAATTTCTGTCTTTTTGCCCCAAAATAATGTGAATTTCTGTATTTTCCCTCAAAATTAGGGGAATTTGTGCAACTTTCCTTCAAAATATGAGGAATTTCTGCCTTATTGCACCAAAATAAAGGAAATTTCTGCAATTTTGCCCCAAAATAAGGGAAATTTCTGCCTTTTTGCCACAAAATAAGGGGAATTTCTGCATTTTTGCCCCAAAATAAAGAAAATTTCTGCAATTTTGTACCAAAATAAAAGAAATTTCTGCCTTTTTGCCTCAAAATAAAAGGAATTTCTGAATTTTGCCTTGAAATAAGTGAAATTTCTGCAATTTTGCCCCAAAATAAGGGAAATTTCTGTTTTTTTGCCACAAAATAAGAGGAATTTCTTCATTTTTGCCCCAAAATAAAGAAAATTTCTGCAATTGTGTACCAAAATAAAAGAAATTTCTGCCCTTTTGCCCCAAAATAAGAGAAATTCCTGCCTTCTTTCCCTGAAATAAGTGAAATTTCTGCAATTTTGCCCAAAATAAGAAAAATTTCTGCAATTTTGCCACAAAATAAGGAAAATTTCTGCAATTTTGCCCCAAAATAAGGGGAATTTCTGAAGTTATGCCCTGAAATAAGGAGAATTTCTGTATTTTTGCCCCAAAATAATTTGAATTTCTATATTTTCACTCAAAATTAGATGAATTTGCAATTTTGCTTCAAAACACGGGGAATTTCTGCCTTTTTACACCAAAATAAAGGGAATTTCTGCATTTTTGCATCATTATAAGAGGAATTTCTGAGATTTTGCTCCAAAATATGGAAAATTTGTGCCTTATTGTCTAAAATTAAATGGAATTTCTGCCTTTTTGCACTGAAATATTTGAAATTTCTGCAATTTTACACAAAATAAGGGGAATTTCTGTTTTTGGCCCCAAAATTGGTGGAATTTCTTCTTTTTGCCCCAAAATAAGGGAAATTTCTGACTTTTTGCCCTAAAATAAGTGAAATTTCTGCAATTTTGCCCCAAAATAAGGGGAATTTCTGCCTATTGCCCCAAATAAGGGGAATTTCAGCATTTTACCTCCAAATAAGGGGAATTTCTGCCTTTTTGCCACAAAATATGGGGAATCTCTGCATTATTGCCCCATATAAGAAAAGTTTCTGCTTTTCTGCCCCAACTAATGGGAATTTCTGCCTTTTTGCCAGAAAATAAAGGGAATTTCTGCCTTTTTGCCCCAAAACAAGGGGAATTTCAGCCTTTTTACCTCAAAATAAGGGGAATTTCTGCCTTTTGCCCCCAAATATGGGGAATTTCTGCCTTTTTGTTCCAAAATAAGAAAAATTTTTTCAACTTTGTACCAAAATAAAAGAAATTTCTGCTTTTTGACCCAAAATAAAAGGAATTTCTGACTCTTTGCCCTGAAATAAATGAAATTTCTGCAATTTTGCCCGAAAATAAGGGAAATTTGTGCCTTTTTGCCCCAAAATGTAGGGAATTTCTGCCTTTTTGCCCCAAAATATGGGGAATTTCAGCATTTTACCTCAAAATAAGGGGAATTTCAGACTTTTTGCACCAAAATATGGGGAATTTCTGCCTTTTTGCCACAAACGAAGAAAAATTTCTGCAATTCTGTACCAAAATAAAAGAAATTTCTAAAATTTTGCCCCAAAATAAGGGAAATTTCTGCTATTTTGCCGAAAATAAGGGAAATTTCTGCTTTTTTGCCACAAAATAAGGGGATTTCTGTATTTTTGCCCCAAAATAAAAGGAATTTCACCCTTTTTACCTCATAATAAAGGGAATATCTGCCTTTTTGCCCCAAAATATGGGGAATTTCTGCATTTTTGCCTCAAAATAAAGAAAATTTTTGCAATTTTGTACCAAAATAAAAGAAATTTCTGCCTTTTTGCCCCAAATAAGCGAAATTCCTGCCTTCTTTACCTGAAATAAGTGAAATTTCTGCAATTTTGCCCAAAATAAGAAAAATTTCTGCAATATTGCCACAAAATAAGGGAAATTTATGCAATTTTGCCCCAAAATAAGGGGAATTTCTGACTTTTTGCTGTGTAATAAGGAGAATTTCTGTCTTTTTGCCCCAAAATAATGTGAATTTCTGCATTTTCCCTCAAAATTAGGGGAATTAGTGCAATTTTGCTTCAAAATATGGGGAATTTCTGCCTTATTGCACCAAAATAAAGGGAATTTCTGAATTTTTGCACCAATATAAGGGGAATTTCTGAGATTTTGCTCCAAAATACAGAAAATTTCTGCCTTATTGCCCATAATTAAGTGGAATTTCTGCCTTTTTGCCCTGAAATATTTGAAATTTCTGCAATTTTACCCCAAAATAAAGGGAATTTCAATTTTTGGCCCCAAAATTAGGGGAATTTTTTCTTTTTGCCCCAAAATAAGGCAAATTTCTTACTTTTTGCCCTGAAATAAGTGAAATTTCTGCAATTTTGTCCAAAAATAAGGGGAATTTCTGCCTTTTTGCCCAAAATAAGGGGAATTTCAGCATTTTACCTCCAAATGAGGGGAATTTCTGCCTTTTTGCCACAAAATATGGGGAATTACTGCCTTATTGCCTTCAAATAAGGAAAATTTCTGCTTTTCTGCCCCAATTAACAAGAATTTCTGCCTTTTTGCCACAAAGTAAAAAAAAATTTTGCTTTTTTGCCCTAAAATAAGAGGAATTTAATCCTTTTTACCTCAAAATAAGGGGAATTTCTGCCTTTTACCCCAAAATATGATGAATTTCTGCCTTTTTGTTCCAAAATAAGAAAAATTTCTTCAACTTTGTACCAAAATAAAAGAAATTTCTGTTTTTTGTCCCAAAATAAATGGAATTTCTGACTTTTTGCCCTGAAATAAATGAAATTTCTGCAATTTTGCCCGAATATAAGGAAAATTTGTGCCTTTTTGCCCCAAAATGAGGGAAATTTCGGCCTTTTTGCCCCAAAATAAGGGGAATTTCAGCATTTTACCTCAAAATAAGGGGAATTTCAGCATTTTTGCACCAAAATATGGGGAATTTTAGCCTTTTTGCCACAATATAAGAAAAATTTCTGCAATTATGTACCAAAATAAAAGAAATTTCTAAAATTTTGCCCCAAAATAAGGGAAATTTCTGCAATTTTGCCCCAAAATAAGAGAAAGTTCTTCAATTTTGCCCCAAAATAAGGGGAATTTCTGACTTTTTGCCGCGAAATAAGGAGAATTTCTGTATTTTTGCCCCAAAATAAAGGAAATTTCTGCCTTTTTGCCCCAAAATTAGGGGAGTTTCTGCAATTTTGCTTCAAAATACAAGGAATTTCTGCCTTTTTTTCCCAAAAATAAGGGGAACTTCTGCTTTTGCCCCAAATAAAGGGAATTTCTGCATTTTTGCCCCGATATTAGGGGAAATTCTGCAATTTTGCTCCAAAATACGGGTATTCCTGCCTTTTTGCCCGAAATTAAAAGGATTTTCTGCCTTTTTGATTCCAAATAAGGGAAATTTCTGCAAATTTATCCCAAAATAAGGGGAATTTCTTCCTTTTTGCCCCAAAATATAAGGAGTTTCTGCCTTTTTGCCCCAAAATAAGAAATATTTCTGCAATTTTGCCCCAAAATAAGGGGAATTTCTCACTTTTTGCCCAAAAATAAAGGAAATTTCCCCCTTTTTACCTGAAAATAAGTGAAATTTCTGCAATTTTGCCCCAAATATCAGAAATTTCTGCAATTTTGCACCAAAATAAGGTAAATTTCTGCAATTTTGCCCCAAATTAAAGGAAATTTCTGGAATTTTTCCCCAAAATAAGGGGAATTTCTGATTTTTGCCCCAAAATAAAGGGAATGTCTGACTTTTACCCCAAAATTAGGGGAATTTCTGCAATTTTGCTTCAAAATAAGGAGAATTTCTGCCTTTTTGCCCGAAAATAAGGGGAATGCATATTTTTTTGCCATAAAAAAGGAAATTTTCTTCATTTTTGCGCAAAATTAAGAGGAACTTCTGCCTTTTGCCCCTAAATAAGTGGAATTTCTGTCTTTTTTACCCCAAAACAAAAGAAATTTCTGTTTGTTTGCCCCAAAATAAGGAAAATTTCTGACTTATTACCCTGAAATAAGTGAAATTTCTGCAACTTTGCCCCAAAATAAAGAAAAATTCTTCCTTTTTGCCCCCAAATAAGAGGAATTTCAGCCTTTTTACCTCAAAATAAGGGGAATTTCTGCATTTTTGCCACAATATATTAGGAATTTCTGCTTTTTTGCCCTAAAATAAGGGAAATTTCTGGAATTTTGCCCCAAAATAAGTGGAATTTCTGAGTTTTGCCACAAAATAAGGAGAATTTCTGTCTTTTTGCCCCAACATATAGGGAATTTCTGCCGTTTTGCCTCACAATTAGGGGAATTTCTGCAATTTTGCTTCAAAATACGAAGAATTTCTGCTTTTTTGCCTGAAAATAAGGGGAATGTATACCTTTTGCCACAAAAAAGGGAAATTTCTTTATTTTAGCCCCAAAATAAGTAATTTCTGCCTTTTTACCTCAAATTAAGTGAAATTTCTGCTTTTTAACCCAAAAATAAACTGAATTTCTGTCTTTTTGCCCCAAAATAAGAGGACTTTTTGAATTTTTCCTTGAAATAAGTGAAATTTCTGCAGTTTTTCCCCAAAATAAGGGAAATTTCTGCCTTTTTGCCACAAAATAAGGGGAATTTCTGCATTTTTGTCCCAAAATATAGAAAATTTCTGCAATTTTGTACCAAAATATAAGAAATTTCTTCCTTTTTGCCCCAAAGTAAGAGAAATTCCTGCCTTCTTTTTCTGAAATAAGTGAAATTTCAGCAATTTTGCCCAAAATAAGAAAAATTTCTGCAATTTTGCCACAAAATAAGGAAAATTTCTGCAATTTTGCCCCAAAATAAGGGAACTTTCTGCCTTTTTGCCACAAAATAAGGGGAATTTCTGCATTTTTGTCCCAAAATATAGAAAATTTCTGCAATTTTGTACCAAAATATACAAAATTTCTGCCTTTTTGCCCAAAAATAAGAGAAAATCCTGCCTTCTTTCCCTGAAATGAGTGAAATTTCTGCAATTTTGACCAAAATAAGAAAAATTTCTCCAATTTTGCCACAAAATAAAGAAAATTTCTGCAATTTTGCCCCAAAATAAGGGAAATTTCTGCCTTTTTGCCACAAAATAAGGGGAATTTCTGCATTTTTGTCCCAAAATATAGAAAATTTCTGCAATTTTGTACCAAAATATAAGAAATTTCTGCCTTTTTGCCCCAAAATAAGAGAAATTCCTGCCTTCTTTTCCTGAAATAAGTGAAATTTCTGCAATTTTGCCCAAAATGAAAAAAATTTCTGCAATTTTGCCACAAAATAAGGGAAATTTCTGCAATTTTGCTCCAAAATAAGGGAAATTTCTGCCTTTTTGCCACAAAATAAGGGGAATTTCTGTCGTTTTGCCCCAAAATAAAAGGAATTTCAACCTTTTTACCTCATAATAAAGGGAATATCTGCCTTTTTGCCCCAACATATGGGGAATTTCTGCATTTTTGCCTCAAAATAAAGAAAATTTTTGCAATTTTGTACCAAAATAAAAGAAATTTCTGCCTTTTTGCCCCAAATAAGAGAAATTCCTGCCTTCTTTCCCTGAAATAAGTGAAATTTCTGCAATTTTGCCCAAAATAAGAAAAATTTCTGCAATTTTGCCACAAAATAAGGGAAATTTATGCAATTTTGCCCCAAAATAAGGGGAATTTCTGACTTTTTGCTGTGTAATAAGAAGAATTTCTGTCTTTTTGCCCCAAAATAATGTGAATTTCTCCATTTTCCCTCAAAATTAGGGGAATTAGTGCAATTTTGCTTCAAAATACGGGGAATTTCTGCCTTATTGCACCAAAATAAAGGGAATTTCTGAATTTTTGCACCAATATAAGGGAAATTTCTGAGATTTTGCTCCAAAATACAGAAAATTTCTGCCTTATTGCCTGAAATTAAGTGGAATTTCTGACTTTTTGCCCTGAAATATTTTAAATTTCTGCAATTTTACCCAAAAATAAGGGGAATTTCTATTTTTGGCCCCAAAATTAAGGGAATTTCTGCTTTTTGCCCCAAAATAAGGCAAATTTCTGACTTTTTGCCCTGAAATAAGTGAAATTTCTGCAATTTTGTCCAAAAATAAGGGGAATTTCTGCCTTTTTGCCCAAAATAAGGGGAATTTCAGCATTTTACCTCCAAATGAGGGGAATTTCTGCCTTTTTGCCACAAAATATGGGGAATTACTGCCTTATTGCCTTCAAATAAGGAAAATTTCTGCTTTTCTGCCCCAATTAACAAGAATTTCTGCCTTTTTGCCACAAAGTAAAGGAAATTTTTGCCTTTTTGCCCTAAAATAAGAGGAATTTAATCCTTTTTACCTCAAAATAAGGGGAATTTCTGCCTTTTACCCCAAAATATGATGAATTTCTGCCTTTTTGTTCCAAAATAAGAAAAATTTCTTCAACTTTGTACCAAAATAAAAGAAATTTCTGTTTTTTGTCCCAAAATAAATGGAATTTCTGACTTTTTGCCGTGAAATAAATGAAATTTCTGCAATTTTGCCCGAATATAAGGAAAATTTGTGCCTTTTTGCCCCAAAATGAGGGAAATTTCAGCCTTTTTGCCCCAAAATAAGGGGAATTTCAGCATTTTACCTCAAAATAAGGGGAATTTCAGCATTTTTGCACCAAAATATGGGAAATTTTAGCCTTTTTGCCACAATATAAGAAAAATTTCTGCAATTATGTACCAAAATAAACGAAATTTCTAAAATTTTGCCCCAAAATAAGGGAAATTTCTGCAATTTTGCCCCAAAATAAGGGAAAGTTCTTCAATTTTGCCCCAAAATAAGGGGAATTTCTGACTTTTTGCCGCGAAATAAGGAGAATTTCTGTATTTTTGCCCCAAAATAAAGGGAAATTCTGCCTTTTTGCCCCAAAATTAGGGGAGTTTCTGCAATTTTGCTTCAAAATACAAGAAATTTCTGCCTTTTTTCCCGAAAATAAGGGGAACTTCTGCTTTTGCCCCAAATAAAGGGAATTTCTGCATTTTTGCCCCGATATTAGGGGAAATTCTGCAATTTTGCTCCAAAATACGGGGAATTTCTGCCTTTTTGCCCGAAATTAAAAGGATTTTCTGCATTTTGCTTCCAATTAAGGGAAATTTCTGCAAATTTATCCCAAAATAAGGGGAATTTCTTCCTTTTTGCCCCAAAATATAAGGAGTTTCTGCCTTTTTGCCCCAAAATAAGAAATATTTCTGCAATTTTGCCCCAAAATAAGGGGAATTTCTCACTTTTTGCCCAAAAATAAAGGAAATTTCAGCCTTTTTACCTGAAAATAAGTGAAATTTCTGCAATTTTGCCCCAAATATCAGAAATTTCTGCAATTTTGCACCAAAATAAGGTAAATTTCTGCAATTTTGCCCCAAATTAAAGGAAATTTCTGGAATTTTTCCCCAAAATAATGGGAATTTCTGATTTTTGCCCCAAAATAAAGGGAATGTCTGACTTTTACCCCCAAATTAGGGGAATTTCTGCAATTTTGCTTCAAAATAAGGGGAATTTCTGCCTTTTTGCCCAAAAATAAGGGGAATGCATATTTTTTTGCCATAAAAAAGGAAAATTTCTTCATTTTTGCACAAAATTAAGAGGAACTTCTGCCTTTTGCCTCTAAACAAGTGGAATTTCTGTCTTTTTTACCCCAAAACAAAAGAAATTTCTGTTTTTTTGCCACAAAATAAGGAAAATTTCTGACTTATTACCCTGAAATAAGTGAAATTTCTGCAACTTTGCCCCAAAATAAAGAAAAATTCTTCCTTTTTGCCCCCAAATAAGAGGAATTTCAGACTTTTTACCTCAAAATAAGGGGAATTTCTGCATTTTTGCCACAATATATTAGGAATTTCTGCTTTTTTGCCCTAAAATAAGGGAAATTTCTGGAATTTTGCCCCAAAATAAGTGGAATTTCTGAGTTTTGCCACAAAATAAGGAGAATTTCTGTCTTTTTGCCCCAACATATAGGGAATTTCTGCCGTTTTGCCTCACAATTAGGGGAATTTCTGCAATTTTGCTTCAAAATACTGGGAATTTCTGCTTTTTTGCCTGAAAATAAGGGGAATGTATACCTTTTGCCACAAAAAAGGGAAATTTCTTCATTTTAGCCCCAAAATAAGAGTAATTTCTGCCTTTTTACCTCAAATTAAGTGAAATTTCTGCTTTTTAACCCAAAACTAAACTGAATTTCTGTCTTTTTGCCCCAAAACAAAAGGACTTTTGGAATTTTGCCTTGAAATAAGTGAAATTTCTGCAATTTTGCCCCAAAATAAAGGAAATTTCTGCCTTTTTGCCACAAAATAAGAGGAATTTCTGCATTTTTGTCCCAAAATATAGAAAATTTCTGCAATTTTGTACCAAAATATAAGAAATTTCTGCCTTTTTGCCCCAAAATAAGAGAAATTCCTGCCTTCTTTCCCTGAAATAAGTGAAATTTCTGCAATTTTGCCCAAAATAAGAAAAATTTCTGCAATTTTGCCACAAAATAAGGAAAATTTCTGCAATTTTGCCCCAAAATAAGGGAAATTTCTGCCATTTTGCCACAAAATAAGGGGAATTTCTGCATTTTTGTCCCAAAATATAGAAAATTTCTGCAATTTTGTACCAAAATATAAGAAATTTCTGCCTTTTTGCCCCAAAATAAGAGAAATTCCTGCCTTCTTTCCCTGAAATAAGTGAAATTTCTGCAATTTTGCCCAAAATAAGAAAATTTTCTGCAATTTTGCCACAAAATAAAGAGAATTTCTGCAATTTTGCCCCAAAATAAGAAAAATTTCTGCCTTTTCGCCACAAAATAAGGGGAATTTCTGTTTTTTTGCCCCAAAATAAAAGGAATTTCAGCCTTTTTACCTCATAATAAGGGGAATCTCTGCCTTTTTGACCCAAAATATGGGGAATTTCTGCATTTTTGCCTAAAAATAAAGAAAATTTCTGCAATTTTGTACCAAAATAAAAGAAATTTCTGCCTTTTTGCCTCAAAATAAGAGAAATTCCTGCCTTCTTTCCCTGAAATAAGTGAAATTTCTGCAATTTTGCCCAAAATAAGAAAAATTTCTGCAATTTTGCCCCAAAATAAGGGGAATTTCTGACGTTATGCCCTGAAATAAGGAGAATTTCTGTCTTTTTGCCCCAAAATAATTTGAATTTCTGCATTTTCCCTCAAAATTAGATGAATTTGTGCAATTTTGCTTCAAAACACGGGGAATTTCTGCCTTATTACACCAAAATAAAAGGAATTTCTGCATTTTTGCACCATTATAAGGGGAATTTCTGAGATTTTGCTCCAAAATACGGAAAATTTGTGCCTTATTGTCTAAAATTAAGCGGAAATTCTGCCTTTTTTCACTGAAATATTTGAAATTTCTGCAATTTTACCCCAAAATAAGCGGAATTTCTGTTTTTGGCCCCAAAATTAGGGGAATTTCTGCTTTTTGCCCCAAAATAAGGCAAATTTCTGACTTTTTGCCCTAAAATAAGTGAAATTTCTGAAATTTTGCCCCAAAATAATGGGAATTTCTGCCTTTTGCCCAAAATAAGGGGAATTTCAGCATTTTACCTTCAAATAACGGGAATTTCTGACTTTTTGCCTCAAAATATGGGGAATCTCTGCATTATTGCCCCCAAATAAGGAAAGTTTCTGCTTTTCTGCACAAATAAATGGGAATTTCTGCCTTTATTGCCAGAAAATAAAGGGAATTTCTGCCTTTTTGCCCCAAAACAAGGGGCATTTCAGCCTTTTTACCTCAAAATAAGGGGAATTTCTGCCTTTTGCCCCAAAATATGGGGAATTTCTGCCTTTTTGTTCCAAAATAAGAAAAATTTCTTCAACTTTGTACCAAAATAAAAGAAATTTCTGCTTTTTGCCCCAAAATAAAAGTAATTTCTGACTTTTTGCCCTGAAATAAATGAAATTTCTGCAATTTTGCCTGAAAATAAGGGAAATTTGTGCCTTTTTGCCTCAAAATGTAGGGAGTTTCTGCCTTTTTGCCCCAAAATATGGGGAATTTCAGCATTTAACTCAAATTAAGGGGAATTTCAGACTTTTTGCACCAAAATATGGAGAATTTCTGCCTTCTTGCCACAAAATAAGAAAAATTTCTGCAATTCTGTACCAAAATAAGGGAAATTTCTGCCTTTTTGCCACAAAATAAGGGGAATTTCTGTCTTTTTGCCCCAAAATAAAAGGAATTTCAACATTTTTACCTCATAATAAGGGGAATCTCTGCCTTTTTGCCCCAAAATATGGGGAATTTTTGCATTTTTGCCTCAAAATAAAGAAAATTTCTGAAATTTTGTACCAAAATAAAAGAAATTTCTGCCTTTTTGCCCCAAAATAAGAGAAATTCCTGCCTTCTTTCCCTGAAATAAGTGAAATTTCTGCAATTTTGCCCAAAATAAAAAAAAATTCTGCAATTTTGCCACAAAATAAGGGAAATTTCTGCAATTTTGCCCCAAAATAAGCGGAAGTTCTGACTTTTTGCCGTGAAATAAGGAGAATTTCTGTCTTTTTGCCCCAAAATAATGTGAATTTCTGCATTTTCCCTCAAAATTAGGGGAATTTGTGCAATTTTGCTTCAAAATATGGGGAATTTCTGCCTTATTGCACCAAAATAAAGGGAATTTCTGCAATTTTGCCCCAAAATATGGGAAATTTCTGCCTTTTTCCCACAAAATAAGAGGAATTTCTGCATTTTTGCCCCAAAATAAAGAAAATTTCTTCAATTTTGTACCAAAATAAAAGAAATTTCTGCCTTTTTGCCCCAAAGTAAGAGAAATTCCTGCCTTCTTTCCCTGAAATAAGTATAATTTCTGCAATTTTGCCCAAAATAAGGAAAATTTCTGCAATTTTGCCACCAAAAAGGGAAATTTCTTCATTTTAGCCCCAAAATAAGAGAAATTTCTGCCTTTTTTACCTCAAAATAAGTGAAATTTCTGCCTTTTTACCCAAAAATAAACAAAATTTCTTTCTTTTTGCCTCAAAATAAAAAAAATTTTAGAATTTTTCCTTGAAATAATTGAAATTTATGCAATTTTTCCCCAAAATAAGGGAAATTTCTGCCTTTTTGCCACAAAATAAGAAGAATTTCTGCATTTTTGCCCCAAAATAAAGAAAATTTCTGCAATTTTGTACCAAAAAAAAGAAATTTCTGCACTTTTGCTCTAAAATAAGAGAAATTCCTGCCTTCTCTCCCTGAAATACGTGAAATTTCTGCAATTTTGCCAAAAATAAGAAAAATTTCTGCAATTTTGCCACAAAATAAGGGAAATTTCTGCAATTTTGTTCCAAAATAAGGGGAATTTCTGACGTTATTCCCTGAAATAAGGAGAATTTCTGCCTTTTTGCCCCAGAATAATTTGATTTTCTGCATTTTCCCTCAAAATTAAATGAATTTGTGCAATTTTGCTTCAAAACACGGGGAATTTCTGCCTTATTACACAAATATAAAGGGAATTTCTGCATTTTTGCACCATTATAAGGGGAATTTCTGAAATTTTGCTCCAAAATACGGAAAATTTCTGACTTATTGCCTAAAATTAAGTGGAATTTCTGCCTTTTTGCCCTGAAATATTTGAAATTTCTCCAATTTTACCCCAAAATAAGGGGAATTTCTCTTTTTGGCCCCAAAATTAGGGGAATTTCTGCTTTTTGCCCCAAAATAAGGGAAATTTCTGACTTTTTGCACTAAAATAAGTAAAATTTTTGCAATTTTGCCCCAAAATAAGGGGAATTTCTGCCTTTTGCTAAAATAAGAAGAATTTCAGCATTTTACCTCCAAATAAGGGGAATTTCTTCCTTTTTGCCACAAAATATGGGGAATTTCTGCATTATTGCCCCCAAATAAGGAACGTTTCTACTTTTCTGCCCCAATTAATGGGAATTCTGCCTTTTTGCCACAAAATAAAGGGAATTTCTGCCTTTTTGCCCCAAAATAAGGGGCATTTCAGCCTGTTTACCTCAAAATAAAAGGAATTTCTGCCATTTGCCCCAAAATATTGGGAATTCCTGCCTTTTTGTTCCAAAATAAGAAAAATTTCTTCAACTTTGTACCAAAATAAAAGAAATTTCTGCTTTTTGCCCCAAAATAAAAGGAATTTCTGACTTTTTGCCCTGAAATAAATGAAATTTCTGCAATTTTGCCCGAAAATAAGGGAAATTTGTGCCTTTTTGCCCCAAAATGTAGGGAATTTCTGCCTTTTTGCCCCAAAATATAAGGAATTTCAGCATTTTACCTCAAAATAAGGGAAATTTCAGCCTTTTTGCCCCAAAATATGGGGAATTTCAGCATTTAACCGCAAAATAAGGAGAATTTCAGCCTTTTTGCACCAAAATATTGGGAATTTCTGCCTTTTTGCCACAAAATAAAAAAAATTTCTGCAAGTCTTTACCAAAATAAAAGAAATTTCTAAAATTTTGCCCCAAAATAAGGGAAATTTTTCCAATTTTGCCCCAAAATAAGGGAAATTTCTGCCTTTTTGCCAAAAAATAAGGGGAAATTCTCTCTTTTTGCCCCAAAATAAAAGAAATTTCAGCCTTTTTACCTCATAATAAGGGGAATCACTGCCTTTTTGCCCCAAAATATAGGGAATTTCTGCATTTTTGCCTCAAAATAAAGAAAATTTTTGCAATTTTGATCCAAAATAAAAGAAATTTCTGCCTTTTTGCCCCAAAATAAGAGAAATTCCTGCCTTCTTTCCCTGAAATAAGTGAAATTTCTGCAATTTTGCCCAAAATAAGAAAAATTTCTGCAATTTTGCCACAAAATAAGGAAAATTTTTGCAATTTTGCCCCAAAATAAGGGGAATTTCTGACTTTTTGCCGTGAAATAAGGAGAATTTCTGTCTTTTTGCCCCAAAAAATTGTGAATTTCTGCATTTTCCCTCAAAATTAGGGGAATTTGTGCAATTTTGCTTCAAAATACGGGGAATTTCTGCCTTATTGCACCAAAATAAAGGGAATTTCTGCATTTTTGCACCAATATAAGGGGAATTTCTGAGATTTTGCTCCAAAATACAGAAAATTCTGCCTTATTGCCCGAAATTAAGTGGAATTTCTGCCTTTTTGCCCTGAAATATTTGAAATTTCTGCAATTTTACCCCAAAATAAGGCGAATTTCTATTTTTGGCCACAAAATTAGGGTAATTTCTGATTTTTGCCCCAAAATAAGGCAAATTTCTGACTTTTTGCCCTGAAATAAGTGAAATTTCTGCAATTTTGTCCCTAAATAATAGGAATTTCTGCCTTTTTGCCCAAAATAAGGGGAATTTCAGCATTTTACCTCCAAATAAGGAGAATTTCTGCCTTTTTGCCACTAAATATGGGGAATTACTGCCTTATTGCCTTCAAATAAAGAAAATTTCTGCTTTTCTGCCACAATTAACAAGAATTTCTGCCTTTTTGCCACAAAGTAAAGGAAATTTTTGCTTTTTTGCCCTAAAATAAGGGGAATTTCATCCTTTTTACCTCAAAATAAGGGGAATTTCTGCCTTTTACCCCAAAATATGGGGAATTTCTGCTTTTTTGTTCCAAAATAAGAAAAATTTCTTCAACTTTGTACCAAAATAAAAGAAATTTCTGCTTTTTGTCCCAAAATAAAAGGAATTTTTGAATTTTTGCCCTGAAATAAATGAAATTTTTTCAATTTTGCCCGAAAATAAGGAAAATTTGTGCCTTTTTGCCCCAAAATGAGGGAAATTTCTGCCTTTTTGCGCCAAAATATGGGGAATTTCAGCATTTTACCTCAAAATAAGAAGAATTTCAGCCTTTTTGCACCAAAATATGGGGAATTTTAGCCTTTTTGCCACAATATAAAAAAAATTTCTGCAATTTTGTACCAAAATAAAAGAAATTTCTAAAATTATGCCCCAAAATAAGAAAAATTTCTGCAATTTTGCCTCAAAATAAGGGGAATTTCTGACTTTTTGCCGCGAAATAAGGAGATTTCTGTATTTTTGCCCCAAAATAAAGGGAATTTCTGCCTTTTTGCCCCAAAATTAGGGGAGTTTCTTCAATTTTGCTTCAAAATACAAGGAATTTCTGCCTTTTTTCCCGAAAATAAGGGGAACTTCTGCGTTTGCCCCAAATAAAGGGAATTTCTGCATTTTTGCCCCGATATTAGCGGAATTTCTGCAATTTTGCTGCAAAATACGGGGAATTTGTGCATTTTTGCCCGAAATTAAAATGATTTTCTGCCTTTTTGCCTCCAAATAAGAAAAATTATTGAAATTTTACCCCAAAATAAAGGGGAATTTCTGCCTTTTTGCCCCAAAATAAGAAATATTTCTGCAATTTTGTCCCAAAATAAGGGGAATTTCTCACTTTTTGCCCAAAATAAAGGAAATTTCAGCCTTTTTACCTGAAAATAAGTGAAATTTCTGCAATTTTGCCCCAAATAAGGGAAATTTCTGCAATTTTGCCCCAAAATGAGGTAAATTTCTGCAATTTTGCCCCACATTAAAGGAAATTTCTGGAATTTCGCCTCAAAATAAGGGGAATTTCTGATTTTTGCCCAAAAATAAAGGAAATGTCTGCCTTTTGCCCCAAAATTAGGGGAATTTCTGCAATTTTGCTTCAAAATAAGAGGAATTTCTGCCTTTTTGCCCGAAAATAAGGGGAATGCATACCTTTTTGCCATAAAAAAGGGAAATTTCTTCATTTTTGCGCCAAATTAAGTGGAACTTCTGCCTTTTGCGTCTAAATAAGTGGAATTTCTGTCTTTTTTACCCAAAAACAAAGGGAATTTCTGTCTTTTTTGCCCCAAAATAAGTGGAATTTCTGACTTATTACCCGGAAATAAGTGAAATTTCGGCAATTTTGCCCCAAAATAAGGAAAAATTCTTCTTTTTTGCCCCCAAATAAGAGGAATTTCAGCCTTTTTACCTCAAAATAAGGGGAATGTCTGAGTTTTGCCACAAAATAAGGAGAATTTCTGTCTTTTTGCCCCAACATATAGGGAATTTCAGCCGTTTTGCCTCACAATTAGGGGAATTTCTACAATTTTGCTTCAAAATACGGGGAATTTCTGCTTTTTTACCTAAAAATAAGGGGAATGTATACCTTTTGCCACAAAAAAGAGAAATTTCTTCATTTTAGCTCCAAAATAAGAGTAATTCTGCCTTTTTACCTCAAAATAAGTGAAATTTCTGCCTTTTTACCGAAAATAAATGGAATTTCTGTCTTTTTGCCCCAAAATAAAAGAAATTTTTGAATTTTGCCTTGAAATAAGTGAAATTTCTGCAATTTTGCCCCAAAATAAGGGAAATTTCTGTTTTTTTGCCACAAAATAAGGGGAATTTCTGCATTTTTGCCCCAAAATAAAGAAAATTTCTGCAATTTTGTACCAAAATAAAAGAAATTTCTGCCTTTTTGCCCCAAAATAAGAGAAATTCCTGCCTTCTTTCCCTGAAATAAGTGAAATTTCTGCAATTTTGCCCAAAATAAGAAAAATTTCTTCAATTTTGCCACAAAAAAGAGAAATTTCTTCATTTTAGCCCCAAAAAAAGAGTAATTTCTGCCTTTTTACCTCAAAATAAGTGAAATTTCTGCCTTTTACCCAAAAATAAACAAAATTTCTGTCTTTTTGCCCCAAAATAAAAGGAATTTTTGAAATTTGCCTTGAAATAAGTGCAATTTCTGCAATTTTGCCCTAAAATAAGGGAAATGTCTGCGTTTTTGCCACAAAATCAGGGGAATTTCTGCATTTTAACCCCAAAATAAAGAAAATTTCTGCAATTTTGTACCAAAATAAAAGAAATTTCTACCCTTTTGCCCCAAAATAAAAGAAATTCCTACCTTCTTTCCCTGAAATAAGTGAAATTTCTGCATTTTGCCCAAAATAAAAAAAATTCTGCAATTTTGCAACAAAATAAGGGATATTTCTGCAATTTTGCCCCAAAATAAGGAGAATTTCTGACGTTTGGCCCTGAAATAAAGAGAATTTCTGTCTTTTTGCCCCAAAATAATTTGAATTTTTGCATTTTCCCTCAAAATTAGATGAATTTGTGCAATTTTGCTTCAAAACACGGGGAATTTCTGCCTTATTACACCAAAAGAAAGGGAATTTCTGCATTTTTGCACCAATATAAGGGGAATTTCTGAGATATTGCTCCAAAATACGGAAAATTTCTGCCTTATTGCTTAAAATTAAGTGGAATTTCTGCCTTTTTGTACTGAAATATTTGAAATTTCTGCAATTTTACCCCAAAATAAAGGAAATTTCTGTTTTTGGCCCCCAAATTAGGGGAATTTCTGCTTTTTGCCCCAAAATAAGGCAAATTTCTGACTTTTTGCCCTAAAATAAGTGAAATTTCTGCAATTTTGCCGCAAAATAAGGGGAATTTCTGCCTTTTGCCCAAAATAAGGGGAATTTCAGCATTTTACCTCCAAATAAGAGGAATTTCTGCCTTTTTGCCACAAAATATGGGGAATTTCTGCATTATTGCCCCCAAATAAGGAAAGTTTCTGCTTTTCTGCGCCAATTAATGGGAATTTCTGCCTTTTTGCCACAAAATATAGGGAATTTCTGCCTTTTTGCCCCAAAATAAGGGGAATTTCAGCCTTTTTACCTCAAAATAAGGGGAATTTCTGCCTTTTGCCCCAAAATATGGAGAATTTCTGCCTTTTTGTTCCAAAATAAGAAAAATTTCTTCAACTTTGTACCAAAATAAAAGAAATTTCTGCTTTTTGCCCCAAAATAAGGGGAATTTCTGACTTTTTGCAGTGTAATAAGGAGAATTTCTGTCTTTTTGCCCAAAAATAATGTGAATTTCTCCATTTTCCCTCAAAATTAGGGGAATTTGTGCAATTTTGCTTCAAAATACGGGGAATTTCTGCCTTATTGCACCAAAATAAAGGGAATATCTGCATTTTTGCACCAATATAAGGGGAATTTCTGAGATTTTGCTCCAAAATACAGAAAATTTCTGCCTTATTGCCTGAAATTAAGTGGAATTTCTGCCTTTTTGCCCTGAAATATTTTAAATTTCTGCAATTTTACCCAAAAATAAGGGGAATTTCTATTTTTGGCCCCAAAATTAAGGGAATTTCTGCTTTTTGCCCCAAAATAAGGCAAATTTCTGACTTTTTGCCCTGAAATAAGTGAAATTTCTGCAATTTTGTCCAAAAATAAGGGGAATTTCTGCCTTTTTGCCCAAAATAAGGGGAATTTCAGCATTTTACCTCCAAATAAGGGGAATTTCTGCCTTTTTGCCACTAAATATGGGGAATTACTGCCGTATTGCCTTCAAATGAGGAAAATTTCTGCTTTTCTGCCCCAATTAACAAGAATTTCTTCCTTTTTGCCACAAAGTAAAGGAAATTTTTGCCTTTTTGCCCTAAAATAAGGGGAATTTCATTCTTTTTACCTCAAAATAAGGGGAATTTCTGCCTTTTACCCCAAAATATGGGGAATTTCTGCCTTTTTGTTCCAAAATAAGAAAAATTTCTTTAACTTTGTACCAAAATAAAAGAAATTTCTGCTTTTTGTCCCAAAATAAAAGGAATTTTTGACTTTTTGCCCTGAAATAAATGAAATTTCTTCAATTTTGCCTGAAAATAAGGAAAATTTGTGCCTTTTTGTCCCAAAATGAGGGAAATTTCTGCTTTTTTGCGCCAAAATATGGGGAATTTCAGCATTTTACCTCAAAATAAGGGTAATTTCAGCCTTTTTGCACCAAAATATGTGGAATTTTAGCCTTTTGCCACAATATAAGAAAAATTTCTGCAATTCTGTACCAAAATAAAAGAAATTTCTAAAATTTTGCCCCAAAATAAGGGAAATTTCTGCAATTATTCCCCAAAATAAGGGAAAGTTCTTCAATTTTGCCCCAAAATAAGGGGAATTTCTGACTTTTTGCCACGAAATAAGGAGAATTTCTGTATTTTTGCCCCAAAATAAAGGGAATCTCTGCCTTTTTGCGCCAAAATTAGGGGAGTTTCTGCAATTTTGCTTCAAAATACAAGGAATTTCTGCCTTTTTTTCCGAAAATAAGGAGAACTTCTGCTTTGCCCCAAATAAAGGGAATTTCTGCATTTTTGCCCCGATAATAGGGGAAATTCTACAATTTTGCTGCAAAATACGGGAAATTTATGCATTTTTGCCCGAAATTAAAAGGATTTTCTGCCTTTTTGCCCCCAAATAAAAGAAATTTCTGCAATTTTACCCCAAAATAAGGGGAATTTCTAAATTTTGCCCCAAAATAAATATTTCTGCAATTTTGCCACAAAATAAGGGGAATTTCTCACTTTTTGCCCCAAAATAAAGGAAATTTCAGACTTTTTACCTGAAAATAAGGAAATTTCTGCAATTTTGCCCCAAATAAAGGAAATTTTTGCAATTTTGGCCCAAAATGAGGTAAATTTCTGCAATTTTGCCCCAAATTAAAGGAAATTTCTGGAATTTCGCCTCAAAATAAGGGGAATTTCTGATTTTTGCCCCAAAATAAAGGGAACGTCTGCCTTTTGCCACAAAATTAGGGAAATTTCTGCAATTTTGCTTCAAAATAAAAGGAATTTCTGCTTTTTTGCCCGAAAATAAGGGGAATGCATACCTTTTTGCCATAAAAAAGGGAAATTTCTTCATTTTTGCGCCAAATTAAGAGGAACTTCTGCCTTTTGCGTCTAAATAAGTGGAATTTCTGTCTTTTTTACCCAAAAACAAAGGGAATATCTGTCTTTTTTGCCCTGAAATAAGGAGAATTTCTGTCTTTTTGCCCCAAAATAATTTGAATTTCTGCATTTTCCCTCAAAATTAGGTGAATTTGTGCAATTTTGCTTCAAAACACTGGGAATTTCTGCCTTATTACACCAAAATAAAGGGAATTTCTGCATTTTTGCACCATTATAAGGGGAATTTCTGAGATTTTGCTCCAAAATACGGAAAATTTGTGCCTCATTGCCTAAAATTAAGTGGAATTTCTGCCTTTTTGCACTGAAATATTTGAAATTTCTGCAGTTTTACCCCAAAATAAGGGGAATTTCTGTTTTTGGCCCCAAAATTAGGGAAATTTCAGTTTTGCCTCAAAATAAGGGAAATTTCTGACTTTTTGCCCTAAAATAAGTGAAATTTCTGCAATTTTGCACCAAAATAAGGGGAATTTCTGCCTTTTGCCCAAAATAAGGGGAATTTCAGCATTTTACCTCAAAATAAGGGGAATTTCTGCCTTTTTGCCACAAAAATATGGGGAATTATTGCCTTATTGCCTTTAAATAAGGAAAATTTCTGGTTTTCTGCCCCAATTAACAAGAATTTCTGCCTTTTTGCCACAAAGTAAAGGAAATTTTTGCCTTTATGCCCTAAAATAAGGGGTATTTCATTCTTTTTACCTCAAAGTAAGGGGAATTTCATCCTTTTACCCCAGAATATGGGGAAATTGTTCTCTTTTGTTCCAAAATAAAAAAAATTTCTTCAACTTTGTACCAAAATAAAAGAAATTTCTGCTATTTGCCCCAAAATAAAAGGAATTTCTGACTTTTTTCCCTGAAATAAATGAAATTTCTGCAATTTTGCCCGAAAATAAGGGAAATTTGTGCCTTTTTGCCCCAAAATGTAGGGAATTTCTGCCTTTTTGCCCCAAAATATGGGGAATTTCAGCATTTTACCTCAAAATAAAGGGAATTTCAGCCTTTTTGCACCAAAATATGTGGAATTTCTGCATTTTTTCCACAAAATAAAAAAAATTCTGCAATTCTGTACCAAAATAAAAGAAATTTCTAAAATTTTGCCCAAAAATAAGAGAAATTTCTGCAATTTTGCCCCAAAATAGGGGCAATTTCTGCCTTTTTGGCACAAAGTAAGAGGAATTTCTGTCTTTTTGCCCCAAAATAAAAAGAATTTCAGCCTTTTTACCTCATAATAAGGGGAATCTCTGTCTTTTTGCCCCGAAAAATGGGGAATTTCTGCATTTTTGCCTCAATATAAAGAAAATTTCTGCAATTTTGTACCAAAATAAAAGAAATTTCTTCCTTTTTGTTCCAAAATAAGAGAAATTCCTGCCTTCTTTGCCTGAAATAAGTGAAATTTCTGCAATTTTGCCCAAAATAAGAAAAATTTCTGCAATTTTGCCACAAAATAAGGGAAATTTCTGCAATTTTGCTCCAAAATAAGGGGAATTTCTTACTTTTTGCCGTGAAATAAAGAGAATTTCTGTCTTTCTGCACCAAAATAATGGGATTTCTGCATTTTCCCTCAAAATTAGGGGAATTTGTGCAATTGTGCTTCAAAATATGGGGAATTTCTGCCTTATTGCACCAAAATAAAGGGAATTTCTGCAATTTTGCCCCAAAATAAGGGGAATTTCTGCCTTTTTGCCACAAAATAAAAGGAATTTCTGCATTTTTGCCCCAAAATTAAGAAAATTTCTGCAATTTTGTAGCAAAATAAAAGAAATTTCTGCCTTTTTGCCCCAAAATAAGAGAAATTTCTGCCTTCTTTCCCTGAAATAAGTGGAAATTCTGCAATTTTGCCCAAAATAAGAAAAATTTCTGCAATTTTGCCACAAAAAAGAGAAATTTCTTCATTTTAGCCGCAAAATAAGAGTAATTTCTGTTTTTTTACCTCAAAATAAGTGAAATTTCTGCCTTTTTACCCAAAAATAAACGGAATTTCTGTCTTTTTGCCCTAAAATAAAAGGAATTTTTGAATTTTGCCTTGAAATAAGTGAAATTTCTGCAATTTTGCCCCAAAATAAGGAAATTTCTGCCTTTTTGCCACAAAATAAGGGGAATTTCTGCATTTTTGCCCTAAAATAAAGAAAATTTCTGCAATTTTGTACCAAAAAAAAAGAAATTTCTGCCTTTTTGCCCCAAAATAAGAGAAATTCCTGCCTTCTTTCCCTGAAATAAGTGAAATTTCTGCAATTTTGCCCAAAATAAGAAAAGTTTCTGCAATTTTGCCACCAAAAAAGGAAATTTCTTCATTTTAGCCCCAAAATAAAAGTAATTTCTGCATTTTTACCTCAAAATAAGTGAAATTTCTGCCTTTTTACCCAAAAATAAACGGATTTTCTGTCTTTTTGCCCCAAAATAAAAGGAATTTTTGAATTTTGCCTTGAAATAAGTGAAATTTCTGAAATTTTGCCCCAATATAAGGGTAATTTCTGCCTTTTTGCCACAAAATAAGGGGAATTTCGGCATTTTTGCCCAAAATAAAGAAAAGTTCTGCATTTTTTTACGAAAAAAAGAAATTTCTGCCCTTTTGCCCCAAAATAAGAGAAATTCCTGCCTTCTTTCCCTGAAATAAGTGAAATTTCTGCAATTTCGCCCAAAATAAGAAAAATTTCTGCAATTTTGCCACAAAATAAGGGAATTTTCTGCAATTTTGCCCCAAAATAAGGGGAATTTCTGACGTTATGCCCTGAAATAAGGAGAATTTCTGTCTTTTTGCCCCAAAATAATTTGAATTTCTGCATTTTCCCTCAAAATTAGATGAATTTGTGCAATTTTGCTTCAAAACACGGGGAATTTCTGCCTTATTACACCAAAAAAAGGGAATTTCTGCATTTTTGCACCATTATAAGGGGAATTTCTGAGATTTTGCTCCAAAATATGGAAAATTTGTGCCTTATTGCCTAAAATTAAGTGGAATTTCTGCCTTTTTGCACTGAAATATTTGAAATTTCTGCGATTTTACCCCAAAATAAAGGGAATTTCTGTTTTTTGCCCCAAAATTAGGGGAATTTCTTCTTTTTGCCCCAAAATAAGGCAAATTTCTGACTTTTTGCCCTAAAATAAGTGAAATTTCTGCAATTTTGCCCCAAAATAATGGGAATTTCTGCCTTTTGCCCAAAATAAGGGGAATTTTAGCATTTTACCTCCAAATAAGGGGAATTTCTGCCTTTTTGCCACAAAATATGGGGAATTTCTGCATTATTGCCCCCAAATAAGGAAAGTTTCTGCTTTTCTGCGCCAATTAATGGGAATTTCTGCCTTTTTGCCACAAAATAAAGGGAATTTCTGCCTTTTTGCCCCAAAATAAGGGGAATTTCAGCCTTTTTACCACAAAATAAGGGGAATTTCTGCCTTTTGCCCCAAAATATGGGGAATTCCTGCATTTTTGTTCCAAAATAAGAAAAATTTCTTCAACTTTGTACCAAAATAAAAGAAATTTCTGCTTTTTGCCCCAAAATAAGAAGAATTTCTGACTTTTTGCCCTGAAATAAATGAAATTTCTGCAATTTTGCCCAAAAATAAGGGAAATTTGTGCCTTTTTGCCCCAAAATGTAGGGAATTTCAGCCTTTTTGCCCCAAAATATGGGGAATTTCAGCATTTTACCTCAAAATAAGGGGAATTTCTGCCTTTTTGCACCAAAATATGGGGAATTTCTGCCTTTTTGCCACAAGAGAAGAAAAATTTCTGCAATTCTGTACCAAAATAAAAGAAATTTCTAAAATTTTGCCCTAAAATAAGGAAAATTTCTGCAATTTTGCCCCAAAATAAGGGAAATTTCTGATTTTTTGCCACAAAATAAGGGGAATTTCTGTCTTTTTGCCCTAAAATAAAAGGGATTTCAGCCTTTTTACGTCATAATAAGGGGAATCTCTGCCGTTTTGCCCCAAAATATGGGGAATTTCTGCATTTTGGCCTCAAAATAAAGAAAATTTCTGCAATTTTGTACCAAAATAAAAGAAATTTCTGCCTTTTTGCCCCAAAATAAGAGAAATTCCTGCCTTCTTTCCCTGAAATAAGTGAAATTTCTGCCATTTTGCCAAAATAAGAAAAATTTCTTTAATTTTGCCAAAAAAAGGGAAATTTCTTCATTTTAGCCCCTAAATAAGAGTTATTTCTGCCTTTTTACCTCAAAATAAGTGAAATTTCTGCCTTTTTACCCAAAAATAAAAGGAATTTCTGTCTTTTTGCCCCAAAATAAAAGGAATTTTTGAATTTTGCCTTGAAATAAGTGAAATTTCTGCAATTTTGCCCCAAAATAAGGGAAATTTCTGCCTTTTTGCCACAAAATAAAGGGAATTTCTGCAATTTTGCCCCAAAATAAGGGGAATTTCTGATGTTATGCCCTGAAAGAAGGAGAATTTCTGTCTTTTTGCCCCAAAATAATTTGAATTTCTGCATTTTCCCTCAAAATTAGATGAATTTGTGCAATGTTGCTTCAAAACACGGGGAATTTCTGCCTTATTACACCAAAATAAAGGGAATTTCTGCATTTTTGCACCATTATAAGGAGAATTTCTGAGATTTTGCTCCAAAATACAAAAAATTTGTTCCTTATTGCCTAAAATTAAGTGGAATTTCTTCCTTTTTGCACTGAATTATTTTAAATTTCTGCAATTTTACCCCATAATAAGGGGAATTTCTGTTTTTTGCCCCAAAATAAGGCAAATTTCTGACTTTTTGCCCTAAAATAAGTGAAATTTCTGCAATTTTGCACCAAAATAAGGGGAATTTCTGCCTTTTGCCCAAAATAAGGGTAATTTCAGCATTTTACCTCCAAATAAATGGAATTTCTGCCTTTTTGCCACAAAATATGGGGAATTAGTGCCTTATTGCCTTCAAATTAGGAAAATTTCTGCTATTCTGCCCCAATAAACAAGAATTTCTGCCTTTTTGCCACAATGTAAAGGAAATTTTTGCCTTTTTGCCCTAAAATAAGGGGAATTTCATCCTTTTTACCTCAAAATAAGGGGATTTTCTGCCTTTTGCCCCAAAATAAGGGGAATTTCTGTTTTTTTGTTTCAAAATAAGAAAAATTTCTCCAACTTTGTACCAAAATAAAAGAAATTTCTGGTTTTTGACCCAAAATAAAAAGAATTTCTGACTTTTTGCCATGAAATAAATGAAATTTCTGCAATTTTGCCCGAAAATAATGGTAATTTGTGCCTTTTTGCCCCAAAATGTAGGGAATTTCTGACTTTTTGCCCCAAAATATGGGGAGTTTCATTATTTTATCCCAAAATAAGGGGAATTTCAGACTTTTTGCACCAAAATATGGGGAATTTCTGCCTTTTTTCCACAAAATAAGAAAATTTTTTGCAATTCTGTACCAAAATAAAATAAATTTCTATAATTTTGCCCGAAAATAAGGGAAATTTCTGCTTTTGCCACAAAATAAGGGGAATTTCTGTTTTTTTGCCTCAAAATAAAAGGAATTTCAGCCTTTTTACCTCATAATAAAGGGAATCTATGCCTTTTTGCCCCAAAATATGGGGAATTTCTGCATTTTTGCCTCAAAATAAAGTAAATTTCTGTAATTTTGTACCAAAATAAAAGAAATTTCTGCCTTTTTGCCCTAAAATAAGAGAAATTCCTGCCTTCTTTCCCTGAAATAAGTGAAATTTCTACAATTTTGCACAAAATAAGAAAAATTTCTGAAATTTTGCCACAAAATAAAGGAAATTTCTGCAATTTTGCCCCAAAATAAGGGGAATTTCTGACTTTTTGCTGTGTAATAAGGAGAATTTCTGACTTTTTGCCCCAAAATAATGTGAATTTCTGCATTTTCCCTCAAAATTAGGGAAATTTGTGCAATTTTGCTTCAAAATATGGGGAATTTCTGCCTTATTGCACCAAAATAAAAGGAATTTCTGCAATTTTGCCCCAAAATAAGGGAAATTTCTGCCTTTTTGGCACAAAATAAGGGGAATTTCTGCATTTTTGCCCCAAAATAAAGAAAATTTCTGCAATTTTGTACCAAAATAAAAGAAATTTCTGCCTTTTTGCCCCATAATAAGAGAAATTCCTGCCTTCTTTCCCTGAAATAAGTGAAATTTCTGCAATTTTGCCCAAAATAAGAAAAATTTCTGCAATTTTGCCACAAAAAAGGGAAATTTCTTCATTTTAGCCCCAAAATAAGAGTAATTTCTGCCTTTTTACCTCAAAATAAGTGAAATTTCTGCCTTTTTACCCAAAAATAAACGGAATTTCTTTCTTTTTGCCCCAAAATAAAAGGAATTTTTGAATTTTGCCTTGAAATAAGTGAAATTTCTGCAATTTTGCCCAAAATAAGAAAAATTTCTGCAATTTTGCCACAAAATAAGGGAAATTTCTGCAATTTTGCCCCAAAATAAGGGGAATTTCTGACGTTATGCCCTGAAATAAGGAGAATTTCTGTCTTTTTGCCCCAAAATAATTTGAATTTCTGTATTTTCCCTAAAAATTCGATGAATTTGTGCAATTTTGCTTCAAAACACGGGGAATTTCTGCCTTATTACACCAAAATAAAGGAAATTTCTGCATTTTTGCACCATCACAAGGGGAATTTCTTAGATTTTGCTCCAAAATACGGAAAATTTTTGCCTTATTGTCTAAAATTAAATGGAATTTCTGCCTTTTTGCACTGAAATATTTGAAATTTCTGCAATTTTACCCCAAAATAAGGGGAATTTCTGTTTTTGGTGCCAAAATTAGGGGAATTTCTGCTTTTTGTTTCAAAATAAGGCAAATTTCTGACTTTTTGCACTAAAATAAGTGAAATTTCTGAAATTTTGCTCAAAAATAAGGGGAATTTCTTCCTTTTGCCCAAAATAAGGGGAATTTCAGCATTTTACCTCCAAATAAGGGGAATTTCTGCCTTTTTGCCACAAAAGAAGAAAAATTTCTGCAATTCTGTACCAAAATAAAAGAAATTTCTAAAATTTTGCCCCAAAATAAGGGAAATTTCTGCAATTTTGCCCCAAAATAAGGGAAATTTCTGCCTTTTTGCCACAAAATAAGGAGGATTTCTGTCTTTTTGCCCCAAAATAAAAGGAATTTCAGCCTTTTTACCTCATAATAAGGGGAATCTCTGCCTTTTTGCCCCAAAATATGGGGAATTTCTGCATTTTTGCCACAAAATAAAGAAAATTTTTGCAATTTTGTACCAAAATAAAAGAAATTTCTGCCTTTTTGCCCCAAAATAAGAGAAATTCCTGCCTTCTTTTTCTGAAATAAGTGAAATTTCTGCAATTTTGCCCAAAATAAGAAAAATTTCTGCAATTTTGCCACAAAATAAGGGAAATTTATGCAATTTTGCCCCAAAGTAAGGGGAATATCTGACTTTTTGACGTGAAATATGGAGAATTTCTGTCTTTTTGCCCCAAAATAATGTGAATTTCTGCATTTTCCCTCAAAATTAGGGGAATTAGTGCAATTTTGCTTCAAAATACGGGGAATTTCTGCCTTATTGCACCAAAATAAAGGGAATTTCTGCATTTTTGCACCAATATAAGGGGAATTTCTGAGATTTTGCTCCAAAATACAGAAAATTTCTGCCTTCTTGCCCGATATTAAGTGGAATTTCTGCCTTTTTGCCCTGAAATATTTGAAATTTCTGCAATTTTACCCAAAAAAAAGGGGAATTTCTATTTTTGTCCCTAAAATTAGGGGAATTTCTGTTTTCTCCCCCAAGATAAGGCAAATTTCTGACTTTTTGCCCTGAAATAAGTGAAATTTCTGCAATTTTGTCCAAAAATAAGGGGAATTTCTGCCTTTTTGCCCAAAATAAGGGGAATTTCAGCATTTTACCTCCAAATGAGGGGAATTTCTGCCTTTTTGCCACAAAATATGGGGAATTACTGCCTTTTTGCCTTCAAATAAGGAAAATTTCTGCTTTTCTGCCCCAATTAACAAGAATTTCTTCTTTTTTGCCACAAAGTAAAGGAAATTTTTGCCTTTTTGCCCTAAAATAAGGGGAATTTCATCCTTTTTACCTCAACATAAGGGGAATTTTTGCCTTTTACTCCAAAATATGAGGAATTTCTGCCTTTTTGTTCCAAAATAAGAAAAATTTCTTCCACTTTGTAACAAAATAAAAGAAATTTCTGTTTTTTGTTCCAAAATAAAAGGAATTTCTGACTTTTTGCCTTGAAATAAATGAAATTTCTTCAATTTTGCCCGAAAATAAGAAAAATTTGTGCCTTTTTGCCCCAAAATGAGGGAAATTTCTGCCTTTTTGCCCCAAAATATGGGGAATTTTAGCATTTTACCTCAAAATAAGGGGAATTTCAGCATTTTTGCACCAAAATATGGGGAATTTTAGCCTTTTTGCCACAATATAAAAAAAATTTCTGCAATTCTGTACCAAAATAAAAGAAATTTCTAAAATTTTGCCCCAAAATAAGGGAAATTTCTGCAATTTTTCCCGAAAATAAGGGAAAGTTCTTCAATTTTGCCCCAAAATAAGGGGAATTTCTGAATTTTTGCCGCGAAATAAGGAGAATTTCTGTATTTTTGCCCCAAAATAAAGGAAATTTCTGCCTTTTTGCCCAAAAATTAAGGGAGTTTCTGCAATTTTGCTTCAAAATACAAGAAATTTCTGCCTTTTTTTCCCGAAAATAAGGGGAACTTCTGCTTTTGCCCCAAATAAAGGGAATTTCTGCATTTTTGCCCCGATATTAGGGGAATTTCTGCAATTTTGCTCCAAAATACAGGGAATTTCTGCCTTTATGCCCGAAATTAAAAGGATTTTCTGCCTTTTTGCCCCCAAATAAGGGAAATTTCTGCAATTTTATCCCAAAATAAGAAAAATTTCTGCCTTTTTGCCCCAAATATAAGGAATTTCTGCCTTTTTGCCCCAAAATAAGAAATATTTCTGCAATTTTGCCGCAAAATAAGGGGAATTTCTCACTTTTTGCCCAAAAATAAAGGAAATATCAGCCTTTTTACCTGAAAGTAAGTGAAATTTCTCCAATTTTGCCCCAAATTAAAGGAAATTTCTGGAATTTTTCCCCAAAATAAGGGGAATTGCTGATTTTTGCCCCAAAATAAAGGGAATGTTTGCCTTTTACCCCAAAATTAGGTGAATTTCTGCAATTTTGCTTCAAAATAAGAGGAATTTCTGCCTTTTTGCCTGAAAATAAGGGGAATGCATACCTTTTTGCCATAAAAAAGGGAAATTTCTTCATTTTTGCCACAAATTAAGAGGAACTTCTGCCTTTTGCCTCTAAATAAGTGGAATTTCTGTCTTTTTTACCCCAAAACAAAAAAAATTTCTGTCTCTTTTGCCTCAAAATAAGGAAAATTTCTGACTTATTACCCTGACTTAAGGGAAATTTCTGCAACTTTGCCCCAAAATAAGGAAAAATTCTTACTTTTTGCCCCCAAATAAGAGGAATTTCAGCCTTTTTACCTCAAAATAAGGGGAATTTCTGCATTTTTGCCACAATATATTAGGAATTTCTGCTTTTTTGCCCTAAAATAAAAGAAATTTCTGGAATTTTGCCCCAAAATAAGTGGAATTTCTGAGTTTTGCCAAAAAATAAGGAGAATTTCTGTCTTTTTGCCCCAACATATAGGGAATTTCTGCCGTTTTGCCTCACAATTAGGGGAATTTCTGCAATTTTGCTTCAAAATATGGGGAATTTCTGCTTTTTTGCCTGAAAATAAGGGGAATGTATACCTTTTGCCAGAAAAAAAAGAAATTTCTTCATTTTAGCCCCAAAATAAGAGTAATTTCTGCCTTTTTACCTCAAATTAAGTGAAATTTCTGACTTTTAACCCAAAAATAAACTGAATTTCTGTCTTTTTGCCCCAAAATAAGAGGACTTTTTGAATTTTTCCTTGAAATAAGTGAAATTTCTGCAATTTTGCCCCAAAATAAGGGAAATTTCTGCCTTTTTGCCACAAAATAAGGGGAATTTCTGCATTTTTGCCCCAAAATAAAGAAAATTTCTGCAATTTTGTACCAAAATAAAAGAAATTTCTGCCTTTTTGCCCCATAATAAGAGAAATTCCTGCCTTCTTTCCCTGAAATAAGTGAAATTTCTGCAATTTTGCCAAAAATAAGAAAAATTTTTGCAATTTTGCCACAAAAAAGGGAAATTTCTTCATTTTAGCCCCAAAATAAGAGTAATTTCTGCCTTTTTACCTCAAAATAAGTGAAATTTCTGCCTTTTTACCCAAAAATAAACGGAATTTCTTTCTTTTTGCCCCAAAATAAAAGGAATTTTTGATTTTTGCCTTGAAATAAGTGAAATTTCTGCAATTTTGCCCAAAATAAGAAAAATTTCTGCAATTTTGCCACAAAATAAGGGAAATTTCTGCAATTTTGCCCCAAAATAAGGGGAATTTCTGACGTTATGCCCTGAAATAAGGAGAATTTCTGTCTTTTTGCCCCAAAATAATTTGAATTTCTGTATTTTCCCTAAAAATTAGATGAATTTGTGCAATTTTGCTTCAAAACACGGGGAATTTCTGCCTTATTAGACCAAAATAAATGAAATTTCTGCATTTTTGCACCATTATAAGGGGAATTTCTTAGATTTTGCTCCAAAATACGGAAAATTTGTGCCTTATTGTCTAAAATTAAATGGAATTTCTGCCTTTTTGCACTGAAATATTTGAAATTTCTGCAATTTTACCCCAAAATAAGGGGAATTTCTGTTTTTGGCGCCAAAATTAGGGGAATTTCTGCTTTTTGCCTCAAAATAAGGCAAATTTCTGACTTTTTGCACTAAAATAAGTGAAATTTCTGAAATTTTGCTCAAAAATAAGGGGAATTTCTTCCTTTTGCCCAAAATAAGGGGAATTTCAGCATTTTACCTCCAAATAAGGGGAATTTCTGCCTTTTTGCCACAAAAGAAGAAAAATTTTTGCAATTCTGTACCAAAATAAAAGAAATTTCTAGAATTTTGCCCCAAAATAAGGGAAATTTCTGCAGTTTTGCCCCAAAATAAGGGAAATTTCTGCCTTTTTGCCACAAAATAAGGAGTATTTCTGTCTTTTTGCCCCAAAATAAAAGGAATTTCAGCCTTTTTACCTCATAATAAGGGGAATCTCTGCCTTTTTGCCCCAAAATATGGGGAATTTCTGCATTTTTGCCTCAAAATAAAGAAAATTTTTGCAATTTTGTACCAAAATAAAAGAAATTTCTGCCTTTTTGCCCCAAAATAAGAGAAATTCCTGCCTTCTTTTTCTGAAATAAGTGAAATTTCTGCAATTTTGCCCAAAATAAGAAAAATTTCTGCAATTTTGCCACAAAATAAGGGAAATTTATGCAATTTTGCCCCAAAGTAAGGGGAATTTCTGACTTTTTGACGTGAAATATGGAGAATTTCTGTCTTTTTGCCCCAAAATAATGTGAATTTCTGCATTTTCCCTCAAAATTAGGGGAATTAGTGCAATTTTGCTTCAAAATACGGGGAATTTCTGCCTTATTGCACCAAAATAAAGGGAATTTCTGCATTTTTGCACCAATATAAGGGGAATTTCTGAGATTTTGCTCCAAAATACAGAAAATTTCTGCCTTATTGCCCGATATTAAGTGGAATTTCTGCCTTTTTGCCCTGAAATATTTGAAATTTCTGCAATTTTACCCAAAAAAAAGGGGAATTTCTATTTTTGTCCCTAAAATTAGGGGAATTTCTGTTTTCTCCCCCAAAATAAGGCAAATTTCTGACTTTTTGCCCTGAAATAAGTGAAATTTCTGCAATTTTGTCCAAAAATAAGGGGAATTTCTGCCTTTTTGCCCAAAATAAGGGGAATTTCAGCATTTTACCTCCAAATGAGGGGAATTTCTGCCTTTTTGCCACAAAATATGGGGAATTACTGCCTTTTTGCCTTCAAATAAGGAAAATTTCTGCTTTTCTGCCCCAATTAACAAGAATTTCTCCTTTTTTGCCACAAAGTAAAGGAAATTTTTGCCTTTTTGCCCTAAAATAAGGGGAATTTCATCCTTTTTACCTCATCATAAGGGGAATTTTTGCCTTTTACTCCAAAATATGAGGAATTTCTGCCTTTTTGTTCCAAAATCAGAAAAATTTCTTCCACTTTGTAACAAAATAAAAGAAATTTCTGTTTTTTGTTCCAAAATAAAAGGAATTTCTGACTTTTTGCCTTGAAATAAATGAAATTTCTTTAATTTTGCCCGAAAATAAGAAAAATTTGTGCCTTTTTGCCCCAAAATGAGTGAAATTTCTGCCTTTTTGCCCCAAAATATGGGGAATTTCAGCATTTTACCTCAAAATAAGGGGAATTTCAGCATTTTTGCACCAAAATATGGGGAATTTTAGCCTTTTTGCCACAATATAAAAAAAATTTCTGCAATTCTGTACCAAAATAAAAGAAATTTCTAAAATTTTGCCCCAAAATAAGTGAAATTTCTGAAATTTTTCCCGAAAATAAGGGAAAGTTCTTCAATTTTGCCCCAAAATAAGGAGAATTTCTGAATTTTTGCCGCGAAATAAGGAGAATTTCTGTATTTTTGCCCCAAAATAAAGGAAATTTCTGCCTTTTTGCCCCAAAATTAAGGGAGTTTCTGCAATTTTGCTTCAAAATACAAGGAATTTCTGCCTTTTTTCCCGAAAATAAGGGGAACTTCTGCTTTTGCCCCAAATAAAGGGAATTTCTGCATTTTTGCCCCGATATTAGGGGAATTTCTGCAATTTTGCTCCAAAATACGGGGAATTTCTGCCTTTATGCCCGAAATTAAAAGGATTTTCTGCCTTTTTGCCCCCAAATAAAAGAAATTTCTGCAATTTTATCCCAAAATAAGGAGAATTTCTGCCTTTTTACCCCAAATATAAGGAATTTCTGCCTTTTTGAACCAAAATAAGAAATATTTCTGCAATTTTGCCGTAAAATAAGGGGAATTTCTCACGTTTTGCCCAAAAATAAAGGAAATATCAGCCTTTTTACCTGAAAGTAAGTGAAATTTCTCCAATTTTGCCCCAAATTAAAGGAAATTTCTGGAATTTTTCCCCAAAATAAGGGGAATTGCTGATTTTTGCCCCAAAATAAAAGGAATGTCTGCCTTTTACCCCAAAATTAGGGGAATTTCTGCAATTTTGCTTCAAAATAAGGGGAATTTCTGCCTTTTTGCCTGAAAATAAGGGGAATGCATACCTTTTTGCCATAAAAAAGGGAAATTTCTTCATTTTTGCCACAAATTAAGAGGAACTTCTGCCTTTTGCCTCTAAATAAGTGGAATTTCTGTCTTTTTTACCCCAAAACAGAAAAAAATTTCTGTCTTTTTTGCCTCAAAATAAGGAAAATTTCTGACTTATTACCCTGACATAAGTGAAATTTCTGCAACTTTGCCCCAAAATAAGGAAAAATTCTGCCTTTTTGCCCCCAAATAAGAGGATTTTCAGCCTTTTTACCTCAAAATAAGGGGAATTTCTGCATTGTTGTCACAATATATTAGGAATTTCTGCTTTTTTGCCCTAAAATAAAAGAAATTTCTGGAATTTTGCCCCAAAATAAGTGGAATTTCTGAGTTATGCCTCAAAATAAGGAGAATTTCTGTCTTTTTGCCCCAACATATAGGGAATTTCTGCCGTTTTGCCTCACAATTAGGGGAATTTCTGCAATTTTGCTTCAAAATACGGGGAATTTCTGCTTTTTTGCCTGAAAATAAGGGGAATGTATACCTTTTGCCACAAAAAAAAGAAATTTCTTCATTTTAGCCCCAAAATAAGAGTAATTTCTGCCTTTTTACCTCAAATTAAGTGAAATTTCTGCCTTTTAACCCAAAAATGAACTGAATTTCTGTCTTTTTGCCCCAAAATTAGAGGACTTTTTGAATTTTTCCTTGAAATAAGTGAAATTTCTGCAATTTTTCCCCAAAATAAGGGAAATTTCTGCCTTTTTGCCACAAAATAAGGGGAATTTCTGCATTTTTGTCCCAAAATATAGAAAATTTCTGCAATTTTGTACCAAAATAAAAGAAATTTCTGCCTTTTTGTCCCAAAATAAGAGAAATTCCTGCCTTCTTTGCCTGAAATAAGTGAAATTTCTGCAATTTTGCCCAAAATAAGAAAAATTTCTGCAATTTTGCCACAAAATAAGGGAAATTTCTGCAATTTTTCCCCAAAATAAGGGGAATTTCTGACTTTTTGCCGTGAAATAAGGAGAATTTCTGTCTTTTTGCCCCAAAATAATGTGAATTTCTGCATTTTCCCTCAAAATTAGGGGAATTTGTGCAATTTTCCTTCAAAATATGAGGAATTTCTGCCTTATTGCACCAAAATAAAGGAAATTTCTGCAATTTTGCCCCAAAATAAGGGAAATTTCTGCCTTTTTGCCACAAAATAAGGGGAATTTCTTCATTTTTGCCCCAAAATAAAGAAAATTTCTGCAATTTTGTACCAAAATAAAAGAAATTTCTGCCTTTTTGCCCCAAAATAAGAGAAATCCTGCCTTCTTTCCCTGAAATAAGTGAAATTTCTGCAATTTTGCCCAAAATAAGAAAAATTTCTGCAATTTTGCCACAAAAAAGGGAAATTTCTTCATTTTAGCCCAAAAATAAGAGTAATTTCTGCCTTTTTACCTCAAAATAAGTGAAATTTCTGCCTTTTTACCAAAAAATAAACGGAATTTCTGTCTTTTTGCCCCGAAATATAAGGAATTTCTGAATTTGGCCTTGAAATAAGTGAAATTTCTGCAATTTTGCCCCAAAATAAGGGAAATTTCTGTTTTTTTGCCACAAAATAAGAGGAATTTCTTCATTTTTGCCCCAAAATAAAGAAAATTTCTGCAATTGTGTACCAAAATAAAAGAAATTTCTGCCCTTTTGCCCCAAAATAAGAGAAATTCCTGACTTCTTTCCCTGAAATAAGTGAAATTTCTGCAATTTTGCCCAAAATAAGGAAAATTTCTGCAATTTTGCCCCAAAATAAGGGGAATTTCTGAAGTTATGCCCTGAAATAAGGAGAATTTCTGTATTTTTGCCCCAAAATAATTTGAATTTCTGTATTTTCACTCAAAATTAGATGAATTTGCAATTTTGCTTCAAAACACGGGGAATTTCTGCCTTTTTACACCAAAATAAAGGGAATTTCTGCATTTTTGCATCATTATAAGAGGAATTTCTGAGATTTTGCTCCAAAATACGAAAAATTTGTGCCTTATTGTCTAAAATTAAGTGGAATTTCTGCCTTTTTGCACTGAAATATTTGAAATTTCTGCAATTTTACACAAAATAAGGGGAATTTCTGTTTTTGGCCCCCAAATTGGTGGAATTTCTTCTTTTTGCCCCAAAATAAGGGAAATTTCTGACTTTTTGCCCTAAAATAAGTGAAATTTCTGCAATTTTGCCCCAAAATAAGGGAAATTTCTGCAATTTTTCCCGAAAATAAGGGAAAGTTCTTCAATTTTGCCCCAAAATAAGGGGAATTTCTGAATTTTTGCCGTGAAATAAGGAGAATTTCTGTATTTTTGCCCCAAAATAAAGGAAATTTCTGCCTTTTTGCCCCAAAATTAAGGGAGTTTCTGCAATTTTGCTTCAAAATACAAGGAATTTCTGCCTTTTTTCCCGAAAATAAGGGGAACTTCTGCTTTTGCCCCAAATAAAGGGAATTTCTGCATTTTTGCCCCGATATTAGGGGAATTTCTGCAATTTTGCTCCAAAATACGGGGAATTTCTGCCTTTATGCCCGAAATTAAAAGGATTTTCTGCCTTTTTGCCCCCAAATAAGGGAAATTTCTGCAATTTTATCCCAAAATAAGGAGAATTTCTGCCTTTTTGCCCCAAATATAAGGAATTTCTGCCTTTTTGCCCCAAAATAAGAAATATTTCTGCAATTTTGCCGCAAAATAAGGGGAATTTCTCACGTTTTGCCCAAAAATAAAGGAAATATCAGCCTTTTTACCTGAAAGTAAGTGAAATTTCTCCAATTTTGCCCCAAATTTAAAGGAAATTTCTGGAATTTTTCCCCAAAATAATGGGAATTGCTGATTTTTGCCCCAAAATAAAGGGAATGTCTGCCTTTTACCCCAAAATTAGGGGAATTTCTGCAATTTTGCTTCAAAATAAGGGGAATTTCTGCCTTTTTGCCTGAACATAAGGGGAATGCATACCTTTTTGCCATAAAAAAGGGAAATTTCTTCATTTTTGCTACAAATTAAGAGGAACTTCTGCCTTTTGCCTCTAAATAAGTGGAATTTCTGTCTTTTTTACCCCAAAACAAAAAAAAAATTTCTGTCTTTTTTGCCTCAAAATAAGGAAAATTTCTGACTTATTACCCTGACATAAGTGAAATTTCTGCAACTTTGCCCCAAAATAAGGAAAAATTCTTCTTTTTTGCCCCCAAATAAGAGGAATTTCAGCCTTTTTACCTCAAAATAAGGGGAATTTCTGCATTGTTGCCACAATATATTAGGAATTTCTGTTTTTTTCCCTGAAATAAAAGAAATTTCTGGAATTTTGCCCCAAAATAAGTGGAATTTCTGAGTTTTGCCACAAAATAAGGAGAATTTCTGCATTTTTGTCCCAAAATATAGAAAATTTCTGCAATTTTGTACCAAAATATAAGAAATTTCTGCCTTTTTGTCCCAAAATAAGAGAAATCCTGCCTTCTTTGCCTGAAATAAGTGAAATTTCTGCAATTTTGCCCAAAATAAGAAAAATTTCTGCAATTTTGCCACAAAATAAGGGAAATTTCTGCAATTTTTCCCCAAAATAAGGGGAATTTCTGACTTTTTGCCGTGAAATAAGGAGAATTTCTGTCTTTTTGCCCCAAAATAATGTTAATTTCTGCATTTTCCCTCAAAATTAGGGGAATTTGTGAAATTTTCCTTCAAAATATGAGGAATTTCTGCCTTATTGCACCAAAATAAAGGAAATTTCTGCAATTTTGGCCCAAAATAAGGGAAATTTCTGCCTTTTTGCCACAAAATAAGGGGATTTTCTGCATTTTTGCCCCAAAATAAAGAAAATTTCTGCAATTTTGTACCAAAATAAAAGAAATTTCTGCCTTTTTGCCCCAAAATAAAAGGAATTTCTGAATTTTGCCTTGAAATAAGTGAAATTTCTGCAATTTTGCCCCAAAATAAGGGAAATTTCTGTTTTTTTGCCACAAAATAAGAGGAATTTCTTCATTTTTGCCCCAAAATAAAGAAAATTTCTGCAATTGTGTACCAAAATAAAAGAAATTTCTGCCCTTTTGCCCCAAAATAAGAGAAATTCCTGACTTCTTTCCCTGAAATAAGTGAAATTTCTGCAATTTTGCCCAAAATAAGAAAAATTTCTGCAATTTTGCCACAAAATAAGGAAAATTTCTGCAATTTTGCCCCAAAATAAGGGGAATTTCTGAAGTTATGCCCTGAAATAAGGAGAATTTCTATATTTTTGCCCCAAAATAATTTGAATTTCTGTATTTTCACTCAAAATTAGATGAATTTGCAATTTTGCTTCAAAACACGGGGAATTTCTGCCTTTTTACACCAAAATAAAGGGAATTTCTGCATTTTTGCATCATTATAAGAGGAATTTCTGAGATTTTGCTCCAAAATACGGAAAATTTGTGCCTTATTGTCGAAAATTAAGTGGAATTTCTGCCTTTTTGCACTGAAATATTTGAAATTTCTGCAATTTTACACAAAATAAGGGGAATTTCTGTTTTTGGCCCCCAAATTGGTGGAATTTCTTCTTTTTGCCCCAAAATAAGGGAAATTTCTGCAATTTTGCCCCAAAATAAGGGGAATTTCTCCCTATTGCCCCAAATAAGGCGAATTTAAGCATTTTACCTCCAAATAAGGGGAATTTCTGCCTTTTTGCCACAAAATATGGGGAATCTCTGCATTATTGCCCCAAATAAGAAAAGTTTCTGCTTTTCTGCCCCAACTAATGGGAATTTCTGCCTTTTTGCCAGAAAATAAAGGGAATTTCTGCCTTTTTGCCCCAAAACAAGGGGAATTTCAGCCTTTTTACCTCAAAATAAGGGGAATTTCTGTCTTTTGCCCCAAAATATGGGGAATTTCTGCCTTTTTGTTCCAAAATAAGAAAAATTTCTTCAACTTTGTACCAAAATAAAAGAAATTTCTGCTTTTTGACCCAAAATAAAAGGAATTTCTGACTCTTTGCCCTGAAATAAATGAAATTTCTGCAATTTTGCCCGAAAATAAGGGAAATTTGTGCCTTTTTGCCCCAAAATGTAGGGAATTTCTGCCTTTTTGCCCCAAAATATGGGGAATTTCAGCATTTTACCTCAAAATAAGGGGAATTTCAGACTTTTTGCACCAAAATATGGGGAATTTCTGCCTTTTTGCCACAAACGAAGAAAAATTTCTGCAATTCTGTACCAAAATAAAAGAAATTTCTAAAATTTTGCCCCAAAATAAGGGAAATTTCTGCTATTTTGCCGAAAATAAGGGAAATTTCTGCTTTTTTGCCACAAAATAAGGGGATTTCTGTATTTTTGCCCCAAAATAAAAGGAATTTCAGCCTTTTTACCTCATAATAAAGGGAATATCTGCCTTTTTGCCCCAAAATATGGGGAATTTCTGCATTTTTGCCTCAAAATAAAGAAAATTTTTGCAATTTTGTACCAAAATAAAAGAAATTTCTGCCTTTTTGCCCCAAATAAGCGAAATTCCTGCCTTCTTTACCTGAAATAAGTGAAATTTCTGCAATTTTTTCCCAAAATAAGAAAAATTTCTACAATTTTGCCACAAAATAAGGGAAATTTATGCAATTTTGCCCCAAAATAAGGGGAATTTCTGACTTTTTGCTGTGTAATAAGGAGAATTTCTGTCTTTTTGCCCCAAAATAATGTGAATTTCTGCATTTTCCCTCAAAATTAGGGGAATTAGTGCAATTTTGCTTCAAAATATGGGGAATTTCCGCCTTATTGCACCAAAATAAAGGGAATTTCTGAATTTTTGCACCAATATAAGGGGAATTTCTGAGATTTTGCTCCAAAATACAGAAAATTTCTGCCTTATTGCCCGAAATTAATGGAATTTCTGCCTTTTTGCCCTGAAATATTTGAAATTTCTGCAATTTTACCCCAAAATAAAGGGAATTTCAATTTTTGGCCCCAAAATTAGGGGAATTTTTTCTTTTTGCCCCAAAATAAGGCAAATTTCTTACTTTTTGCCCTGAAATAAGTGAAATTTCTGCAATTTTGTCCAAAAATAAGGGGAATTTCTGCCTTTTTGCCCAAAATAAGGGGAATTTCAGCATTTTACCTCCAAATGAGGGGAATTTCTGCCTTTTTGCCACAAAATATGGGGAATTACTGCCTTATTGCCTTCAAATAAGGAAAATTTCTGCTTTTCTGCCCCAATTAACAAGAATTTCTGCCTTTTTGCCACAAAGTAAAAAAAATTTTTGCCTTTTTGCCCTAAAATAAGAGGAATTTAATCCTTTTTACCTCAAAATAAGGGGAATTTCTGCCTTTTACCACAAAATATGATGAATTTCTGCCTTTTTGTTCCAAAATAAGAAAAATTTCTTCAACTTTGTACCAAAATAAAAGAAATTTCTGTTTTTTGTCCCAAAATAAATGGAATTTCTGACTTTTTGCCCTGAAATAAATGAAATTTCTGCAATTTTGCCCGAATATAAGAAAAATTTGTGCCTTTTTGCCCCAAAATGAGGGAAATTTCGGCCTTTTTGCCCCAAAATAAGGGGAATTTCAGCATTTTACCTCAAAATAAGGGGAATTTCAGCATTTTTGCACCAAAATATGGGGAATTTTAGCCTTTTTGCCACAATATAAGAAAAATTTCTGCAATTATGTACCAAAATAAAAGAAATTTCTAAAATTTTGCCCCAAAATAAGGGAAATTTCTGCAATTTTGCCCCAAAATAAGAGAAAGTTCTTCAATTTTGCCCCAAAATAAGGGGAATTTCTGACTTTTTGCCGCGAAATAAGGAGAATTTCTGTATTTTTGCCCCAAAATAAAGGAAATTTCTGCCTTTTTGCCCCAAAATTAGGGGAGTTTCTGCAATTTTGCTTCAAAATACAAAGAATTTCTGCCTTTTTTCCCGAAAATAAGGGGAACTTCTGCTTTTGCCCCAAATAAAGGGAATTTCTGCATTTTTGCCCCGATATTAGGGGAAATTCTGCAATTTTGCTCCAAAATACGGGTATTCCTGCCTTTTTGCCCGAAATTAAAAGGATTTTCTGCCTTTTTGCTTCCAAATAAGGGAAATTTCTGCAAATTTATCCCAAAATAAGGGGAATTTCTTCCTTTTTGCCCCAAAATATAAGGAGTTTCTGCCTTTTTGCCCCAAAATAAGAAATATTTCTGCAATTTTGCCCCAAAATAAGGGGAATTTCTCACTTTTTGCCCAAAAATAAAGGAAATTTCAGCCTTTTTACCTGAAAATAAGTGAAATTTCTGCAATTTTGCCCCAAATATCAGAAATTTCTGCAATTTTGCACCAAAATAAGGTAAATTTCTGCAATTTTGCCCAAAATTAAAGGAAATTTCTGGAATTTTTCCCCAAAATAAGGGAAATTTCTGATTTTTGCCCCAAAATAAAGGGAATGTCTGACTTTTACCCCAAAATTAGGGGAATTTCTTCAATTTTGCTTCAAAATAAGGGGAATTTCTGCCTTTTTGCCCAAAAATAAGGGGAATGCATATTTTTTTGCCATAAAAGAGGAAAATTTCTTCATTTTTGCGCAAAATTAAGAGGAACTTCTGCCTTTTGCCTCAAAACAAGTGGAATTTCTGTCTTTTTTACCCCAAAACAAAAGAAATTTCTGTTTTTTTTGCCCCAAAATAAGGAAAATTTCTGACTTATTACCCTGAAATAAGTGAAATTTCTGCAACTTTGCCCCAAAATAAAGAAAAATTCTTCCTTTTTGCCCCCAAATAAGAGGAATTTCAGCCTTTTTACCTCAAAATAAGGGGAATTTCTGCATTTTTGCCACAATATATTAGGAATTTCTGCTTTTTTGCCCTAAAATAAGGGAAATTTCTGGAATTTTGCCCCAAAATAAGTGGAATTTCTGAGTTTTGCCACAAAATAAGGAGAATTTCTGTCTTTTTGCCCCAACATATAGGGAATTTCTGCCGTTTTGCCTCACAATTAGGGGAATTTCTGCAATTTTGCTTTAAAATACGAAGAATTTCTGCTTTTTTGCCTGAAAATAAGGGGAATGTATACCTTTTGCCACAAAAAAGGGAAATTTCTTCATTTTAGCCACAAAATAAGTAATTTCTGCCTTTTTACCTCAAATTAAGTGAAATTTCTGCTTTTTAACCCAAAAATAAACTGAATTTCTGTCTTTTTGCCCCAAAACAAAAGGACTTTTGGAATTTTGCCTTGAAATAAGTGAAATTTCTGCAATTTTGCCCCAAAATAAGGGAAATTTCTGCCTTTTTGCCACAAAATAAGGGGAATTTCTGCATTTTTGTCCCAAAATATAGAAAATTTCTGCAATTTTGTACCAAAATATAAGAAATTTCTTCCTTTTTGCCCCAAAGTAAAAGAAATTCCTGCCTTCTTTTTCTGAAATAAGTGAAATTTCGGCAATTTTGCCCAAAATAAGAAAAATTTCTGCAATTTTGCCACAAAATAAGGAAAATTTCTGCAATTTTGCCCCAAATAAGGGAAATTTCTGCCTTTTTGCCACAAAATAAGGGGAATTTCTGCATTTTTGTTCCAAAATATAGATAATTTCTGCAATTTTGTACCAAAATATAAGAAATTTCTGCCTTTTTGCCCCAAAATAAGAGAAATTCCTGCCTTCTTTCCCTGAAATGAGTGAAATTTCTGCAATTTTTACCAAAATAAGAAAAATTTCTCCAATTTTGCCACAAAATAAAGAAAATTTCTGCAATTTTGCCCCAAAATAAGGGAAATTTCTGCCTTTTTGCCACAAAATAAGGGGAATTTCTGCATTTTTGTCCCAAAATATAGAAAATTTCTGCAATTTTGTACCAAAATATAAGAAATTTCTGCCTTTTTGCCCCAAAATAAGAGAAATTCCTGCCTTCTTTTCCTGAAATAAGTGAAATTTCTGCAATTTTGCCCAAAATAAGAAAAATTTCTGCAATTTTGCCACAAAATAAGGGAAATTTCTGCAATTTTGCTCCAAAATAAGGGAAATTTCTGCCTTTTTGCCACAAAATAAGGGGAATTTCTGTCTTTTTGCCCCAAAATAAAAGGAATTTCAACCTTTTTACATCATAATAAAGGGAATATCTGCCTTTTTGCCCCAAAATATGGGGAATTTCTGCATTTTTGCCTCAAAATAAAGCAAATTTTTGCAATTTTGTACCAAAATAAAAGAAATTTCTGCCTTTTTGCCCCAAATAAGAGAAATTCCTGCCTTCTTTCCCTGAAATAAGTGAAATTTCTGCAATTTTGCCCAAAATAAGAAAAATTTCTGCAATTTTGCCACAAAATAAGGGAAATTTATGCAATTTTGCCCCCAAATAAGGGGAATTTCTGACTTTTTGCTGTGTAATAAGGAGAATTTCTGTCTTTTTGCCCCAAAATAATGTGAATTTCTCCATTTTCCCTCAAAATTAGGGGAATTAGTGCAATTTTGCTTCAAAATACGGGGAATTTCTGCCTTATTGCACCAAAATAAAGGGAATTTCTGAATTTTTGCACCAATATAAGGGGAATTTCTGAGATTTTGCTCCAAAATACAGAAAATTTCTGCCTTATTGCCCGAAATTAAGTGGAATTTCTGCCTTTTTGCCCTGAAATATTTGAAATTTCTGCAATTTTACCCCAAAATAAAAGGAATTTCAATTTTTGGCCCCAAAATTAGGGGAATTTTTGCTTTTTGCCCCAAAATAAGGCAAATTTCTTACTTTTTGCCCTGAAATAAGTGAAATTTCTGCAATTTTGTCCAAAAATAAGGGGAATTTCTGCCTTTTTGCCCAAAATAAGGGGAATTTCAGCATTTTACCTCCAAATGAGGGGAATTTCTGCCTTTTTGCCACAAAATATGGGGAATTACTGCCTTATTGCCTTCAAATAAGGAAAATTTCTGCTTTTCTGCCCCAATTAACAAGAATTTCTGCCTTTTTGCCACAAAGTAAAGGAAATTTTTGCCTTTTTGCCCTAAAATAAGAGGAATTTAATCCTTTTTACCTCAAAATAAGGGGAATTTCTGCCTTTTACCCCAAAATATGATGAATTTCTGCCTTTTTGTTCCAAAATAAGGAAAATTTCTTCAACTTTGTACCAAAATAAAAGAAATTTCTGTTTTTTGTCCCAAAATAAATGGAATTTCTGACTTTTTGCCCTGAAATAAATGAAATTTCTGCAATTTTGCCTGAATATAAGGAAAATTTGTGCCTTTTTGCCCCAAAATGAGGGAAATTTCGGCCTTTTTGCCCGAAAATAAGGGGAATTTCAGCATTTTACCTCAAAATAAGGGGAATTTCAGCATTTTTGCAACAAAATATGGGAAATTTTAGCCTTTTTGCCACAATATAAGAAAAATTTCTGCAATTATGTACCAAAATAAACGAAATTTCTAAAATTTTGCCCCAAAATAAGGGAAATTTCTGCAATTTTGCCCCAAAATAAGGGAAAGTTCTTCAATTTTGCCCCAAAATAAGGGGAATTTCTGACTTTTTGCCGCGAAATAAGGAGAATTTCTGTATTTTTGCCCCAAAATAAAGGGAATTTCTGCCTTTTTGCCCCAAAATTAGGGGAGTTTCTGCAATTTTGCTTCAAAATACAAGAAATTTCTGCCTTTTTTCCCGAAAATAAGGGGAACTTCTGCTTTTGCCCCAAATAAAGGGAATTTCTGCATTTTTGCCCCGATATTAGGGGAAATTCTGCAATTTTACTCCAAAATACGGGGAATTTCTGCCTTTTTGCCCGAAATTAAAAGGATTTTCTGCCTTTTTGCTTCCAATTAAGGGAAATTTCTGCAAATTTATCCCAAAATAAGGGGAATTTCTTCCTTTTTGCCCCAAAATATAAGGAGTTTCTGCCTTTTTGCCCCAAAATAAGAAATATTTCTGCAATTTTGCCCCAAAATAAGGGGAATTTCTCACTTTTTGCCCAAAAATAAAGGAAATTTCAGCCTTTTTACCTGAAAATAAGTGAAATTTCTGCAATTTTGCCCCAAATATCAGAAATTTCTGCAATTTTGCACCAAAATAAGGTAAATTTCTGCAATTTTGCCCCAAATTAAAGGAAATTTCTGGAATTTTTCCCCAAAATAATGGGAATTTCTGATTTTTGCCCCAAAATAAAGGGAATGTCTGACTTTTACCCCAAAATTAGGGGAATTTCTGCAATTTTGCTTCAAAATAAGGGGAATTTCTGCCTTTTTGCCCAAAAATAAGGGGAATGCATATTTTTTTGCCATAAAAAAGGAAAATTTCTTCATTTTTGCGCAAAATTAAGAGGAACTTCTGCCTTTTGCCTCTAAACAAGTGGAATTTCTGTCTTTTTTACCCCAAAACAAAAGAAATTTCTGTTTTTTTTGCCACAAAATAAGGAAAATTTCTGACTTATTACCCTGAAATAAGTGAAATTTCTGCAACTTTGCCCCAAAATAAAGAAAAATTCTTCCTTTTTGCCCCCAAATAAGAGGAATTTCAGCCTTTTTACCTCAAAATAAGGGGAATTTCTGCATTTTTGCCACAATATATTAGGAATTTCTGCTTTTTTGCCCTAAAATAAGGGAAATTTCTGGAATTTTGCCCCAAAATAAGTGGAATTTCTGAGTTTTGCCACAAAATAAGGAGAATTTCTGTCTTCTTGCCCCAACATATAGGGAATTTCTGCCGTTTTGCCTCACAATTAGGGGAATTTCTGCAATTTTGCTTCAAAATACTGGGAATTTCTGCTTTTTTGCCTGAAAATAAGGGGAATGTATACCTTTTGCCACAAAAAAGGGAAATTTCTTCATTTTAGCCCCAAAATAAGAGTAATTTCTGCCTTTTTACCTCAAATTAAGTGAAATTTCTGCTTTTTAACCCAAAACTAAACTGAATTTCTGTCTTTTTGCCCCAAAACAAAAGGACTTTTGGAATTTTGCCTTGAAATAAGTGAAATTTCTGCAATTTTGCCCCAAAATAAAGGAAATTTCTGCCTTTTTGCCACAAAATAAGGGGAATTTCTGCATTTTTGTCCCAAAATATAGAAAATTTCTGCAATTTTGTACCAAAATATAAGAAATTTCTGCCTTTTTGCCCCAAAATAAGAGAAATTCCTGCCTTCTTTCCCTGAAATAAGTGAAATTTCTGCAATTTTGCCCAAAATAAGAAAAATTTCTGCAATTTTGCCACAAAATAAGGAAAATTTCTGCAATTTTGCCCCAAAATAAGGGAAATTTCTGCCATTTTGCCACAAAATAAGGGGAATTTCTGCATTTTTGTCCCAAAATATAGAAAATTTCTGCAATTTTGTACCAAAATATAAGAAATTTCTGCCTTTTTGCCCCAAAATAAGAGAAATTCCTGCCTTCTTTCCCTGAAATAAGTGAAATTTCTGCAATTTTGCCCAAAATAAGAAAAATTTCTGCAATTTTGCCACAAAATAAAGAAAATTTCTGCAATTTTGCCCCAAAATAAGAAAAATTTCTGCCTTTTTGCCACAAAATAAGGGGAATTTCTGTCTTTTTGCCCCAAAATAAAAGGAATTTCAGCCTTTTTACCTCATAATAAGGGAAATCTCTGCCTTTTTGACCCAAAATATGGGGAATTTCTGCATTTTTGCCTAAAAATAAAGAAAATTTCTGCAATTTTGTACCAAAATAAAAGAAATTTCTGCCTTTTTGCCTCAAAATAAGAGAAATTCCTGCCTTCTTTCCCTGAAATAAGTGAAATTTCTGCAATTTTGCCCAAAATAAGAAAAATTTCTGCAATTTTGCCACAAAATAGGGAAATTTCTGCAACTTTGCCCAAAATAAGGGGAATTTCTGACTTTTTGCCGTGAAATAAGGAGAATTTCTGCCTTTTTGCCCCAAAATAATGTGAACTTCTGCATTTTCCCTCAAAATTAGGGGAATTTGTGCAATTTTGCTTCAAAATATTGGGAATTTCTGCCTTATTGCACCAAAATAAAAGGAATTTCTGCAATTTTGCCTCAAAATAAGGGAAATTTCTGCCTTTTTGCCACAAAATAAGGGGAATTTTTGCATTTTTGCCCCAAAATAAAGAAAATTTCTGCAATTTTGTACCAAAATAAAAGAAATTTCTGCCTTTTTGCCCCAAAATAAGAGAAATTCCTGCCTTCTTTCGATGAAATAAGTGAAATTTCTGCAATTTTGCCCAAAATAAGAAAAATTTCTGCAATTTTGCCACAAAATAAAGGAAATTTCTGCAATTTTGCCCAAAAATAAGGGGAATTTCTGACTTTTTGCCGTGAAATAAGGAGAATTTCTGTCTTTTTGCCCAAAAATAATGTGAATTTCTGCATTTTCCCTCAAAATTAGGGGAATTTGTGCAATTTTGCTTCAAAATACGGGGAATTTCTGCCTTATTGCACCAAAATAAAGGGAATTTCTGCAATTTTGCCCCAAAATAAGGGAAATTTCTGCCTTTTTGCCACAAAATAAGGGGGAATTTCTTCATTTTTGCCCCAAAATAAAAAAATCTCTGCAATTTTGTACCAAAATAAAAGAAATTTCTGCCTTTTTGCCCCAAAATGAGAGAAATTCCTGCCTTCTTTCCCTGAAATAAGTGAAATTTCTGCAATTTTGCCCAAAATAAGAAAAATTTCTGTAATTTTGCCACAAAAAAGGGAAATTTCTTCATTTTAGCCCCAAAGTAAGAGTAATTTCTGCCTTTTTACCTCAAAATAAGTGAAATTTGTGCCTTTTTACCCAAAAATAAACGGAATTTTTGTTTTTTTGCCCCAAAATAAAAGGAATTTTTGAATTTTGCCTTGAAATAAGTGAAATTTCTGCAATTTTGCCCCAAAATAAGGAAAATTTCTGCCTTTTTGCCACAAAATAAGGGGAATTTCTTCATTTTTGCCCCAAAATAAAGAAAATATCTGCAATTTTGTACCAAAATAAAAGAAATTTCTGCTCTTTTGCCCCAAAATAAGAGAAATTCCTGCCTTCTTTCCCTTAAATAAGTGAAATTTCTGCAATTTTGCCCAAAATAAGAAAAATTTCTACAATTTTGCCCCAAAATAAGGGGAATTTCTGACGTTATGCCCTGAAATAAGGAGAATTTCTGTCTTTTTGCCCCAAAATAATTTGAATTTCTGCATTTTCCCTCAAAATTAGATGAATTTGTGCAATTTTGCTTCAAAACACGGGGAATTTCTGCCTTATTACACCAAAATAAAAGGAATTTCTGCATTTTTGCACCATTATAAGGGGAATTTCTGAGATTTTGCTCCAAAATACGGAAAATTTGTGCCTTATTGCCTAAAATTAAGCGGAAATTCTGCCTTTTTGCACTGAAATATTTGAAATTTCTGCAATTTTACCCCAAAATAAGCGGAATTTCTGTTTTTGGCCCCAAAATTAGGGGAATTTCTGCTTTTTGCCCCAAAATAAGGCAAATTTCTGACTTTTTGCCCTAAAATAAGTGAAATTTCTGAAATTTTGCCCCAAAATAATGGGAATTTCTGCCTTTTGCCCAAAATAAGGGGAATTTCAGCATTTTACCTTCAAATAACGGGAATTTCTGACTTTTTGCCTCAAAATATGGGGAATCTCTGCATTATTGCCCCCAAATAAGGAAAGTTTCTGCTTTTCTGCACCAATAAATGGGAATTTCTGCCTTTTTGCCAGAAAATAAAGGGAATTTCTGCCTTATTGCCCCAAAACAAGGGGCATTTCAGCCTTTTTACCTCAAAATAAGGGGAATTTCTGCCTTTTGCCCCAAAATATGGGGAATTTCTGCCTTTTTGTTCCAAAATAAGAAAAATTTCTTCAACTTTGTACCAAAATAAAAGAAATTTCTGCTTTTTGCCCCAAAATAAAAGTAATTTCTGACTTTTTGCCCTGAAATAAATGAAATTTCTGCAATTTTGCCTGAAAATAAGGGAAATTTGTGCCTTTTTGCCTCAAAATGTAGGGAATTTCTTCATTTTTGTTCCAAAATATGGGGAATTTAAGCATTTTACCTCAAAATAAGGGGAATTTCAGCCTTTTTGCACCAAAATATGGGGAATTTCTGCCTTTTTGCCACAAAAGAAGAAAAATTTCTGCAATTCTGTACCAAAATAAAAGAAATTTCTAAAATTTTGCCCCAAAATAAGGGAAATTTCTGCAATTTTGCCCCAAAATAAGGGAAATTTCTGCCTTTTTGCCACAAAATAAGGGGGATTTCTGTCTTTTTGCCCCAAAATAAAAGGAATTTCAGCCTTTTTACCTCATAATAAGGGGAATCTCTGCTTTTTTGCCCCAAAATATGGGGAATTTCTGCATTTTTGCCTCAAAATAAAGAAAATTTTTGCAATTTTGTACCAAAATAAAAGAAATTTCTGCCTTTTTCCCCAAAATATAAGAAATTCCTGCCTTCTTTTCCTGAAATAAGTGAAATTTCTGCAATTTTGCCCAAAATAAGAAAAATTTCTGCAATTTTGCCACAAAATAAGGGAAATTTTTGCAATTTTGCCCCAAAATAAGGGGAATTTCTGACTTTTTACCGTGAAATAAGGAGAATTTCTGTCTTTTTGCCCCAAAATAATGTGAATTTCTGCATTTTCCCTAAAAATTAGGGGAATTAGTGCAATTTTGCTTCAAAATACGGGGAATTTCTGCCTTATTGCACCAAAATAAAGGGAATTTCTGCATTTTTGCACCAATATAAGGGGAATTTCTGAGATTTTGCTCCAAAATACAGAAAATTTCTGCCTTATTGCCCGAAATTAAGTGGAATTTCTGCCTTTTTGCCCTGAAATATTTGAAATTTCTGCAATTTTACCCCAAAATAAGGGGAATTTCTATTTTTGGCCCCAAAATTAGGGGAATTTCTTCTTTTTGCCCCAAAATAAGGCAAATTTCTGACTTTTTGCTCTGAAATAAGTGAAATTTCTGCAATTTTGTCCAAAAATAAGGGGAATTTCTGCCTTTTTGCACAAAATAAGGGGAATTTCAGCATTTTACCTCCAAATGAGGGGAATTTCTGCCTTTTTGCCACAAAATATGGGGAATTACTGCCTTATTGCCTTCAAATAAGGAAAATTTCAGCTTTTCTGCCCCAATTAACAAGAATTTCTGCCATTTTGCCACAAAGTAATGGAAATTTTTGCCTTTTTGCCCTAAAATAAGGGGAATTTCATTCTTTTTACCTCAAAATAAGGGGAATTTATGCCTATTTGCCACAAAATATGGGGAATTTCTGCATTATTGCCCCCAAATAAGGAAAGTTTCTGCTTTACTGCCCCAATTAACAGGAATTTCTGCCTTTTTGCCAGAAAATAAAGGGAATTTCTGCCTTTTTGCCCCAAAACAAGGGGCATTTCAGCCTTTTTACCTCAAAATAAGGAGAATTTCTGCCTTTTGCCCCAAAATATGGGGAATTTCTGCCTTTTTGTTCCATAATAAGAAAAATTTCTTCAACTTTGTACCAAAATAAAAGAAATTTCTGCTTTTTGCCCCAAAATAAAAGGAATTTCTGGCTTTTTGCCCTGAAATAAATGAAATTTCTGCAATTTTGCCTGAAAATAAGGGAAATTTGTGCCTTTTTGCCTCAAAATGTAGGGAATTTCTGCATTTTTCTTCCAAAATATGGGGAATTTAAGCATTTTACCTCAAAATAAGGGGAATTTCAGCCTTTTTGCACCAAAATATGGGGAATTTCTGCCTTTTTGTCACAAAAGAAGAAAAATTTCTGCAATTCTGTACCAAAATAAAAGAAATTTCTAAAATTTTGCCCCAAAATAAGGGAAATTTCTGCAATTGTGCCCCAAAATAAGGGAAATTTCTGCCTTTTTGCCACAAAATAAGGGGGATTTCTGTCTTTTTGCACCAAAATAAAAGGAATTTCAGCCTTTTTACCTCATAATAAGGGAAATCTCTGCCTTTTTGACCCAAAATATGGGGAATTTCTGCATTTTTGCCTAAAAATATAGAAAATTTCTGCAATTTTGTACCAAAATAAAAGAAATTTCTGCCTTTTTGCCTCAAAATAAGAGAAATTCCTGCTTTCTTTCCCTGAAATAAGTGAAATTTCTGCAATTTTGCCCAAAATAAGAAAAATTTCTGCAATTTTGCCACAAAATAAGGGAAATTTCTGCAACTTTGCCCAAAATAAGGGGAATTTCTGACTTTTTGCCGTGAAATAAGGAGAATTTCTGCCTTTTTGCCCCAAAATAATGTGAACTTCTGCATTTTCCCTCAAAATTAGGGGAATTTGTGCAATTTTGCTTCAAAATATTGGGAATTTCTGCCTTATTGCACCAAAATAAAAGGAATTTCTGCAATTTTGCCTCAAAATAAGGGAAATTTCTGCCTTTTTGCCACAAAATAAGGGGAATTTTTGCATTTTTGCCCCAAAATAAAGAAAATTTCTGCAATTTTGTACCAAAATAAAAGAAATTTCTGCCTTTTTGCCCCAAAATAAGAGAAATTCCTGCCTTCTTTCGATGAAATAAGTGAAATTTCTGCAATTTTGCCCAAAATAAGAAAAATTTCTGCAATTTTGCCACAAAATAAAGGAAATTTCTGCAATTTTGCCCAAAAATAAGGGGAATTTCTGACTTTTTGCCGTGAAATAAGGAGAATTTCTGTCTTTTTGCCCAAAAATAATGTGAATTTCTGCATTTTCCCTCAAAATTAGGGGAATTTGTGCAATTTTGCTTCAAAATACGGGGAATTTCTGCCTTATTGCACCAAAATAAAGGGAATTTCTGCAATTTTGCCCCAAAATAAGGGAAATTTCTGCCTTTTTGCCACAAAATAAGGGGGAATTTCTTCATTTTTGACCCAAAATAAAAAAATCTCTGCAATTTTGTACCAAAATAAAAGAAATTTCTGCCTTTTTGCCCCAAAATGAGAGAAATTCCTGCCTTCTTTCCCTGAAATAAGTGAAATTTCTGCAATTTTGCCCAAAATAAGAAAAATTTCTGTAATTTTGCCACAAAAAAGGGAAATTTCTTCATTTTAGCCCCAAAGTAAGAGTAATTTCTGCCTTTTTACCTCAAAATAAGTGAAATTTGTGCCTTTTTACCCAAAAATAAACGGAATTTTTGTTTTTTTGCCCCAAAATAAAAGGAATTTTTGAATTTTGCCTTGAAATAAGTGAAATTTCTGCAATTTTGCCCCAAAATAAGGAAAATTTCTGCCTTTTTGCCACAAAATAAGGGGAATTTCTTCATTTTTGCCCCAAAATAAAGAAAATATCTGCAATTTTGTACCAAAATAAAAGAAATTTCTGCTCTTTTGCCCCAAAATAAGAGAAATTTCTGCCTTCTTTCCCTTAAATAAGTGAAATTTCTGCAATTTTGCCCAAAATAAGAAAAATTTCTGCAATTTTGCCCCAAAATAAGGGGAATTTCTGACGTTATGCCCTGAAATAAGGAGAATTTCTGTCTTTTTGCCCCAAAATAATTTGAATTTCTGCATTTTCCCTCAAAATTAGATGAATTTGTGCAATTTTGCTTCAAAACACGGGGAATTTCTGCCTTATTACACCAAAATAAAAGGAATTTCTGCATTTTTGCACCATTATAAGGGGAATTTCTGAGATTTTGCTCCAAAATACGGAAAATTTGTGCCTTATTGCCTAAAATTAAGCGGAAATTCTGCCTTTTTGCACTGAAATATTTGAAATTTCTGCAATTTTACCCCAAAATAAGCGGAATTTCTGTTTTTGGCCCCAAAATTAGGGGAATTTCTGCTTTTTGCCCCAAAATAAGGCAAATTTCTGACTTTTTGCCCTAAAATAAGTGAAATTTCTGAAATTTTGCCCCAAAATAATGGGAATTTCTGCCTTTTGCCCAAAATAAGGGGAATTTCAGCATTTTACCTTCAAATAACAGGAATTTCTGACTTTTTGCCTCAAAATATGGGGAATCTCTGCATTATTGCCCCCAAATAAGGAAAGTTTCTGCTTTTCTGCACCAATAAATGGGAATTTCTGCCTTTTTGCCAGAAAATAAAGGGAATTTCTGCCTAATTGCCCCAAAACAAGGGGCATTTCAGCCTTTTTACCTCAAAATAAGGGGAATTTCTGCCTTTTGCCCCAAAATATGGGGAATTTCTGCCTTTTTGTTCCAAAATAAGAAAAATTTCTTCAACTTTGTACCAAAATAAAAGAAATTTCTGCTTTTTGCCCCAAAATAAAAGTAATTTCTGACTTTTTGCCCTGAAATAAATGAAATTTCTGCAATTTTGCCTGAAAATAAGGGAAATTTGTGCCTTTTTGCCTCAAAATGTAGGGAATTTCTGCATTTTTGTTCCAAAATATGGGGAATTTAAGCATTTTACCTCAAAATAAGGGGAATTTCAGCCTTTTTGCACCAAAATATGGGGAATTTCTGCCTTTTTGCCACAAAAGAAGAAAAATTTCTGCAATTCTGTACCAAAATAAAAGAAATTTCTAAAATTTTGCCCCAAAATAAGGGAAATTTCTGCAATTTTGCCCCAAAATAAGGGAAATTTCTGCCTTTTTGCCACAAAATAAGGGGGATTTCTGTCTTTTTGCCCCAAAATAAAAGGAATTTCAGCCTTTTTACCTCATAATAAGGGGAATCTCTGCTTTTTTGCCCCAAAATATGGGGAATTTCTGCATTTTTGCCTCAAAATAAAGAAAATTTTTGCAATTTTGTACCAAAATAAAAGAAATTTCTGCCTTTTTCCCCAAAATATAAGAAATTCCTGCCTTCTTTCCCTGAAATAAGTGAAATTTCTGCAATTTTGCCCAAAATAAGAAAAATTTCTGCAATTTTGCCACAAAATAAGGGAAATTTTTGCAATTTTGCCCCAAAATAAGGGGAATTTCTGACTTTTTACCGTGAAATAAGGAGAATTTCTGTCTTTTTGCCCCAAAATAATGTGAATTTCTGCATTTTCCCTAAAAATTAGGGGAATTAGTGCAATTTTGCTTCAAAATACGGGGAATTTCTGCCTTATTGCACCAAAATAAAGGGAATTTCTGCATTTTTGCACCAATATAAGGGGAATTTCTGAGATTTTGCTCCAAAATACAGAAAATTTCTGCCTTATTGCCCGAAATTAAGTGGAATTTCTGCCTTTTTGCCCTGAAATATTTGAAATTTCTGCAATTTTACCCCAAAATAAGGGGAATTTCTATTTTTGGCCCCAAAATTAGGGGAATTTCTTCTTTTTGCCCCAAAATAAGGCAAATTTCTGACTTTTTGCCCTGAAATAAGTGAAATTTCTGCAATTTTGTCCAAAAATAAGGGGAATTTCTGCCTTTTTGCACAAAATAAGGGGAATTTCAGCATTTTACCTCCAAATGAGGGGAATTTCTGCCTTTTTGCCACAAAATATGGGGAATTACTGCCTTATTGCCTTCAAATAAGGAAAATTTCAGCTTTTCTGCCCCAATTAACAAGAATTTCTGCCATTTTGCCACAAAGTAATGGAAATTTTTGCCTTTTTGCCCTAAAATAAGGGGAATTTCATTCTTTTTACCTCAAAATAAGGGGAATTTATGCCTATTTGCCACAAAATATGGGGAATTTCTGCATTATTGCCCCCAAATAAGGAAAGTTTCTGCTTTACTGCCCCAATTAACAGGAATTTCTGCCTTTTTGCCAGAAAATAAAGGGAATTTCTGCCTTTTTGCCCCAAAACAAGGGGCATTTCAGCCTTTTTACCTCAAAATAAGGAGAATTTCTGCCTTTTGCCCCAAAATATGGGGAATTTCTGCCTTTTTGTTCCATAATAAGAAAAATTTCTTCAACTTTGTACCAAAATAAAAGAAATTTCTGCTTTTTGCCCCAAAATAAAAGGAATTTCTGGCTTTTTGCCCTGAAATAAATGAAATTTCTGCAATTTTGCCTGAAAATAAGGGAAATTTGTGCCTTTTTGCCTCAAAATGTAGGGAATTTCTGCATTTTTCTTCCAAAATATGGGGAATTTAAGCATTTTACCTCAAAATAAGGGGAATTTCAGCCTTTTTGCACCAAAATATGGGGAATTTCTGCCTTTTTGTCACAAAAGAAGAAAAATTTCTGCAATTCTGTACCAAAATAAAAGAAATTTCTAAAATTTTGCCCCAAAATAAGGGAAATTTCTGCAATTGTGCCCCAAAATAAGGGAAATTTCTGCCTTTTTGCCACAAAATAAGGGGGATTTCTGTCTTTTTGCCCCAAAATAAAAAGAATTTAAGCCTTTTTACCTCATAATAAGGGGAATCTCTGCTTTTTTGCCCCAAAATATGGGGAATTTCTGCATTTTTGCCTCAAAATAAAGAAAATTTTTGCAATTTTGTACCAAAATAAAAGAAATTTCTGCCTTTTTGCCCCAAAATAAGAGAAATTCCTGCCTTCTTTCCATGAAATAAGTGAAATTTCTGCAATTTTGCCCAAAATAAGAAAAATTTCTGCAATTTTGCCACAAAATAAGGGAAATTTTTGCAATTTTGCCCCAAAATAAGGGGAATTTCTGACTTTTTGCCATGAAATAAGGAGAATTTCTGTCTTTTTGCCCCAAAATAATGTGAATTTCTGCATTTTCCCTCAAAATTAGGGGAATTAGTGCAATTTTCCTTCAAAATACGGGGAATTTCTGCCTTATTGCACCAAAATAAAGGGAATTTCTGCATTTTTGCACCAATATAAGGGGAATTTCAGAGATTTTGTTCCAAAATACAGAAAATTTCTGACTTATTGCCCGAAATTAAGTGGAATTTCTGCCTTTTTGCCCTGAAATATTTGAAATTTCTGCAATTTTACCCCAAAATAAGGGGAATTTCTATTTTTCGCCCCATAATTAGGGGAATATCTTTTTTTTGCCCCAAAATAAGGCAAATTTCTGACTTTTTGCCCTGAAATAATTGAAATTTCTGCAATTTTGTCCAAAAATAAGGGGAATTTCTGCCTTTTTGCCCAAAATAAGGGGAATTTCAGCATTTTACCTCCAAATGAGGGGAATTTCTGCATTTTGCCACAAAATATGGGGAATTACTGCCTTTTTGCCTTCAAATAAGGAAAATTTCTGCTTTTCTGCCCCAATTAACAAGAATTTCTGCCATTTTGTCACAAAGTAAAGGAAATTTTTGCCTTTTTGCCCTAAAATAAGGGGAATTTCATCCTTTTTACCCAAAATAAGGGGAATTTATGCCTTTTTGCCACAAAATATGGGGAATTTCTGCATTATTGCCCCCAAATAAGGAAAGTTTCTGCTTTTCTGCCCCAATTAACAGGAATTTCTGCCTTTTTTCCACAAAATAAAGGGAATTTCTGCATTTTGCCCCAAAATAAAAGGAATTTCTGACTTTTTGCCCTGAAATAAATGAAATTTCTGCAATTTTGCCTGAAAATAAGGGAAATTTGTGCCTTTTTGCCCCAAAATGCAGGAAATTTCTGCCTTTTTGCCCCAAAATATGGGGAATTTCAACATTTTACCTCAAAATAAGGAGAATTTCAGCATTTTTGCACCAAAATATGGGGAATTTCTGCCTTTTTGCCACAAATTAAGAAAAATTTCTGCAATTCTGTACCAAAATAAAATAAATTTCTAAAATTTTGCCAGAAAATAAGGGAAATTTCTGCAATTTTGCCCCAAAATAAGGGAAATTTCTGTTTTTTTGCCACAAAATAAGGGGAATTTCTGTCTTTTTGCCCCAAAATAAAAGCAATTTCAGCCTTTTTACGTCATAATAAGGGGTATCTCAGCCTTTTTGCCTCAAAATATGGGAAATTTCTGCATTTTTGCCTCAAAATAAAGAAAATTTCTGCAATTTTGTACCAAAATAAAAGAAATTTCTGCCTTTTTGCCCCAAAATAAAAAAAATTCCTGCCTTCTTTTTCTGAAATAAGTGAAATTTCTGCAATTTTGCCCAAAATAAGAAAAATTTCTGCAATTTTGCCCCAAAATAAGGGGAATTTCTGACTTTTTGCCGTGAAATAAAGAGAATTTCTGTCTTTTTGCCCCAAAATAATGTGAATTTCTGCATTTTCCCTCAAAATTAGGGGAATTTGTGCAAATTTGCTTCAAAATATTGGTAATTTCTGCTTTATTGCACCAAAATAAAGGAAATTTCTGCAATTTTCCCCAAAATAAGGGAAATTTCTGCCTTTTTGCCACAAAATAAGGGAAATTTCTGCATTTTTGCCCCAAAAGAAAGAAAATTTCTGCAATTTTGTACCAAAATAAAAGAAATTTCTGCCTTTTTGCCCCAAAATAAGAGAAATTCCTGCCTTCTTTTCCTGAAATAAGTGAAATTTCTGCAATTTTGCCCAAAATAAGAAAAATTTCTGCAATTTTGCCACAAAATAAGGGAAATTTCTGCAATTTTGCCCCAAAATAAGGCGAATTTCTGACTTTTTGCCGTGAAATAAGGAGAATTTCTTTCTTTTTCACCAAAATAATGTGAATTTCTGCATTTTCCCTCAAAACTAGGGGAATTTGTGCAATTTTGCTTCAAAATATGGGGAATTTCTGCCTTATTGCACCAAAATAAAGGGAATTTCTGCAATTTTGCCCCAAAATAAGGGAAATTCTGCCTTTTTGCCACAAAATAAGGGGAATTTCTGCATTTTTGCCCCAAAATAAAGAAAATTTCTGCAATTTTGTACCAAAATAAAAGAAATTTCTGCCTTTTTGCCCCAAAATAAGAGAAATTCTTGCCTTTTTTCTCTGAAATAAGTGAAATTTCTGCAATTTTGCCCAAAATAAGAAATATTTCTGCAATTTTGCCACAAAAAAGGGAAATTTCTTCATTTTATCACCAAAATAAGAGTAATTTCTGTCTTTTTACCTCAAAACAAGTGAAATTTCTGCCTTTTTACCAAAAATAAACAGATTTTCTGTCTTTTTGCCCCAAAATAAAAGGAATTTTTAAATATTGCCTTGAAATAAGTGAAATTTGTGCAATTTTGCCCCAAAATAAGAGAAATTTCTGCCTTTTTGCCACAAAATAAGGGGAATTTCTTCATTTTTGACCCAAAATATAGAAAATTTCTGCAATTTTCTACAAAATAAAAAAAATTTCTGCTTTTTTGCCCCAAAATAAGAGAAATTCCTGCCTTCTTTCCATGAAATAAGTGAAATTTCTGCAATTTTGCCCAAAATAAGAAAAATTTCTGCAATTTTGCCACAAAATAAGGGAAATTTCTGCAATTTTGCCACAAAATAAGGGAAATTTCTGCAATTTTGCCCCAAAATAAGGGCAATTTCTGACTTTTTGCCGTGAAATAAAGAGAATTTCTTTCTTTTTGCCCCAAAATAATGTGAATTTCTGCATTTTCCCTCAAAATTAGGGGTATTTGTGCAATTTGCTTCAAAACATTGGGAATTTCCACCTTATTGGAACAAAATAAAGGGAATTTCTGCAATTTTTCCCCAAAATAAGGGAAATTTCTGCCTTTTTCCCACAAAATAAGGGAAATTTTTGCATTTTTGCCCCAAAAGAAAGAAAATTTCTGCAATTTTGTACCAAAATAAAAGAAATTTCTGCCTTTTTGCCCCAAAATAAGAGAAATTCCTGCCTTCTTTCCCTGAAATAAGTGAAATTTCTGCAATTTTGCCCAAAATAAGAAAAATTTCTGCAATTTTGCCACCAAATAAGGGAAATTTCTGCAATTTTGCCCTAAAATAAGGCGAATTTCTGACTTTTTGCCGTGAAATAAGGAGAATTTCTTTCTTTTTCCGCAAAATAATGTGAATTTCTGCATTTTCCCTCAAAATTAGGGGAATTTGTGCAATTTTGCTTCAAAATATGGGGAATTTCTGCCTTATTTCCCCAAAATAAAGGGAATTACTGCAATTTTGCCCCAAAATAAGGGAAATTTCTGCCTTTTTGCCACAAAATAAGGGGAATTTCTTCATTTTTGCCCCAAAATAAAAAAATATCTGCAATTTTGTACCAAAATAAAAGAAATTTCTGCCTTTTTCCCCAAAATAAGAGAAATTCCTGCCTTCTTTCCCTGAAATAAGTGAAATTTCTGCAATTTTGCCCAAAATAAGAAAAATTTCTGCAATTTGACCACAAAAACGGAAATTTTCTTCATTTTAGACCCAAAGTAAGAGTAATTTCTGCCTTTTTACCTCAAAATAAGTGAAATTTGTGCCTTTTTACCAAAAAATAAACGGAATTTTTGTCTGTTTGCCCCAAAATAAAAGGAATTTTTGAATTTTGCCTTGAAATAAGTGAAATTTCTGCAATTTTGCCCCAAAATAAGGAAAATTTCTGCTTTTGCTACAAAATAAGGGGAATTTCTTCATTTTTGCCCCAAAATAAAGAAAATATCTGCAATTTTTTACCAAAATAAAAGAAATTTCTGCCCTTTTGCCCCAAAATAAGAGAAATTCCTGCCTTCTTTCCCTGAAATAAGTTAAGTTTCTGCAATTTTGCCCAAAATAAAAAAAATTTCTGCACTTTTGCCACAAAAAGGGAAATTTCTTCATTTTAGCCCCAAAATAAGAGTAATTTCTGTCTTTTTACCTCAAAATAAGTGAAATTTCTGCCTTTTTACCCAAAAATAAACAGAATTTCTGTCTTTTTGCCCCAAAATAAAAGGAATTTATGAATATTGCCTTGAAATAAGTGAAATTTCTGCAATTTTGCCCCAAAATAAAATAAATTTCTGCCTTTTTGCCACAAAATAAGGGGAATTTCTATATTTTTGCCCCAAAATATAGAAAATTTCTGCAATTTTGTACCAAAATAAAAAAAATTTCTGCCCTTTTGCCCCAAAATAAGAGAAATTCCTGCCTTCTTTCTCTGAAATATGTGAAATTTCTGCAATTTTGCCCAAAATAAGAAAAATTTCTGCAATTTTGCCACAAAATAAGGGAAATTTCTGCAATTTTGCCCCACAATAACGAGAATTTCTGAACTTATGCCATGAAATAAAGAAAATTTCTGTATTTTTGCCTCAAAATAATTTGAATTTATGCATTTTCCCTCAAAATTAGATTAATTTGTGCAATTTTGCTTCAAAACACGGGGAATTTCTGCCTTATTACACCAAAATAAAGAGAATTTCTGCATTTTTGCACCATTATAAGAGGAATTTCTGAGATTTTGCTCCAAAATACAGAAAATTTGTGCCTTATTGCCTAAAATTAAGTGGAATTTCTGCCTTTTTGCACTGAAATATTTGAAATTTTGCAATTTTACCCCAAAATAAGGGAAATTTCTGTTTTGGCCCCAAAATTAGGGGAATTTCTGCTTTTTGCCCCAAAATAAGGGAAATTTCTGACTTTTTGGCCTAAAATAAGTGAAATTTTTGCAATTTTGCCCCAAAATAAGGGGAATTTCTTCCTTTTGCCCAAAATAAGGGGAATTTCAGCATTTTACCTCCAAATAAGGGGAATTTCTGCCTTTTTGCCACAAAATATGGGGAATTTCTGCATTATTGCCCCCAAATAAGGAAAGTTTCTGCTTTTCTGCCCCAATTAATGGGAATTTCTGCCTTTTTGCCACAAAATAAAGGGAATTTCTGCCTTTTTGCCCCAAAATAAGGGGAATTTCAGCCTTTTTACTTCAAAATAAGGGGAATTTCTGCCTTTTGCCCCAAAATATGGGGAATTTCTGCCTTTTTTTTCCAAAATAAAAAAAATTTCTTCAACTTTGTACCAAAATAAAAGAAATTTCTGCTTTTTGCCCCAAAATAAAAGGAATTTCTGAATTTTTGCCCTGAAATAAATGAAATTTCTGCAATTATGCCCGAAAATAAAGGAAATTTGTGCCTTTTTGCCCCCAAATATAGGGAATTTCTGCCTTTTTGCCCCAAAATATGGGGAATTTCAGCATTTTACCTCAAAATAAGGGGAATTTCAGCCTTTTTGCACCAAAATATGGGGAATTTCTGCCTTTTTGCCACAAACGAAGAAAAATTTCTGCAATTCTGTACCAAAATAAAAGAAATTTCTAAAATTTTACCCCAAAATAAGGGAAATTTCTGCAATTTTGCCCAAAAATAAGGGAAATTTCTGCCTTTTTGCCACAAAATAAGGGGGATTTCTGTCTTTTTGCCCCAAAATAAAAGGAATTTCAGCCTCTTTACCTCATAATAAAGGGATTATCTGCCTTTTGCCCCAAAATATAGGGAATTTCTGCATTTTTGCCTCAAAATAAAGAAAATTTTTGCAATTTTGTACCAAAATAAAAGAAATTTCTGCCTTTTTGCCCCATATAAGAGAAATTCCTGCCTTCTTTCCCTGAAATAAGTGAAATTTCTGCAATTTTGCCAAAAATAAGAAAAATTTCTGCAATTTTGCCACAAAATAAGGGAAATTTATGCAATTTTGCCCCAAATAAGGGGAATTTCTGACTTTTTGCTGTGTAATAAGGAGAATTTCTGTCTTTTTCCCCCAAAATAATGTGAATTTCTGCATTTTCCCTCAAAATTAGGGGAATTAGTGCAATTTTGCTTCAAAATACGGGGAATTTCTGCCTTATTGCACCAAAATAAAGGGAATTTCTGCATTTTTGCACCAATATAAGGGGAATTTCTGAGGTTTTGCTCCAAAATACAGAAAATTTCTGCCTTATTGCCCGAAATTAAGTGGAATTTCTGCCTTTTTGCCCTGAAATATTTGAAATTTCTGCAATTTTACCCCAAAATAAGAAGAATTTCTATTTTTGGCCCCAAAATTAGGGGAATTTTTGCTTTTTGCCCCAAAATAAGGCAAATTTCTTACTTTTTGCCCTAAAATAAGTGGAATTTCTGCAATTTTGCCCCAAAATAAGGGGAATATCTGCCTTTTGCCCAAAATAAGGGGAATTTCAGCATTTTACCTCAAAATAAGGGGAATTTCTGCCTTTTTGCCACAAAATATGGGGCATTTCTGCATTATTTCCCCCAAATAAGGAAAGTTTCTGCTTTTCTGCCCCAATTAATGGGAATTTCTGCCTTTTTGCCACAAAATAAAGGGAATTTCTGCCTTTTTGCCGCAAAATAAGGAGAATTTCAGCCTTTTTACCTCAAAATAAGGAGAATTTCTGCCTTTTGCCCCAAAATATGGGGAATTTGTGCCTTTTTGTTCCAAAATAAGAAAAATTTCTTCAACTTTGTACCAAAATAAAAGAAATTTCTGCTTTTTGCCCCAAAATAAGAAGAATTTCTGACTTTTTGCCACAAAAAAAGGAAATTTCTTCATTTTAGCCCCAAAATAAGAGTAATTTCTGCCTTTTTACCTCAAAATAAGTGAAATTTCTGCATTTTTACCCAAAATAAACGGAATTTCTGTTTTTTGCCCCAAAATAAAAGGAATTTTTGAATTTTGCCTTGAAATAAGTGAAATTTCTGCAATTTTGCCCCAAAATAAAGGAAAATTTTCCCTTTTTGCCACAAAATAAGGGGAATTTCTGCATTTTCGCCACAAAATAAAGAAAATTTCTGCAATTTTGTACCAAAATAAAAGAAATTTCTGCCTTTTTGCCCCAAAATGAGAGAAATTCCCCAAAATAAGGCAAATTTCTGACTTTTTGCCCTAAATAAGTGAAATTTCTGCAATTTTGCCCCAAAATAAGGGGAATTTCTGCCTTTTGCCCAAAATAAGGGGAATTTCAGAATTTTACCTCCAAATAAGGGGAATTTCTGCCTTTTTGCCACAAAATATGGGGAATTTCTGCATTATTGCCCCCAAATAAGGAAAGTTTCTGCTTTTCTGCCCCAACTAATGGGAAATTCTGCCTTTTTGCCACAAAATAATGGGAATTTTTGCCTTTTTGCCCCAAATTATGGGGAATTTCAGCATTTTACCTCAAAATAAGAGGAATTTCAGCCTTTTTGCACCAAAATATGGGGAATTTCTGCCTTTTTGCCACAAAATAAGAAAAATTTCTGCAATTCTATACCAAAATAAAAGAAATTTCTAAAATTTTGCCTGAAAATAAGGGAAATTTCTGGAATTTTGCCCCAAAATAAGGGAAATTTCTGCCTTTATGCCACAAAATAAGGGGAATTTCTGTCTTTATGCCCCAAAATTAAAGGAATTTCAGCCTTTTTACCTCATAATAGGGGGAATCTCTGCCTTTTTGACCCAAAATATTGGGAATTTCTGCATTTTTGCCTCAAAATAAAGAAAATTTCTGGAATTTTGTACCAAATAAAAAAAATTCTGCATTTTTGCCCCAAAATAAGAGAAATTCCTGCCTTCTTTCCCTGAAATAAGTGAAATTTCTGCAATTTTGCCCAAAATAAAAAATTTGGCAATTTTGCCACAAAATAAGGGAAATTTCTGCAATTTTGCCCCAAAATAAGGGGAATTTCTGACGTTATGCCCTGAAATAAGGAGAATTTCTGTCTTTTTGCCCCAAAATAATTTGAATTTCTGCATTTTCCCTCAAAATTAGATGAATTTGTGCAATTTTGCTTCAAAACACGGGGAATTTCTGCCTTAATACACCAAAATAAAGGGAATTTCTGAATTTTTGCACCATTATAAGGGGAATTTCTGAGATTTTGCTTTAAAATACGGAAAATTTGTGCCTTATTGCCTAAAATTAAGTGGAATTTCTGCCTTTTTGCACTGAAATATTTGAAATTTCTGCAATTTTACCCCAAAATAAGGGGAATTTCTGTTTTTGGCCCCAAAATTAGGGGAATTTCTGCTTTTTGCCCCAAAATAAGGCAAATTTCTGACTTTTTGCCCTAAAATAAGTGAAATTTCTGCAATTTTGCACCAAAATAAGGGGAATTTCTGCCTTTTGCCCAAAATAAGGGGAATTTCAGCATTTTACCTCCAAATAAGGGGAATTTCTGCCTTTTTGCCACAAAATATGGGGAATTACTGCCTTATTGCCTTCAAATAAAGAAAATTTCTGCTTTTCTGCCCCAATTAACAAGAATTTCTGCCTTTTTGCCACAAAGTAAAAGAAATTTTTGACTTTTTGCCCCAAAATAAGGGGAATTTCATCCTTTTTCCCTCAAAATATGGGGAATTTCTGCATTTTACCCCAAAATATGGGGAATTTGTGCCTTTTTGTTCCAAAATAAGAAAAATTTCTTCAACTTTGTACCAAAATAAAAAAAATTTCTGCTTTTTGCCCCAAAATAAAAGGAATTTCTGACTTTTTGCCCTGAAATAAGTGAAATTTCTGCAATTTTGCCCAAAATAAGAAAAATTTCTGCAATTTTGCCACAATATAAGGGAAATTTTTGCAATTTTGCCCCAAAATAAAGGGAATTTCTGACTTTTTGCGTTGAAATAAGGAGAATTTCTGTCTTTTTGCCCCAAAATCATGTGAATTTTTGCATTTTCCCTCAAAATTAGGGGAATTTGTGCAATTTTGCTTCAAAATACGGGGAATTTCTGCCTTATTGCACCAAAATAAAGGGAATTTCTGCATTTTTGCACCAATATAAGGGGAATTTCTGAGATTTTACTCCAATATACAGAAAATTTCTGCCTTATTGCCAGAAATTAAGTGGAATTTCTGCCTTTTTGCACTGAAATATTTGAAATTTCTGCAATTATACCCCAAAATAAGGGGAATTTCTATTTTTGGCCCCAAGATTAGGGAAATTTCTGCTTTTTGCCCCAAAATAAGGCAAATTTCTGACTTTTTGCCCTGAAATAAGTGAAATTTCTGCAATTTTGTCCCAAAATAAGGGGAATATCTGCCTTTTTGCCATAAATAAGGGGATTTTCAGCATTTTACCCCCAAAGGAGGGGAATTTCTGCCTTTTTGCCACAAAATATGGAGAATTACTGCCTTATTGCCTTCAAATAAGGAAAATTTCTGCGTTTCTGCCCCAATTAACAAGAATTTCTGCTTTTTTGCCACAAAGTAAAGGAAATTTTTGCTTTTTTGCCCTAAAATAAGGGGATTTTCATTCTTTTTACCTCAAAATGAGGGGAATTTCTGCCTTTTACCCCAAAATATGGGGAATTTCTTCCTTTTTATTCCAAAATATGAAAAATTTCTTTAACTTTTTACCAAAATAAAAGAAATTTCTGCTTTTTGTCCCAAAATAAAAGGAATTTCTGACTTTTAGCCCTGAAATAAATGAAATTTCTGCAATTTTGCCCGAAAATAAGGAAAATTTGTGCTTTTTTGCCCCAAAATGAGGGAAATTTCTCCCTTTTTGCCCCAAAATATGAGGAATTTAAGCATTTTACCTCAAAATAAGGGGAATTTCAGCCTTTTTGCCACAAAATAAGGGGAATTTCTCCATTTTTGCCCCAAAATAAAGAAAATTTCTGCAATTTTGTACCAAAATAAAAGAAATTTCTGCCTTTTTGCCCAAAAATGAGAGAAATTCCTGCCTTCTTTCCCTGAAATAAGTGAAATTTCTGCAATTTTGCCCAAAATAAGAAAAATTTCTGCAATTTTGCCACAAAAAAGGGAAATTTCTTCATTTTAGCCCCAAAATAAGAGTAATTTCTGCCTTTTTACCTCAAAATAAGTGAAATTTCTGCCTTTTTACCCAAAAATAAATGGAATTTCTGTCTTTTTGCCCCAAAATAAAAGGAATTTTTGAATTTTGCCTTGAAATAAGTGAAATTTCTGCAATTTTGCCCCAAAATAAGGGAAATTTTTCCCTTTTTGCCACAAAATAAGGGGAATTTCTGTATTTTTGCCACAAAATAAAGAAAATTTCTGCAATTTTGTACCAAAATAAAAGAAATTTCTGCCTTTTTGCCCCAAAATGAGAGAAATTCCTGCCTTCTTTCCCTGAAATAAGTGAAATTTCTGCAATTTTTCCCAAAATAAGAAAAATTTCTGCAATTTTGCCACAAAAAAGGAAATTTCTTCATTTTAGCCCCAAAATAAGAGTAATTTCTGCCTTTTTACCTCAAAATAAGTGAAATTTCTGCATTTTACCCAAAAATAAACGGAATTTCTGTCTTTTTGCCCCAAAATAAAAGGAATTTTTGAATTTTGCCTTGAAATAAGTGAAATTTCTGCAATTTTGCCCAAAATAAGAAAAATTTCTGCAATTTTGCCACAAAATAAGGGAAATTTCTGCAATTTTGCCCCAAAACAAGGGGAATTTCTGACGTTATGCCCTGAAATAAGGAAAATTTCTGTCTTTTTGCCCCAAAATAATTTGAATTTCTGCATTTTCCCTCAAAATTAGATGAATTTGTGCAATTTTGCTTCAAAACACGGGGAATTTCTGCCTTATTACACCAAAATAAAGGCAATTTCCTTTTCGCACAATTATAAGGAGAATTTCTGAGATTTTGCTTTAAATACAGAAAATTTGTGCCTTATTGCCTAAAATTAAGTGGAATTTCTGCCTTTTTGCACTGAAATATTTGAAATTTCTGCAATTATACCCCAAAATAAGGGGAATTTCTGTTTTTGGCCCCAAAATTTGGGGAATTTCTGCTTTTTGCCCCAAAATAAGGCAAATTTCTGACTTTTTGCCCTAAATAAGTGAAATTTCTGCAATTTTGCCCCAAAATAAGGGGAATTTCCTCCTTTTGCCCAAAATAAGGGGAATTTCAGAATTTTACCTCCAAATAAGGGGAATTTCTGCCTTTTTGCCACAAAATATGGGGAATTTCTGCATTATTGCCCCCAAATAAGGAAAGTTTCTGCTTTTCTGCCCCAACTAATGGGAAATTCTGCCTTTTTGCCACAAAATAATGGGAATTTTTGCCTTTTTGCCCCAAATTATGGGGAATTTCAGCATTTTACCTCAAAATAAGAGGAATTTCAGCCTTTTTGCACCAAAATATGGGGAATTTCTGCCTTTTTGCCACAAAATAAGAAAAATTTCTGCAATTCTATACCAAAATAAAAGAAATTTCTAAAATTTTGCCTGAAAATAAGGGAAATTTCTGGAATTTTGCCCCAAAATAAGGGAAATTTCTGCCTTTATGCCACAAAATAAGGGGAATTTCTGTCTTTATGCCCCAAAATTAAAGGAATTTCAGCCTTTTTACCTCATAATAGGGGGAATCTCTGCCTTTTTGACCCAAAATATTGGGAATTTCTGCATTTTTGCCTCAAAATAAAGAAAATTTCTGGAATTTTGTACCAAATAAAAAAAATTCTGCATTTTTGCCCCAAAATAAGAGAAATTCCTGCCTTCTTTCCCTGAAATAAGTGAAATTTCTGCAATTTTGCCCAAAATAAAAAATTTGGCAATTTTGCCACAAAATAAGGGAAATTTCTGCAATTTTGCCCCAAAATAAGGGGAATTTCTGACGTTATGCCCTGAAATAAGGAGAATTTCTGTCTTTTTGCCCCAAAATAATTTGAATTTCTGCATTTTCCCTCAAAATTAGATGAATTTGTGCAATTTTGCTTCAAAACACGGGGAATTTCTGCCTTAATACACCAAAATAAAGGGAATTTCTGAATTTTTGCACCATTATAAGGGGAATTTCTGAGATTTTGCTTTAAAATACGGAAAATTTGTGCCTTATTGCCTAAAATTAAGTGGAATTTCTGCCTTTTTGCACTGAAATATTTGAAATTTCTGCAATTTTACCCCAAAATAAGGGGAATTTCTGTTTTTGGCCCCAAAATTAGGGGAATTTCTGCTTTTTGCCCCAAAATAAGGCAAATTTCTGACTTTTTGCCCTAAAATAAGTGAAATTTCTGCAATTTTGCACCAAAATAAGGGGAATTTCTGCCTTTTGCCCAAAATAAGGGGAATTTCAGCATTTTACCTCCAAATAAGGGGAATTTCTGCCTTTTTGCCACAAAATATGGGGAATTACTGCCTTATTGCCTTCAAATAAAGAAAATTTCTGCTTTTCTGCCCCAATTAACAAGAATTTCTGCCTTTTTGCCACAAAGTAAAAGAAATTTTTGACTTTTTGCCCCAAAATAAGGGGAATTTCATCCTTTTTCCCTCAAAATATGGGGAATTTCTGCATTTTACCCCAAAATATGGGGAATTTGTGCCTTTTTGTTCCAAAATAAGAAAAATTTCTTCAACTTTGTACCAAAATAAAAAAAATTTCTGCTTTTTGCCCCAAAATAAAAGGAATTTCTGACTTTTTGCCCTGAAATAAGTGAAATTTCTGCAATTTTGCCCAAAATAAGAAAAATTTCTGCAATTTTGCCACAATATAAGGGAAATTTTTGCAATTTTGCCCCAAAATAAAGGGAATTTCTGACTTTTTGCGTTGAAATAAGGAGAATTTCTGTCTTTTTGCCCCAAAATCATGTGAATTTTTGCATTTTCCCTCAAAATTAGGGGAATTTGTGCAATTTTGCTTCAAAATACGGGGAATTTCTGCCTTATTGCACCAAAATAAAGGGAATTTCTGCATTTTTGCACCAATATAAGGGGAATTTCTGAGATTTTACTCCAATATACAGAAAATTTCTGCCTTATTGCCAGAAATTAAGTGGAATTTCTGCCTTTTTGCACTGAAATATTTGAAATTTCTGCAATTATACCCCAAAATAAGGGGAATTTCTATTTTTGGCCCCAAGATTAGGGAAATTTCTGCTTTTTGCCCCAAAATAAGGCAAATTTCTGACTTTTTGCCCTGAAATAAGTGAAATTTCTGCAATTTTGTCCCAAAATAAGGGGAATATCTGCCTTTTTGCCATAAATAAGGGGATTTTCAGCATTTTACCCCCAAAGGAGGGGAATTTCTGCCTTTTTGCCACAAAATATGGAGAATTACTGCCTTATTGCCTTCAAATAAGGAAAATTTCTGCGTTTCTGCCCCAATTAACAAGAATTTCTGCTTTTTTGCCACAAAGTAAAGGAAATTTTTGCTTTTTTGCCCTAAAATAAGGGGATTTTCATTCTTTTTACCTCAAAATGAGGGGAATTTCTGCCTTTTACCCCAAAATATGGGGAATTTCTTCCTTTTTATTCCAAAATATGAAAAATTTCTTTAACTTTTTACCAAAATAAAAGAAATTTCTGCTTTTTGTCCCAAAATAAAAGGAATTTCTGACTTTTAGCCCTGAAATAAATGAAATTTCTGCAATTTTGCCCGAAAATAAGGAAAATTTGTGCTTTTTTGCCCCAAAATGAGGGAAATTTCTCCCTTTTTGCCCCAAAATATGAGGAATTTAAGCATTTTACCTCAAAATAAGGGGAATTTCAGCCTTTTTGCCACAAAATAAGGGGAATTTCTCCATTTTTGCCCCAAAATAAAGAAAATTTCTGCAATTTTGTACCAAAATAAAAGAAATTTCTGCCTTTTTGCCCAAAAATGAGAGAAATTCCTGCCTTCTTTCCCTGAAATAAGTGAAATTTCTGCAATTTTGCCCAAAATAAGAAAAATTTCTGCAATTTTGCCACAAAAAAGGGAAATTTCTTCATTTTAGCCCCAAAATAAGAGTAATTTCTGCCTTTTTACCTCAAAATAAGTGAAATTTCTGCCTTTTTACCCAAAAATAAATGGAATTTCTGTCTTTTTGCCCCAAAATAAAAGGAATTTTTGAATTTTGCCTTGAAATAAGTGAAATTTCTGCAATTTTGCCCCAAAATAAGGGAAATTTTTCCCTTTTTGCCACAAAATAAGGGGAATTTCTGTATTTTTGCCACAAAATAAAGAAAATTTCTGCAATTTTGTACCAAAATAAAAGAAATTTCTGACTTTTTGCCCCAAAATGAGAGAAATTCCTGCCTTCTTTCCCTGAAATAAGTGAAATTTCTGCAATTTTGCCCAAAATAAGAAAAATTTCTGCAATTTTGCCACAAAAAAGGAAATTTCTTCATTTTAGCCCCAAAATAAGAGTAATTTCTGCCTTTTTACCTCAAAATAAGTGAAATTTCTGCATTTTTACCCAAAAATAAACGGAATTTCTGTCTTTTTGCCCCAAAATAAAAGGAATTTTTGAATTTTGCCTTGAAATAAGTGAAATTTCTGCAATTTTGCCCCAAAATAAGGGAAAATTTTCCCTTTTTGCCACAAAATAAGGGGAATTTCTGCATTTTTGCCACAAAATAAAGAAAATTTCTGCAATTTTGTACCAAAATAAAAGAAATTTCTGCCTTTTTGCCCCAAAATGAGAGAAATTCCTGCCTTCTTTCCCTGAAATAAGTGAAATTTCTGCAATTTTTCCCAAAATAAGAAAAATTTCTGCCATTTTGCCACAAAAAAGAGAAATTTCTTCATTTTAGCCCCAAAATAAGAGTAATTTCTGCCTTTTTACCTCAAAATAAGTGAAATTTCTGCATTTTACCCAAAAATAAACGGAATTTCTGTCTTTTTGCCCCAAAATAAAAGGAATTTTTGAATTTTGCCTTGAAATAAGTGAAATTTCTGCAATTTTGCCCAAAATAAGAAAAATTTCTGCAATTTTGCCACAAAATAAGGGAAATTTCTGCAATTTTGCCCCAAAACAAGGGGAATTTCTGACGTTATGCCCTGAAATAAGGAAAATTTCTGTCTTTTTGCCCCAAAATAATTTGAATTTCTGCATTTTCCCTCAAAATTAGATGAATTTGTGCAATTTTGCTTCAAAACACGGGGAATTTCTGCCTTATTACACCAAAATAAAGGCAATTTCCTTTTCGCACAATTATAAGGAGAATTTCTGAGATTTTGCTTTAAATACAGAAAATTTGTGCCTTATTGCCTAAAATTAAGTGGAATTTCTGCCTTTTTGCACTGAAATATTTGAAATTTCTGCAATTATACCCCAAAATAAGGGGAATTTCTGTTTTTGGCCCCAAAATTTGGGGAATTTCTGCTTTTTGCCCCAAAATAAGGCAAATTTCTGACTTTTTGCCCTAAATAAGTGAAATTTCTGCAATTTTGCCCCAAAATAAGGGGAATTTCCTCCTTTTGCCCAAAATAAGGGGAATTTCAGAATTTTACCTCCAAATAAGGGGAATTTCTGCCTTTTTGCCACAAAATATGGGGAATTTCTGCATTATTGCCCCCAAATAAGGAAAGTTTCTGCTTTTCTGCCCCAACTAATGGGAATTTCTGCCTTTTTGCCACAAAATAATGGGAATTTTTGCCTTTTTGCCCCAAATTATGGGGAATTTCAGCATTTTACCTCAAAATAAGAGGAATTTCAGCCTTTTTGCACCAAAATATGGGGAATTTCTGCCTTTTTGCCACAAAATAAGAAAAATTTCTGCAATTCTATACCAAATTAAAAGAAATTTCTAAAATTTTGCCTGAAAATAAGGGAAATTTCTGGAATTTTGCCCCAAAATAAGGGAAATTTCTGCCTTTATGCCACAAAATAAGGGGAATTTCTGTCTTTATGCCCCAAAATTAAAGGAATTTCAGCCTTTTTACCTCATAATAGGGGGAATCTCTGCCTTTTTGACCCAAAATATTGGGAATTTCTGCATTTTTGCCTCAAAATAAAGAAAATTTCTGCAATTTTGTACCAAATAAAAAAATTCTGCATTTTTGCCCCAAAATAAGAGAAATTCCTGCCTTCTTTCCCTGAAATAAGTGAAATTTCTGCAATTTTGCCCAAAATAAAAAATTTGGCAATTTTGCCACAAAATAAGGGAAATTTCTGCAATTTTGCCCCAAAATAAGGGGAATTTCTGACGTTATGCCCTGAAATAAGGAGAATTTCTGTCTTTTTGCCCCAAAATAATTTGAATTTCTGCATTTTCCCTCAAAATTAGATGAATTTGTGCAATTTTGCTTCAAAACACGGGGAATTTCTGCCTTATTACACCAAAATAAAGGGAATTTCTGCATTTTTGCACCATTATAAGGGGAATTTCTGAGATTTTGCTTTAAAATACGGAAAATTTGTGCCTTATTGCCTAAAATTAAGTGGAATTTCTGCCTTTTTGCACTGAAATATTTGAAATTTCTGCAATTTTACCCCAAAATAAGGGGAATTTCTGTTTTTGGCCCCAAAATTAGGGGAATTTCTGCTTTTTGCCCCAAAATAAGGCAAATTTCTGACTTTTTGCCCTAAAATAAGTGAAATTTCTGCAATTTTGCACCAAAATAAGGGGAATTTCTGCCTTTTGCCCAAAATAAGGGGAATTTCAGCATTTTACCTCCAAATAAGGGGAATTTCTGCCTTTTTGCCACAAAATATGGGGAATTACTGCCTTATTGCCTTCAAATAAAGAAAATTTCTGCTTTTCTGCCCCAATTAACAAGAATTTCTGCATTTTTGCCACAAAGTAAAGGAAATTTTTGACTTTTTGCCCCAAAATAAGGGGAATTTCATCCTTTTTCCCTCAAAATATGGGGAATTTCTGCATTTTACCCCAAAATATAGGGAATTTGTGCCTTTTTGTTCCAAAATAAGAAAAATTTCTTCAACTTTGTACCAAAATAAAAAAAATTTCTGCTTTTTGCCCCAAAATAAAAGGAATTTCTGACTTTTTGCCCTGAAATAAGTGAAATTTCTGCAATTTTGCCCAAAATAAGAAAAATTTCTGCAATTTTGCCACAATATAAGGGAAATTTTTGCAATTTTGCCCCAAAATAAAGGGAATTTCTGACTTTTTGCGATGAAATAAGGAGAATTTCTGTCTTTTTGCCCCAAAATCATGTGAATTTTTGCATTTTCCCTCAAAATTAGGGGAATTTGTGCAATTTTGCTTCAAAATACGGGGAATTTCTGCCTTATTGCACCAAAATAAAGGGAATTTCTGCATTTTTGCACCAATATAAGGGGAATTTCTGAGATTTTACTCCAATATACAGAAAATTTCTGCCTTATTGCCAGAAATTAAGTGGAATTTCTGCCTTTTTGCACTGAAATATTTGAAATTTCTGCAATTATACCCCAAAATAAGGGGAATTTCTATTTTTGGCCCCAAAATTAGGGAAATTTCTGCTTTTTGCCCCAAAATAAGGCAAATTTCTGACTTTTTGCCCTGAAATAAGTGAAATTTCTGCAATTTTGTCCCAAAATAAGGGGAATATCTGCCTTTTTGCCCAAAATAAGGGGAATTTCAGCATTTTACCCCCAAATGAGAGGAATTTCTGCCTTTTTGCCACAAAATATGGAGAATTACTGCCTTATTGCCTTCAAATAAGGAAAATTTCTGCGTTTCTGCCCCAATTAACAAGAATTTCTGCTTTTTTGCCACAAAGTAAAGGAAATTTTTGCTTTTTTGCCCTAAAATAAGGGGAATTTCATTCTTTTTACCTCAAAATGAGGGGAATTTCTGCCTTTTACCCCAAAATATGGGGAATTTCTTCCTTTTTATTCCAAAATATGAAAAATTTCTTTAACTTTTTACCAAAATAAAAGAAATTTCTGCTTTTTGTCCCAAAATAAAAGGAATTTCTGACTTTTAGCCCTGAAATAAATGAAATTTCTGCAATTTTGCCCGAAAATAAGGAAAATTTGTGCTTTTTTGCCCCAAAATGAGGGAAATTTCTCCCTTTTTGCCCCAAAATATGAGGAATTTAAGCATTTTACCTCAAAATAAGGGGAATTTCAGCCTTTTTGCCACAAAATAAGGGGAATTTCTCCATTTTTGCCCCAAAATAAAGAAAATTTCTGCAATTTTGTACCAAAATAAAAGAAATTTCTGCCTTTTTGCCCAAAAATGAGAGAAATTCCTGCCTTCTTTCCCTGAAATAAGTGAAATTTCTGCAATTTTGCCCAAAATAAGAAAAATTTCTGCAATTTTGCCACAAAAAAGGGAAATTTCTTCATTTTAGCCCCAAAATAAGAGTAATTTCTGCCTTTTTACCTCAAAATAAGTGAAATTTCTGCCTTTTTACCCAAAAATAAACGGAATTTCTGTCTTTTTGCCCCAAAATAAAAGGAATTTTTGAATTTTGCCTTGAAATAAGTGAAATTTCTGCAATTTTGCCCCAAAATAAGGGAAATTTTTCCCTTTTTGCCACAAAATAAGGGGAATTTCTGTATTTTTGCCACAAAATAAAGAAAATTTCTGCAATTTTGTACCAAAATAAAAGAAATTTCTGCCTTTTTGCCCCAAAATGAGAGAAATTCCTGCCTTCTTTCCCTGAAATAAGTGAAATTTCTGCAATTTTGCCCAAAATAAGAAAAATTTCTGCAATTTTGCCACAAAAAAGGAAATTTCTTCATTTTAGCCCCAAAATAAGAGTAATTTCTGCCTTTTTACCTCAAAATAAGTGAAATTTCTGCATTTTACCCAAAAATAAACGGAATTTCTATCTTTTTGCCCCAAAATAAAAGGAATTTTTGAATTTTGCCTTGAAATAAGTGAAATTTCTGCAATTTTGCCCAAAATAAGAAAAATTTCTGCAATTTTGCCACAAAGTAAGGGAAATTTCTGCAATTTTGCCCCAAAACAAGGGGATTTTCTGACGTTATGCCCTGAAATAAGGAAAATTTCTGTCTTTTTGCCCCAAAATAATTTGAATTTCTGCATTTTCCCTCAAAATTAGATGAATTTGTGCAATTTTGCTTCAAAACACGGGGAATTTCTGCCTTATTACACCAAAATAAAGGCAATTTCCTTTTCGCACAATTATAAGGAGAATTTCTGAGATTTTGCTTTAAATACAGAAAATTTGTGCCTTATTGCCTAAAATTAAGTGGAATTTCTGCCTTTTTGCACTGAAATATTTGAAATTTCTGCAATTATACCCCAAAATAAGGGGAATTTCTGTTTTTGGCCCCAAAATTTGGGGAATTTCTGCTTTTTGCTCCAAAATAAGGCAAATTTCTGACTTTTTGCCCTAAATAAGTGAAATTTCTGCAATTTTGCCCCAAAATAAGGGGAATTTCTGCCTTTTGCCCAAAATAAGGGGAATTTCAGAATTTTACCTCCAAATAAGGGGAATTTCTGCCTTTTTGCCACAAAATATGGGGAATTTCTGCATTATTGCCCCCAAATAAGGAAAGTTTCTGCTTTTCTGCCCCAACTAATGGGAATTTCTGCCTTTTTGCCACAAAATAATGGGAATTTTTGCCTTTTTGCCCCAAATTATGGGGAATTTCAGCATTTTACCTCAAAATAAGAGGAATTTCAGCCTTTTTGCACCAAAATATGGGGAATTTCTGCCTTTTTGCCACAAAATAAGAAAAATTTCTGCAATTCTATACCAAAATAAAAGAAATTTCTAAAATTTTGCCTGAAAATAAGGGAAATTTCTGGAATTTTGCCCCAAAATAAGGGAAATTTCTGCCTTTATGCCACAAAATAAGGGGAATTTCTGTCTTTATGCCCCAAAATTAAAGGAATTTCAGCCTTTTTACCTCATAATAGGGGGAATCTCTGCCTTTTTGACCCAAAATATTGGGAATTTCTGCATTTTTGCCTCAAAATAAAGAAAATTTCTGCAATTTTGTACCAAATAAAAAAAATTCTGCATTTTTGCCCCAAAATAAGAGAAATTCCTGCCTTCTTTCCCTGAAATAAGTGAAATTTCTGCAATTTTTCCCAAATTAAAAAATTTGGCAATTTTGCCACAAAATAAGGGAAATTTCTGCAATTTTGCCCCCAAATAAGGGGAGTTTCTGACGTTATGCCCTGAAATAAGGAGAATTTCTGTCTTTTTGCCCCAAAATAATTTGAATTTCTGCATTTTCCCTAAAAATTAGATGAATTTGTGCAATTTTGCTTCAAAACACGGGGAATTTCTGCCTTATTACACCAAAATAAAGGGAATTTCTGCATTTTTGCACCATTATAAGGGGAATTTCTGAGATTTTGCTTTAAAATACGGAAAATTTGTGCCTTATTGCCTAAAATTAAGTGGAATTTCTGCCTTTTTGCACTGAAATATTTGAAATTTCTGCAATTTTACCCCAAAATAAGGGGAATTTCTGTTTTTGGCCCCAAAATTAGGGGAATTTCTGCTTTTTGCCCCAAAATAAGGCAAATTTCTGACTTTTTGCCCTAAAATAAGTGAAATTTCTGCAATTTTGCACCAAAATAAGGGGAATTTCTGCCTTTTGCCCAAAATAAGGGGAATTTCAGCATTTTACCTCCAAATAAGGGGAATTTCTGCCTTTTTGCCACAAAATATGGGGAATTACTGCCTTATTGCCTTCAAATAAAGAAAATTTCTGCTTTTCTGCCCCAATTAACAAGAATTTCTGCATTTTTGCCACAAAGTAAAGGAAATTTTTGACTTTTTGCCCCAAAATAAGGGGAATTTCATCCTTTTTCCCTCAAAATATGGGGAATTTCTGCATTTTACCCCAAAATATAGGGAATTTGTGCCTTTTTGTTCCAAAATAAGAAAAATTTCTTCAACTTTGTACCAAAATAAAAAAAATTTCTGCTTTTTGCCCCAAAATAAAAGGAATTTCTGACTTTTTGCCCTGAAATAAGTGAAATTTCTGCAATTTTGCCCAAAATAAGAAAAATTTCTGCAATTTTGCCACAATATAAGGGAAATTTTTGCAATTTTGCCCCAAAATAAAGGGAATTTCTGACTTTTTGCGATGAAATAAGGAGAATTTCTGTCTTTTTGCCCCAAAATCATGTGAATTTTTGCATTTTCCCTCAAAATTAGGGGAATTTGTGCAATTTTGCTTCAAAATACGGGGAATTTCTGCCTTATTGCACCAAAATAAAGGGAATTTCTGCATTTTTGCACCAATATAAGGGGAATTTCTGAGATTTTACTCCAATATACAGAAAATTTCTGCCTTATTGCCAGAAATTAAGTGGAATTTCTGCCTTTTTGCACTGAAATATTTGAAATTTCTGCAATTATACCCCAAAATAAGGGGAATTTCTATTTTTGGCCCCAAAATTAGGGAAATTTCTGCTTTTTGCCCCAAAATAAGGCAAATTTCTGACTTTTTGCCCTGAAATAAGTGAAATTTCTGCAATTTTGTCCCAAAATAAGGGGAATATCTGCCTTTTTGCCCAAAATAAGGGGAATTTCAGCATTTTACCCCCAAATGAGAGGAATTTCTGCCTTTTTGCCACAAAATATGGAGAATTACTGCCTTATTGCCTTCAAATAAGGAAAATTTCTGCGTTTCTGCCCCAATTAACAAGAATTTCTGCTTTTTTGCCACAAAGTAAAGGAAATTTTTGCTTTTTTGCCCTAAAATAAGGGGAATTTCATTCTTTTTACCTCAAAATGAGGGGAATTTCTGCCTTTTACCCCAAAATATGTGGAATTTCTTCCTTTTTATTCCAAAATATGAAAAATTTCTTTAACTTTTTACCAAAATAAAAGAAATTTCTGCTTTTTGTCCCAAAATAAAAGGAATTTCTGACTTTTAGCCCTGAAATAAATGAAATTTCTGCAATTTTGCCCGAAAATAAGGAAAATTTGTGCTTTTTTGCCCCAAAATGAGGGAAATTTCTCCCTTTTTGCCTCAAAATATGAGGAATTTAAGCATTTTACCTCAAAATAAGGGGAATTTCAGCCTTTTTGCCACAAAATAAGGGGAATTTCTCCATTTTTGCCCCAAAATAAAGAAAATTTCTGCAATTTTGTACCAAAATAAAAGAAATTTCTGCCTTTTTGCCCCAAAATGAGAGAAATTCCTGCCTTCTTTCCCTGAAATAAGTGAAATTTCTGCAATTTTGCCCAAAATAAGAAAAATTTCTGCAATTTTGCCACAAAAAAGGGAAATTTCTTCATTTTAGCCCCAAAATAAGAGTAATTTCTGCATTTTTACCTCAAAATAAGTGAAATTTCTGCCTTTTTACCCAAAAATAAATGGAATTTCTGTCTTTTTGCCCCAAAATAAAAGGAATTTTTGAATTTTGCCTTGAAATAAGTGAAATTTCTGCAATTTTGCCCCAAAATAAGGGAAATTTTTCCCTTTTTGCCACAAAATAAGGGGAATTTCTGTATTTTTGCCACAAAATAAAGAAAATTTCTGCAATTTTGTACCAAAATAAAAGAAATTTCTGCCTTTTTGCCCAAAAATGAGAGAAATTCCTGCCTTCTTTCCCTGAAATAAGTGAAATTTCTGCAATTTTGCACAAAATAAGAAAAATTTCTGCAATTTTGCCACAAAAAAGGAAATTTCTTCATTTTAGCCCCAAAATAAAAGTAATTTCTGCCTTTTTACCTCAAAATAAGTGAAATTTCTGCATTTTTACCCAAAAATAAACGGAATTTCTGTCTTTTTGCCCCAAAATAAAAGGAATTTTTGAATTTTGCCTTGAAATAAGTGAAATTTCTGCAATTTTGCCCCAAAATAAGGGAAAATTTTCCCTTTTTGCCACAAAATAAGGGGAATTTCTGCATTTTTGCCACAAAATAAAGAAAATTTCTGCAATTTTGTACCAAAATAAAAGAAATTTCTGCCTTTTTGCCCCAAAATGAGAGAAATTCCTGCCTTCTTTCCCTGAAATAAGTGAAATTTCTGCAATTTTGCCCAAAATAAGAAAAATTTCTGCCATTTTGCCACAAAAAAGAGAAATTTCTTCATTTTAGCCCCAAAATAAGAGTAATTTCTGCCTTTTTACCTCAAAATAAGTGAAATTTCTGCATTTTACCCAAAAATAAACGGAATTTCTGTCTTTTTGCCCCAAAATAAAAGGAATTTTTGAATTTTGCCTTGAAATAAGTGAAATTTCTGCAATTTTGCCCAAAATAAGAAAAATTTCTGCAATTTTGCCACAAAATAAGGGAAATTTCTGCAATTTTGCCCCAAAACAAGGGGAATTTCTGACGTTATGCCCTGAAATAAGGAAAATTTCTGTCTTTTTGCCCCAAAATAATTTGAATTTCTGCATTTTCCCTCAAAATTAGATGAATTTGTGCAATTTTGCTTCAAAACACGGGGAATTTCTGCCTTATTACACCAAAATAAAGGCAATTTCCTTTTTGCACAATTATAAGGAGAATTTCTGAGATTTTGCTTTAAATACAGAAAATTTGTGCCTTATTGCCTAAAATTAAGTGGAATTTCTGCCTTTTTGCACTGAAATATTTGAAATTTCTGCAATTATACCCCAAAATAAGGGGAATTTCTGTTTTTGGCCCCAAAATTTGGGGAATTTCTGCTTTTTGCCCCAAAATAAGGCAAATTTCTGACTTTTTGCCCTAAATAAGTGAAATTTCTGCAATTTTGCCCCAAAATAAGGGGAATTTCTGCCTTTTGCCCAAAATAAGGGGAATTTCAGCATTTTACCTCCAAATAAGGGGAATTTCTGCCTTTTTGCCACAAAATATGGGGAATTTCTGCATTATTGCCCCCAAATAAGGAAAGTTTCTGCTTTTCTGGCCCAACTAATGGGAATTTCTGCCTTTTTGCCACAAAATAATGGGAATTTTTGCCTTTTTGCCCCAAATTATGGGGAATTTCAGCATTTTACCTCAAAATAAGAGGAATTTCAGCCTTTTTGCACCAAAATATGGGGAATTTCTGCCTTTTTGCCACAAAATAAGAAAAATTTCTGCAATTCTATACCAAATTAAAAGAAATTTCTAAAATTTTGCCTGAAAATAAGGGAAATTTCTGGAATTTTGCCCCAAAATAAGGGAAATTTCTGCCTTTATGCCACAAAATAAGGGGAATTTCTGTCTTTATGCCCCAAAATTAAAGGAATTTCAGCCTTTTTACCTCATAATAGGGGGAATCTCTGCCTTTTTGACCCAAAATATTGGGAATTTCTGCATTTTTGCCTCAAAATAAAGAAAATTTCTGCAATTTTGTACCAAATAAAAAAATTCTGCATTTTTGCCCCAAAATAAGAGAAATTCCTGCCTTCTTTCCCTGAAATAAGTGAAATTTCTGCAATTTTGCCCAAAATAAAAAATTTGGCAATTTTGCCACAAAATAAGGGAAATTTCTGCAATTTTGCCCCAAAATAAGGGGAATTTCTGACGTTATGCCCTGAAATAAGGAGAATTTCAGTCTTTTTGCCCCAAAATAATTTGAATTTCTGCATTTTCCCTCAAAATTAGATGAATTTGTGCAATTTTGCTTCAAAACACGGGGAATTTCTGCCTTATTACACCAAAATAAAGGGAATTTCTGCATTTTTGCACCATTATAAGGGGAATTTCTGAGATTTTGCTTTAAAATACGGAAAATTTGTGCCTTATTGCCTAAAATTAAGTGGAATTTCTGCCTTTTTGCACTGAAATATTTGAAATTTCTGCAATTTTACCCCAAAATAAGGGGAATTTCTGTTTTTGGCCCCAAAATTAGGGGAATTTCTGCTTTTTGCCCCAAAATAAGGCAAATTTCTGACTTTTTGCCCTAAAATAAGTGAAATTTCTGCAATTTTGCACCAAAATAAGGGGAATTTCTGCCTTTTGCCCAAAATAAGGGGAATTTCAGCATTTTACCTCCAAATAAGGGGAATTTCTGCCTTTTTGCCACAAAATATGGGGAATTACTGCCTTATTGCCTTCAAATAAAGAAAATTTCTGCTTTTCTGCCCCAATTAACAAGAATTTCTGCCTTTTTGCCACAAAGTAAAGGAAATTTTTGCCTTTTTGCCCCAAAATAAAAGGAATTTCTGACTTTTTGCCCTGAAATAAGTGAAATTTCTGCAATTTTGCCCAAAATAAGAAAAATTTCTGCAATTTTGCCACAATATAAGGGAAATTTTTGCAATTTTGCCCCAAAATAAAGGGAATTTCTGACTTTTTGCGATGAAATAAGGAGAATTTCTGTCTTTTTGCCCCAAAATAATGTGAATTTCTGCATTTTCCCTCAAAATTAGGGGAATTTGTGCAGTTCTCCTTTAAAATACGGGGAATTTCTGCCTTATTGCACCAAAATAAAGGGAATTTCTGCATTTTTGCACCAATATAAGGGGAATTTCTGAGATTTTGCTCCAATATACAGAAAATTTCTGCCTTATTGCCAGAAATTAAGAGGAATTTCTGCCTTTTTGCACTGAAATATTTGAAATTTCTGCAATTTTACCCCAAAATAAGGGGAATTTCTATTTTTGGCCCCAAAATTAGGGGAATTTCTTCTTTTTGCCCCAAAATAAGGCAAATTTCTGACTTTTTGCCCTGAAATAAGTGAAATTTCTGCAATTTTGTCCCAAAATAAGGGGAATATCTGCCTTTTTGCCCAAAATAAGGGGAATTTCAGCATTTTACCCCCAAATGAGGGGAATTTCTGCCTTTTTCCACAAAATATGGAGAATTACTGCCTTATTGCCTTCAAATAAGGAAAATCTGCGTTTCTGCCCCAATTAACAAGAATTTCTGCTTTTTTGCCACAAAGTAAAGGAAATTTTTGCTTTTTTGCCCTAAAATAAGGGGAATTTCATTCTTTTTACCTCAAAATGAGGGGAATTTCTGCCTTTTACCCCAAAATATGGGGAATTTCTTCCTTTTTATTCCAAAATATGAAAAATTTCTTCAACTTTTTACCAAAATAAAAGAAATTTCTGCTTTTTGTCCCAAAATAAAAGGTATTTCTGACTTTTAGCCCTGAAATAAATGAAATTTCTGCAATTTTGCCCGAAAATAAGAAAAATTTGTGCCTTTTTGCCCCAAAATGAGGGAAATTTCTCCCTTTTTGCCCCAAAATATGAGGAACTTAAGCATTTTACCTCAAAATAAGGGGAATTTCAGCCTTTTTGCACCAAAATATGGGGAATTTTAGCCTTTTTGTCACAATATAAGAAAAATTTCTGCAATTCTGTACCAAAATAAAAGAAATTTCTAAAATTTTGCCTTAAAATAAGGGAAATTTCTGCAATTTTGCCCCAAAATAAGGGAAAGTTCTTCAATTTTGCCCCAAAATAAGGGGAATTTCTGACTTTTTGCCGCGAAATAAGGAGAATTTCTGTATTTTTGCCCCAAAATAAAGGGAATTTCTGCCTTTTTGCCCCAAAATTAGGGGAGTTTCTGCAATTTTGCTTCAAAATACAAGGAATTTCTGCCTTTTTTCCCAAAATAAGGGAAACTTCTGCTTTTGCACCAAATAAAGGGAATTTCTGCCTTTTTGCCCCGATATTAGGGGAATTTCTGCAATTTTGCTCCAAAATACGGGGAATTTCTGCCTTTTTGCCCGTAATTAAAAGGATTTTCTGCCTTTTTGCCCCCAAATAAGGAAAATTTCTACAATTTTATCCCAAAATAAGGGGAATTTTTGCCTTTTTTCCCAAAAATATAAGGAATTTCTGCCTTTTTGCCCCAAAATAAGAAATATTTCTGCAATTTTGCCCCAAAATAAGGGGAATTTCTCACTTTTTGCCCAAAAATAAAGGAAATTTCAGCCTTTGTACCTGAAAATAAGTGAAATTTCTGCAATTTTGCCCCAAAAGGAAATTTCTGCAATTTTGCCCCAAAATAAGGTAAATTTCTGCAATTTTGCCCCAAATTAAATAAATTTCTGGAATTTTGCCCCAAAATAAGGGGAATTTCTGATTTTTGCCCTAAAATAAAGGAATTGTCTGCCTTTTGCCCCAAAATTAGAGGAATTTCTGCAATTTTGCTTCAAAATAAGGGGGATTTCTGCCTATTTGCCCGAAAATAAGGGGAATGCTTACCTTTTTGCCATAAAAAAGGGAAATTTCTTCATTTTTTCGCCAAATTAAGATGAACTTCTGCCTTTTGCCTCTAAATAAATGGAATTTCTGTCTTTTTTACCTTCAAAAAAATTTCTGTCTTTTTTGCCCCAAAATAAGGGGAATTTCTGACTTATTACCCTGAAATAAGTGAAATTTCTGCAATTTTGCCACAAAATAAGGAAAAATTCTTCTTTTTTGCCCCCAAATAAGTGGAATTTCAGCCTTTTTACCTCAAAATAAGGGGAATTTCTGCATTTTTGCCACAATATATTAGAAATTTCTGCCTTTTTGCCCTAAAATAAGGGAAATTTCTGGAATTTTGCCCCAAAATAAGTGGAATTTCTGAGTTTTGCCACAAAATAAGGAGAATTTCTGTCTTTTTGCCCCAACATATAGGGAATTTCTGCCGTTTTGCCTCACAATTAGGGGAATTTCTGCAATTTTACTTCAAAATACAGGGAATTTCTGCTTTTTTGCCTGAAAATAAGGGGAATGTATACCTTTTGCCACAAAAAAGGGAAATTTCTTCATTTTAACCCCAAAATAAGAGTAATTTCTGCCTTTTTACCTCAAAATAAGTTAAATTTCTGCCTTTTTACCCAAAAATAAATGGAATTTCTGTCTTTTTGCCCCAAAATAAAAGGAATTTTTGAATTTTGCCTTGAAATAAGTGAAATTTCTGCAATTTTGCCCCAAAATTAGGGACATTTCTGCAATTTTGCCCCAAAATAAGGGGAATTTCTCACGTTATGCTCTGAAATAAGGAGAATTTCTGTCTTTTTGCCCCAAAATAATTTGAATTTCTGCATTTTCCCTCAAAATTAGATGAATTTGTGCAATTTTGCTTCAAAACATGGGGAATTTCTGCCTTATTACACAAAAATAATGGGAATTTCTGCATTTTTGCACCAATATAAGGGGAATTTCTGAGATTTTGCTCCAAAATACGGAAAATTTGTGGCTTATTGCCTAAAATTAAGTGGAATTTCTGCCTTTTTGCACTGAAATATTTGAAATTTCTGCAATTTTACCCAAAAATAAGGGGAATTTCTGTTTTTGGCCCCAAAATTAGGGGAATTTCTGCTTTTTGCCCAAAAATAAGGCAAATTTCTGACTTTTTGCCCTAAAATAAGTGAAATTTCTGCAATTTTGCCCCAAAATAAGGGGAATTTCTGCCTTTTGCCCAAAATAAGGGGAATTTCAGCATTTTACCTCCAAATAAGGGGAATTTCTGCCTTTTTGCCACAAAATATGGGGAATTTCTGCATTATTGCCCCCAAATAAGGAAAGTTTCTGCTTTTCTGCGCCAATTAATGGGAATTTCTGCCTTTTTGCCACAAAATATAGGGAATTTCTGCCTTTTTGCCCCAAAATAAGGGGAATTTCAGCCTTTTTACCTCAAAATAAGAGGAATTTCTGCCTTTTGCCCCAAAATATGGGGAATTTCTGCCTATTTGTTCCAAAATAAGAAAAATTTCTTCAACTTTGTACCATAATAATAGAAATTTCTGCCCTTTTGCCCCAAAATAAGAGAAATTCCTGCCTTATTTCCCTGAAATAAGTGAAATTTCTGCAATTTTGCCCAAAATAAGAAAAATTTCTGCAATTTTGCCACAAAATAAGGGAAATTTTTGCAATTTTGCCCCAAAATAAGGGGAATTTCTGACTTTTTGCCTTGAAATAAGGAGAATTTCTGTCTTTTTACCGCAAAATAATGTGAATTTCTGCATTTTCCCTCAAAATTAGGGTAATTTGTGCAATTTTGCTTCAAAATATGGGGAATTTCTGCCTTATTGCACCAAAATAAAGGGAATTTCTGCATTTTTGCACCAATATAAGGGGAATTTCTGAGATTTTGCTCCAAAATACAGAAAATTTCTGCCTTATTGCCCGAAATTAAGTGGAATTTCGGCCTTTTTGCACTGAAATATTTGAAATTTCTGCAATTTTACCCCAAAATAAGGGGAATTTCTATTTTTGGCCCCAAAATTAGGGGAATTTCTGCTTTTTGCCACAAAATAAGGCAAATTTCTGACTTTTTGCCTTGAAATAAGTGAAAATTCTGCAATTTTTCCCAAAATAAGGGGAATATCTGCCTTTTTCCCCAAAATAAGGGGAATTCCAGCATTTTACCCCCAAATAAGGGGAATTTCTGCCTTTTTGCCACAAAATATGGGGAATTACTGCCTTATTGCTTTCAAATAAGGAAAATTTCTGCTTTTCTGCCCCAATTAACAAGAATTTCTGCCTTTTTGCCACAAAGTAAAGGAAATTTCTGCCTTTTTGTGCTAAAATAAGGGGAATTTCATCCTTTTTACCTCAAAATAAAGGGAATTTCTGCCCTTTACCCCAAAATATGGGGAATTTCTTCCTTTTTATTCCAAAATATGAAAAATTTCTTCAACTTTGTACCAAAATAAAAGAAATTTCTGCTTTTTGTCACAAAATAAAAGGAATTTCTGAATTTTAGCCCTGAAATAAATGAAATTTCTTCAATTTTGCCCGAAAATAAGGAAAATTTGTGCCTTTTTGCCCCAAAATGAGGGAAATTTCTGACTTTTTGCCCCAAAATATGGGGAATTTCAGCATTTTACCTCAAAATAAGGGGAATATCAGCCTTTTTGCACCAAAATATGGGGAATTTTAGCCTTTTTGCCACAATATAAGAAAAATTTCTGCAATTCTGTACCAAAATAAAAGAAATTTCTAAAATTTTGTTCCAAAATAAGGGAAATTTCTGAAATTTTGCCCCAAAATATAGGAAAGTTCTTCAATTTTGCCCCAAAATAAGAAGAATTTCTGACTTTTGCACCAAATAAAGGGAATTTCTGCATTTTTGCTCCAAAATACGGGGAATTTCTGCATTTTTGCCCGAAATTAAAAGGATTTTCTGCCTTTTTGCCCCCAAATAAGGAAAATTTCTACAATTTTATCCCAAAATAAGGGGAATTTCTGCCTTTTTTCCCCAAAATATAAGGAATTTCTGCATTTTGCCCCAAAATAAGAAATATTTCTGCAATTTTGCCCCAAAATAAGGGGAATTTCTCACTTTTTGCCCAAAAATAAAGGAAATTTCAGCCTTTTTACCTGAAAATAAGTGAAATTTCTGCAATTTTGCCCCAAAAGGAAATTTCTGCAATTTTGCCCTAAAATAAGGTAAATTTCTGCAATTTTGCCCCAAATTAAAGAAAATTTCTGGAATTTTGCTCCAAAATAAGGGGAATTTCTGATTTTAGCCCCAAAATAAAAGAAATGTCTGCCTTTTGCCCCAAAATTAGGGGAATTTCTGCAATTTGGCTTCAAAATAAGGGGAATTTCTGCCTTTTTGCCCTAAAATAAGGGGAATGCATACCTTTTTGCCATAAAAATGGAAATTTCTTCATTTTTGCGCCAAATTAAGATGAACTTCTGCCTTTTGCCTCTAAATAAGTGGAATTTCTGTATTTTTTACCCCCAAAAAAGGAATTTCTGTCTTTTTTGCCCCAAAATAAGGGGAATTTCTGACTTATTACCCTCAAGTAAGTGAAATTTCTGCAATTTTGCCACAAAATAAGGAAAAATTTTTATTTTTTGTCCATAAATAAGAGAAATTTCAGCATTTTACCTCCAAATAAGGGGAATTTCTGCCTTTTTGCCACAAAATATGGGGAATTTCTGCATTATTGCACCAAAATAAGGAAAGTTTCTGCTTTTCTGCCCCTATTAACAAGAATTTCTTACTTTTTGCCACAAAATAAAGGGAATTTCTCCCTTTTTGCCCCAAAATATGGGGAATTTCTGCCTTTTTGTTCAAAAATAAGAACAATTTCTTCAACTTTGTACCAAGATAAAAGAAATTTCTGCTTTTTGCCCCAAAATAAAAGGAATTTCTGACTTTTTGCCCTGAAATAAATGAAATTTCTGCAATTTTGCCCGAAAATAAGGGAAATTTGTGCCTTTTTGCCCCAAAATGTAGGGAATTTCTGCCTTTTTGCCCCAAAATATGGGGAATTTCAGCATTTTACCTCAAAATAAGGGGAATTTCAGCCTTTTTGCACCAAAATATTGGGAATTTTAGCCTTTTTGCCACAATATAAGAAAAATTTCTGCAATTCTGTACCAAAATAAAAGAAATTTCTAAAATTTTGCCCCAAAATAAGGAAAATTTCTGCAATTTTGCCCCAAAATAAGGGAAAGTTCTTCAATTTTGCCCCAAAATAAGGGGAATTTCTGACTTTTTGCCGTGAAATAAGGAGAATTTCTGTATTTTTGCCCCAAAATAAAGGGAATTTCTGCCTTTTTGCCCCAAAATTAGGGGAGTTTCTGCAATTTTGCTTCAAAATACAAGGAATTTCTGCCTTTTTTCCCGAAAATAAGGGGAACTTCTGCTTTTGCACCAAATAAAGGGAATTTCTGCATTTTTGCCCCGATATTAGGGGAATTTCTGCAATTTTGCTCCAAAATACGAGGAATTTTTGCCTTTTTGCCCGAAATTAAAACGATTTTCTGCCTTTTTGCCCCCAAATAAAAGAAATTTCTGCAATTTTATCCCAAAATAAGGGGAATTTCTGCCTTTTTTCCCAAAAATATAAGGAATTTCTGCCTTTTTGCCCCAAAATAAGGTAAATTTCTGCAATTTTGCCCCAAATTAAAGGAAATTTCTGGAATTTTGCCCCAAAATAAGGGGAATTTCTGATTTTTGTCACAAAATAAAGGAAATGTCTGCCTTTTGCCCCAAAATTAGGAGAATTTCTGCAATTTTGCTTCAAAATAAGATGAATTTCTACCTTTTTGCCCGAAAATAAGAAGAATGCATAACTTTTTGCCATAAAAAAGGGAAATTTCTTTATTTTTGTGCCAAATTAAGAGGAACTTCTGCCTTTTGCCTCTAAATAAGTGGAATTTCTGTCTTTTTTACCCCAAAAAAAGGGAATTTCTGTCTTTTTTGCCCCAAAATATGGGGAATTTCTGAATTATTACCCTGAAATAAGTGAAATTTCTGCAATTTTGCCACAAAATAAGGAAAAATTCTTCCTTTTTGTCCCCAAAAAAGAGGAATTTCAGCCTTTTTACCTCAAAATAAGGGGAATTTCTGCATTTTTGCCACAATATATTAGGAATTTCTGCCTTTTTGCCCTAAAATAAGGGAAATTTCTGGAATTTTGCCCCAAAATAAGTGGAATTTCTGAGTTTTGCCACAATATAATGGGAATTTCTGCATTTTTGCCCCAAAATAAAGAAAATTTCTGCAATTTTGTACCAAATAAAAAAGAAATTTCTGCCCTTTTGCCCCAAAATAAGAGAAATTCCTGCCTTCTTTCCCTGAAATAAGTGAAATTTCTGCAATTTTGCCCAAAATAAAAAATTTGGAAATTTTGCCACAAAATAAGGGAAATTTCTGCAATTTTGCCCCAAAATAATGAGAATTTCTGACGTTATGCCCTGAAATAAGGAGAATTTCTGTCTTTTTGCCCCAAAATAATTTGAATTTCTGCATTTTCCCTCAAAATTAGATGAATTTGTGCAATTTTGCTTCAAAACACGGGGAATTTCTGCCTTATTACACCAAAATAAAGGGAATTTCTGCATTTTTGCACCATTATAAGTGGAATTTCTGAGATTTTGCTCCAAAATACGGAAAATTTGTGCCTTATTGCCTAAAATTAAGTGGAATTTCTGCCTTTTTGCACTGAAATATTTGAAATTTCTGCAATTTTACCCCAAAATAAGGGGAATTTCTGTTTTTGGCCCCAAAATTAGGGGAATTTCTGCTTTTTGCCCCAAAATAAGACAAATTTCTGACTTTTTGCCCTAAAATAAGTGAAATTTCTGCAATTTTGCACCAAAATAAGGGGAATTTCTGCCTTTTGCCCAAAATAAGGGGAATTTCAGCATTTTACCTCCAAATAAGAGGAATTTCTGCCTTTTTGCCACAAAATATGGGGAATTACTGCCTTACTGCCTTCACATAAAGAAAATTTCTGCTTTTCTGCTCCAATTAACAAGAATTTCTGCCTTTTTGCCACAAAGTAAAGGAAATTTTTGCCTTTTTGCCCTAAAATAAGGAGAATTTCATCCTTTTTCCCTCAAATAAGGGGAATTTCTGCCTTTTACCTCAAAATATGGGGAATTTGTGCCTTTTTGTTCCAAAATAAGAAAAATTTCTTCAACTTTGTTTCAAAATAAAAGAAATATCTGCTTTTTGCCCCAAAATAAAAGGAATTTCTGAATTTTTGCCCTGAAATAAAAGAAATTTCTGCAAGTTGCCCGAAAATAAGGGAAATTTGTGCCTTTTTGCCCCAAAATGTAGGGAATTTCTGCTTTTTTGCCCCAAAATATAGGGAATTTCAGCATTTTACCTCAAAATAAGGGGAATTTCAGCCTTTTTGCACCAAAATATGGGAAATTTCTGCTTTTTTGCCACAAAATAAAAAAAATTTCTGCAATTCTGTAGCAAAATAAAAGAAATTTCTAAAATTTTGCCCAAAAATAAAGGAAATTTCAGCAATTTTGCCCAAAAATAAGGGAAATTTCTGCCTTTTTGCCACAAAATAAGGGGAATTTCTGTCTTTTTGCCCCAAAATAAAAGGAATTTCAGCCTTTTTACCTCATAATAAAGGGAATCTCTGACTTTTTGCCCCAAAATATGGGGAATATCTGCATTTTTGCCTCAAAATAAAGAAAATTTCTGCAATTTTGTACCAAAATAAAAGAAATTTCTGCCTTTTTGCCCCAAAATAAGAGAAATTCCTGCCTTCTTTCCCTGAAATAAGTGAAATTTCTGCAATTTTGCCCAAAATAAGAAAAATTTCTGCAATTTTGCAACAAAATAAGGGATATTTTTGCAATTTTGCCCCAAAATAAGGGGAATTTCTGACTTTTTGCCGTGAAATAAGGAGAATTTCTGTTTTTTTTGCCCCAAAATAATGTGAATTTCTGCATTTTCCCTCAAAATTAGATGAATTTGTGCAATTTTTCTTCAAAATATGGGGAATTTCTGCCTTATTGCACCAAAATAAAGGGAATTTCTGCATTTTTGCACCAATAAAAGGGGAATTTCTGAGATTTTGCTCCAAAATACAGAAAATTTCTGCCTTATTGCCCGAAAGTAAGTGGTATTTCTGCCTTTTTTCCCTGAAATATTTGAAATTTCTGCAATTTTACCCCAAAATAAGGGGAATTTCTATTTTTGGCCGCAAAATTAGGGGAATTTCTGCTTTTTGCCTCAAAATAAGGCAAATTTCTGACTTTTTGCCCTGAAATAAGTGAAATTTCTGCAATTTTGTCCCAAAATAAGGGGAATTTCTGCCTCTTTGCCCAAAATAAGGGGAATTTCAGCATTTTACCTCCAAATAAGGGGAATTTCTGCATTTTGCCACAAAATATGGGGAATTACTGCCTTATTGCCTTCAAATAAGAAAAATTTCTGCTTTTCTGCCCCAATTAACAAGAATTTCTGCCTTTTTGCCACAAATAAAGGAAATTTTTGCCTTTTTGCGCTAAAATAAGGGGAATTTCATCCTTTTTACCTCAAAATAAGGGGAATTTCTGCCTTTTACCCCAAAATATGGGGAATTTCTTCCTTTTTATTCCAAAATATGAAAAATTTCTTCAACTTTGTACCAAAATAAAAGAAATTTCTGCTTTTTGTCCCAAAATAAAAGGAATTTCAGACTTTTAGCTCTGAAATAAATGAAATTTCTGCAATTTTGCCCAAAAATAAGGAAAATTTGTGCCTTTTTGCCCCAATGAGGGAAATTTCTCCCTTTTTGCCCCAAAATATGGGGAATTTCAGCATTTTACCTCAAAATAAGGGGAATTTCAGCCTTTTTGCACCAAAATATGGGGAATTTTAGCCTTTATGCCACAATATAAAAAAAATTTCTGCAATTCTGTACCAAAATAAAAGAAATTTCTAAAATTTTGCCTTAAAATAAGGGAAATTTCTGCAATTTTGCCCCAAAATAAGGGAAAGTTCTTCAATTTTGCCCCAAAATAAGGGGAATTTCTGACTTTTTGCCGCGAAATAAGGAGAATTTCTGTATTTTTGCCCCAAAATAAAGGGAATTTCTGCCTTTTTGCCCCAAATTTAGGGGAGTTTCTGCAATTTTGCTTCAAAATACAAGGAATTTCTGCCTTTTTTTCCCGAAAATAAGGGGAACTTCTGCTTTTGCACCAAATAAAGGGAATTTCTGCATTTTTGCCCCGATATTAGGGGAATTTCTGCAATTTTGCTCCAAAATACGGGGAATTTCTGCCTTTTGCCCGTAATTAAAAGGATTTTCTGCCTTTTTGCCCCCAAATAAGAGAAATTTCTGCAATTTTATCCCAAAATAAAAGGAATTTCTGCCTTTTTTCCCCAAAATATAAGGAATTTCTGCCTTTTTGCCCCAAAATAAGAAATATTTCTGCAATTTTGCCCCAAATTAAAGGAAATTTCTGGAATTTTGCGCCAAAATAAGGGGAATTTCTGATTTTTGCCCCAAAATAAAGGAAATGTCTACCTTTTGCCCCAAAATTAGGGGAATTTCTGCAATTTTGCTTCAAAATAAGGGGAATTTCTGCCTTTTTGCCCTAAAATACGGGGAATGCATACCTTTTTGCCATAAAAAAATGGAAATTTCTTCATTTTTGCGCCAAATTAAGAGGAACTTCTGCCTTTTGCCTCTAAATAAGTGGAATTTCTGTCTTTTTTACCCCCCAAAAAGGGAATTTCTGTCTTTTTTGCCCCAAAATAAGGGGAATTTTTGACTTATTACCCTGAAATAAGTGAAATTTCTGCAATTTTGCCACAAAATAAGTGAAATTTCTGAGTTTTGCCACAATATAATGGGAATTTCTGCATTTTTGCCCCAAAATAAAGAAAATTTCTGCAATTTTGTACCAAATAAAAAAGAAATTTCTGCCCTTTTGCCCCAAAATAAGAGAAATTCCTGCCTTCTTTCCCTGAAATAAGTGAAATTTCTGCAATTTTGCCCAAAATAAAAAATTTGGTAATTTTGCCACAAAATAAGGGAAATTTCTGCAATTTTGCCCCAAAATAAGGAGAATTTCTGACGTTATGCCCTGAAATAAGGAGAATTTCTGTCTTTTTGCCCCAAAATAATTTGAATTTCTGCATTTTCCCTCAAAATTAGATGAATTTGTGCAATTTTGCTTCAAAACACGGGGAATTTCTGCCTTATTACACCAAAATAAAGGGAATTTCTGCATTTTTGCACCATTATAAGTGGAATTTCTGAGATTTTGCTCCAAAATACGGAAAATTTGTGCCTTATTGCCTAAAATTAAGTGGAATTTCTGCCTTTTTGCACTGAAATATTTGAAATTTCTGCAATTTTACCCCAAAATAAGGGGAATTTCTGTTTTTGGCCCCAAAATTAGGGGAATTTCTGCTTTTTGCCCCAAAATAAGACAAATTTCTGACTTTTTGCCCTAAAATAAGTGAAATTTCTGCAATTTTGCACCAAAATAAGGGGAATTTCTGCCTTTTGCCCAAAATAAGGGGAATTTCAGCATTTTACCTCCAAATAAGGGGAATTTCTGCCTTTTTGCCACAAAATATGGGGAATTTTGCCTTACTGCCTTCACATAAAGAAAATTTCTGCTTTTCTGCTCCAATTAACAAGAATTTCTGCCTTTTTGCCACAAAGTAAAGGAAATTTTTGCCTTTTTGCCATAAAATAAGGAGAATTTCATCCTTTTTCCCTCAAATAAGGGGAATTTCTGCCTTTTACCTCAAAATATGGGGAATTTGTGCCTTTTTGTTCCAAAATAAGAAAAATTTCTTCAACTTTGTTCCAAAATAAAAGAAATATCTGCTTTTTGCCCCAAAATAAAAGGAATTTCTGAATTTTTGCCCTGAAATAAAAGAAATTTCTGCAAGTTGCCCGAAAATAAGGGAAATTTGTGTCTTTTTGCCCCAAAATGTAGGGAATTTCTGCTTTTTTGCCCCAAAATATAGGGAATTTCAGCATTTTACCTCAAAATAAGGGGAATTTCAGCCTTTTTGCACCAAAATATGGGAAATTTCTGCTTTTTTGCCACAAAATAAGAAAAATTTCTGCAATTCTGTAGCAAAATAAAAGAAATTTCTAAAATTTTGCCCAAAAATAAGGGAAATTTCAGCAATTTTGCCCAAAAATAAGGGAAATTTCTGCCTTTTTGCCACAAAATAAGGGGAATTTCTGTCTTTTTGCCCCAAAATAAAAGGAATTTCAGCCTTTTTACCTCATAATAAAGGGAATCTCTGACTTTTTGCCCCAAAATATGGGGAATATCTGCATTTTTGCCTCAAAATAAAGAAAATTTCTGCAATTTTGTACCAAAATAAAAGAAATTTCTGCCTTTTTGCCCCAAAATAAGAGAAATTCCTGCCTTCTTTCCCTGAAATAAGTGAAATTTCTGCAATTTTGCCCAAAATAAGAAAAATTTCTGCAATTTTGCAACAAAATAAGGGAAATTTTTGCAATTTTGCCCCAAAATAAGGGGAATTTCTGACTTTTTGCCGTGAAATAAGGAGAATTTCTGTTTTTTTGCCCCAAAATAATGTGAATTTCTGCATTTTCCCTCAAAATTAGATGAATTTGTGCAATTTTTCTTCAAAATATGGGAAATTTCTGCCTTATTGCACCAAAATAAAGGGAATTTCTGCATTTTTGCACCAATAAAAGGGGAATTTCTGAGATTTTGCTCCAAAATACAGAAAATTTCTGCCTTATTGCCCGAAAGTAAGTGGTATTTCTGCCTTTTTTCCCTGAAATATTTGAAATTTCTGCAATTTTACCCCAAAATAAGGGGAATTTCTATTTTTGGCCGCAAAATTAGGGGAATTTCTGCTTTTTGCCTCAAAATAAGGCAAATTTCTGAATTTTTGCCCTGAAATAAGTGAAATTTCTGCAATTTTGTCCCAAAATAAGGGGAATTTCTGCCTCTTTGCCCAAAATAAGGGGAATTTCAGCATTTTACCTCCAAATAAGGGGAATTTCTGCATTTTTCCACAAAATATGGGGAATTACTGCCTTATTGCCTTCAAATAAGAAAAATTTCTGCTTTTCTGCCCCAATTAACAAGAATTTCTGCCTTTTTGCCACAAATAAAGGAAATTTTTGCCTTTTTGCGCTAAAATAAGGGGAATTTCATCCTTTTTACCTCAAAATAAGGGGAATTTCTGCCTTTTACCCCAAAATATGGGGAATTTCTTCCTTTTTATTCCAAAATATGAAAAATTTCTTCAACTTTGTACCAAAATAAAAGAAATTTCTGCTTTTTGTCCCAAAATAAAAGGAATTTCAGACTTTTAGCCCTGAAATAAATGAAATTTCTGCAATTTTGCCCAAAAATAAGGAAAATTTGTGCCTTTTTGCCCCAATGAGGGAAATTTCACCCTTTTTGCCCCAAAATATGGGGAATTTCAGCATTTTACCTCAAAATAAGGGGAATTTCAGCCTTTTTGCACCAAAATATGGGGAATTTTAGCCTTTATGCCACAATATAAAAAAAATTTCTGCAATTCTGTACCAAAATAAAAGAAATTTCTAAAATTTTGCCTTAAAATAAGGGAAATTTCTGCAATTTTGCCCCAAAATAAGGGAAAGTTCTTCAATTTTGCCCCAAAATAAGGGGAATTTCTGCCTTTTTGCCCCAAATTTAGGGGAGTTTCTGCAATTTAGCTTCAAAATACAAGGAATTTCTGCCTTTTTTTCCCGAAAATAAGGGGAACTTCTGCTTTTGCACCAAATAAAGGGAATTTCTGCATTTTTGCCCCGATATTAGGGGAATTTCTGCAATTTTGCTCCAAAATACGGGGAATTTCTGCCTTTTTGCCCGTAATTAAAAGGATTTTCTGCCTTTTTGCCCCCAAATAAGAGAAATTTCTGCAATTTTATCCCAAAATAAGGGGAATTTCTGCCTTTTTTCCCCAAAATATAAGGAATTTCTGCCTTTTTGCCCCAAAATAAGAAATATTTCTGCAATTTTGCCCCAAATTAAAGGAAATTTCTGGAATTTTGCGCCAAAATAAGGGGAATTTCTGATTTTTGCCCCAAAATAAAGGAAATGTCTACCTTTTGCCCCAAAATTAGGGGAATTTCTGCAATTTTGCTTCAAAATAAGGGGAATTTCTGCCTTTTTGCCCTAAAATACGGGGAATGCATACCTTTTTGCCATAAAAAATGGAAATTTCTTCATTTTTGCGCCAAATTAAGAGGAACTTCTGCCTTTTGCCTCTAAATAAGTGGAATTTCTGTCTTTTTTACCCCCCAAAAAGGGAATTTCTGTCTTTTTTGCCCCAAAATAAGGGGAATTTTTGACTTATTACCCTGAAATAAGTGAAATTTCTGCAATTTTGCCACAAAATAAGTGAAATTTCTGAGTTTTGCCACAATATAATGGGAATTTCTGCATTTTTGCCCCAAAATAAAGAAAATTTCTGCAATTTTGTACCAAATAAAAAAGAAATTTCTGCCCTTTTGCCCCAAAATAAGAGAAATTCCTGCCTTCTTTCCCTGAAATAAGTGAAATTTCTGCAATTTTTCCCAAAATAAAAAATTTGGAAATTTTGCCACAAAATAAGGGAAATTTCTGCAATTTTGCCCCAAAATAAGGGGAATTTCTGACGTTATGCCCTGAAATAAGGAGAATTTCTGTCTTTTTGCCCCAAAATAATTTGAATTTCTGCATTTTCCCTCAAAATTAGATGAATTTGTGCAATTTTGCTTCAAAAGACGGGGAATTTCTGCCTTATTACACCAAAATAAAGGGAATTTCTGCATTTTTGCACCATTATAAGTGGAATTTCTGAGATTTTGCTCCAAAATACGGAAAATTTGTGCCTTATTGCCTAAAATTAAGTGGAATTTCTGCCTTTTTGCACTGAAATATTTGAAATTTCTGCAATTTTACCCCAAAATAAGGGGATTTCTGTTTTTGGCCCCAAAATTAGGGGAATTTCTGCTTTTTGCCCCAAAATAAGACAAATTTCTGACTTTTTGCCCTAAAATAAGTGAAATTTCTGCAATTTTGCTCCAAAATAAGGGGAATTTCTGCATTTTGCCCAAAATAAGGGGAATTTCAGCATTTTACCTCCAAATAAGGGGAATTTCTGCCTTTTTGCCACAAAATATGGGGATTTACTGCCTTACTGCCTTCACATAAAGAAAATTTCTGCTTTTCTGCTCCAATTAACAAGAATTTCTGCCTTTTTGCCACAAAGTAAAGGAAATTTTTGCCTTTTTGCCATAAAATAAGGAGAATTTCATCCTTTTTCCCTCAAATAAGGGGAATTTCTGCCTTTTACCTCAAAATATGGGGAATTTGTGCCTTTTTGTTCCAAAATAAGAAAAATTTCTTCAACTTTGTTCCAAAATAAAAGAAATTTCTGCTTTTTGCCCCAAAATAAAAGGAATTTCTGAATTTTTGCCCTGAAATAAAAGAAATTTCTGCAAGTTGCCCGAAAATAAGGGAAATTTGTGCCTTTTTGCCCCAAAATGTAGGGAATTTCTGCTTTTTTGCCCCAAAATATAGGGAATTTCAGCATTTTACCTCAAAATAAGGGGAATTTCAGCCTTTTTGCACCAAAATATGGGAAATTTCTGCTTTTTTGCCACAAAATAAGAAAAATTTCTGCAATTCTGTAGCAAAATAAAAGAAATTTCTAAAATTTTGCCCAAAATAAGGGAAATTTCAGCAATTTTGCCCCAAAATAAGGGAAATTTCTGCCTTTTTGCCACAAAATAAGGGGAATTTCTGTCTTTTTGCCCCAAAATAAAAGGAATTTCAGCCTTTTTACCTCATAATAAAGGGAATCTCTGACTTTTTGCCCCAAAATATGGGGAATATCTGCATTTTTGCCTCAAAATAAAGAAAATTTCTGCAATTTTGTACCAAAATAAAAGAAATTTCTGCCTTTTTGCCCCAAAATAAGAGAAATTCCTGCCTTCTTTCCCTGAAATAAGTGAAATTTCTGCAATTTTGCCCAAAATAAGAAAAATTTCTGCAATTTTGCAACAAAATAAGGGAAATTTTTGCAATTTTGCCCCAAAATAAGGGGAATTTCTGACTTTTTGCCGTGAAATAAGGAGAATTTCTGTTTTTTTGCCCCAAAATAATGTGAATTTCTGCATTTTCCCTCAAAATTAGGGGAATTTGTGCAATTTTTCTTCAAAATATGGGAAATTTCTGCCTTATTGCACCAAAATAAAGGGAATTTCTGCATTTTTGCACCAATAAAAGGGGAATTTCTGAGATTTTGCTCCAAAATACAGAAAATTTCTGCCTTATTGCCCGAAAGTAAGTGGTATTTCTGCCTTTTTTCCCTGAAATATTTGAAATTTCTGCAATTTTACCCCAAAATAAGGGGAATTTCTATTTTTGGCCGCAAAATTAGGGGAATTTCTGCTTTTTGCCTCAAAATAAGGCAAATTTCTGACTTTTTGCCCTGAAATAAGTGAAATTTCTGCAATTTTGTCCCAAAATAAGGGGAATTTCTGCCTCTTTGCCCAAAATAAGGGGAATTTCAGCATTTTACCTCCAAATAAGGGGAATTTCTGCATTTTGCCACAAAATATGGGGAATTACTGCCTTATTGCCTTCAAATAAGAAAAATTTCTGCTTTTCTGCCCCAATTAACAAGAATTTCTGCCTTTTTGCCACAAATAAAGGAAATTTTTGCCTTTTTGCGCTAAAATAAGGGGAATTTCATCCTTTTTACCTCAAAATAAGGGGAATTTCTGCCTTTTACCCCAAAATATGGGGAATTTCTTCCTTTTTATTCCAAAATATGAAAAATTTCTTCAACTTTGTACCAAAATAAAAGAAATTTCTGCTTTTTGTCCCAAAATAAAAGGAATTTCAGACTTTTAGCCCTGAAATAAATGAAATTTCTGCAATTTTGCCCAAAAATAAGGAAAATTTGTGCCTTTTTGCCCCAATGAGGGAAATTTCACCCTTTTTGCCCCAAAATATGGGGAATTTCAGCATTTTACCTCAAAATAAGGGGAATTTCAGCCTTTTTGCACCAAAATATGGGGAATTTTAGCCTTTATGCCACAATATAAAAAAAATTTCTGCAATTCTGTACCAAAATAAAAGAAATTTCTAAAATTTTGCCTTAAAATAAGGGAAATTTCTGCAATTTTGCCCCAAAATAAGGGAAAGTTCTTCAATTTTGCCCCAAAATAAGGGGAATTTCTGCCTTTTTGCCCCAAATTTAGGGGAGTTTCTGCAATTTAGCTTCAAAATACAAGGAATTTCTGCCTTTTTTTCCCGAAAATAAGGGGAACTTCTGCTTTTGCACCAAATAAAGGGAATTTCTGCATTTTTGCCCCGATATTAGGGGAATTTCTGCAATTTTGCTCCAAAATACGGGGAATTTCTGCCTTTTTGCCCGTAATTAAAAGGATTTTCTGCCTTTTTGCCCCCAAATAAGAGAAATTTCTGCAATTTTATCCCAAAATAAGGGGAATTTCTGCCTTTTTTCCCCAAAATATAAGGAATTTCTGCCTTTTTGCCCCAAAATAAGAAATATTTCTGCAATTTTGCCCCAAATTAAAGGAAATTTCTGGAATTTTGCGCCAAAATAAGGGGAATTTCTGATTTTTGCCCCAAAATAAAGGAAATGTCTACCTTTTGCCCCAAAATTAGGGGAATTTCTGCAATTTTGCTTCAAAATAAGGGGAATTTCTGCCTTTTTGCCCTAAAATACGGGGAATGCATACCTTTTTGCCATAAAAAATGGAAATTTCTTCATTTTTGCGCCAAATTAAGAGGAACTTCTGCCTTTTGCCTCTAAATAAGTGGAATTTCTGTCTTTTTTACCCCCCAAAAAGGGAATTTCTGTCTTTTTTGCCCCAAAATAAGGGGAATTTTTGACTTATTACCCTGAAATAAGTGAAATTTCTGCAATTTTGCCACAAAATAAGTGAAATTTCTGAGTTTTGCCACAATATAATGGGAATTTCTGCATTTTTGCCCCAAAATAAAGAAAATTTCTGCAATTTTGTACCAAATAAAAAAGAAATTTCTGCCCTTTTGCCCCAAAATAAGAGAAATTCCTGCCTTCTTTCCCTGAAATAAGTGAAATTTCTGCAATTTTTCCCAAAATAAAAAATTTGGAAATTTTGCCACAAAATAAGGGAAATTTCTGCAATTTTGCCCCAAAATAAGGGGAATTTCTGACGTTATGCCCTGAAATAAGGAGAATTTCTGTCTTTTTGCCCCAAAATAATTTGAATTTCTGCATTTTCCCTCAAAATTAGATGAATTTGTGCAATTTTGCTTCAAAAGACGGGGAATTTCTGCCTTATTACACCAAAATAAAGGGAATTTCTGCATTTTTGCACCATTATAAGTGGAATTTCTGAGATTTTGCTCCAAAATACGGAAAATTTGTGCCTTATTGCCTAAAATTAAGTGGAATTTCTGCCTTTTTGCACTGAAATATTTGAAATTTCTGCAATTTTACCCCAAAATAAGGGGATTTCTGTTTTTGGCCCCAAAATTAGGGGAATTTCTGCTTTTTGCCCCAAAATAAGACAAATTTCTGACTTTTTGCCCTAAAATAAGTGAAATTTCTGCAATTTTGCTCCAAAATAAGGGGAATTTCTGCATTTTGCCCAAAATAAGGGGAATTTCAGCATTTTACCTCCAAATAAGGGGAATTTCTGCCTTTTTGCCACAAAATATGGGGATTTACTGCCTTACTGCCTTCACATAAAGAAAATTTCTGCTTTTCTGCTCCAATTAACAAGAATTTCTGCCTTTTTGCCACAAAGTAAAGGAAATTTTTGCCTTTTTGCCATAAAATAAGGAGAATTTCATCCTTTTTCCCTCAAATAAGGGGAATTTCTGCCTTTTACCTCAAAATATGGGGAATTTGTGCCTTTTTGTTCCAAAATAAGAAAAATTTCTTCAACTTTGTTCCAAAATAAAAGAAATTTCTGCTTTTTGCCCCAAAATAAAAGGAATTTCTGAATTTTTGCCCTGAAATAAAAGAAATTTCTGCAAGTTGCCCGAAAATAAGGGAAATTTGTGCCTTTTTGCCCCAAAATGTAGGGAATTTCTGCTTTTTTGCCCCAAAATATAGGGAATTTCAGCATTTTACCTCAAAATAAGGGGAATTTCAGCCTTTTTGCACCAAAATATGGGAAATTTCTGCTTTTTTGCCACAAAATAAGAAAAATTTCTGCAATTCTGTAGCAAAATAAAAGAAATTTCTAAAATTTTGCCCAAAAATAAGGGAAATTTCAGCAATTTTGCCCCAAAATAAGGGAAATTTCTGCCTTTTTGCCACAAAATAAGGGGAATTTCTGTCTTTTTGCCCCAAAATAAAAGGAATTTCAGCCTTTTTACCTCATAATAAAGGGAATCTCTGACTTTTTGCCCCAAAATATGGGGAATATCTGCATTTTTGCCTCAAAATAAAGAAAATTTCTGCAATTTTGTACCAAAATAAAAGAAATTTCTGCCTTTTTGCCCCAAAATAAGAGAAATTCCTGCCTTCTTTCCCTGAAATAAGTGAAATTTCTGCAATTTTGCCCAAAATAAGAAAAATTTCTGCAATTTTGCAACAAAATAAGGGAAATTTTTGCAATTTTGCCCCAAAATAAGGGGAATTTCTGACTTTTTGCCGTGAAATAAGGAGAATTTCTGTTTTTTTGCCCCAAAATAATGTGAATTTCTGCATTTTCCCTCAAAATTAGATGAATTTGTGCAATTTTTCTTCAAAATATGGGAAATTTCTGCCTTATTGCACCAAAATAAAGGGAATTTCTGCATTTTTGCACCAATAAAAGGGGAATTTCTGAGATTTTGCTCCAAAATACAGAAAATTTCTGCCTTATTGCCCGAAAGTAAGTGGTATTTCTGCCTTTTTTCCCTGAAATATTTGAAATTTCTGCAATTTTACCCCAAAATAAGGGGAATTTCTATTTTTGGCCGCAAAATTAGGGGAATTTCTGCTTTTTGCCTCAAAATAAGGCAAATTTCTGAATTTTTGCCCTGAAATAAGTGAAATTTCTGCAATTTTGTCCCAAAATAAGGGGAATTTCTGCCTCTTTGCCCAAAATAAGGGGAATTTCTGCATTTTGCCACAAAATATGGGGAATTACTGCCTTATTGTCTTCAAATAAGAAAAATTTCTGCTTTTCTGCCCCAATTAACAAGAATTTCTGCCTTTTTGCCACAAAGTGAAGAAAATTTTTGTCTTTTTGCGCTAAAATAAGGGGAATTTCATCCTTTTTACCTCAAAATAAGGGGAATTTCTGCCTTTTACCCCAAAATATGGGGAATTTCTTTTTTTTTATTCCAAAATATGAAAAATTTCTTCAATTGTACCAAAATAAAAGAAATTTCTGCTTTTTGTCCTAAAATAAAAGGAATTTCAGACTTTTAGCCCTGAAATAAATGAAATTTCTGCAATTTTGCCCAAAAATAAGGAAAATTTGTGCCTTTTTGCCCCAATGAGGGAAATTTCTCCCTTTTTGCCCCAAAATATGGGGAATTTCAGCATTTTACCTCAAAATAAGGGGAATTTCAGCCTTTTTGCACCAAAATATGGGGAATTTTAGCCTTTATGCCACAATATAAAAAAAATTTCTGCAATTCTGTACCAAAATAAAAGAAATTTCTAAAATTTTGCCTTAAAATAAGGGAAATTTCTGCAATTTTGCCCCAAAATAAGGGAAAGTTCTTCAATTTTGCCCCAAAATAAGGGGAATTTCTGACTTTTTGCCGCGAAATAAGGAGAATTTCTGTATTTTTGCCCCAAAATAAAGGGAATTTCTGCCTTTTTGCCCCAAATTTAGGGGAGTTTCTGCAATTTTGCTTCAAAATACAAGGAATTTCTGCCTTTTTTTCCCGAAAATAAGGGGAACTTCTGCTTTTGCACCAAATAAAGGGAATTTCTGCATTTTTGCCACGATATTAGGGGAATTTCTCCAATTTTGCTCCAAAATAAGGGGAATTTCTGCATTTTTGCCCGAAATTAAAAAGATTTTCTGCATTTTTGCCCCCAAATAAGGGAAATTTCTGCAATTTTATCCCAAAAAAGGGGAATTTCTGCCTTTTTGCCCTAAAATATAAGGAATTTCAACCTTTTTGCCCCAAAATAAGAAATATTTCTGCAATTTTGCCCCAAAATAAGGGGAATTTCTGCCTTTTTGCCCAAAAATAAAGGAAATTTCAGCCTTTTTACACGAAAATAAGTTAAATTTCTGCAATTTTGCCCCAAATAAGGTAAATTTCTGCAATTTTGCCCCAAAATAAGGTAAATTTCTGCAATTTTGCCCCAAATTAAAGGAAATTTCTGGAATTTTGCCCCAAAATAAGGGGAATTTCTGAATTTTTGCCCTGAAATAAGGAGAATTTCTGTCTTTATGCCCCAAAATAATGTGAATTTCTGCATTTTCCCTCAAAATTAGGGGAATTTGTGCAATCTTGCTTCAAAATACGGGGAATTTCTGCCTTATTGCACCAAAATAAAGGGAATTTCTGCATTTTTGCACCAATATAAGGGGAATTTCTGAGATTTTGCTCCAAAATACAGAAAATTTCTGCCTTTTTGCCCGAAATTAAGTGGAATTTCTGCCTTTTTGCACTGAAATATTTGAAATTTCTGCAATTTTAACCCAAAATAAAAGGAATTTCTATTTTTGGCCCGAAAATTAGGGGAATTTCTTCTTTTTGCCACAAAATAAGGCAAATTTCTCACTTTTTGCCCTGAAATAAGTGAAAATTCTGCAATTTTTCCCAAAATAAGGGGAATATCTGCCTTTTTGCCCAAAATAAGGGGAATTTCAGCATTTTACCTCCAAATAAGGGGAATTTCTGCCTTTTTGCCACAAAATATGGGGAATTACTGCCTTATTGCCTTCAAATAAGGAAAATTTCTGTTTTTCTGCCCCAATTAACAAGAACCTCTGCCTTTTTGCCTCAAAGTAAAGGAAAATTTTGCCTTTTTGCCCTAAAATAAGGGGAATTTCATCCTTTTTACCTCAAAATAAAGGGAATTTCTGCCTTTTACCCCAAAATATGGGGAATTTCTTCCTTTTTATTCCAAAATATGAAAAATTTCTTCAACTTTGTACCAAAATAAAAGAAATTTCTGCTTTTTGTCCCAAAATAAAAGGAATTTCAGACTTTTAGCCCTGAAATAAATGAAATTTCTGCAATTTTGCACAAAAATAAGGAAAATTTGTGCCTTTTTGCCCCAATAAGGGAAATTTCACCCTTTTTGCCCCAAAATATGGGGAATTTCAGCATTTTACCTCAAAATAAGGGGAATTTCAGCCTTTTTGCACCAAAATATGTGGAATTTTAGCCTTTTTGCCACAATATAAGAAAAATTTCTGCAATTCTGTACCAAAATAAAAGAAATTTCTAAAATTTTGCCTTAAAATAAGGGAAATTTCTGCAATTTTGCCCCAAAATAAGGGAAAGTTCTTCAATTTTGCCCCAAAATAAGGGGAATTTCTGCCTTTTTGCCCGTAATTAAAAGGATTTTCTGCCTTTTTGCCCCCAAATAAGAGAAATTTCTGCAATTTTATCCCAAAATAAGGGGAATTTCTGCCTTTTTTCCCCAAAATATAAGGAATTTCTGCCTTTTTGCCCCAAAATAAGAAATATTTCTGCAATTTTGCCCCAAATTAAAGGAAATTTCTGGAATTTTGCGCCAAAATAAGGGGAATTTCTGATTTTTGCCCCAAAATAAAGGAAATGTCTACCTTTTGCCCCAAAATTAGGGGAATTTCTGCAATTTTGCTTCAAAATAAGGGGAATTTCTGCCTTTTTGCCCTAAAATACGGGGAATGCATACCTTTTTGCCATAAAAAATGGAAATTTCTTCATTTTTGCGCCAAATTAAGAGGAACTTCTGCCTTTTGCCTCTAAATAAGTGGAATTTCTGTCTTTTTTACCCCCCAAAAAGGGAATTTCTGTCTTTTTTGCCCCAAAATAAGGGGAATTTCTGACTTATTACCCTGAAATAAGTGAAATTTCTGAAATTTTGCCACAAAATAAAGAAAAATTCTTCCTTTTTGTCCCCAAATAAGAGGAATTTCAGCCTTTTTACCTCAAAATAAGGGGAATTTCTGCATTTTTGCCACAATATATTAGGAATTTCTGCCTTTTTGCCCTAAAATAAGGAAAATTTCTGGAATTTTGCCCCAAAATAAGTGGAATTTCTGAGTTTTGCCACAAAATAAGGAGAATTTCTGTCTTTTTGCCCCAACATATAGGGAATTTCTGCCGTTTTGCCTCACAATTAGGAGAATTTCTGCAACTTTACTTCAAAATACGGGGAATTTCTGCTTTTTGGCATGAAAATAAGGGGAATGTATACCTTTTGCCACAAAAAGGGGAAATTTCTTCATTTTAACCCCAAAATAAGAGTAATTTCTGCCTTTTTACCTCAAAATAAGTGAAATTTCTGCCTTTTTACCCAAAAATAAACGGAATTTCTGTCTTTTTGCCCCAAAATAAAAAAAATTATTTAATTTTGCCTTGAAATAAGTGAAATTTCTGCAATTTTGCCCCAAAATAAGGGAAATTTCTGCCTTTTTGCCCCAAAATAAGGGGAATTTCTGCATTTTTGCCCCAAAATAAAGAAAATTTCTGCAATTTTGTACCAAAATAATAGAAATTTCTGCATTTTGCCCCAAAATAAGAGAAATTCCAGCCTTCTTTCCCTGAACTAAGTGAAATTTCTACAATTTTGCCCAAAATAAGAAAAATTTCTGCAATTTTGCCACAAAAAAAGGGAAATTTCTTCATTTTAGCTCCAAAATAAGAGTAATTTCTGCCTTTTTTACCTCAAAATAAGTGAAATTTCTGCCTTTTTACCCAAAAATAAACGGAATTTCTGTCTTTTTGCCCCAAAATAAAAGGAATTTTTGAATTTTGCCTTGAAATAAGTGAAATTTCTGCAATTTTGCCACAAAATGAGGGAAATTTTTGCCTTTTTGCCACAAAATCAGGGGAATTTCTGCATTTTTGCCCCAAAATAAAGAAAATTTCTGCAATTTTGTACCAAAATAAAAGAAATTTCTGCCCTTTTACCCCAAAATAAGAGAAATTCCTAACTTCTTTCCCTGAAATAAGTGAAATTTCTGCAATTTTCCCCAAAATAAGAAAAATTTCTACAATTTTGCCACAAAATAAGAAATATTTCTGCAATTTTGCCCCAAAATAAGGGGAATTTCTGACGTTATGCTCTGAAATAAGGAGAATTTCTGTCTTTTTGCCCCAAAATAATTTGAATTTCTGCATTTTCCCTCAAAATTAGAGGAATTTGTGCAATTTTGCTTCAAAACACGGGGAATTTCTGCCTTATTACACCAAAATAATGGGAATTTCTGCATTTTTGCACCAATATAAGGGGAATTTCTGAGATTTTGCTCCAAAATACAGAAAATTTCTGCCTTATTGCCTAAAATTAAGTGGAATTTCTGCCTTTTTGCACTGAAATATTTGAAATTTCTGCAATTTTACCCCAAAATAAGGGGAATTTCTGTTTTTGGCCCCAAAATTAGGGGAATTTCTGCTTTTTGCCACAAAATAAGGCAAATTTCTGACTTTTTGCCCTAAAATAAGTGAAATTTCTGCAATATTGCCCCAAAATAAGGGGAATTTCTGCCTTTTGCCCAAAATAAGGGAAATTTCAGCATTTTACCTCCAAATAAGGGGAATTTATGCCTTTTTGCCACAAAATATGGGGAATTTCTGCATTATTGCACCCAAATAAGGAAAGTTTCTGCTTTTCTGCCCCAATTAAAAAGACTTTCTGCCTTTTTGCCACAAAACAAAGGGAATTTCTGCCTTTTTGCCCCAAAACAAGGGGAATTTCAGCCTTTTTACCTCAAAATAAGGGGAATTTCTGCCTTTTGCCCCAAAATATGGGGAATTTCTGCCTTTTTGTTCTAAAATAAGAAAAATTTCTTCAACTTTGTACCAAAATAAAAGAAATTTCTGCTTTTTGCCCCAAAATAAAAGGAATTTCTGACTTTTTGCCCAGAAATAAATGAAATTTGTGCAATTTTGCCCGAAAATAAGGGAAATTTGTGCCTTTTTGCCCCAAAATGTAGGGAATTTCTGCCTTTTTGCACGATAATATGGGGAATTTTAGCATTTTACCTCAAAATAAGGGGAATTTCAGCTTTTTTGCACCAAAATATGAGGAATTTCTGCCTTTTTGCCACAAAATAAGAAAAATTTCTGCAATTCTGTACCAAAATAAAAGAAATTTCTAAAATTTTGCCCGAAAATAAAGGAAATTTCTGCAATTTTGCCCCAAAATAAGGGAAATTTCTGCCTTTCAGCCACAAAATAAGGGAAATTTCTGTCTTTTTGCCCCAAAATAAAAGGAATTTCAGCCTTTTTACCTCATAATAAGGGGAATCTCTGCCTTTTTGCCCCAAAATATGGGGAATTTCTGCATTTTTGCCTCAAAATAAAGAAAATTTCTTCAATTTTGTACCAAAATAAAAGAAATTTCTGCCTTTTTGCCCCAAAATAAAAGAAATTCCTGCCTTCTTTCCCTGAAATAAGTGAAATTTCTGCAATTTTTCCCATAATAAGAAAAATTTCTGCAATTTTTCCACAAAATAAGGGAAATTTCTGCAATTTTGCCCCAAAATAAGGGGAATTTCTGACTTTTTGCCGTGAAATAAAGAGAATTTCTTTTTTTTTGCCCCAAAATAATGTGAATTTCTGAATTTTCTCTCAAAATTTGGGGAATTTGTGCAATTTTGCTTCAAAATATGGGGAATTTCTGCCTTATTGCACCAAAATAAAGGGAATTTCTGCAATTTTGCCCCAAAATAAGGGAAATTTCTGCATTTTTGCCACAAAATAAGGGGAATTTCTGCATTTTTGCCCCAAAATAAAGAAAATTTCTGC